>NC_132798.1:38131367-38781367 GCF_048594095.1 Paramormyrops kingsleyae
AACAACTTCCAGAAAAGCATATGTGAAGGACAACATGCAAGGTTATTATCGTCAACGAAAACGAACGAAATAATGAAAACTAGAATTGAAAAAACATTTTCGTTAAATTAAATAAATAAAAACTACAATTAAAAGAAAAAAGGATAACTAACTATAACTGTATTGTGCATTGACAAAACTAACTAAAACGTACTGAAATTATACATGAAATGTCCTTCGTTTTCGTCTTTGTCAATTTATTTATAAGTTGATTTATTTCGCTGTAGCAGTTTTACGTGAGCTGGTGGCACCGTACGGCACCTCTCTGTCCGTCACTTCTTGTTTACAGTCGGCTTTTGCTCACCGCGTTACCTGGAAAAATGGCGACGACAAAAGTTGGGACAAGGCGGCAGAGTCCTTTCTGGAATTTCTTTGACTATGACAGCGAGACAGATAAGAGCAGGTGCGTTGTAGAAACAGGTGACAAAATATGTGGGATACTTCTCAAGGGAAAAACCCCCACAAATCTGAAAGTCCACTTGAGAAGCTCGCATAAGATGGCTAATCGCGAGTACCTTGACCAAGTAGCCTCTCTGATTAGCTCCCCCGAAAGAGAAGCAACATCCAGGCCAGGTAGCACCAGGAAGGAGGAGACAACCATAATGGACTGCTTTCACCGACGACCAAACAGCTGCTGGTCAGTAAATATGCAGGAACACCACAAGACTTCATTTCCTTTTTGTTTACAATATTGGACGTATGGTTAACATAGAAAAGCAAAGCACATCGGCATCAAGCCCCCGGGGAAGACCCAGGACAAGCTGGAGAGACTATGGCCCAATCCCAATTCTATTTTCTACCCCTTTGCCTACCCCTCACCCCTTCCCCTTGCCCCTTGAAATGAAGTGGAAAGGGGTAGGGTTAAAAAAATTCCCCTAAGAAATGGGACAGCACTACTACACTGTTATACGTCATCATCCATTGTCACTACCTCCTAACGTTACATCAGAGGACATGCTCCGATGTTTATCACAAATTCCAAGATGTCGCCGTCAGCATCGTAGCATGTAAAGATTACTCACTCCCAAAGTTTTTTTGCGCCGTATTTGGACTTTAAAAACAGATGTTCGTTTTCACCTCGAAAACGTATGAGCCTTCGGGTTTCCTCAGCTGTCCCTATACAGAATATAATTTACAAAAATGTTGTCATGTTGCAATAAGTACGAATAGTGTAAGCACCGTTCATTTACATGTACACATATGGCCGTAAGCAAAACAAAACAACGCGTTACAACATGCAGTCAGTTACCGGGTAACGTTATATGACATAAAAATATATTTCCTAATATTGTGCAATCAGTGCTATCCGCAAGCAAACTTTAGCGATTTTTTTCAAACGTTTCTTTACAGAACATCACCGTAAACACAAACACAAGATTGATGGTAATATACATGTAATGAAAAAATGTCATAAAATTCCTTATTAATGGCAAAAATTACTTAACATTTATGGGTCTGCTTGCTCGAGTGGGCAGCCATGTTGTAAATTTCTCTTAGCCCTTCGTTTGAAGTGAGGTCCCGAAAAATCTTCGTTTCGAGGGCTATCTAGCCCTTCCCCTTACCCCTACCCCTCCAATCAAAAGAGAATTGAGACACCCCTACCCCTACACGTGAACGCGCCAAACGGAGGGGTAGGGGTAAGTGTAGGGGTAAGGGGTAGAATTGGGATTGGGCCTATATGTCTCGGCTGGCCTGGGAACGCCTCGGGATTTAACCTGAGGAGCTGGAGGAAGTGGCCAGAGAGAGGGAAGTCTTTGTTTCCATGCTGAGACAATCCTGTTGTGCAATGGTTTTTGAGTTTGTTAATGTTTTTCTCAGATTGAGCTCCCTGAGACTCCTGGCTGTCAAGAAATGTGACGTGTGCCTCGTGAATGGGTTTATATTCTTATGTTCATGTGTGTCTTTAGTCTATTGGCTATTTTGATTTGTACTGTACCAGGCACACTACCTGTATCCAACATCAGAAGCAGTATCACACACATTTTGCACTTAAGCTGCTATCTTGTAGACTGTTGGTTGTTGTGGATGGTTGGTTGTTCAAAAGCAACTGAATACACTTTTTGAAATGGTTTCCATTGTTGAGTTTTATTGCACAATACTTACTGATCTCCTCTGGGGGGAGGATTGAGTGACCTCTGCTTTTGAATCCTGCACCTGACAAATAACCCAAAGTATGAAAAAATGAAAACTAATACTAAAACTAATAAAAACTAAACTAAAACTAAGCATTTAGAAAAAATTAAAACTAACTAAAACTAGCAAACCTGCTCTAAAAACTAATTAGAACTAACTAAATTAGAGGGAAAAAGGGTCAAAACTAAATAAAACTAAACTATAATGAAAAATCCAAAACTATTATAACCTTGACAACATGCACTGTATTAACTGTCAAGGCCTTTTCAGACGGTATGCATTGTGGAGGCACATGTCAAGGTGTAACCTTGCCAAGAACTGTGAAGTTACAAAACCAGGTAAATCAAGAATTCAAGCTCTCTGTGCTTATGCACAGCCGGTTCCTGAAGGTGTAAGTCAGACCTCATGGCGACTGATGAGTGACATGAAGCAAGACGAAGTAACACAGACCGTTCAAAGTGATGCTTTGTTAAGTTAAGGAGAACATCTGTGTAACAAAATGGGAAGTAAAAGACAAAACATGAATACATCAGACAAAAAATGCGTGAGGCTGGAAGGCTGCTGTTTCACGCTAGAAAATTAGGCAAGCTCCAAAAGATGGAAGATTGTTTCATTCCTACAAACCTCAATAATGTGACTGAGGCTGTGAAAAATACCTGTCGATTCAAAGATGATAATGATTGTTTCAGAGTTCCTTCTTTGGCCCTGAAGTTGGGCCACAACCTTAAAAAAATAGCTGACATTGTGGAATGTGAAGCAATGATTGAAGGTCAAGATGAAATTGTACAGAATGCAAAAAGGTTTAATGAGTGTGTGTCAGCTAGTGCTTTGAAGACTCTTCATGAATCAAAATGGAACAATCCACAACTTCCATTTACTGAAGATGTGAAGAAAATGCATTTACACCTTGAATTAAGATGAAAAGAGTACCAAAGCACACTCAACATGGAGAAAAACTCAAAGCACTGGTCAAATCTTGCTCGAGTTACTGTATTGTGAGGTAATACTTTTTAATTGTCGGAGATCGAGGGAAGTGTCCAAAATGAGACTAAGTTCCTACAGTCTAAGAGACACATTGGTTTTGCATTCTGACATTGCAGATGCCTTATCTGAAGTGAAGCAGAAATTATGTTGGCATTTCCAGCGCATAGAAATCAGAGGAAAGTGTGATAGGAAGGTACCAATTCTTCTCACCCCAGATATAATTATAATAATGAATAATTTAACCTTTACTGTCCCTCATGGGGAAACTCTTTTTATGCCTCCATCAACTTGCTTTTTGTAGAACAAGCTGTCTGTGAAGGGCAGCCACCTGTTGGGGTGCTCAGGGAGTTAGGGGATAAGGGCCTTACTCAAGGACCTGCAGACATGCTGAGGCTGGGTTTGAACTGGTGACCTTGTGATTACAAGCACACAGGCTTAGCCCACTGAGCCACATGCTGCCGCTTATGCATCCATAGAGCTGCTGGTGAAACACTGCAGAACATGTGGAGTACCTTATGAAAACCAGTACATGTTTGCAAGGCCTGGAGCAGACACGCACTTCAGAGGGTCAGATGCCATTCGAACATTAGCCAGTGAATTTGGAGCAAAATACACCAAGACCTTGTCATCAACAAAACTCAGAAAGCATGTGTCCAGAACATACCTTACAGTTGGCCAAGATTAGCAAGGTGCTGATGGCACTTGAGCAGGGCAGAATGTCAGAATAACAAGGGCAAAAACCTAGAGGAGATACATATTGACCCGGACGGTATGAACAAAAATGCAAATGTATTTTGTTTTTTTTTTCGTTCGGTTGTACTATGCCAATCTAAATATTTTGTGTATCTTATTTTTCAGAGCAAGTATATGTGGCCACTGGCCAGTGTGGTATCTGAGAGCGAGGAGGGAGATGAGACAGCACAACTACAAAAGGAACAATATCAGCAACCATCCATGTCCATTGGTACGTATTATTAAAATCCATTTAGTACTCGTCCTATATTTCATAACATTCCTGCACCTTCTAGACTTTTGTAACCCTATTTCACTAACCCTGATATCTTCTGTGTTTATGATTAATACACCTTAACCCCATCCTTGCATACTGCTTAGTGTACTGCATCATATGACCAGTGCTTTGTATGATGCATGATTGTGTTTGCTATTTTCTTCCTCCCTAGGTGTCCCTGAGGAGGTTCCAGAGAATCAGTCTGAGGACAAGTATTCAAAACAACAAAGGGACACTTCAACTTGCAGAGGTAGTTTGATTCCATTTTACTAACCACTGACCACTTTGTATGTCGTCTCACAACCAAAGTAAAATAGAAAGAAATTCAGAACTTCGCTTACCCCATGTTTTATCATTACAAAATTACAATAAATAAATAATTCATTCCCTTCACAATCTACACAGTAATCAATAATAACAATATAAACAGGTATTTACATTTTTGTACATTTTATTCAAAATAAAAAACTGAAATGACACATTGTAAATAACTTAAGATTTGGGAAAGTGAATAACTGAATACATTCCAAATGCTCAGGAAGGCTGGAAGGAACATGTCATGTTTTCAATAAAATTATTTTATATTATAGTGATAAATATTGATATTGTGAGAATCTCTTAAATGTTGTGATAAGATTTTGGCCTTATACAGTATATCTTAATATATACATATGTCTCTTATGTTGTTGTAATATCATTGCCAGTGTCTAAACCTGTAAGTTTGGGGAATAACGGCTCTGAAAATAAAACCAAAATCAGTGAAGCAGAAAGGTCTTCACAACAGCCAATATCAGGTCTGTAAAACATCCTTCCTTTGAGCATGACTCAGTAGCCAGGCTCATTTCTTACGCTCACACAATATAAGATTAGTTAATAATTTAACTTTAAAGACAGACTCTTATGCTATGTACTATACTGTTACCGTAGGTTGCAATAGTGTTAATTTTGTGTTTTATACATTACTGTGCTGTTAGTCTTTCAGGACTGCTGGCAAATGCAACTGGTAATAATAATAATAATAATACATTTAATTTATAATGCACTTTATATTTGAAAGCAAATCTCAAAGTGCTACAAAATTAATTCGACCCGAAAAGCTCTGTTAAAAAGATAAGTTTTAAGACCAGATTTAAAAGCATCAACAGTCTGTGGTGTCCTCAGATACTCAGGAAGAGCATTCCACAGTCTAGGTGCAGCTGCGCAAAAGGCTCGATCTCCCATGCTATGAAGTTTAGTCTTAGGGGTTTTCAAAAGATGTAATGATACAGAGTGGAGGTTTCGTGAGGACGAATGTTGGGCGAGAAGTTCTTTGAGGTAGGGAGGGGCGTCCCCATAAATACACTGGTGGGTAAAAAGGGCAACCTTGTAATCAATTCTAAATGAAACAGGGAGCCAGTGAAGAGATTTAAGAATGGGCGTGATATGATCGTATTTACGCCCTCCCATCAGGATCCTAGCAGCACTGTTTTGAATATACTGCAGCTTTTGAAGAGTTTTTCCAGTAGTCCCAATGAGCAGTGCATTGCAGAAGTCCAGCCTGGAGGAGACAAATGCATGGACTAACTTTTCTGCGTCAGCAAACGTGAGTGCTGGACGTAGTTTTGCTATATTCCTGAGGTGGAAATAAGATGTTTTACACAGATGTTTGACATGAGCCTCATACGACAAATGAGTGTCCATTTTAACCCCAAGGTTTATAACAGATGTTGACAATGGGATATCCTCACCGGAAAAGGTAATACTGGTGATGTTAGAGGCCCTAACCTGGTGTGGGGTGCCTACTAACACAGCTTCAGTTTTAGAGCTGTTAAAAAAGGTTATGTGGCAGTTTGGGCGGAGCTTAAAGCTCTCTCCCATCTATGACGTCATAAGCGGGAGGTGGGCGTATCCTTTGTTCTGATTGGTCGGGGGGAGGGGGTTTTGGCCAAATGGTATCATACATGCTTATGCCACGTGTTGCCGATAGGGGGCCGTATGGTTTGGTGGTTGTTAAACTTTAATAGAATAAAAATACATTACATGTATTTTATTAATGTGTTATTTTTAATAACGTTTTAAGGAATAATAAAACATATAGCAGGATGAACGTAAGCTAGGGCAAAACTTTAGTGTTACATTTAAAAGAAAGAAAGAAAAGCAGGCGGAATTTAAACAAGTAGAGACATGCCCCGAGCGAAACACCGTATTTTTAAACAAACGACACAAGTCCCAAATTTTAACTTTTTAAAAGAAAGAAAAGCAGACGGAATTTAAACAAGTAGAGACATGCCCGAGCGAAACACTGTCAAGATAAAACATCGTATTTTAAGCACAAACGACACAAGTCCCAAACTTTTAACTTTTAAACAAGCAAAAAAGAGCAAATGCGAAACAAGCACAAACATTTTAAACCTATTACATTTAACCAACGTGTTTAAAGAAGAAGAAGAAAAACTTTTAGCGATATTTACCAGTGTTAGGTTGAAGAAAACATTTAACCAGCAAACATTTTAGCCCTGCAGCTCGGCCATACGTGGCCTGCCAGTTTAAAACTTGTGCTAAAATGTTCAATCGCTGGGGGAAGGGGAGGGGCAGAAACACGTTAAAAATGGCGACGGCTGAACCAATGGACATATGTCCGCGTGGGTTCGAACCCCACCCCAGGTAAACCCTTGTTAAAATGAGCGCATGCTCTCTCTCTCACTCGCTCTCCACGTAGAGACACTTAAATAGCAGCGTCGCTGTCAAATCAGTGGTGAAAATGGCGACCGAAGGACAAAATGTTTCCGATATCATACAGACAGAGCTTGCAACGAGTTTGACGACGACACCTACCCGTAACTTGGTACTGCTAAACCCGACTTGGGCTCCACGCAAGCCGCCGAGACAGCGCAAGCACGGAGCACTGTGCAACATATTCTCGCATAAAGAATGTATCTGTATAAAACTGGAGAAAAAATTTTGAACAAAGTGTGGGCGGCCCACTTCTGGTGATGACGACCAATTAGATGAGAGAAGACCTTGTTGAAAACGTATTAAAACCCCGCCATCCTGTGAGCAAGCACTCACGACGAGACACATCTCCCAGCAAGCAATGGCGAGTGAACTGACATCTCCTGAAGCCGCCCTACTGGAGCCTGCACCGCCTTCTGGCCTGCGATTCCCATCATGGCCTCGGGCATCAGCTTTTGAACTGCGACTGGACGCCCTGCCACCGCTTCCTCAGATCTTGCAGCAGTGGCCCCTGCCGCCATCACCTCCTTCTAGCCCGACCTGGGCTGTGTGGCCGGGATCACAACAGCAACCTCCGCAGGAGACCTCCGACCTAATGGACACATCGAGGCCCCCTTTGCCGACGATGGATGAGCTCAGTGATCGTTTTGCGGGACTGTCATTATCTGAAGATGCTGTGGATGGGAGCATCACCGACTCTGCCATGAAGATAATCAAAGGATCACTGGCCTTTATTCTGGACCGGATCGTCGAAGATGACATGCAGGAGAATTGTATCGGCTGTTCTGTGAATCACCCGAGCCAGCGGAGGCACACGTGCCTCTATGAACCTGAAGCGTTTTATTTCTTTAACAATTTTGAAAAGCTGATGAAAAAACTGTATAGACCATGGTTTAAATATATTAACACAAAAGCAGTCGCGATGTTTCACCCTCACCCCCCACCTGTCAAAGTCCAAGGTGCAGTCGAGGCAGTAATTTCTGAACTTAAAACCGAAATTAATGTACGGGAAAAATTACGCAAGCTGAAACGTGATGTTGAAGGGAAAGATTATGAGTGTGCTGTAGATGGGGCAATTAGTGATTTCTGGGATATGCACAAGTTCGAGCAGACTCTGGCTGGTGTGTAAACGTCTGTCAAAATGTGATTGGATGGCAATTTTTACATGCTTTTCTAAATAAAATGAGTTGAGTCATGAAAACATTGTGTTATTATTGCTAGAGGTTCACGATGGATAACAAGCACTTGAAACGTGTCTATTATACGCCATCAAACCCTGGTTCATTTGGTGGTGTCGATAGATTATACAGGTCACAGATAAATGACCAAAGTGGACATACTGTGGATAAAAAGCAAGTTGCGACATGGCTGTCTGGTGAAGATGCATATACATTACATAAACCGATCAGATTTAACTTCAAAAGTAATAGAGTCTTTGTGACTAATATCGATTCTCAATGGCAAGCTGACTTGGTGGATATGTCGGCTTACGCGGACCAGAATGATGATTTTAAATACATGTTGACGTGCATAGATATTCTATCAAAATACGCATGGGTGCGCTGCCTTAAAAGCAAGACAGGTGCAGAGGTAAAGAAAGTGTTTGAAAACATTCTCTCTGAAGGCCGGATACCCAAAAAGCTACAAACCGATCGAGGGACAGAGTTTTTTAACACATCGTTTCATAAGCTTACGGAGAAACACGGGATAATACATTTTGCAACCGGTAATGATGTTAAGGCATCCATAGTAGAAAGATTTAACCGCACTTTAAAGACACGAATGTGGCGTTATTGTACGGCTTATAATACAAGAAGGTATGTGGACATTGTACAAGATCTGGCGAGTGCTTACAATAACACCTGCCATAGCACCATTAAAATGAAGCCGGTTGAGGTGAATACGGAGAATGCCGGACAGGTTTTCAACAACATATATGGCGTGATGCCTGGTGCAGCTGAAAAGCGTCGTTATAAGTTTAATATCGGTGATGTGGTCTGGGTATCGAAAGCACGGGGGAAATTTACCAAAGGATATGAGCAAACTTTTACGGACGAGTATTTCACAGTCACCGAATGTCTGCCTAGATCACCACCGGTGTACAGGATAAAAGATTATGATGTGGAGATCATAGACGGCACATTTTATGCAGAAGAGCTACAAAAGATCAGAATAGACAAAGACAAAAACTTCAAAGTTGAGAAAATCGTCGCGGAAAAAACGCAAAGGGGCAAAAAAATGTTTTTAGTGAAATGGCAGGGGTGGCCCGACAAATTTAACAGCTGGGTCCCCGCTAGCCAAGTAGTCGACGTATAAGGGCGATGATGTGTATTTGTGGCAAGCATTCGCATCAAAAGCAGCCATGGAGGAGGAAAGCGGTTTTTATGTTACGCTCCCTCACGGCCGATGAGAGAGAGTCTCGCGATGTTTCAGGCGAGTTTGAGGTTCAGAGCGTGTAGCAAGATCGCACAGAGGCAGGAACTTAGTGTGAGTACTCAATGACGGAGGCTGAAGTTGTGTAAAAGACATGCATTTATTCCTAACTAACACTACAACTAACATAAGACAGACATTACACCTAACACAAACAATAAACACGAAATAACGGAATAAAACAAACTATGTAATTCTGAAAATGCAATGACCAGATTTAAATGAGTAACCTTAAATGGGAAATACTGTTCTGCAAAGCAAGCACAGTTTGTGGAAACACGACCGTAAAGTCTTATAGCAGGTTAACAGAACAGCTTAAGTTGTTATAATGAAAGGAAGTTGGTTTACTTGGTTGAAGAGTGGGGGGTCTTGGCAGTTGATGGCAGAGCTGCTGAGCTGATGGCACTCAGGAAGGCGCGGCGTTTGGAGCAGTGGAGTGGAGTCCCTTTAGATTCTCTCTCCTGGTGAAGCTTTGTCTTGGGTGCTGTTCTCTGTTCAGCTGGGCCTTCACCGGAGGGTTCTTGTGGGCTTCTGGTCTCCCGGGCTGATGTTCTTCTTTGGGCTGGCGGTTATTCTCTGCACCCCTTTGTTCTGAGGTGCTAGATTTTTATGGTGTAAAGTTCATGAATAGGGATGACCAGGAATTCGACTCCTGGCCCAATGGCTGGCCATCCATTTGGCGGGCTTTCGGAAGGGGGTCTGTATCAGTCCTGATTCTACCTTTACTGATGATTTTCATTAAGCTGTTATAACTTTTGATACATCCACTTTTATGGTAATCACTGACCAGATTTGGAATCAGGGGTGATTAACAATCAGTTTGATACCAAACATGCCATACCAGCTTCACAGGTACATACCTCATACCATATGCATTAATTGATTAAACAATTAATTATTGTATCTATGTGACTGATTCACATCAGTATAGGATACAGGGGTTTGGGGTTGCACCTCTACAGATATTACACTTTGTGCGGATATTACATCAAATATTCCTATTACAAACAGCACATCTTATCCATAGATAGGCGTGGCCGTTAGTTTGTGGTAATATCAATATAAGTTGCACATCTGGAAACAACATATTTTGTTTGGTGTGGCTTGTGCCAATTCATCTTCTCCAGAATGGATAAGATACACCTTAATTCAGTTCTTTTAACATAGCATGGTAGAAACAAAGAAACTTGGTGACTGTCCACCAAGATCAGATAAGGACCACAAAGGAATGTTGAAAGAGAAGGGGGGGTTTTAACAAAGAAGACTCTCTGAAAGTTAGGACACATTGGTTACACTAATTTTCCAGATTCTTCTGGTATACCATGAGAACATGCAATGGCAGCTATACCTATCTATTTATTTAAATTTATATGTGTTCAAGTGCAAAGGGGTAAAATAGGTGATACTCCGTGAACATGGTTATAAGGGTGGCACACAAAACACTAAGATTGTCTAAGGACACATACAAACATAACCTATCTGTATATTGAGACTAGTAGTTGTGAGTAAATCAATATAGACGGTATACAAAAGCCAAACTTAAATGAAATTTCCTTTAGGGTGTTCGTCTGTTGGGTGAGTGAGATGTAAGTCAGAGTGTATGTGGAGGGGGTTGTGTGCCAAGTCGAGGGACCCCTGTCCGTGAAGTCCACTCTGCTTGTCTGTAGGTCCCTAAATCTTTGGGCAATAAAAGTTGGAGTGCTAGCCTCCCTGGTTATCTGTGTGTGTGTGTTTGTGTGTGTAACCCCCCTTTGGTGCCTCTCGTACCAGGCTCGGCCTTGTCTCAGGCCACCTGGAATTTAGGCCCTGTGATATGTGCATGTGTGATCTTACAGCGTCTATGGATGTTTTCCCGCACAATACCATATCAAGCTACACGACAAAACTAGCCAAGCCGATCGATCTGAACGGTAAATGGGAAGTAGGATTAGCGGAAATCCACTACCCACGAACGTGGGATACGCTGGTGGAAGAAGACACATTATTTTACGTGGCCGGAGGGGTGTCAATACCGCCAATCCTGCAATACAAGCTAAAAGCGGGGCATTACAGAGATACTAAAAACCTAATCAGTGAAATTAACGATGCTCTAGGAATGTCAAAACTAAAACTTGACTATGGAGCGATAAAAAACAAAGTGTATATGGTTGGACCACCACACATGGCTTTAAAAATGAAAGGTAACCTTGCAAGGATGCTGGGTTTTGTTCCTGATGTATTTCAAAAGATTGCTGATAGATCAGCAGCACCTAATCCAGCAGACATATGCGCCGGATTTTACACAATTTACATGTATTCAGACATTGTCGAGCACCCCCCGTACCTCTTTTAGGGGGGGTACATATTACGGGGACTCACAACTCAGAACAAGGCGATACCCTTCCGGTACGGAAAAAACGATCGTGAAGCTGCATTTCAGGCCGGCTAAGCACTACCCCCAATAATAATAATGTACAGCGCTGACTTTGTTTCAGATCCACATAGATATGTGGAATACTACAGAAACCAAGCTGGTAACGGACTCCCCGGATACAACGGAGCACCCGTCATGTACGGAGGGGGTCTGGGGGGCCTTTTTCGAGGGCTCCTGAGAATGGCCGTACCATTTCTGAAAAGGACTTTCAATATGGCGAAGCCGCATTTAAAATCGGCAGCGCAAAATATTACAAAGGATGTAATTTCTGGTACTATTACGGGGTAATTAACAACACGACAGCAAGAGGGCTCTAGGCTCATGGTGTTGGCGCGTGGTAAGCGTCAAAGACCCCCCGGGGCTCGAATTACCGCGGCTAAAAAACGCAAGGTGTCAACCAAGAGAAGCTGAGTAGTCAAAAAGAAGCAAGAGAAGAAGTCACCCAAAAAAATACAGAGAAGAAGATACATTTTCTAAAACTATGGCCCTCGTACACAGCCTGTCAGAGGAGTGCATGAAATCAGAATTGGATATTTTTGCAGTGCCATACACACAAGCAAGCATCGATAAAAACATATACATGGAAGTGCCGCCACTCTCAGCCTTGACAGATAATGGCCCCCTGGAGTTTTTCATCGCCGGTAATGGGGAAGATTACCTAGACCTCAACAACACGCTACTGCACCTGTGGTGCCGAATCACAAAAGCTAATGGGACAAACATTGCCCCCGCCGCGAAGGTGGGGGTCATAAATTACCCTATCGCCTCAATTTTCTCACAGGTGGACGTATCCTTGGGTGACAGGCTAGTAAGCCAGTCTAGCAATACGTACCCTTACAGAGCCATATTAGAGTGCCTGCTTAATTACAGCGTCGGAATGCTATCCAGGCAGTTTACCTGCGGGCTGTTTTATAAAGACAGTTCTGGTGCTATGGAAGATACAGACCCTGATGGCGATAACAAGGGCTTAGAGAAAAGAGCAGCATTTTCAGCAAGAAGTGGCGTTTTCGATTTGATTGGCCCCATACACTCTGACATATTTTTTCAAGAGAGGTTAATGCTAAATGGGGTCGATGCCAAAATTAAAATGGTTCGAAACAAAGATGAGTTTTGCCTCATGAGCGGAGATGCTGAACAGTACTCGCTCAAAATCGTATCGGCTTCCCTGTTTGTTAAAAAAGTTTCTGTGTCGACGGCTGTAAAACTGGGGCACGCCAGCGCCTTGCTGACAGCCAATGTGAAATACCCAATCGAGAGAGTCTGCATGAAAACATTCAGCGTTGCTGCAGGCAGCCGGGTCTGCGCGCAAGAAAATCTGTTTCTAGGCCAGTTGCCTAAAACCGTTGTCATCGGGCTAGTGGACAACATGGGATTTATGGGAGCTTACGATCGAAACCCTTTCAATTTTCAACATTACGATGTTGAATTTGTAGCGCTTTATATCGACGGTCAACAATTCCCTGCAAAACCGTTTCAGCCTGATTTTAACAGGGGTAATGTTGCACGTGAGTATTACAGCTTGGTTCTGGCCACGGGGAGACATTTGAAAAACGATCCTGTAGCTGTTGACAGAAACGAATACATAAGCAGCTACACTTTGTACGCCTTTAACTTGTCACCGGACGAAGGATGCAATCAGCACCTATCTATGGTTAAAAGCGGAAACATGCGCCTAGAGATGAGATTCCGTCAACCTCTGGCCAGGACTGTCACACTGATAGTTTACGCGACCTTCGACAATATAATCGAGATTAACCAAAGGAGAAACATTTTGTATGATTACTACTAGTCATGAATACCCTGGAGCTATCTAATATCCTTAGTAGAAACCGATGGACCGCGAGACATTTTTATGGTGTTTTAGCTTGTGATGAGCTGGAGGAAGTAAAGCTTGATAAATTACCCGCAATCTTCATCGTCAATACACATACTAGTTCTGCCCCCGGAGAACACTGGCTGGCGCTCTTTATTAACCCCCTGGGGCCTGAGGCCTTTTTTCCACTTTCGAGGTAGTCTGACATGCCTTGACATTTTAAAATATTTCACCTATCTAAAAAACATTTGTCCCAGAGTGATACATTTGCTTTTATTCAGCACAAACTCAGCACCAATAATCTGAGACCTCTTAGAATGTTATTATTCTATTTTTTGTTAAAATCAACTTTAAACATATACTTTTCAAAAACCTATTTTCAGACATGCTGAGAAATTGTAAAAAATCACATTATAGACATTTCTAGGTAAGACTTTTGAGCTCTGAAGCTTATAGACACAGGGGTTGGCTACACATAGGTGAAAGTGACATTCAGAAATTTTATATAGTTTGAGTACTAAAGTGTTAGAACTTTGGAGTGACACTCTTTTTCTCAAAGTCAGTGGTCTTCACAATGAATATTGATGAGATAGGTGTCCTCACACCTGTAGTAGTTTGCATACTGTCAATGGCCCATCAGTCTGGAATGTCACTGCACCCCACACCCATCACTTTGGAAAGGCAGTTTGAAACGCAAGAAAAGTAGCAACAATAAAATCCCTTTCACAGTTTATTGATAGATGGAATGAAAAATGAAAAACTGTGACTATATAAATATAGAAAGCGATAAATATGATGCAGTGACTATTATTGACGCTCTGGGGACGAGGGCATCATCGACCGCGTATCTTTCTCGTGTATTTCAGTTTATATCTCGCTGAAATCATTATGTAGAATCATGAAAAAAACACTGACTAGATCCGCTATCTGTCTTCTTTTCAAAACTTCCATTGTCAGAAGTATTAAAGTTTTTAAAATTAAGTTAAATAGGCAAAAAAGCAAATCGTGTCATCTTTCTTTGTTTTACTTGCGTCGGGAGCGTGTAGGACCGCTCTCAGCGGAAGATCGCTATTCACGTTCTAAATACGCTGCGTTTGAATCGGCGACCACGTGATTGCAGGCACACAGGCTTAGCCCACTGAGCTATGAACACAGGTATGAGCTTCGCTGCTGAAAGTGGCAACACTGGCGCAAAGCTTCAGCGGCAGAGACGTATCCGTGTGCTATATTGTAGCCGATCAGTGTAAACACTACCCAGACATGTGCTCTTGTTTATTTCGGTCACAATGGGCGTATTCACATATTTCTTTACCCAATACTAACTGTCGGATTATCATGTTATTATCATGCGAATAGCGCGATTTGCAAGTGGGTGGGCGATCAGAGCCGCTTCGAGACGCAGACGCTTAAGTCAGTCACTCTTGTTCTTTCAATTCGTATCACGAAGCTGTAAACATATATTTAGTTTCTACCTATATATATTTGAAAAGTAGACCATCCAAGGTTTCTGAGAGTATTTTTAAAATGTGTATATGACAAAAACTCGCGGAGTTATTTAAACGGTTTTGCGAAATTTCGGTCAGATCCCGCCGGCGTGATCGCCGGCCCCAAGGGGTTAACACAGTCCATAGCTTCATCAGTACCATTCTCATTTAACTCATTTATCATGGCAAGCAAAAGGTGGTTAACCTCAGCTGGCGGTCCGTCATTCATTTCATTTATCAACTGTTGTAGATCAGGGTTAATCGTTGCTTCTCCGTCGTCGTTTACATGCATCCTTCTAGACCCCCCAGCCCCATCAAAACTACACATCCACCGTTTTTCAAACATGTCCCCTGCTTATTCTTTAGATCTGGTCAGACAGATCCGCCAAAAAGTCACACATCTGATCCTGAAAAAGGAAGAATGCTAGTTTGAGCGCCTTCAAACGCTCCTCCCGGGAATCTGCTCCGGCTGGGGAATTTACAACAGGTAATTGCCAAGGTGTTAAGGGGGAGGTATCTTGCGACCACAGCGGTGGCTCCGGTAAGGCACGGGGTGAGGATGCTGGAACACCACATGCAGATCCTCCTTGGTCCGATGGTGCACTTTGTGAAGCCCCAGGTCGCTCAAATTCCAGTTGTCCAGTCGGCTGGTTCTGCACGCTTTCCGTTGCTAGCTCCGCTTCAATTTTTTCAGCCGCAGTGACCAGCAATTCATCATCAGCCGTGTCTATTAAAGAACAGTCACTGTTAAGCATTTCATACAGAAAAAAACAATGATACGGGGTAAGCGATATAGGCCAACGTACCGTTAACCCCTTGGGGCCGGCGATCCCGCCGGCAGGATCTGACAGAAATTTTGCAAAACCGTTTAAATAACTCCGCGAGTTTTTGTCATATACACATTTTAAAAATACTCTCAGAAACCTTGGACGGTCTACTTTTCAAATATATATAGGTATAAACTAAATATATTTTTACAGCTTCGTGATACGAATTGAAAGAACAAGAGTGACTGACTTAAGCGCCTGCGTCTCGAAGCGGCTCTGATCGCCCACCCACTTGCAAATCGCGCTATTCACATGATAATAACATGATAATCCGACAGTTAGTATTGGGTAAATATGTGAATACGCCCATTGTGACCGAAATAAACAAGAGCACATGTCTGGGTAGTGTTTACACTGATCGGCTACAATATAGCACACGGATACGTCTCTGCCACTGAAGCTTTGCGCCAGTGTTGCCACTTTCAGCAGCGAAGCTCATACCTGTGTTCATAGCTCAGTGGGCTAAGCCTGTGTGCCTGCAATTACGTGGTTGCCGATTCAAACGCAGCGTATTTAGAACATGAATAGCGATCTTCCACTGAGAGCGGTCCTACACGCTCCCGACGCAAGTAAAACAAAGAAAGATGACACGATTTGCTTTTTTGCCTATTTAACCTAATTTTAAAAACTTTAATACTTCTGACAATGGAAGTTTTGAAAAGAAGACAGATAACGGATTTAGTCAGTGTTTTTTTCATGATTCTACATAATGATTTCAGCGAGATATAAACTGAAATACACGAGAAAGATACGCAGTCAATGATGCCCTCGTCCCCAGAGCGTCAATAATAGTCACTGCATCATATTTATCGCTTTCTATATTTATATAGTCAGTTTTTCATTTTTCATTCCATCTATCAATAAACTGTGAAAGGGATTTTATTGTTGCTACTTTTCTTGCGTTTCAAACTGCCTTTCCAAAGTGATGGGTGTGGGGTGCAGTGACATTCCAGACTGATGGGCCATTGACAGTATGCAAACTACTACAGGTGTGAGGACACCTATCTCATCAATATTCATTGTGAAGACCACTGACTTTGAGAAAAAGAGTGTCACTCCAAAGTTCTAACACTTTAGTAATCAAACCATATAAAATTTCTGAATGTCACTTTCACCTATGTGTAGCCAACCTCTGTGTCTATAAGCTTCAGAGCTCAAAAATCTTACCTAGAAATGTCTATAATGTGATTTTTTACAATTTCTCAGCATGTCTGAAAATAGGTTTTTGAAAAGTATATGTTTAAAGTTGATTTTAACAAAAAATTGAATAATAACATTCTAAGAGGTCTCAGATTATTGGTGCTGAGTTTGTGCTGAATAAAAGCAAATGTATCACTTTGGGATAAATGTTTTTTAGATAGGTGATTATTTTAAAATGTCAAGGCATGTCAGACTACCTCGAAAGTGGAAAAAAGGCCTCAGGCCCCAGGGGGTTAAAACTATCCACTCTTTTCCGTTTATGGCTAACTTGTCGGAGGCCGGTCCCTTCACGATTATCTCTGAAAATAACCGTTGGCGTGCATAGCAGTTCACGCAGTTCAGTGTCGTTGTCGTTAGCTGCAACTGTGAGCAAAAACACTTTCAGTCTTTTGTCACATTTAATCAGTAAAATCCATAGCTATGTTCGAAAACTTACCGCTATTCCAATCCTCTGTATCACCGTGTTGCCAGGAGCTTGACAGCATGGAAAATTCTTGGTCAAAATAACAATAATATGTTTTCACAGCAGAAAAAATCTATAACAGCAATTGTAAAATACATTTAAATGAAAATGTAGCTTACCTCGAGAGTTGCATTTTCCAACGTTGATATGTCGTAGATCAGAAAATGAAGTGTACGCTTCTTTCGCTCCTTGACGTGAGTGTTAATGTGAACCTAGCGCTCACCCCCTTAATAAACCCCCAGCTTGGTGGGGGTATACTTGTCATCTGGTTTACCAATCAATTTCTTTGTTTGATGTACGGTTTCGGGAAAACATTAGCGACGTTTTATGACATTACGACAAATGGATAATAGCCTGGGAAAGGGGGTCCAGCAAATGGATAATTGTCTATTCCGAGCTAGGCGTCAACAGGTGCGTGGCCCCCCGCCGTTTCATAGCCCCTGGTGTGAACCCTTTTAACAAAATAAGAACAGTAGACAGCCCCACCTAGCGGTATGTGCTGAGGCCGTACCACACCCATGCTTCTAAACCCACACGGACATACGTCCATTGGTTCAGCCGTCGCCATTTTTAACGTGTTTACGCCCCTCCCCTTCCCCCAGTGATCGAACATTTTAGCACAAGTTTTAAACTGGCAGGCCACGTATGGCCGAGCTGCGGGGCTAAAATGTTTGCTGGTTAAATGTTTTCTTCAACCTAACACTGGTAAATATCGCTAAAAGTTTTTCTTCTTCAATTCAATTTTATTTATATAGCGCATTATCACAACATTACATTGTCTGAATGCGCTTTACATTTCTGCCTCGTAAGGACCCCCCATTGAGTAAGCCAAAGGCAACGGTGGCAAGGAAAAACTCCCTAAGAGGAAGAAACCTTGGGAGGAACCAGACCCAAAGGGGGAGCCCATCCTCCAGGGGCCGGCAGATGAGTCAAATAAACAAGATGATATGACTAAGCTAATACAGGGGTTGAAATATATGTCTCAATGCAGCGGCTGACCGGTGCAGGCACGGGGTGCTTGATGCACGATGGCAGGATTAATAGAGGCACAGCCGCAGGGAAGGATGGCGAGGCATCGTGTTGAGCAAAGGGCAGGCTGGTTGGAGGGTAGTTGCCGGAGGTGGAGGTAGTTGTCTTGCAGGCAGCAGAGGCATAAATTCTTCAATGACATTGTGCTCCAGGGAGCACACCCCAGAAGGGGTGAGGGAGGAAGTAAGAAAAATTGTGTATTAGCCAGAGTTGAGGAAACCAGAGGCAGTGCAAGCAAAATGAGTGCAATATTCGTCTAGGCTCCGGCAGATCTGGGTATAGCAGCATGAGAAAGAGGGAGAGACAGGCGGGAACACAGGCATGGGGACTCCCTGAACATCAGCACTCTAGTGTAAAGCTAGAGTGACAGCACTGACGCATCAGTTTATCCAAAGCCAATGACACCGATCCCCACCCAGCTCATCACCTCATACTGTTAGTCTGACTGGGAGTGAGCGACTAGCTGGAACCAGAACTAGGTTTCCTATACGCTAAGCTATACAAGTGCGTTTTTAATCTAGACTTGAAAAGCGAGAGTGTGCCTGAATCCCGCACATCCGCCGGGAGACCATTCCACAGCTGCGGAGCTCTGTAAGAGAATGCTCTGCAGCCTGCCGCAGCCCTGTCTATTTTAGGAACTAATACATATCCTGCTCCTTGTGAACCAAGCAGACGAGAAGGGTTGTAAGGGACCAGAAGATCATTGAGATATTGTGGTGCAAGGCCATTCAGAGTTTTGTAGGTCAATAGCAATAATTTGTAGTCAATCCTAAATTTGACCGGTAGCCAGTGCAGGGAAGACAGGATAGGGCTAATGTGATCAAATTTTTTAGTTTTTGTGAGAACTCTGGCAGCTGCATTTTGTACTAACTGAAATTTATGTAGGGATCCAGATGGACAACCCGAAAGGAGGGCATTACAGTAGTCCAATCTAGAAGTTATAAAGGCATGTATTCGTTTTTCTGCATCTTGAAAGGAAAGCATCTTCCGAAGCTTGGCTATGTTCCGTAGATGATAAAATGCCGTACTGGTAATGCTATTTATGTGAGCACTGAAGCAGAGGTCGGAGTCTACCAGGACACCAAGATTTCTGACCACTGTTTTAAATTGAGTAGGGAGGCCGCTAGGGTTGGGGTTTACAAACTTATTGCGGGCATCCTTAGGACCGATTAAAAGAACCTCAGTTTTTTCGGTATTTAACATGAGGAAATTCCTTGCCATCCAACAACGGATGTCTAGCAGACAGTCGGCTAAAGAAGAGAGCTGGGATGCGTCACTAGGTTTGACAGATAGATACAATTGTGTATCATCAGCATAACAATGAAAATTAACACTGTAATTTCTAATTATGTTACCAAGCGGTAGCATATATAGATTGAACAGTAGTGGGCCCAACACTGATCCCTGCAGGACACCATATCTTGCTTTAGTGGGTATGGATGACTCATTGTTTACATGGACAAACTGGTAACGATCAGTTAAATACGAACGAAACCACAGTAGTGCTGTCCCTTTAATGCCAATCAATGTTTCCAGCCGGTCCAAAAGAATATTATGGTCTACAGTATTGAATGCTGCAGTTAGATCCAGTAAGAATAATAGCGATATACAGCCACGGTCGGAAGCCATAAGCAAGTCGTCTATCACTTTGACTAAGGCCGTTTCTGTGCTATGATTGGGTCTGAAACCAGACTGATATAGCTCGTTAGCATTATTATCTTGAAGAAAGGAGGACAGCTGGTGAGCAACAACTTTCTCAAGAATTTTAGAAATGAAGGGAAGATTTGAGATGGGTCTATAGTTTCCTAAGTCACTAGGTTCAAGATTTGGTTTCTTTAGGATAGGTCTAATAACAGCCATTTTAAAAGATTTGGGAACATATCCAAGACAAAGAAATGAGTTTAACAAGTTTAACAATGTAGTGCTAATCAGTGGTGCAATTTCCTTAAGTAGATTGGTGGGTATTGGGTCAACAAGGCTAGTAGTGGGTTTGCAAGAGGAAATTAACTGAAGGAGTTCTGTCTGCACTACAGGAGTGAAACATTCCAAGATGTTATCATTAGTACTAATAACACTAGCACTAGCAGAGGATTGGTGGTTGTGTGCAACCGTGGGCGTGCTCGTGATGGTATGTCTAATCGTGGTTATTTTATTATTAAAAAACGCAATAAAGGCATCACTACCAAGAGCTTCTGGGACTTGTGAGTTTAACATTGAACGATTCTTTGTTAACCTAGATACAGTTTCAAATAGGAATTTAGGATTGGTTTTGTTATTTTCTATTAGTTTAGAGAGATACATAGACCTAGCAGTCATTAGTGCATGTCTATACTTAGACAGGCTCTCTTTCCAGGCAAATCTAAAAACTTCTAATTTTGTTGACCGCCATTTGCGTTCTAGCTTTCGTGAAGCTTGTTTAAGTTCACGTGTACGGTTAGAGTACCAGGGGGCAGGTTTCTTATCTCTATGTTTTATTTTCTTGAGTGGTGCTACATGATCAAGAGTGGTACGAAATTATTCTACCATGTTCACGGTTACCTGTTTAAGTTCATTTACACATGACACTTCAGAGTTTAGGTTAAAGGACTGTGGGAGCTGTTCCAGAAAAGTTGCAGCGGATAATGAGGCTATGGAACGTCTAGTATCGTACCTCTGGCCTGGGGCCTTAGGGGAGTTATGTTGTATTTGAAATGTTAAAAGGTAATGATCTGAAAGTAGAGGATTCTGACGGATAATTGATATGTGTTCTACCAGGACACCATGACTAAGAATCAGGTCTAGGGTGTGGTTACAGGCATGAGTTGGCCCAGTTACATTCTGATGGTAGTAACCACCAAGTTTGTTAAGAAATCTGCAAATTCCTTAAGAAAATTGCTATAGGGGCCTGGCGGTCTATACACAATGGCAATGGTGATTGGAGGTGTAGAACTACACTTAGATGTGCTAGCAAGACTTAGAATAATAAATTCAAACGTATGAAAGCTATAACCAGTATTTTCACGCACTCCTAGGTCGGTCTTAAATATTGCAGCAACTCCGCCACCTTTGCGATCGGGTCGAGGATTATGCTTATAGCTATATACAGCTGGAGTGGATTCATTTAGTGCCAAGAACTCATTCGATTTTAGCCAAGTCTCAGTAAGACATAGGGCACCAAGATTAGAATCAGTAATGATTTCATTTACGAGCAATGTCTTAGGAGCCAGCGATCGAATGTTCAGGAGTCCAAGTTTTAGGTTTGCATTATACCTACTATCCAGAGTTGAAATAGGTCTCTTCTTCTTCTTTAAACACGTTGGTTAAATGTAATAGGTTTAAAATGTTTGTGCTTGTTTCGCATTTGCTCTTTTGTGCTTGTTTAAAAGTTAAAAGTTTGGGACTTGTGTCGTTTGTGCTTAAAATACGATGTTTTATCTTGACAGTGTTTTGCTCGGGCATGTCTACTTGTTTAAATTCCGTCTGCTTTTCTTTCTTTTAAAAAGTTAAAGTTTGGGACTTGTGTCGTTTGTTTAAAAATACGGTGTTTCGCTCGGGGCATGTCTCTACTTGTTTAAATTCCGCCTGCTTTTCTTTCTTTCTTTTAAATGTAACACTAAAGTTTTGCCCTAGCTTACGTTCATCCTGCTATATGTTTTATTATTCCTTAAAACGTTATTAAAAATAACACATTAATAAAATACATGTAATGTATTTTTATTCTATTAAAGTTAAACAACCACCAAACCATACGGCCCCCTATCGGCAACACGTGGCATAAGCATGTATGATACCATTTGGCCAAAACCCCCTCCCCCGACCAATCAGAACAAAGGATACGCCCACCTCCCGCTTATGACATCATAGATAGGAGAGAGCTTTAAGCTCCGCCCAAACTGCCACATAACCTTTTTTGCTGTTCAGCTGCAGGAAATTTTGCTTCATCCATGACTTTATCTCCTCCAAACAAATTGTCACAGTGGATGATGATAAAGTAGACGAGGAGGTTGAATTTATTTTGAGGTAAAGCTGCGTGTCATCAGCATAGCAATGAAATGGAATACCATGATTGCTGATGATACAGCCCAGGGGAAGCATATACAATATAAACAAAATGGGACCGAGCACAGAGCCCTGAGGAACACCACAGGTGACATTGTGTATAGCGGATTTAGCCTCTCCCAGGGCAACATGCTCTATTCTTTCAGTAAGATAAGAGGAGAACCAATTGTAAACAGAGTTAGACTGTCCTACAGTATGACGTAATCTGTGAAGTAGAATGTTGTGATCAACAGTATCAAAGGCCGAAGACAAGTCCAATAGTATGAGAAGTGATGGAAAACCAGCATCAGCCGACATCAGTAGGTCATTCGATACTCTAACCAGAGCTGTTTCCACGCTGTGGCATGGGCAGAAACCAGACTGGAATTTCTCAAACAAATGATTTTTTTTTAGATGAGACTGAAGCTGAGCAGCAATTACTTTTTCCAGCACTTTTGAAAGGAACGGGAGGTTAGAAATGGGCCTGTAGTTTGCAAGTACTTCTGGATCTAAGGTGGATTTTTTTACAAGTGGTCTGATGATAGCCGATTTCAATGTGGCGGGAACATATCCAGTCTGAAGAGACTGATTTATTATCTTGGTAATCAGGGGACTTATAGCACAAAGGTTGGATTTAACCAATACTGTAGGAAAAGGATCCAGAGCACAATTTGATGGTTTCATCTTTCTGACAATGACCTCAACCTCTTGCGGCGTAACTTTAGAGAAACTGCTGAAAGGTTGCAAATTTCCTTGTTGCGGGTCATCCTTCAGGACGGGTATTGCAGAGGCACTCGATAGAGACGAGCAGGATGGTATCCACTTTTTTCCTGAAGAAAGTAATGATATTATTGCAATTTTCTTCTGTAGCTTCCAGATGAGATTGAAATTTTGGTTTCAATAGGCGATCAATAGTAGAGAAAAGTTGCTTTGAATTTCCAGAGCTATTGTTAATGATATTTGAATAAAACTGTGATCTTGCAGCTCTCAATGTTCTTGCATATGCTTTCTGATGTCTTCTGTAAACTTGCTTATGAACAGTGAGTCCTGATGCCTGCATACGTCGCTGAAGTACACGCCCAGTTGTCTTCATCTTCCGCAATTCACATGTATACCAGGGGGCTGAACGTGAGAAACAGACAGTTCTATATCGGATAGGGGCATGGAAATCCAGGATACTGTTGAGCGATTGATTGTAGAAGTCAACTGACTCGGTGACTGAGGAACATTCAACAGAGGAGAGATGTTGAAGATCTTTACTCAGATAATCTGGGTTGATCTTATTCAAATTTCTGTAACATATTTGTCGTTTTGCTTTTGTGGGGGAACAAGGGAGTGACAGCTCCATTGAAACGACCTTGTGGTCGGACACCCCCAGATCATACACAAAAAGGTTGCTAATGGGTACAGAGTTTGTAATAACCAGATCCAAGATATGCCCTCTGAAATGTGTAGGAACATCAACATGCTGTTGAAGATTGAGGCAATCCAGTAGTTGTAAAAACTCGACTGCCAAATGGTAGGAGGGAGTGTCTACATGAACATTAAAGTCACCGGTATATTTGCATACATGTTCTGACAAAGTAAAAATTGTGTATGACTTTAGGTCACACAAACACAAAAACAAAGAAATGGAAACAAGATGAGATTAAAGCAGTGGAAGACAAGTTGATGGACTACATCACATCTGGCAGGGTCCCAGGTAAAAGACAGTGTGAACCTAAATCATTTGGTCAGCTCCGGAAGCTCTCAGAGATAGAACCAGGGAAGCCATTAAATTTTAAAGATGTAGTGTGAATTTGAGGACTGAATTCCTCAGATTTTTTTTTTATTTTATTTTTTTTAATATTTACAGTGATAATTATCTCCCTGTTATCTTGTCTTCCCAAAGGTATGTAAAGGGGAGGATTTTTTTTACTAGCTTTTTATATACTGTATATATATTTTTTTTTTCCACAATATTTTTTATTTTATTTTCATTTTTTAAACACTTTGAAATACAGCCTTTTGCAATTGTACAGTTTTCCAAATATCATACAAACATAAGATTGCTGCATTTACTCTAGAGGAATAAAGAAAAAGAAAAAAAAGAACAACAAAGAGAAAAAACAACACTGAACAAGAATGTTACTCCTGTTTCAGCCCATGGTAATCTATTCAAAGTTGGCTTTTATAATCCTACTGAGTACTAAATGAAACAAATATGTTAAAGATTTTATCAATCTATGAGGTCGGAACTGCTTTTGTCCGTAAGATTAGTCATCCACTTCTTCATCCATTAAATCCAAATCTTTAATATAGCTAATGAAAGGACTCCATATACTTTCAAATACATACTGTTTGACCTTTAATATGTACGTTATCTTTTCTAATGGAAGACTCGACAACATCTGTCTTATCCACTGGTTAGTACTTGGTCTGTGCATCTTAGTCCATAACAGAGCTATACATTTTTTGGCATAAAGCACACTGAGGTCTATAAATGCTTGTTCACTTCTACTATAATTATGTTTCTCTGGGTATAATCCCAGCAGAAAAAGCTTAGGGTCCAGTACAATTTGTTTTAAAATTATCTTTTCAATTATGACTTTTACCTCTTCCCAAAATAATTGAATATTTTTGCATTGCCAAATACAGTGAAACAAACTTCCTCTAACTTACATACATTTTGTGCATATGTCTGGTATGTCTTTATTATATCTGTTTAATTCAACCGGTGTTACATACATCCGCATTACCCATTTATACTGTATAAGTTTAAGCCGTGTATTTATAGACATTGTATGAACTTTAGTACAAGCTTCTTTCCAATCTTCTTCTGAAACTTCTAATTGCAAATCTTCCTTCCATGCATTTAACTTATATTGTGAACTCTCAGGTGAGTAAGCTGTTAGCAATTCATAAAATTCAGATATAATACCTTTTCTCAGATTATCCTTTATCATAATTTTCTCTAAAGATGAAAGTGGAGGCCTACTGAGAGCATTATCTTGACTTGCTTTAACGAAGCTTCTCAGCTGGAGGTATTTGAAGAAATGTTTCCTGTTTAGACTAAATTTAAACTTCAACTCCTCAAAAGACATCATAATATCAGAGTCCGTCAAATAGAGATCTTGAGTCATTTTAAGTCCCTTCGATTCCCACAATTTGAACGTTGCATCTGCTCTTCCTGGTACAAAGAACTGATTCCCCCATATTGGACTTTATTGAGATAATGAATGAGAGTCTTTTAAATAATTTTGTACATCATACCATATCTTTAACATATGTCTTACAATTGGATTTTTAGTTCTTTTCCGTAAATTTTTTGCTGTGTCCGAATATATATATGAGGGAAGAGGTGGGGTTAGATTATGAGATTCCATTTCTATCCAATGCGGAGACTCATTTGCTGAAAAATAGAACATAATAGACCTCAGCTGTGCTGCCCAGTAGTACCACAATATGTTTGGACATTTTAAACCTCCTCTGTCAAATGGTAAATACAACAAAGATAAATGAAGTCTTGCCTTCCTATTGTTCCATATAAATCTGACAAACATGGTTTTGACTTTTGAAAACAAACCTGAAGGTGGCGGTAAGGGTATATTTTGAAATAAATAAAGTAGTTTGGGTAGTATGTTCATTTTTAAAATATTAATTCTCCCAATTACAGATACTGGTAGTGCCATCCATCTATCTATTGACTCACTAAATTCTTCCATTAAAGGTTCATAGTTGGCATCAACAATATTTTCCAATCTTGGCAAAATCTGTACTCCCAAGTATTTAAACTGCTCAACAACATTAAACTGAAGTACCTCTAAAATTGGATTTCTTCTTTCATTTGAATTTAGCAGTAATATAGAAGATTTTGTGTTGTTTACCCTATAACCAGAGATATCACCAAATGTTTTAATTAGCTGCAATACAGCCGGAACTGATTTACTTAGTTTTGACATGAATAAAATGACATCGTCAGCATACAAGGATATTCTGTGTTCTGTCTGTCCTATTGTTATTCCACAAATTTGTTGATTTGAACGTATTCCAATTGCAAGAGGTTCAATTGCTAGCGTAAACAACAAAGGAGAGAGTGGGCAACCCTGTCGGCAACCTTTATTAATTTTTATTGGTTTTGAAATATTTCTATTAGTCAAGATTTCTGCGGTTGAATTTTTGTATATTACTTTAACCCATTTTATGAAGTTATCTCCAAATCCAAATCTTTCTAAAACACTGAAAAGGTAAGGCCATTCGACCCTATCAAAGGCCTTTTCGGCATCTAATGATGAGTGCTGTATCTGACATCTCTTTATTAGTGTGAATAATGTTTAATACCCTTCTTACATTATGGAATCCCTGTCTTCCCATTATAAATCCATTTTGATCTTTATTAATAATGTTTGGCAATAATTTTTGTAACCTTTTTGCCAAAAGTTTACATATTACCTTAAGGTCAGAATTTAACAGACTTATGGGTCTCATATTTTCACATTTGTTAGAGGGTTTACCTGGTTTTGGCAATAAGATAATTAGAGCAATATTCATAGAGGGTGGGAAATTACCTTCCTGAAATGCCTCCAGAAACATTTCCAGAAGAGGAGTTAGCAGTTTATTTTTAAATTTTTTATACACATCTATTGGGAGACCATCTGGTCCTGCTCTTTTTCCTGACTTCATACTATCGATAGCCTTCCCTATTTCTTCGTTGTTAATTTCCATCTCCAGGTCTCCTTTAAGAACATAAGAACATAAGAACTATACAAACGAGAGGAGGCCATTCGGCCCATCGAGCTCGCTTGGGGAGAACTTAACTAATAGCTCAGAGTTGTTAAAATCTTATCTAGCTCTGATTTAAAGGAACCCAAGGATTCAGCTTGCACTACGTTATCAGGAAGACTATTCCATACTCTGACTACACGCTGTGTAAAGAAGTGCTTCCTTAAATCCAGTTTGAAATGTTCTCCCGCTAATTTCCACCTATGGCCACGAGTTCTTGTATTTGAACTAATGCTGAAGTAACTATTCGGTTGAACAGCATCCAAACCTGTTAGAATCTTATAGACCTGGATCATGTCCCCCCTCAGTCTCCTTTGCTTGAGGCTGAACAGATTTAGCTCAAATAACCTTTCCTTGTATGACATTCCTCTAAGACCAGGAATCATTCTTGTGGCCCTACGCTGCACCTTTTCTAAGGCCGCTATGTCCTTTTTAAGATATGGTGACCAAACATGTACACAATATTCTAGGTGAGGTCTCACCAAGGAATTGTATAATCTTAGCATTACCTCCCTTGACTTAAACTCCACACACCTGGAGATATACCCCAACATCCTATTGGCCTTTTTTATTGCTTCCCCACACTGGCGAGAATGAGACATGGAAGCATCAACATACACACCAAGGTCTTTCTCATAATCAGCTACCTTTATTTCAGTAGGTCCCATAAAATACCTGTACTTTATATTTCTGCTCCCTACATGGAGTACCTTACATTTGTCTATGTTAAATTTCATCTGCCAGGTGTCAGCCCAGTCACTAATTAAATTAAGATCCCGCTGTAGCTGCTGAGCCGCTAGTTCAGTATCTGCTACACCACCCACCTTGGTGTCATCTGCAAATTTCACCAGTTTGGTGTCTATATCATTTATGTAAATTAGGAACAAAAGTGGTCCTAAAATTGAACCCTGCGGTACCCCACTATGAACGCAGGCCCACTGTGACATCGAGCCTCTTATAACTACTCGCTGCTTCCTATCCGTTAACCAGTTATCAATCCAAGTCGCTACAGTTCCTAAAATACCTGTCGCTTTGAGTTTAAGTGAGAGCCTCTTGTGGGGAACAACATCAAAAGCCTTTTGGAAATCTAAATAGATGACATCATAGGCCTTCTTATCATCAACTTCCTGAGTAGCTTCCTCAAAAAACTCCAACAGATTTGTTAAACAGGATCTACCTCTCCTAAATCCATGCTGGCTATCCCTCAAAATGTTATTTGAGTCCAGGTAATCTACCATTTTCTCTTTGATTATAGCCTCCATAACTTTACCAGTTATACAAGTTAGACTGATTGGCCTATAGTTTGACAAATTACTTCTATCCCCTTTTTTGAAAATGGGCGTTATGTTGGCATGCTTCCAATCAGAAGGTACCACACCTTCAGATAAGGATTTTTGAAACAGTAATGTTAAGGGTCGGCAAATAATATCCCTCATCTCTTTTAACACTATAGGTAAGATGCCATCAGGGCCCTGTGATTTATTTATTTTGAGCTTAGCTAGGCTTTGCAAAACATCAGCTTCAGTTATATATATATTAGTTATAGACGATGTTGGATTAGTAATAAGAACTGGTAAGTTACTAGTGTCCTCGACAGTGAATACCCGTGCAAAACTATCATTGAACTCATTTACTATGTCAATGTCGTTTTCAATTATAAGACCCTTACTATCCTGCAGATTAGTAATTTCAGCTTTTAGAGCTCTTTTAGAGTTAAAATACTGGAAGAAACTTTTAACGTCATCCTTAGCCTCCAATGCGATCTTCCTTTCGACATTCCTTTTAGCTCGTCTAATGTCATTTTTTAATTCAGCCTGTAGATTTAGATACTCTTGCTTTATTATGTCATCATCAGTTATTTTCCATCTCTGGAACAAAGCCCTTTTCCTCCTTACTTTATACTTTATGTCCCTATTAAACCACCTAGGTTGCAATTTCCTAGATTTATTCTTGCTAGAAACAGGTATGAAGTCCTCTTGTACTTGCAATAATGTGCTTTTAAAAAATTCCCATGCCTCTTCAACAGTTTTGTTATTTAACTCCATCCTTTATGTTCATCTGGGAGATGAGGTATGGATAGTTCATCTAAAAACCTATTTAAATTTAGCATATTAGTCTCATTTTTTGCATCATATAATTCTTTATAGTAACCTCTAAAGGCACCATTAATTTCTATAGTAAACAACCAAGGTGGTTTACTAAGGAAATTAAGAATAAAGTCAGGAGGAAAAGGGCTCTGTTCCACAACTGGAAAATAACTAATGATTTCAAAATCAAGCAGGAGTATCTAAGTCTACAGGCAGAGTTAAAAAATGACATTAGGCTATCAAAGAGGGATGTAGAAAGAAAAATTGCATTGGAGGCTAAGCATGACAGTAAAGGTTTCTTCCAATATTTTAACTCCAAGAGAGCACTAAAAGCTGAAATCACTAATTTGCAGGATAGTAAGGGCCTTATAATTGATAACGAAATTGATATGGTAAACGAGTTTAATGATTATTTTTCAAGGGTGTTCACAATAGAGAACACAAGTAACTTACCACCAATTAATAGGAATACAGCATTGTCTATGACCAATATATGTATAACTGAGGTTGATGTGATACTAAGCCTAGCTAAACTCAATAAATAAATCGCAGGGGCCTGATGGCATCTTACCTTTAGTCTTGAAAGAGATGAGGGATATTATTAGCCAACCTTTGACTTTAATATTCCAGAAATCGTTATCTGCGGGTGTGGTACTGTCACGCCTCCCCCCTCCTCAAGGAGGCGACGCACCAGCAAGGACCAATAGGCATCCCTAGAGTCACCTATTTAACCGCACTGAGACAACTACCCAAGGCGAAGTATTGTTGCTATGCACGTACTGAGCGCTATTCTCTCTCTCTCCCACAGTTACGTTCGATCCTTCTTGCCCTCCCTGAGTCTCCCGCATCTCCTGCCGACCCTCCTGCCCTTCCTCCCTGCCCCTAGGTCCTTGTGTTATTTCCCCAGTGTGTGTCTACGTCTCCGGACTGATTCAACGGCTTTACGACCCTCGGCTTTCCATTCGACTACGACTTCAGCGCACGATTCGGCACAAGACACCCGGCTTGGACGACTACGGCTCACGACCTCGGAACGGCTTACGACTCTTCTCTCTGTCTTACCGAATAAAACTAGTTGCCTGGAATTCCCTGTCTGCGTGGTTCGTGGCAGAACAGAATACTTCGCCTACACTATGGAGCCGCAAGAACTCCAAGACCAGCTCCAGCAGGCACAGGCACAGATTTCCCGGCTGACGGATGTGGTCAGACAACTGCAGCTGTCTTCCGCGGCTGCGACTCCCCTACCCACCTCCCCCCCACGTCTTCCTGTGCCAGTGGCCCTACCTAACAGGTACGACGGCAACCCGGACCAATGCAGGGCTTTTTTGATGCAGTGTGGCTTGTTTATAGACCATCACCCTGATCAGTTCCGCACCGATAGGGATCAGGTGCATTTTGTCATATCCCTCCTCGGGGGAAGAGCGCTTACCTGGGCAACAGCGCTCTGGGTAGAGGATAGCCCTCTGCTCCTGTCCTCCCGAGAGTTCCAAGAGGCCTTTAAGGAGGTGTTCGATCACCCTGCTGTTGGACGGAACGTGGGTGATCGTCTCTTAGATCTGCGGCAGGGAAATCGATCGGCGGCCGATTTTTCGCTAGAGTTCCGGACACTCGCTGCCGGCTTGGACTGGACCTCGGACTGCCTGCAGACTGTTTACCGCCGCGCTCTTCGTCCGGAATTACGGGCTGAATTGGCTTGCAGAGGAGCAACGCGGACGTTCGATGAATACGTCAGGTTGTCAATCATCCTGGATACCATCGTCCGCGAACAGCGCCGTTCGAACTCCCGCGCAGAAGGGTTGGCTGTCGTCGCTTCCTCCCACCCACCGGAGCCGGAGCCAATGGTGTTAGGGCGCGCCCCTCTAACCCCGGAAGAACGCGAAAGGAGACAAAGCCGAGGACTGTGTATATACTGCGGTGAAGCAGGACACTTCATGCGTTTGTGCCCAAAGCGACCGGTGAGGACTCGGACAGAAGAGACGCAGGTAAGGGGGGTTTTACCGCCGGACTTAACTAAAGTACAAGTGGTGGTTCCCATTACTTTTCGTTGGGGGTCGGAATGTTCGCGAGGTTTGGGGCTGTTGGATTCCGGAGCTGCAGGGAACTTCGTGGATGCGGATTTCACCCGACAGCACCAGATCCCTCTAGAGGAACTGCACCAACCCCTTTCGGTGCGTGGGGTAGATGGGCAGCCACTTTCTTCAGGGCTGGTAACGCACCGCACGATCCCGATAACCCTCCAAGTGGGGGCGCTCCATTCTGAAACAATACAATTAATGGTACTAACGTCATTACGTGATAAGATCATTCTAGGTTTCCCTTGGCTGCGACAACACAACCCTCAGATCAACTGGAGAGAAGGTGAGATACAAGCATGGTCCCCTGAGTGTTTCATTGACTGCTTATCCTTGCCCTGCCGTGCGTCCACCATTGAGAGTCCCCTTCCAGAAGATCTGTCAGGTATTCCCGATTATTACGGTGATTTCCAGGATGTTTTTAGTAAAACCCAGGCCTATGGGCTTCCACCCCATCGTCCATCGAATTGTACCATTGACCTTGTGGAGGGTGCGACCCCACCCCGTGGGCGCCTCTTTTCCTTGTCCCGACCAGAGGAGGAGGCAATGAAGACCTACGTCCAGGAGGCCTTACAACAAGGTATCATCCGTCACTCCACCTCACCTTTTGCTTCCGGATTTTTTTTTGTAGCTAAGAAGGATGGGGGCCTGCGGCCTTGCATAGATTACCGCAAGCTGAATGCTATAACTGTGAAAAGAAGGGAACCCCTTCCACTGATTCCCTCCGCCCTGGAACAGCTTAGAGCGGCACGAATCTTTACTAAGTTGGACTTGAGAAGTGCTTACAACCTGATTCGAATAAAGGAGGGCGATGAGTGGAAGACCGCCTTCATCACCACAACTGGTCAATACGAGTACCTCGTGATGCCTTATGGGCTTGCAAACAGCCCGTCAGTGTTCTAGTCCTTCATCAACGAGGTATTACGTGATATGTTACATCAATTTGTTGTCACCTACATTGATGATATTCTCATTTATTCTGAAACAGAGGAGCAACATGTCAAACAGGTACGACAGGTACTTCAGCGTCTACGGGAGAACCAGCTCTACGTGAAGGGTGAGAAATGTGAATTTCATTGCACCACGCTGAGATTCCTCGGGTACGTTATCTCTCCAGGAGGGGTCTCTATGGATCCGGACAAGGTCAAGGCAGTACAGGATTGGCCCCAACCTCAGACCCTCAAGGCTCTCCAGCGTTTTCTAGGTTTTGCCAACTTTTATAGACAGTTCATCCAAGGATTCAGCACGGTGGCGGCGCCCCTGACGGATCTAGTCAAGAAAGGAGCCACCAGGCTCCGATGGACTCCTGAGGCCTACCAGGCATTTGTAGACCTGAAACGACGCTTCTGCTCCGCTCCTATCCTGCAACAACCGGATCCGCAACTACCTTTCCAGGTAGAGGTAGATGCCTCTGAGGTGGGTATCGGAGCCGTGCTCTCCCAGAAAGACCCCCGGACAGGTAAGGCTCACCCCTGTGCGTTCTTATCCAAGAAACTCACTGATGCTGAACGCAATTATGACGTGGGAAATCGAGAATTGCTGGCTATAAAAGTGGCATTGGAGGAATGGAGACATTGGTTAGAGGGGGCTGTACATCCCTTCCTAGTGTTAACGGATCACCGCAACCTACAGTATCTACGAGAGGCCAGGCGTTTAAACGCCCGACAAGCCCGCTGGGCACTGTTCTTTACCAGGTTCCTTTTCCAGGTCACCTATCTTCCCGGCTCAAAGAACGCCAAAGCGGATGCTTTATCCCGCTGCTTTCCTGCATCAAGAACGCCCGAGCTACCAACCCGAATTTTGCCACCGGCCTGCGTGGTGGGTCCCATTATCTGGGATCTAGAACAGCGTCTCTTGGAAGGTAATCGAAAAGTTCCACCACCTCCTGACTGTCCTCCAGGGAAAACCTATGTCCCCTCACAGCTGCGGAATGATGTTCTTCAATGGGTGCACACCCCCCTGGGGTCGGGACATCCAGGGGTTAAAGCTACCCTCAGACTCCTGGAAAGACATTATTGGTGGCCTGGATGGCGAAAGGAGACCGAAAGGTACGTGCTATCATGTCCTCTGTGCGCTCAGAATAAGACTCTCACAGGTATGCCCTCTGGGCTTTTACAGCCACTTCCAGTGCCCACACGTCCCTGGTCCCACATTTCTATGGACTTTATCACTGACCTGCCCCCCTCTAGAGGTAACACCATTATATTAACCATAGTAGATCGCTTTTCTAAGATGTGTCACCTTATCCCCCTGCCCAAACTACCGTCTTCCTTGGAACTGGCCGATCTGCTAGTACAAGGAGCATTTCGGTATTATGGATTACCCGAAGACATCGTCTCAGACCGGGGCCCTCAGTTCACCTCTCGGGTCTTTAGGGCTATGTGTACTAGGCTGAACATCTCCCTAAGTCTCTCCTCAGCCTATCATCCCCAAACCAATGGCCAGACGGAGAGGACAAACCAGGAAGTGGGGAAGATGCTCCGAGTCATGTGCGGTTCTCGACCCCAGGAGTGGTCCCGTTTTCTTCCCTGGGCCGAGTATGCCCACAACTCCTTGCCCCATCTCATTACCGGTTTAACTCCTTTTCAATGTGTACTCGGCTTTCAACCCCCATTGTTTCCCTGGAGTCCCTCTCCCACAGATGTCCCTGCCCTCGAGGACTGGTACCGGCGTAGCCGCCAGGTATGGGATCGCTCCCGGCGTCTATTGGAACAACAGGCTTCGCGTATGAAGAGGACCCAAGATCGCCGACGTAGGCCCGGACCACACTACAGAGTTGGAGATAGGGTGTGGCTAGCGACGAGGAACCTGCGCCTCCCAGTGGGACGCAAACTCGGTCCCAAATTTATCGGCCCCTTCCGCATAGCAGCGCAGGTAGGCCCGGTCACCTACCGTTTACAGCTCCCTCGGGTTTACAGGATCAATCCCACCTTCCACGTGTCCCTGCTGAAACCGGTACGGTATAGTCTGGCCCATCCCCCCATGGGGTCCTTGGATCCTCCTACACCACTTCCCCTCGGGGATGAAGTTTATGCTGTGCGTGACCTGCTAGATTCTCGCCGCCAGCAGGGCCGCCTGCAATACCTGGTCGACTGGGAAGGATTCGGACCGGAAGAACGCAGCTGGGTTCCGGCGAGGGACGTTCTCGATCCTTCCCTCATTGCCGACTTCCATCGGTCGCACCCTGATCGCCCAGCCCCGCGACCTCGCGGCCGACCGCCCCGGCGTCCTCGGCCTCCAGGTGGCGGCCGTCAGGGGGGGGGCCCTGTCACGCCTCCCCCCTCCTCAAGGAGGCGACGCACCAGCAAGGACCAATAGGCATCCCTAGAGTCACCTATTTAACCGCACTGAGACAACTACTCAAGGCGAAGTATTGTTGCTATGCACGTACTGAGCGCTATTCTCTCTCTCTCCCACAGTTACGTTCGATCCTTCTTGCCCTCCCTGAGTCTCCCGCATCTCCTGCCGACCCTCCTGCCCTTCCTCCCTGCCCCTAGGTCCTTGTGTTATTTCCCCAGTGTGTGTCTACGTCTCCGGACTGATTCAACGGCTTTACGACCCTCGGCTTTCCATTCGACTACGACTTCAGCGCACGATTCGGCACAAGACACCCGGCTTGGACGACTACGGCTCACGACCTCGGAACGGCTTACGACTCTTCTCTCTGTCTTACCGAATAAAACTAGTTGCCTGGAATTCCCTGTCTGCGTGGTTCGTGGCAGAACAGGTACCATCAGATTGGAAGCATGCTAATATAACACCCATATTCAAAAAAGGGGATAGAAGTAATCCAGCAAACTATAGGCCAATCAGTTTAACTAGCATTACTGGAAAAATAATGGAAGCTATAATTCAAGTGAAAATGGTAGATTACCTAGATGCAAATAACATTATAAAGGATAGCCAACATGGATTTAGGAGAGGTAGATCCTGCTTAACGAATCTGCTTGAGTTCTTTGAGGAAGGTACAAGTGAAATTGATCACAAAAAGGCCTATGATGTGATTTACTTAGATTTCCAGAAAGCCTTTGATGTTGTCCCCCACAAACGGCTCTTGCTAAAGCTTAAAGCTGCAGGAATTTTAGGAACTGTGGCAGCTTGGATCAAAAACTGGCTAACTGATAGGAAGCAGCGAGTAGTTATTAGAGGCACTATGTCACAGTGGGCCTCCGTTTATAGTGGGGTACCGCAGGGTTCAATTTTAGGACCACTATTGTTCCTAATTTACATTAATGATATTGACACGAATACATACAGTAAACTGGTTAAATTTGCAGACGACACTAAGGTGGGCGGGGTAGCAGATACTAATCTAGCAGCAGAGAGGCTTCAACGGGATCTGGATTTAATTAGCGAATGGGCTGATACTTGGCAGATGAAATTTAACACAGATAAATGTAAGGTAATCCATGCAGGGAGCAGAAATATACAGTACAGATATTTTATGGGTTCCACTGAAATAAAGGTAGCTGATTACGAGAAAGATCTCGGTATGTATGTTGATGCTTCCATGTCCCACTCTCGCCAATGTGGGGAAGCAATAAAAAAGGCGAACAGAATGTTGGGTTATATCTCTAGATGTGTGGCGTTTAAGTCAAGGGAGGTGATGTTACACTTATATAATTCCTTGGTAAGACCCCACCTAGAATACTGTGTGCAGGTTTGGTCACCATACCTCAAGAAGGACATTGCTGCCTTAGAAAAGGTGCAACGAAGAGCTACGAGAATGATTCCTGGTCTTAGAGGAATGTCTTACGAGGAGAGGTTAGCGGAACTGAATCTGTTCAGCCTTGAGCAAAGGAGACTAAGGGGGGATATGATTCAGGTCTATAAGATTCTAACGGGTCTGGATGCTGTTCAGCCAAATGACTATTTCAATATTAGTCTAAATACTAGAACTCGTGGCCATAAGTGGAAATTAGCGGGAGAACATTTTAAAACAAATTTGAGGAAGCACTTCTTTACACAGCGTGTAGTCAGAGTATGGAATAGTCTTCCTGCTATTGTAGTGGAAGCTAAAACCATGGGTTCCTTTAAATCAGAGCTAGATAAGATTTTAACAACTCTGAGCTATTAGCTAAGTTCTCCCCAAACGAGCTTGATGGGCCGAATGGCCTCCTCTCGTTTGTAAATTTCTTATGTTCTTATGTATAGGATCCACTACGACCTCTCCATTTGTTATAACAGTTGTGAATGGTGTTTTTACCTCCAATTGTTTTATCTGCCATGCTAGTAATTTACCTGATTTATCTCCTTGTTCAAAGAAAGATTGTTTTAATCTCATAAGACTGGAGGCGGCTCTGAATGCCGACAGTTTATCATATTCAGCCCTTAAAATTAGTAACTCACTTTGCATTTGTGGATCACTTCTCTCATAAACTTTTTCCTGAAGAGTCTTTATTTTACACTCACCTAAAGGATTATTAGGAACACCTCATCAATTTCTCATTAATGCAATTATTTAATCAACCAATCACATGGCAGTTGCTTCAATGCATTTAGGGGTGTGGTCCTGGTCAAGACAATCTCCTGAACTCCAAACTGAATGTCAGAATGGGAAAGAAAGGTGATTTAAGCAATTTTGAGCGTGGCATGGTTGTTGGTGCCAGACGGGCCGGTCTGAGTATTTCACAATCTGCTCAGTTACTGGTATTTTCACGCACAACCATTTCTAGGGTTTACAAAGAATGGTGTAATGGTGTGGGGGATGTTTTCTTGGCACACTTTAGGCCCCTTAGTGCCAATTGGGCATCGTTTAAATGCCACGGCCTACCTGAGCATTGTTTCTGACCATGTCCATCCCTTTATGACCACCATGTACCCATCCTCTGATGGCTACTTCCAGCAGGATAATGCACCATGTCACAAAGCTCGAATCATTTCAAATTGGTTTCTTGAACATGACAATGAGTTCACTGTACTAAAATGCCCCCCACAGTCACCAGATCTCAACCCAATAGAGCATCTTTGGGATGTGGTTGAACGGGAGCTTCGTGCCCTGGATGTGCATCCCACAAATCTCCATCAACTGCAAGATGCTATCCTATCAATATGGGCCAACAATTCTAAAGAATGCTTTCAGCACCTTGTTCAATCAATGCCACATAGAATTAAGCCAGTTCTGAAGGCGAAAGGGGGTCAAACACCGTATTAGTATGGTGTTCCTAATAATCCTTTAGGTGAGTGTATGTTCCAGCTGTATTCTCTCCTCACATGCCTTTTTTGTTTTTGAGCCTGTGTAACTAATAATATGTCCCCTGAGGAAAGCTTTAAATGCTTCCCATTTTGTACATGCAGAAGTCTGTGTAGTATTAATTTAAAAAAAACTCTTCTATCTGTTTTTCTATATATTTCACAAATTCTTCATCTTGTAACCATTTGTGCTGAAAGTGCCATTTAGCCAGGTCTTTTGTTAATTTTCTATCTACATATTCTATACAGCATGGGGCGTGATCTGAGATCACGATGTCATCGTAGAAGCTATTATGAATTTTAGATTGTAATTCTGAAGAAATTAAAAAATAATCTATTCGAGAAAATGTCTTAAATACATTTGAGTAGCAAGAATAAGCTTTAGCATGTGGTTTCAATTCTCTCCAAATATCCAACAGTCTAAATTCACTGATTAAACGAAGAATAGCTGTTCTACATTTATTATGTGACTGATCCAATCCTGTGGATCTATCCATACAGGGATCCAGTGTACAATTGAAATCCCCTGCTATTATGTATAATCCTGCTAATGTTGAAAGAGTAAGAAACAAATCTACAAAAAACTTAGGATCATCTATATTTGGGCCATACAGGTTTACTAAATTTAAATTTTCTGATAATAGAGAACCTTGAATTATTAAATATCTCCCAAACTTATCTTTGAGTACTTGTTTCACTTGAAATGGGACTGTACCATGAACAAGGGTCATAACTCCTCTGGCCTGTGATGAGAATGATGCTGAGAATACACTACCCTGCCATCTCCTCCTTATCTTCATAACATCCTTTTCTAATAGGTGTGTTTCTTGTAAAAACACAATTTTGGAATCCATTTCCTTTAATTTATTCATGACTTGTTTAACTTTTCTAAGTTGTTTCCAAGAAACAAAATTAAGAGATACTCCTTGAGACACCTCTAAGAAATGATAAAGATAGATTGCCTTGCAATATAAAAATACAGGGAAACATGGCAAACCTGGATGCTTGAACCCACATCCAACACATTGAACATGAACTACACTTTTCCCACTCCCGTGAGATCCCCCCTAAAACCACCCTGACTTCCAGTATCACTAAAGACCTAGTGAGGATCAGTCAAACCACCCTTTGTTATCCTTTTAACTGAACACTCACTGCTGCTCTATCTTATAACACTCATCTGCAACATATGCAACACGTTTACTTTAAATCTATACCACAAATTTCTTCTTATTATTAACTTAAATATAATATCACACGTGTCTGATATAGCCTAATCATAACGTGTATATTTGAAAGTATTAAATTTTTTTTTTGTACCAGAGTCTGGCTTCTGAACGCTAATACACTTTCAAAGTGCTATACTATGCGAATGTTCTACGTTCATTTTAACTCGCGCCAGTGTCCTCCTGAATTTTCTTGATAAACTCCCGTGCTTCAATTGGTGTATTAAAGCTACGGGTCTGTTCTTTGTAAGTTACCAACAGTCTGGCTAGGTGAACCACTCCGTGTCGGATTCCCAAGTCGCGCAGTTCCTGGCGGATTGGGTCAAACTGTTTCCTCAATTGGTGTATTCCAGTGGCCAAGTCAGCATAAAACCGAATTTGTCGGTTCTTATACCGAATGTCTTTTTTAGCCCGTGCAGCTGCGATGACCGCCTGTTTATCCTTGTCGTTCAGAAACCTCATTATTAGCGTTCTCGGCGGCGCCTTGGAGTCTTTCATAGGTCCGATTCTGTGCGCCCTTTCAATAATACCTGAGGACTGTAACGCCACAGCATCCAAAACCTCTGGGATCCACTTCTCCAAAAAGGAGCATGCATCTCGTCCCTCGGCACCTTCCGGAAGGCCCACCAGTCTTAAGTTATTCAAGCGGGATCTGGTTTCCAAGTCCACGAGTTTATCCTCCAGAGACTTGTTTTTTGACTCCAACTTATTTACTTTAGCTTGCAAGTGAGCAACGCCGTCCTCCGCGTTTGATATCCTCAATTCCGCCTGCGACACTCGTTCATTGCAGTCGGTCATTTCCTTCTTCATACTTTCTATCGCCGTCATAATTCCATCAAATCTGGATGAAAATTCAGTTTTCATGGAGTTTATGGCAGCTAATATTTCATCCGCCTTCACTCCCTCACCACTGGTCCCGTCCCGTCCTCCGCCATATCTTCGTTACCTTTCTGTATCTCACCGCATACACGATAATCAGTTAACTTCGGCTGCTTCGTCGCTTTGCTATTTTCTTTATTTACTTTGCCAGACTTCGACATTATAGTATTAACATCAACACTATATTACCACGTTTTGTTGCAAATGGCAGTATTTTTAGTAGCAAATTATATTAGTTAAGACAGAGCAGTGTGAGACACGTCTTCTCAGGTGGCCGCCATAACCGGAAGTCATACTGTATTTACAATGATAATTGACTTCCCAGGTGCCACGCCTCCCTCCTCCTCAAGGAGGCGACGCACCAGCAAGGACCAATAAGCATTCATAGAGTCAACTATTTAAACCGCACTTAGGCATCAACCCAATGCGAAGTATTGTTGCCATGCACGTACTGAGCGCTACTCTCTCTCTCTCCCACAGTTACGTTTGATTCTTCTTGACCTCCCTGAGTCTCCCGCGCCTCCTACCGGCCCTCCTGCCCTTCCTCCCTTCCCATAGGTCCTCGTGTTATTCTCCCAGTGTGTGTCTACGTCCACGGATTGACTCAACGGCTTTTCGACCCTTGGCTTCCCACTCGACTACGACCTCGTCTCACGATTCGGCACAAGGCACCCGGCTTGGACGGCTACGGATTACGACCTTGGAACGGCTTACGACTCTTCTCTCTGTCTTGAGAAAATAAACTTGGTTGCCTGGAATTCCCTGTCTGTGTAGTTTGTGGCAGAACACCAGGACTTTTTTCTCCATTTACATAGATAAATATTACAAAAGGGGAGATTTGTTTTCCCTCCACTATTAACAGTGTTAAATGTTGATTTATTAACAAAGATAATTGTCTATCCAGTTTTTTTAAAAAAGTATTTACTGTAATACAGGCTTGAAAAATGCAAAATACTATTTACAGTGTTAATTGTCACTCCAAATGTCTCAAGGGGGGATTTTTTTTGTTGTTTTTTTTTTTTTTGCTTTTTAGGGTGTTAAATGATTTTTTATGTTTATGCTGACCTCCAAAATGTGACAAAAGGGGAATTCTTTGTTATTATTTTCAGTGATATTTGACCTTTGTTTCAAAAGGGGAATTTGTTATTGTTTATAGTAATAAATGTTTCATTTTCATTAAAGAATACAGTTGTTATAAGCATCCGGAAGTGTGGTCCCCACTGTTACCCTTCTGCACTCACACAGTGACGTCACTTTTGATATGCAGATTTCTTACGTCACAGGTCCCCACTAGGACATTTGACCAGACAGGGTCCCAACCAGTCTGTGCACAGTCAGGTCAGGCTTCCTTTGTGAAATCTCTGGTTTTGAAGTGGTAAGCGGGCTCAGAGGGCTGAATGGAGATTGGCCGTATTTCTGGTTTGTATGTAGCTGCTTTAGAAAGCATGGTCCCCATCAGGCACTATCCAGGTGCCCCCACCATGTAGCAAAAACACGTATGTGTGTGTCTGCACACTCAAATTCTGCTACACTTTTAATTTTCACATTGAATTCACCATCTGTGTCCGATGTATCTTGTTGATCTATGAGAAAAATAATAATAATAATCAATAATTTATTGATCCCTGTGGGGAAATTGTCTTTACGCCTCCCTCAACTTGCTCTTTGTAGAGTAAGCTGTCCACAAAGGGCTGCCACCCGTAGTGGTGCCCAGGGAGCTAGGGATTAAGGGCCTTGCTCAAGGACCCACAGATGTGCTAAGATGGGGTTTGAAGGGACTTCCGGTGGCACGGTAGTGGAGATGGCAGCATAATCGCAGAGCTCCGGTATCAGCCTAAAGTTTTTTCACTCGATTTGTCATAATTCAATTTATTCAACATTCATACGATTATAAGGATGAGTGGGGATAAAGCTAAAAAACAAGGAAGAACACGAAGCACTGCTGCTGGACGAGATAATGAAAAAGAGGTCGGAGACGGCGAAACTGCACAAGATGGAGGCTATGAAGGAAATGAAAACATGGACATAATTCGGGAAACAGTGAGTGCAGTTCTTACTGCCGGAATGGAAACTCTTAGAACGGAGTTAAAAAGTGACCTGTTGGAATCCCGTAAATGCTTTAGGGAGGATATTAAAGAGCAGATGGATGAGTTCACATCAGAAATACACAGAAAATTACAGGATATGACTGGTCAGATTGAGGCAGTAGTGGGGCGCGTTGGAGAGATCGAGAAAAACTTGGCCGATACAGAGCGGTGGGACATTGGAGTTAAGAGCACTCTCACCCAGCTACTGACTAACCAGAGAGCACTGCAGGATAAGGTGACTGAAATGGAAGGCCATTGTAGACGTAACAATATTCGGATATATGGAGTACCTGAGGAGGCAGAAGGTACTTCCGCAACTGCATTTGTGGTTGATATGATAAAGTCTCAACTAGGGGAGAGTATCGATTCAAGTTGGGGCAGTGACCTGGGAATAGAGCGAGCACATCGTGCCTTTGCACCGAAGCCATCCAGAAATGCTCCGCCGCGCTCTATGGTGGTTCGTTTCCTCAGATTTTCTGTCAAAGAGAGCATACTCTACGCTGCCTGGAAGAAAGGGTTCACCTACAAGAACAAGCGAGTGTATTTTGACCACGATTATGCTGACGGTGTACAGAAGAAGAGGAAGGAATATGCTCCGATTAAGAAGACCCTGAAAGAGCATGGAATACGCTTCCAGACTCCTTTAACCCGAATGCGTGTTCACTTTAAGACGGGCACCGCAGTATACTATAACGCTGCACAAGCAGCGGAGGACCTGGAAAAACGGGGTCTTAATGTGGGAGCTACCATCTGTGAGAAAAAAGGGGACAGTATTACGGAGGAGACGCTAGCTAAGCTGTTGCCGTGGAAGGCGGTTGAGTCCCCGCGTGGAGGAGATAAGGAACAGTTTCAGCAACAGGTGCGTAAGAGACTGAAGGAGTACCGCAGACTGGAGACGGACACTATGGCAGCGGAGGAGGGGTAATTTCGAGAGACCCCACTTTTTTTTAGGATTATATTGGAACTGCTGATACCTAGGCATCATAAAGAGACAGCCACCAGCCCTTTTTTTTTTTTTTTTTTTGTTTTTTCTCTTTTCTCTCTGCTGCGAGGGAACCCACTTAGTGGCTAAACCCCTCTCTTTGCTAAAGGTGATATGTCGCCTTTTTTGATGGGAGTTCTGTTCTATAGTCTGTACAATAGTTATATAATTTTCTATTTTTTGTTTAATGTTCTTTTTTACTGTCTGAGGTCTAGGAAGTTACAAGTAAATAGTAATAATAGGGTATACAATGCATTATCGATATTATAACATACTCTCTCTGAATGTAAATGGGCTGAATAATCCAATTAAGCGTAGTAAAATGATAGCTAAAATGAAAAAAGAAAAGATAAACATAGCATTTTGGCAGGAGACCCACATGTCAGGAGCTGAGCATGAAAAATTAAAGAAGCTAGGTTTTAGGAATACCTTTTTCTCATCCTACAAGAAAGGAAAAAAAAGAGGAGTGGGAATATTAATCTCAGACTCAACCCCGTTTGAATACTTATCTGAAATAAGAGATAAAGAAGGTAGGTTTGTCCTGGTAAAGGGGAAAATAGACCAAAAAGAAGTAACATTATTTAACATTTATGCCCCTCCTGGGAGTGAGGCTTCATTCTTTAGAAGGATATTTGATTTGATTGCGTTAGAGACATATGGAATTCTTATCTGTGCTGGGGATTTCAATGTAATTCTTAATCCAGCATTAGACACGACTAATATTAACAGAAAAAAGAATCGTACCGGAAAATTAATAAATAGGGCTCTTCGTGAACTGGGATTGAAGGATGTGTGGAGGGCCCTGTATAATTCTGATCCTGGGTACACTTTTTACTCAGGACGATATGCAACTCACTCAAGAATTGACTATTTTTTTATGTATAATGAGGATTTGCATAGACTCAAGAACTGTAAAATAGGTCAGAAGGATCTCTCGGACCACTCAGGGGTTTATATAACTCTACATTTTGAAGGTAGACAGCGTAAAACACTTTGGAGGCTCAATACTGGACTTCTAAACGATGCTACCTTTGTGACTACGATGGGGACGGAATTAGGGGTATATTTACAAGAAAATGATAAGGGAGATGTGAACCCAAGTATACTATGGGATGCCGCTAAGGCGGTTTTGAGGGGAAAGATTATAGCCAGAACAGCAATGTTAAAAAAGATAAAAATTCAAACACTTTCAAATCTACAAGAAAAATTGAAAGATCTTGAACAGCTTAGCATTACTTACACGGACCCTGACATTAACCAACAAATCAGAAAAGTTAAACAGGACATAGACAAAATACTAAGCGAGGAGGTGGAGAAAAAACTGAGGTTTCTGAAACAGAGATACTATGAAGCTGGCCCAAAAGCAGCAAAGCTGTTAGCTTGGAGACTTAGGAAAACACAAGCAGAGAGTACTATCCATAAAATAAGGGATCCTGTAACAAACAAGATTACTAGTAATCCAGATGGTATACAAAAAGCCTTTGAGAAATATTATAAATATCTGTATTCTAGAAGGGAACAGACAGATAAGCATACAACTATGGAATTTCTGAATTCATTAGACCTTCCTAGCATAGGGAAAGAAGTTAATGATAAATTAACCTTACCAATATCGAAGGAGGAGATAGACAAGGCCATCTCAAGCTTAAATAGGAACAAGTCCCCTGGTATAGACGGTTTCCCCCCGGAGTGGTATAAAACTATGAGAGAGCATCTTATCCCTCTCTTGGAGACCTGTTTTAATTATATCTTGGAAGAAGGGTCCCCTCCCCCATCTTGGAAAGAGGCCTTTATATCAGTCATCCCCAAGGAGGGAAAGGACAAGAGTGAATGTACAGGATATAGACCTATTAGTGTGTTAAATACGGATTATAAATTATACGCGACCATCTTGACGAAGAGATTGGAAATTGCAATGCTCCAGCTAATAGATGTAGATCAAACAGGGTTCACCAGGAATAGGCAAGCACAGGACAACATCAGGAGAGCTCTTCATACTATAGAATGTATAAACAGGGAAAAACTTAGCTCCATGGTCCTTAGCTTTGATGCTGAAAAGGCATTCGATTCTGTTGGGTGGGACTTTCTTTATTTAGTAATGGAAAGATTTGGTTTTTGCAAAAACTTCATAAGATGCATTCAAATACTCTACTCTTCTCCAATGGCAAGAATAAAGGTTAATGGTAGCCTCTCTGATGCTATTACCTTAGAGCGGGGATGCAGGCAGGGTTGTCCAGCAAGCCCCAGCCTCTTTAACCTATTCATTGAACCTTTGGCTCAGGCGATAAGACAGGAGACAAAACTTACAGGTATAACTATTGGAGAAGATGAATATAAAGTTAGTCTGTATGCAGATGATGTTTTTGTTACAATAATGAATCCAGATTCTTGTCTCCCTGTCTTAATGAACATGTTGGAAGTATATGGGATGTTTTCGGGGTATGTTCTTAATGTGAGTAAAACCCAGGTTATGACATTCAATTACACACCGACACAGGAATTTATCTCTAGGTATAATTTCAATTGGTACTCAAATAAAATTAAATATTTAGGAGTTTATTTGACTAAAGATGAATCACAGCTATTTGACGCTAATTATAGCCGGGTTAATAAAAAAATATATGAAGACTTAAGAAGATGGAGTCTTCTTCCTCTTGAGTTGGGTGACAGAATCAGATCTGTTAAGATGAATGTCCTCCCTAGACTGCTATACTTGTTCTCATCTCTCCCCATAGAAATTTCCGCAAAACAATTTAGGGAATGGAATATGCATATTTCACAGTTTATATGGAATAATAAGAGACCTAGGGTAAAATTTTCCACTCTACAGTTACCAAGGGAAAAGGGAGGCATGGCCCTCCCATCGCTAAAGGATTATTACATCTCAGCCCAGTTGAGACCCCTGGTATACTGGTGTGATCCTTCTTATGAAGCTAAATGGAAGACAATAGAGACCTCTTTAACAGACATACCAATCCAGTCATTTATAGGGTGTATTGATGGGAAATGGGGGACACCACCGACAGGCAGTAAATGGGTGAATTTATCTTTGAAAATATGGCTAGAGGTTGTTCAACGTTTTCAACTTCAGAGACAGATTAAATTGCTCAAATGGCCGGCATATGACCCTGACTTTAAGCCAGGACTATATGATTTTAGATACAGACAGTGGGTTTTCGCTGGCATTACTTCTATATGTAAAATAGTTAAAAACTGGAGACTGGTCAGCTTTGATCATCTATGTCAGACTTATGGGCTTAGTAAAAATGATCTATTCAGATATTTACAGCTTCGTGATTATGTTACTAAAGAAGTTAAAGACTCTGACCAGAAAGAACTGCCAATTGTTATCCAGCTGTTTGTCGATGCATACAAGTCCAGTAGTACTAAAGGACTTATAGGCAGGTTGTACAATGGTATATTTTCATTAAATAAGCACACTACTGCCTATGTGAAGAAACGATGGGAAAAAGACCTGGACATTGACATAACTGAGGACACATGGATGACCGCTTGGTTAACACAATCATCCACCACCAACTCTCTGATTTGGAGAGACTTTTGCTGGAAAAATATTATAAGATTTTTTATTACCCCAAAACAAAAAAGCAAACAAACAAATATGCAACTACAGTGCTGGAGGGAATGTGGAGAAGCTTTGGTTGATCATGCCCATGTATTCTGGCTGTGTCCTCTTATTCAAAATTTTTGGAAGGAGGTTGCAGTAATTATAGCAAAGGTGTTGGGCTTTAGGGTTGACATCACGTTCACATCTCTGTACCTGGGGAGTCTCCCCGAGGGACTAGGTGAAGATGATGAGTACCTCCTAAAGATTATGTTAGTAGCGTGTAAAAAGGCAATTACAAAGTATTGGCTTCAAAAAGATACCCCTACTCTGGGGGTCTTTATCGGTATTGTGAAACAGCTACACCTCCTTGAGCAGATGACTTATTCTTTAAGGCTTCAAAAGGAGCTAGGGGAGAGAAGGTGGGGAAAGTGGTCCATTTACATGCTGAACAGAGAGATATTACTTGATTAAATAGTATATGTTAATTTGTGACTGTTTAATGATCTTTTTTTTTATATATATATATATACACATTGTGTATCTCATGACCTCAGACTGATTCCTTTATTTTCCTCTCTTCTCTTTTGTATTGTGTTGACACTTCATAAATAAAAAGTTGAAAAAAAAAAAAAGATGGGGTTTGAACCAGCAACCTTGTGATTTCAGACACATAGGCTTAGCCCACTGAGCCCCCAGAAAACACCTGGTGAGTGACATTTTAATGGGTGACAAGCCTAAAATCAAACAAATCAATCTGCTTTGCCTAAGACACACTTACATGTATTGTAATCTGTTCTAAGACATATATAAAAAGTAATCGTGTTGTATGGTTTTCTTATTTCATTTTTATACTCTTTCAGAGTGAATGGCTTTGAAGTTCCAGGAATGTTAATGACTTTGGTTCTGTCTGGGTAAATGAGAGCATAGGGACCAACATCCAAATCCATACTGAAGTCATCATCTTCTTGACCGCCAACCTATACAACCCAGTGGCATCAATGTCTGGCTCAACAATCACTGGAAGAGTTTTCCCTCTGACAGTTTTCATGGTGTCATTGAATGCACATGACTCCAATATTTGTCTGTACAAGGAAAATCAGGTGTGAATCAGTACATAACCACATTAGCAAAACCTTACACTCAAAGAGCAAAATACCAGCCCAGATTTGCAAAACTATAAGCAGAATGTCAGCCTCACAGTTTTTGCAAAACACTAAACACATTTATCTACTGTTCACACAGATGTCATCATGATGCACTGGCTTTTCAAATGACCACACATATGAACCAACTGGTTAAACACATCCACCAGGTATGCAAACATGTATGTGCTTAATTGAAAACACACCAATCAGGTTCATTGTATTTCAGAGAGCAAATGGATGCAGACAAAATCACACATGAATTCATATGTATTGATAAGACCGGCTTAAACCTCTTAAAAATTAGAAAAAGTAGGATAAATATAATTGGACACAGGGCTATTATCAATGTCCCAGGGCAATGTGGGGGTACCATCACCCTTTGCACTGTCATCACACAGTATGGGGTTGTCCACCTCCATGCCAACCTGGGTCCTTACAACACTGATCTAATTCACACATTTCTAGATATATTACACAATATCATCATAGTAGCCAACAAAGTTGGCCAGATGCGATACATTGTGGTCTGGGACTACGAATCCTTCCACTGATCTGCTCTGGTACAAAATCAGTTTCAACAACATCCACAGTTTGTAGTCCAATACTTTCCCCCATATGCCCCTTCCTTATTAGCCCCATTTCAGTAGTTTTTTCCCAGCATGTAGCAGTATCGTTACCCAGTGCCAGAAAAGGACAGTTGCTCCTGAGCTTTGCTCGGTCGCCTGTCGGGGCTGGGAGGACATTTTCCACTTTTTTCCCGCTCCGGCAGTAGCCTGCTGTGAGGGGGTTTTTATGGTTTTTCAACCTCCCAAGAGCAACTTCGATTTCACTTTGTTTTTAGTTCATACTTGGTTCAGGCAGAAGTTCTTCTGGTAAGTAGTAGTAAATTTATCAGGTTTAAAATTTTAAATAAAAATGGTAATTAAGTTCCGTTTTAACACAAGTAATAACTTGTTATTTTAGTGTACTCGGCACTTTACTGCATTTATCATTACGCAAATTCATCTTTATAGTTAAATACACTATAAATTTACTGGGCTGGGAGTACGGGGTCATAGTGAGTTAGTTAATTATGGGGCCGGCACAGTGCTGCGTTTGCAAGATGTTTGCCCTTCTGGACGTTAGTGTCCAGTCGGACTTCATCTGCGAGCGATGTAAGCTAGTGGACTCACTCATGGTCAAGGTTCGCGACCTTGAGGTGCTGGGTGACCGTAGGTCGTAGACACAGGAAAAGGCGTACACACATTACAGAGGCGACATCACCTGAGGTGACTGTGTCTAACAGGTTTCAGGTGCTTCCAGCTTTAGAGCCGGAAGGGACTGGGGAGGCAGGTGGGCCCTTGAGCACTGAGCCCCTTCCCCCCAGGAAGAGGGAAGTTGTGGTAGTGGGGGATTCAATTATTAGGGGAGTAGGCAGTTATGTGTGCATGCGTGATAGAGGGTCCCGTACGGTGTCTTGCCTGCCTGGTGCCCAGGTAGGAGACCTTCCAGATCGTGTGGACAAGCTTTTGGCCCCAGCTGGGGTGGATCCAGTTGTCGTGGTGCATGTTGGCACCAATGACATACAGAGGGAGCCACGTCAAATAGCCGCGGCCGTGTGAATGGCGTGCGAATGGCGTACGGCTGCCCTATGGACGGCGTAGTCCCCCCTCCCTCTCAAGCCAGATAGGCGTGTCAAGATTTCACAGTAAACACGCCTATTTATTCATTTACCTGGTGCCACCACTAGATGGAGCTTCGTTCTCAAGAACATGTTAACACAAGCCAGCAATCTAGCTGCGCTGAGTTGCAATCACGTGATTTTAACCACCCACCCCCGCCGAACTGACGCTATCAAACTGCACTACAGAAATGAAGATCGCGGCTTAATGGACTATTCGCGGTAAGTGGTGTTTTATTTTATAAAATTTGTTTGGAGTAGTTTACAGGTTACTTCCCAGTTTAGTTTTTTATTGGCCGTTTCGAAAATCACTGGCAGCAACAGCAGCGGTCAGATGTGACTTTAGATAACTTAATGATCTGTTTACCAAGTCTGGAGTTAACATTACAGCTTACTGTCAGTGTCACAAACTAACAATACAATGTCACTCCTCTTTTCCTCAAAAAGACGCTAAAGCTTCGAAAATACTATTAATGTCCCTATTACAAAAACTGCACTACTCGAGAAACATACAGTAAATGTGTTTGTGCTCTCTGAAAATGCATTTATTTATTCTTTGGGTAAGAGTTAATCTGCAGGTTATTTCTGTGACTGGAATATAATGTGATGTAGTTCATGAGGGACAGAAGATAAGGATAGCTGTACAGGAGCTAGCGAGCTAAACGCTCATTACCAGGTTTATATTTTTCCCATTTTTTGCATGGTAGTTTTGCAACGCATACTGTACAGTACAGTGTATATACTGCTCATATACAGTATGAATGTTATATCGCTTAACTTATTTGTATAAAAAGCGCATTAAGTAAATTCTCAGTTATTTTAATGCAGACGATAATACAAACAGTCAGTGGCTACTGTTAACAAAGTTCAATGGTTAACATTAGCGCAGGCAGTTTATTTACATTCCAGATTTCCCAAAACAGTATATTACACACTCTGTGTTACATAGGTTTATTAGTATATTTTCTTTTTTAATCTTAACTAGATATTCTGTAAAGCGTATTTACAGTATCTTTTTCTTCACTAAATTCTCCTGTTCTCTTTAAGCAGAGCTCCGCTATGGAGGCTTGGGTCAGACGGGTAACGGCTGGCCTTTTGGAGCTACTGGAGGAGCCTGAACAAGCTGTTGAGGGAGCTGGAATGACGTCACAGTGCAACAGATCTAGAATGACGTTTGGTCAGATCTATATTCTGAACATAGAATTGCAAAACGTCTGACAGTTTGGCGGAAACAAAGACTTAAACTGTTGCATCTTTGATAGTTTTTTTAAAAATAATATTTTAGTATAAAAGAACCAGATAGAGACTAATCAGCAGATGGTGTTATCCGGGTATTTTAATGACCTTTAAGCAAAATGCAACATGTACTGTATTGTATGTTTTAGACAAATTACTGTTTTAACTCTGACTATTTTTGGAAGAATAAATTTTTAAGTCATGTTTGCGTGTTTTAATTGTTGGGGATTTTGTTGGGGTATTGAAAAAATGGCAGAAAATGGGAGACATTCTTAAATTCAGTCTGTCTGAATCGTTATAAACGCCAAATTTGGGAACCATGTTTAACACCAGCATCCCTGAAAAAATCAAGCTCTCCTCACAAGGAACCCCGCCCCCCTCCTCACTCCCCACACAAGCTGCTCGCAGCCTCCTCAGCGCCGATCAACACTTATTGTTTCACGGTTTCAACCTCGAGTGAGCACAAAGACGTTTTTCTAAGAGTGTGGTCTGAGGAATCATGAAATACAGGTTGTAATATATCGTACAGTAATTTGAAATACAGTTCAATCCCCATTTCTCGTGATTCGGCAATTGCGATTTCAGTTTTCCCACCGTCAGCCAAATATATTACGCCGCAAACAGTGTAGACAGTGTTTATTTTGCTGACCATTACAAAACTGCCATGTCCACAAAACAGTGCATCTTTAATAAGCCATGTTTACAAACATAGCTATAGTGTACAGTACAGTATGTGCGCTGGTAGGGATTACATTTCTTCATCAGTTCATTTTCCACTGTGCCCCCCATTGTTTTTCACTATCATTCTCAGTACATTATGAAGTCCGGTGATTAATGTACTGCAGAAGTCTTGTGTGACTTTTGTCTCCCAAAAAGCCTCAATGGCATGAATGAGCTCTTCTTTTGTACCCGGCTTTGCCTCCTTTCGGATTAAGTCTTTCATCGAGTGCCAGACAAGCTCGATAGGGTTCAAATCCGGTGATTCTGGCGGAGTCTTCACCCAGTTGATTCCCTCTGCCGCAATGCATGATGCAGCAGCAGTGTGCTTTGGATCGTTATCCTGGAAGAAGCGATGATGCGGTCCAAAATATTTTCTTATATATGGTCCTGCAGCTGCTTTGATTATGCAATCTTCAAAAAACTGTCTGTCCATAATTCCTTCAAAAATTACAATAGGCCCTGCTCCATATCTTGAAATCATTCCCCAGACATGGACCTTCAATGGATGTTTAGGCCGTGGTTTGCAAGCCAAATGTCCCTTTTTTCGGAAACTCTGTCGGGCATAGTGCTCCAGAGCTACTGTTGTTTCTTCTGTAAACAACACATCACCCCATATCTCCCCCGACTCCATCCACTGAAGAGCTTGGTTTAGCCATGCCTCCTTACTGCGGTCTCTCATCATTGGGGTGAAACGAGTCATTCCAAACGTCCACCCAAGTTTTCTGCGAGCTCGGCGAACACTGGTGATACTCAGATGAACGCCGAAGTCTTTGAAAACTTTCTGCTGCACTTGCCGGGCGGTCATCTCATCATTAGCCAGGGTCATGTCGTCAATAGCCTTCAGGATATTGCTACAGAAATCAGAGATAACCATTAGACAAAAACAAACATAACTTGATCTATGAATAACAGTATCACACACTTGTTCAGTATTTGCTCATTCTTTTTATTACTTACTGGTGTAGTGTCTTTGGATAAGAACGTCGAGGATGTCTCTCCTTGTAGTGATATCGCACAACACGAAGCGAAACCTTAATCCCCAATCCTGCAAAATGCTGCTGTATCTGCTGTGCTGATTTTCCACAGGCCCGCATTTGATGAATTTGTTGTGAGCACAGTTGAGTGATGTGCGGCATCTTCACAACACAATACAGTCGTTAAAAAGGTGAATAATCGCAGTGGTTGATCTGCGCAAAATTTAATAGCGCACAAATGGGCGGATCTCATTCTGGTTGGCTAAAATATTTACAGGTTGCTAACCAATTGGATTCTGCTGTATTTGGTCAGTATCGCAATCCAGGTAACAAATAAATAGCACTCAAGTTTTTTGAGAGAATTACATCGACTCCATAATTCTGACAAGAATGGAAGCGGCAACATTCTACAAGACAGAGAGACCACAACGTGTTTCAGCTAAAATATAACGAAAACAAACCCAAGCAGAAGTTACATTTTGAGCATAACTTTGCAGCAAAATAGTATTTATCAGTATACTAAATGGAACTAGGTAAAATACACCTTATTGTAAAATACTGTACATAGCCCGCATTTGTATTCCGTACCTACAATGATCGGTATACTGTAGATAAATTACAGACGTTACCGTGTCTTTAAGGATCATTAAGCATGTCTTGAAAAATACTTCACTAACTACTGTAGTTTTATTAATTCATTATTTAATAATAAATAGCATAATCATCATGGGTTGTGTATTGAGTGATTTAACAAATCTGTTTTATTAATCAGTTTGTTGTTGTTTTTTTACCACGTCATCTATCCATGAAACTATGTTTGCAATAAAAGAACTGCCTGTACTGTACTGTATATTAAAGATACGGTGCAGTTAACTGTGCCAGTCAATGCTCCACCTGGCGGGATTATACAGCATTGCAACCATCTTTTTAGAAAGCGCATGGGGCGTTTATGGGGCGGGGCTTCGTTTACTGCGTCATCGCGGGGGATCACATTCCGTGCACGGATCGTGCATTGACCTCGCATGGTTCTGCCATGGACCCGTCACGCTCCAGGCGGCTATTTGACGTGGCTCCCTCTGTAGGCAAGGGTAGGAGGGCTGTTCTGCAAGATAAATTCATAGAAGTCGCCAATAAGCTTAGAAGCAGAATGTCCATGGTGGTATTCTCTGAAATACTCCCCATGCCACGCGCAAGTCAGGCTAAGTTAGTTGAGATAAGGAGATTAAATGCATGGCTAAAAGGATGGTGTAGGAAAGAGGGGTTTAGGTTTATGGGGCACTGGAGGACCTTCTGGAACAGGTGGGACCTGTTCAAGCCGGATGGGTTGCATCTGAACCGGAGGGGAACCAGTGTACTGGGAAGGCGTATGTGTAGAGTAGTTGAGGAATGTTTAAACTAGGGACTGGGGGGGCAGGGAGGTTAGTTAAGTATGTAACTGGGGGGAAACGGAAAGCCCCAAAAAATCAAATTATAAGTGGGCACCGTAATAGGCCTACCCTTTGTTGTCTGTATTTAAACGCCAGGAGTATTAGGAATAAAATTCATGATTTAGAGGCTTTTATCTCATCGGAGTCTTAAGATATTATAGGAATAACTGAAACGTGGTTGAGAGAAAAGGATGGACAAGAATATAATATGGATGGTTACACGTTGTTCCGTAAAGACCATATACAGTAGGTAAGAAGGGAGGTGGTGTTGCAGTATATGTAAAGGAAAACTTGCAGGCAAGGGAGCTTACTGATATAAGTAAAACTACGGAAGCTATATGGGTAAAATTAGATGCTAAAAACTCAAATAGCCTAATTGTCGGTGTTTGTTACCATATACTCAATGTAGCTGCCGAGGAAAGCAGATTGTTATACAGTGATATTAGGATTATGAGCAATAAAAATGATGTGGTAGTTATGGTAGTTATGGGTGATTTTAATCTACCTGGGATGCAGTGGGACATTGTTGCTGGCTCTTCTGAAAATGAACTGGAGATGGTGGAATTAGTAAAGGATTGTTTTTTTACTCAGTTTGTTAACACCCCTACCAGGGGAGATGCCATTCTTGATCTTGTTTTCTCTAATAACCAGGACAGGATTGGTAAATTAGACGTTTTAGAACCACTTGACAGTAGCGATCATAACATGGTTAAATTTGAGGTTAAGTTTAGTGCCCAAAGAGCAAAATCCTAATCAAAAATATATAATGTTAGGAAGGCTAACTTCAATTGTATGAGATTAAAACTAGAAACTGTGAACTGGATGGAGTTAAATAACAAAACTGTTGAAGAGGCATGGGAATTTTTTAAAAGCACATTATTGCAAAGGGGATTTCATACCTGTTTCCAGCAAGAATAAATCTAGGAAATTGCAACCTAGGTGGTTTACTAGGGAAATAAAGTATAAAGTAAGGAGGAAAAGGGCTTTGTTCCAGAAATGGAAAATAACTGATGATGACAGAATAAAGTAAGATTATCTAAATCTACAGACTGAGTTTAAAAATGACATTAGATGAGCTAAAAGGAATGTCGAAAGGATGATCGCATTGGAGGCTAAGGATGACGTTAAAAGTTTCTTCCAGTATTTTAACTCTAAAAGAGCTCTAAAAGCTGAAATTACTAATCTGCAGGATAGTAAGGGTCTTATAATTGAAAACGACATTGATATAGTAAATGAGTTCAATGATAGTTTTGCACAGGTATTCACTGTTGAGGACACTAGTAACTTACCAGTTCTTATTACTAATCCAACATCGTCTATAACTAATATATATATACTGTAACCAGTGCTTGAAGTGGGAAAAAAATAAGTGCAGGAACTCTAATTTTCCGACATTTGACATTTGTGTGGTGAAAAAAAAAATCATGTCTTTAGGATGTGTTGGTTCAAAAACTATTTTAATTTAATCATTCTTCCAAGCAATAACCTATAGGCATAGGCTACATTTTTCTAATTCACAAATGGAATACTGAAAAACCATTAAAACAACATGTAGTCTTTTATCGGTCTTGTGATATTGTCTATTCTCGGGCCACTGTCGCTGCGTCGGATCAGTTTCAGTAAGTACCGGAACGCAGAAAAAAGTGGCGGAACCCAAAAGACGAAAATACAGAAGTTCTGGAACTGCGTTCCGCTGCGTTCCGGCCCACTTCAAGCACTGTATATAACTGAAGCTGATGTTTTGCAAAGCCTAGCTAAGCTCAAAATAAATAAATCACAGGGCCCTGATGGCATCTTACCTATAGTGTTAAAAGAGATGAGGGATATTATTTGCCGACCCTTAACTTTACTGTTTAAAAAATCCTTATCTGAAGGTGTGGTACCTTCTGATTGGAAGCATGCCAACATAACACCCATTTTCAAAAAAGGGGATAGAAGTAATTTGTCAAACTATACAGTAGGTCAATCAGTCTAACTTGTATAACTGGTAAAGTTATGGAGGCTATAATCAAAGAGAAAATGGTAGATTACCTGGACTCAAATAACATTTTGAGGGATAGCCAGCATGGATTTAGGAGAGGTAGATCCTGTTTAACAAATCTTTTTTGAGGAAGCTACTCAGGAAGTTGATGATAAGAAGGCCTATGATGTCATCTACTTAGATTTCCAAAAGGCTTTTTGGAGTTTAAGTCAAGGGAGGTAATGCTAAGATTATACAATTCCAGGGTGAGACCTCACCTAGAATATTGTGTGCCGGTTTGGTCACCATATCTTAAAAAGGACATTGCGGCCTTAGAAAAGGTGTAGCGCAGGGCCACAAGAATGATTCCTGGTCTTAGAGGAATGTCATACAAAGAAAGGTTAGTTGAGCTAAATCGGTTCAGCCTCAAGCAAAGGAGACTGAGGGGGGACATGATCCAGGTCCATAAGATTCTAATAGGTTTGGATGCTGTTCAACCAAATAGTTACTTCAGCATTAGTACAAATACAAGAACTCGTGGCCATAGGTGGAAATTAGCGGGAGAACATTTCAAACTGGACTTAAGGAAGCACTTCTTTACACAGCGTGTAGTCAGAGTATGGAATAGTCTTCCTGATAACGTAGTGCAAGCTGAATCTTTGGGTTTCTTTAAATCAGAGCTAGATAAGATTTTAACAACTCTGAGCCATTAGTTAAGTTCTCCCCAAGCGCGCTCAATGGGCTGAATGTCCTCCTCTCGTTTGTATAACGACATAAAAAAAACTGTAAAAGGAAAAACAATAGAGCAGCGTATATTTGACATTAAGATTTTGTAAAATACTTAACAAAAAACAACTGTAAATTTTTCAGTAAAAATATGTTTAAAAAAATATTCTTTTGGTAGAGTTAACAAATTACTGTGGTTTAAACGCAAACAAACTGTAATATAAAAACCAGTACAGTACAGTTAAAATTACACCAAAACGGTGTGAAAATTATATTTTTTTAATCAGGTCAACTTTGTTTATACTGAAAGAAACCGTGTTACATTTTGCAAATTAATATTCTGTGCTTTACAGATGAGAAACAGTAAAACTTTAAATGATATATCAACACTTGCTTTATGCTACGTGCGTTACGAACCAACAAGAAATAGTCCACACAACTCAGGATTTTCTGGTTTGTCAGACAGCTTTTGACGGTACATTCGGGGCTACCGTCAGAACTTCGCCTCATGGCAACACCTCTGGTCCGTTGATAAGAAGGTATTTTTCCACTGAGGTGATAAAAAATACTGCAGCACCGGCGGGGCTCATGTCCCAGCATGCCCCGCGCATTTGTAAATAGCCCTTGTATTGTTGTTATTGCTAATGGTTATATTTCCTTATTGTCGCGTGTGTTTACCTGTGTCTTATGTGTACCCTGTCCGATCCTCGTGTGTAACTAGCGTCCGTAAATCTCCCACCGTGTATGCGTCTTACAGTTGAGCGTTTGACAACCTCGTGTTTCCTGTGTATGATTGGTTCAGTGCTCTTTGGGTGCCTGATGTAGTTCTTTTCAGGACTACTAATAAAGAGCGTGTTACCTCGGCAAGAAAGTGCTGGCAGCTGTGGTTACCAGAGTAATTCTGTAAAAAAATTTGTTAAGAATGTAAACAGCTTTATAAAACAGTCTGTCAATTTCACATACCAGAACTGTAACGTTTTACATAGTTAATTTGTAGATTCAACATCTTCTTTCTGTTAATTTAGCAGGGCCATGCTGCTGTTGTACCAGTTATTTCAGTTAAATTTACATCTAATCGTTGTTTATTCTACACTGAAACCAAGTAAACTTTACATGTAGTTGGTGGTTGTTTTACATTGAAATCCAGTACAATTTATAGATGTTTCTGTAAAGTTGTTTACATGTGTACAGTATTTTTTACAGAATAATTCTGGTAAACACAGCTGCCAGCTTTTTTCCGTAAAAACAACGGGATTTTTTTTACAGTGTAGATAAAGACTAGAGTTTTTTTCCCTTACAGTTATTACAAGTGTATTGGATACAGTAATTTTTTGTCTACACAAATGTTTGCTGAGACTACAGTAGTAAGAAGACTGGAATATATTTTGTTCTGACTTGAGTATATGGTAAGAAATAAATACTTTAATCGGTTTTCAGCATTGGTCTTATGTAGATCTTGGTGAATTTATTTTGTACTTTGTATACATCACTTACAGTAATCATGGGGAAAGTAAAAGGGCTAAAAGTGTTTTAAATTAATGTAACAGGTTAAAAGGAGGGGTAAAGCCAAAGCCTAATCGCGAAGTATTGCGCTGATGATTAGAAGCCTTACTGACCGTTTTTCTGTCCACCATCTACCCATTCTCCCGTACCTTGCCTGTTTTCCCCATGTGTATTCCTTACCTTTTTTACCTTCCCTTCCCAGTCCAGCTCCCGAACCTGACCTACCTGTCCTGCCGAGTCCGGCTCCTCCTGTTCGCCCCTCCATTTGTTTTCCTGTCTTGTGCGTCAATGTCGGACGGATCCCCCTGGCATCGACCCTTGCTCAAGCCCCAGGACTGCGACTACTGCCTAGCGATCCTTCATCTGCTCACCTGCTTGCCCAGCATGTGGAGTCTCTTCTGCCTTCTGCCTCCGCTCCTACCACCTACTGTAGGCTGGCTTGCTTTCTCTGCCTTCCACAAAGCTTTTGGACATTGCCTGTATTTACTAACTCCTCTGTTTATTAAACCTATGTCTTCCCCGCATCTCTGGATCCCAGTCTCCCTTCCTTGAGCTCCGTGTATTTTTAGCAGTTGTCACAAATGTGACTGGACATGTTGCTATTAACTAACTAATGGTAATGTTAAAGATGGCAGTTTGCTCTTTGCAATTACAGTGGTACCTCAGTACTCAAACTCATTAGAACTCAAATTTCTTAAAAGTCGAACCAACCAGTTCCAAAAAAAAATGACCTAGAATTCGATCTTAATTTCAGAAGTTTAGAACCGTGAACGCCGACCTAAGGTAAATTGTGCCAGAGCAGGGACCCCTGGTGCGGGGAATTCAGGCACTGCAGGAGGCGCTGGGCCAGGAACCTCGGGCGAGGGCACTGCAGGAACTATGGGCGCTGCAGGGACCTCGGGCAGTGGCGGTGCAGAAATCTTGGGCGGCAGCAGTGCAGGGACCTCCAGGGGCGCAGCCAAAGCCGATGGGTCTGGAGCCACAGGGGACAGAGCAGGACCTGGAGCCATGGGAGCTGAGCATCCACCACCCGCACAGAAACCTCTAGGGGCCGAGCTGGAGCCGCCGGCACGGGAACCTTGTGGGACAAAGCAGGAGGCACAGGAACCATGGGGGACGAAGCAGGGGGCACAGGAACCACGGGGGACTGAACAGGAACTATGGGGGACTGAACAGGAACCACAGGAACCTCGGGGGGTGACGCGCCACCAAATGAGGCCCCAGCGGCTAACGCGCTGCCTTCTGAGGTTCCCTATGAGGGCCCAGTTCCGGTGGTCGACGTGCAGCCCTGCGAGGGCCCAGTCCCGCCGGCTGACACGCTGCACCCATTGGTTCCAGATCCAGCAGCCGATGCACCGCCCTGCGAAGGCCCAGTCCCGGCGGCCCATGCACCGCCTCCTGAGGTTCCAGCTCTGGCCTCAGTGGTTCCTGCGGCGGAGGTCCAGGCCCAAGTGGCCCCAGTTTGGGGAGCCAACGTTCTGCCTTCCCTGGTCCCTGATCCCTCTGCCTTAGTCCCCCAAGTTGCTGATCCCTCGGCCTCAGTCCCCCGGTCCATGACCCCACAGCTGCAGCCCCCGTGGTCCATAACCCCTTGGTGGAAAATCCCTTAGCTCCTGGCCCCCTGGTTCAAGATTCCCCAGCTCCAGTTCCCCAGGTTCCTGAACCTGCTCCCATGCCCCTGGCTTCCTTGGTTCCAGTCCCTGTCCCCGAGGAGGTCCCTGATGACCTGACCATCACTGCTCCCTCCGTAATGGAGCTGAAGGAGAGGCGTCAGTGGGACCCCTCGGGGATCACCCTGACTATACCCTTGGATCCCTCCGGGGGGTCACCTTAGCCACTGCCCCCTCATCGTGGTGGATCCAGGCCGGGTTCCCATGTGTCGGTTTCCCGGAGAGGGAGGGGACACTGACATCAGAGTTGACTCCCAGGCTCCCCATCGCTCCCCCAGGCTCCAGATCGGCGGGAACCCCTGACCTCACCCATGGAGCCTTGTTGGCCGGCTGTGGCCCTGCCTCTGGCGTCTCGTTGGTCGCCTGCGGGTCCCCCGTCTGCAGCTTATCGGTGCCTTGACGACCACCTGTGGGTCCCATGCCTGTAGCTCTGCCACAGTACCCTTTGGTCCCCTCCTCGCCATCTCCCCCAGTCCCTTTACCTGCCTCCTCGCCACCCTTGGCATCCCCTTCAGCCCCTATTCTGGCCTCACGGTTGCTTCTGCTCCAGCGGCCCCTGCCTTATGCCCACCGAGGATCCCTTCAGCTCCCCGTTGCCCCTTGCCCTTGGCTCCCTTGTTCCCTGTGTCCACTACGTCCTGCTCCACCATTGTTCCCTCCTAGTGCCTTTGTACCCCCTGTGTTTCCCCCTCATCTTTCAGTACCTTCTGGTTCTTTGTGCCCTCTGTGTCTTTGTTCCCTGCTGGTACCTCTGTGCCCCCTGTGTTTCCTCCTTGTCCCTCTGTGCCTTTGTTCCCTTCTGGTCCCTGTGTGCCTCCTGTGGGTGTCCCCTCTGGTGTGGTCCCTCCGTTGTCCCCTTTAATGTTCCCCGATCCTGTGTTTCTCCGCGTTCCCCGTGGTTTGTAGCTTATTGTCTGAGTTGTCCTTCTTGTGCCAGTTCTGTGTATCCATGCTGTTCCCTGTGCCCCATTGATGTTGTTGCTTTTGTCTCCCCAGGTGCTGTTGTGTCCGAAGTCCCTGTCGCTTCACCCAGAGTGCGCGCCTTTGGGGGGGAGGTCCTGTCCTGCCCCGATCGTCTGCTCCTTCCGCATGCCCCCTCACACTCTTGGTAGTAAACATGAGATTCTGTGCATCAGCTATGATAGACAGAAATACATAAATAAATAGAGCACTTGTGTGATTTTGTATGAATGTGTGATACTTGTACCTCCTGTGTGCCACGCCCCCCTCATTACCTCTTGTTAATTCCCGATTGTGATCACCTGTTGCCTGTTATTTTCTGCTTGTCTTGTGTATTTACTCCGCGTTCAGGTCTGTTTCCCCAGGTCTGCCATTAACGTGAGTTCGCCTTAATAAACCGTGTTCTACCCGCATTTTACGGCTCTCTCGCCTGCTTCCCCGCTCGCCGACACAACAACTTGTGTGATGTTTGTAAGAATGTTATTGTTGCTGATTGTAAATCTCTCTAAGATCATGAATACATTTAAATTTAAATTGTGTAAATCTTAATATGCAAGTCACTTATTTGTATTTATTCTGTTTAGTTTGACCGAAATTTTTGATACAATTTAGTTGTATAAAGTTGAATATTTTTTTCAGTGTAGCTGGGAGCAGAATTTACACATAATTATACGAATCATAAGTTGATTAAGAAATAGAATGTGCATATTATACAAAGATAAAACTAAATGAAAACTTGTGATGTCGGCGTGCGGGCGAGTGGGGAAACAGGCGAGAGAGCCATAAATGCGGGTAAACGGGGTTTTATTTATGGCTGACAGGACACATGGGGAGCACACGGCAGACCTGGGGAAAACAGACTCATGCATTGTCCATGTCACATCCCGCTCCGTACGATCCCGATGTGTGCCACGCCTCCCTCATTACCTCGCGTTCAGCCCTGATTGTTCTCACCTGTTGTCTGTTCTGTTTACCTAGTCCTGTGTATATTAGTCCACGTCTCCCCATGTCTGCCAGATCCGGCATTGTATTGTTACGTGTTGTCCGTCAGCGTCCAAATAAACCCCGTTTCCCTGACGTTCTGGCTGCACATCGCCTGCTTCCCTGCTCGCCCGAGCCCGATCGTGACAGTCCACACGTTCACGGGTATTTTTTAAAACGGTGTTTTTCCGTCCACACCAACAATGTCTTCTAAAATGTTTCTGTCCACATGAAACCGCTAAAATGCGCTGTCAAGAGCATGCCAAAACCACAGACGGCATTATAAGTCTAACCATACTGCCATGTTAGCCAATCAGAAGCCTAATTGCCAGTCCTGTTAAGTTGAAAACCATGGCGCACATTCCGACGCCTGTGTTGATCATTATAATGCGAGAGTGACTCAACATTTATTTGTACACATGTAAGAAGTCCTGTCAGCAAGGTTAGCACAAGCATTATTTATTGCTCAAACTCGCCTAATGTATACTAGTTGTGGGCGGATTGATCAAAGTATCGATAATAATGTTGGTATTGATATTGATCAATACCAGTTTAATGAGATTGATACTTCAGTTTCAGTTTCTCTCCTGGATGCACTGCGGCTGTCTGTGTTCGCGCTGCTGCTCTCTATTGCCGCTCCCAGCTGTCACATGACTCAGCCGCGCCAGGCTAGCAAACAGGCGCGGGCGCACACACACAATATAAAATTTATAATGAAGTATTGTAATAGTGGGTTGCTGAGCCATGCTTGCAATAATTAAACAGCAAAGACAGTTCGGGGTTTATAAGAACATAAGAACTATACAAACGAGAGGAGGCCATTCGGCCCATCGAGCTCGCTTGGGGAGAACTTAACTAATAGCTCAGAGTTGTTAAAATCTTATCTAGCTCTGATTTAAAGGAACCCAAGGATTCAGCTTGCACTACGTTATCAGGAAGACTATTCCATACTCTGACTACACGCTGTGTAAAGAAGTGCTTCCTTAAATCCAGTTTGAAATGTTCTCCTGCTAATTTCCACCTATGGCCACGAGTTCTTGTATTTGAACTAATGCTGAAGTAACTATTCGGTTGAACAGCATCCAAACCTGTTAGAATCTTATAGACCTGGATCATGTCCCCCCTCAGTCTCCTTTGCTTGAGGCTGAACAGATTTAGCTCAAATAACCTTTCCTCGTATGACATTCCTCTAAGACCAGGAATCATTCTTGTGGCCCTACGCTGCACCTTTTCTAAGGCCGCTATGTCCTTTTTAAGATATGGTGACCAAACCTGTACACAATATTCTAGGTGAGGTCTCACCAACGAATTGTATAATCTTAGCATTACCTCCCTTGACTTAAACTCCACACACTTGGAGATATACCCCAACATCCTATTGGCCTTTTTTATTGCTTCCCCGCACTGGCGAGAATGAGACATGGAAGCATCAACATACACACCAAGGTCTTTCTCATAATCAGCTACCTTTATTTCAGTAGGTCCCATAAAATACCTGTACTTTATATTTCTGCTCCCTACATGGAGTACCTTACATTTGTCTATGTTAAATTTCATCTGCCAGGTGCCAGGTGTCAGCCCAGTCACTAATTAAATTTAGATCCCGCTGTAGCTGCTGAGCTGCTAGTTCAGTATCTGCTACACCACCCACCTTTAATCACCATATGCATTTTATTTCACCCGTACGACTGCAATCACACACACTCGCACTGCCCACCGTGCTCATTGCCCCATTTACTCCTCATACACACGGTGGACGTACGCATACATGCACATACACTGCGTACAACAATAAACATTAACCGCTATACACAGCACATTTAAAAACTTTGCCCAAATTCTGCCCTGGGTTTTAACCAATTAATAAAAAAAATCACAAAAACATTTAATGGTAATGAAAATTAATTCAGCTTTAGCAATTTAATGATGCATCCACCTTAATTATTAAAAAGTATCGATATTGTATCAGTGATACTTGCCCTATATTTACTTGGTATCTGATCGATACCAAACCTTGTAGTATCGCACACCACTAATGTATACAGCAAACAGCGCATGTTAAACAAAGTGGACAACGGCGCACAATCTGACGTTTTGGTACGTTTTAAAAAATACCCGTGTACGTGTGGACAAGGCATCAGACGCGGACTAAATACACAGGACAAGCTGAAAATAACAGGCAACAGGTGATCACAATTGGAAATTAACATGAGGTAACGAGGGGGGCGTGGCACACAGGAGGATCGGACGAGCCGGGCTTGACAAAACTGAAGAATCAGTGTTCAGTATTTACTTGCAGTGGTACTCCAGAAAGCAGTTTTTCTCCTCTGAAAAACAGAGACAGAGATTGCACTTCCTGAAAAATGAACTTCAGTGTAGGATTTGAAGGCTTTGTTTCAGCATTGCATCTTTTGCACTGTTTCTGAGCCAGCAAATGATGACACACCTGAGGTCACCCTGTTGTCACCCTGACTGCACGATCAAGGAGCTGAACCACTATTGGGACACAGGTGAAGTTGTTGTCCATATAGACCTTGTAGTTCTGATGTTTTGGAACTGTGGATGCCCTCCTTATTACAACATCACCTTACACTCAAAGTTCATATTTGGCTCTTGTGCCATCAGCACTGCCTTAGTACACGTCTAAGTTCTCTATTGGAAATAGTAGTAAGAATTAGAGTATGATCAAGTATGAATAATTTCAGACCACTTATATCCCCACATTCCAGAACATTCACACTTGTCCCTGAACAATGCACCTTTCAAGCAACCCAAAGTAGTTACGTCCCAACGTTCCAGAATATTTGCACCTGCACATCATCTCTCAAAAGCATTGTAAAACCATTGTCTGTCTTATGCAACAAGCAGATATATGGACAAACAAAGAAAGCAAAGAAAATCTCAATTAACTCAATTAACAACAATTGCGGAGTGTTTGTATGCACGGTACGTTTAAACAGTTTTTTGTTGTATTTTGGTAATATTGCAAACACCTACTAAGTTGTAGCTCTTTAACAGATGGCTGAGATAGATGTTAAAGAAACAAGAATGTCACCTGAGGTACTTCAACTTGGACAGCTGTGTCATCTTCAAATATATGAGTCAATATCACCATAAGGTGCCTTTGAGACTTCCCCATTTCATCAAAAAAAAGCTGAGATTTTCCATTGAACTTCATATTAATTACATTAAGTACATGTTATACTGTTAGAAATGCATATTGGTCAAGCTCCCACACTTTTTATAAATTAACTGCAAGCAGACAATTTACATGCAAACATGAAAATACGTCCATGGACAATTTCAAAGCAGAGTAAATACATTTAAATTACATAGTGATTATAAAATGTACATTTTCAGAAAGCTATGTAGTCCCTTTCTCAACAATATATTTTAGTTAGTGGGAAAACTATTTGGATAATAATGAAATTATGGCAAACTATTTGTTTCTCTATAAAATCTGCGAGAGTTACACTTTCTTTTTTAAATAAAATCTAACAAAAAAGATATCTGGTCAATCTTTCAAGCAATACTATTTGGCCCTCATTTGTTTATAAAGGAATAACACAAAATATTTTGCTAACTTGTGAAAATAATGTGTTTATTTTCATAAAACATGAAAATAACAGGGTGGACAGTGACATGACAGGGTGGACCCTGGGCATGACAGGGTGGACACATTGTGAAATGTCATTGAATGGCCTCATAAATGCAAGGAGCAATGCAAGAAAATTATGTTAAAAAAAAAAGCCTTTTCCCATGTAGGGGGAAATTACCAGTTGAACAGACTGGTTTTGATCCACGCAACCTGCATGCAGCCACTGAATAAAGATGGCCAAAATGAAACATTAATGTTAATTCTGCACAGTGAAAGTCAAACATTAAACTTTAGAACAAGAAGAAAAATGTTTTTACGTGGAGAACAGTTGATTTGAAAAAACAGAATATTACAGAAATTTCACTTGGATGCATCTCCAAACACTCTCCCTTTCTGCAGACATGGCTCAGTTCTGCAGTTGCTGTTCAACATACTTCCATGCAGACGCTTCAATCTGTACAGAGCGCTTATTCAGAGCCTGTGGTTCTGGTATTAGGCAAAGTACCTGCCAATCATGGTACCAACAGATGTCGTCCCGAAGACTTGGCCAGCGGAACTTGTTTATGCCATGGCGTTGCATACACTTAACTTTCACACTGTGCCCTTCTGCATCCATGATGATACCTGGGTATGCTTCATTGTCATAATTAATGACGCACCACTCTCCGATGTGCTTTACCTCAGTCATTTCTGGTCTCATAGGATTATCTGGTGTCTTTCCACACGCTTGGGACTTGTCAGATGAAACAGGAACATTAACTAGAGTGACCTCTTGAAGGTTAAAGCAGGGACAGTCCAAAACACCTTCCTCCCTTTTACACAGACATGAAATGCCTCTGTATTTCATTTGGCCGGGTGTCAGACTGATAGCTTGGTGGATTTTCATAGTGCCTTTTATGGCAGCTATTGCAGGTACCTCAGGCTTTGATTCAATATCCCTCTCTGGGATGAAGAAAAGCTCGACAGATGTGTCCAGGCTTTTCAGCTTGTTATACAAGTTCTGGGCATCAGGAATTTCTCCTCCATTTGCTACAATCCGGTCTGCTGACCTCTTGAGGGCCCCACCCACACCGTCTGGTGCCCCCTTCCCATGATTAGCCTCAAAGAAATTCCATGTTATTTCTTTGAAGCCATACTTGTAGGGTTCCGTTGAGAGGTAGAAGAAATTTCCCTTTTGTCGATACTGCGTTGCAGGCCTATCGCTGAAAAAATGAAGTGTGCTGACTTGAGGGTGTCGTTCTCTCACTACCTTCAAAACAGGATCAAGGTGGGCCCAGATGGCCACAGGGTTGTGTCTTCTGGAGGGTGATATGGAGCAGAAGGTGTGTGGCGCTTGTTCACCAGTGGTGTAGAGCACTCCAGTGTGCAGGCTGGCCTGCTTGTGTGAGCCTCTAAAATGCACAGATTGTATTTCTTTGCTGTACTTACATGAGTAATTTTCGTTAAAATCTATATGGATGAGGGACTCATTGGGCTTCAGACTCCTCCTGAGCACCCTGTAGGCATCAAACTGCCATTTGATGTTGAAGACATGGCTTCTAAAATGGAGAAGCCTCTCCTGGAAATCTGTGTTAAGTTCATGCTCTGTTGTTGTTATCTCCCTTTTCATTGTTATTATTGACACCTTATCATCCTTTTTGATCTTCTCTGTCATCCACTGAGATAAACGAATGTTCTTTTCCTCAGGGGTTCTCAGCATCGGATGACAAGTTAGGAGGCATTCACTGCACTCACCATAAGCACAGACTTTGGCTTTCGGGTCACACATGGTTGCTTCAGACATTTCCTCAATGTTTCTCTGCAAGGCATTGGCAATGAATTGCAAGTTCTCATGTTTTTTGCAGAGACATGTGTCACGGTCAGAGGAAGAGGGGGTTACCACCTAAAAGGGTCTGAGACGGCAAAAGGAGGTATATGACATGTGGCCAGTGTGCTCAGAGAGAAACCTCCTATGCAAGTTTTTCATTGTATCAGTAAGCAACCTCTTTTGCATTTTTTTCTTCAGCCGTGTGACCGTTTGTTTGCGACCAGTTGTCATTCGACTAACATCATCTCGAAGAAAAAATGATGTAACATTCTTCCTAATCTCATTTCGACTGACGCACCTTCTACCACGGTAGGTCAGATCCACAGAATACTTTGCTCTCTTCTTAGAGTAGCCAAAAGCAGTCTGGGCATGCTTTTGGAGCTTATACTTCTTTAGAATGTTTCCACTGACCACTTTTGCTATCAGCTGCTTCTCTCTGTTTGTTTTTGCATTTTCATATTTTCTTCTAATATCTTCAATTAGAGATGTATGGAAAAGAAGAGCCCTTTTGATGGGTGAATTCACTTTTTGACGTACCAACAAAGCATTGACTTTTGTACGTGGTGATTTGGACACACTTTCTTTCTTGGCCCAATGGTACCTCTTCTTAAATTTCTCAGTTTTACTTTTCTCTTTTGCAAGCTGTGCCTCTAATATTTCAATCTGTTTTTTCAGTTTTCTCTTCAAACTCCTTCGAATGCTTTCCCCTTGACGCTGTTGCCTGAAACACAAACTATTTGTAAGGATTTAAAAAAAGATTTTAGCAAGTTAAATATTATAGGGACATAAACAGTTGATAATTGTCTTTCAAATAAATTTAAACTTTCTAAAAAATCTCATCAGCTTAACTTCCAATGATCTAACCTGGAGGGCCCTGGCCTACGCTGATTTTCAGTTTCAGCAGGGGAGTTGGGTGGTGTTTCTGACTGTAGCAAAGCACTGGCCCTGTTTTTGGCTCTGGCTCGACTTTTTGCCTCTCTCCATTTCTTTCTTTTTGCCCTCTTTTCTCTCTCACTGAGCTCATTGACACCCTTCTTCTTTCCAGTCTCTCTGTCTTTTTTCCATTTGGCCCTTTCTTTCTCAAGATACTTTCTTCTTCTGTCTGGGTCAGCATCACGACGTTCCCGATACCTCCTAGCTATCTCAGCTCCTTTTGAACTCATTCCTTGAAAAAGATGATTCAAAATGTTCCCTTACACACTTTAATTGACAGTCCTGGTAAACTAGGCTTGCCTTATCAAACTAGGCTTGCTTACAGAGGGAGCCACGTCAAATAGCCGCGGCCGTGTGAATGGCGTGCGAATGGCGTACGGCTGCCCTATGGACGGCGTAGTCCCCCCTCCCTCTCAAGCCAGATAGGCGTGTCAAGATTTCACAGTAAACACGCCTATTTATTCATTTACCTGGTGCCACCACTAGATGGAGCTTCGTTCTCAAGAACATGTTAACACAAGCCAGCAATCTAGCTGCGCTGAGTTGCAATCACGTGATTTTAACCACCCACCCCCGCCGAACTGACGCTATCAAACTGCACTACAGAAATGAAGATCGCGGCTTAATGGACTATTCGCGGTAAGTGGTGTTTTATTTTATAAAATTTGTTTGGGGTAGTTCACAGGTTACTTCCCAGTTTAGTTTTTTATTGGCCGTTTCGAAAATCACTGGCAGCAACAGCAGCGGTCAGATGTGACTTTAGATAACTTAATGATCTGTTTATGAAATGTAGTTCATGAGGGACAGAAGATAAGGATAGCTGTACAGGAGCTAGCGAGCTAAACGCTCATTACCAGGTTTATATTTTTCCCATTTTTTGCATGGTAGTTTTGCAACGCATACTGTACAGTACAGTGTATATACTGCTCATATACAGTATGAATGTTATATCGCTTAACTTATTTGTATAAAAAGCGCATTAAGTAAATTCTCAGTTATTTTAATGCAGACGATAATACAAACAGTCAGTGGCTACTGTTAACAAAGTTCAATGGTTAACATTAGCGCAGGCAGTTTATTTACATTCCAGATTTCCCAAAACAGTATTTTACACACTCTGTGTTACATAGGTTTATTAGTATATTTTCTTTTTTATCTTAACTAGATATTCTGTAAAGCGTATTTACAGTATCTTTTTCTTCACTAAATTCTCCTGTTCTCTTTAAGCAGAGCTCCGCTATGGAGGCTTGGGTCAGACGGGTGACGGCTGGCCTTTTGGAGCTACTGGAGGAGCCTGAACAAGCTGTTGAGGGAGCTGGAATGACGTCACAGTGCAACAGATCTAGAATGATGTTTGGTCAGATCTATATTCTGAACATAGAATTGCAAAACGTCTGACAGTTTGGCGGAAACAAAGACTTAAACTGTTGCATCTTTGATAGTTTTTTTTAAAATAATATTTTAGTATAAAAGAACCAGATAGAGACTAATCAGCAGATGGTGTTATCCGGGTATTTTAATGACCTTTAAGCAAAATGCAACATGTACTGTATTGTATGTTTTAGACAAATTACTGTTTTAACTCTGACTATTTTTGGAAGAATAAATTTTTAAGTCATGTTTGCGTGTTTTAATTGTTGGGGATTTTGTTGGGGTATTGAAAAAAAAAAAACATTTACTTGAACCAACTACTTCAATGGGCAGAAAATGGGAGACATTCTTAAATTCAGTCTGTCTGAATCGTTATAAACGCCAAATTTGGGAACCATGTTTAACACTAGCATCCCTGAAAAAATCAAGCTCTCCTCACAAGGAACCCCCCCCTCCCCCCTCACTCCCCACACAAGCTGCTCGCAGCCTCCTCAGCGCCGATCAACACTTATTGTTTTGCAAATGAAGCGAGTTTCACGGTTTCAACCTCGAGTGAGCACAAAGACGTTTTTCTAAGAGTGTGGTCTGAGGAATCATGAAATACAGGTTGTAATATATCGTACAGTAATTTGAAATACAGTTCAATCCCCATTTCTCGTGATTCGGCAATTGCGATTTCAGTTTTCCCACCGTCAGCCAAATATATTACGGCGCAAACAGTGTAGACAGTGTTTATTTTGCTGACCATTACAAAACTGCCATGTCCACAAAACTCTTTTTATAAAGAGTGTCTCCAGCGAGGAGAGCGTCGCCCAGATATATATGCGGCCAGTGTGTTTTTGGCGCTATGCCCATTTGAAGCCTACCAGAGTTGGGCAAAGCAGGTAAACTGGGGTGGGACAAACGGCAAAGCCAAATTGCCCAACAATTTAAAAGACAAGGTGCAGGAGACTGTCATGCGGAGATTTCCGGATCTCACAGCGGACCACTGGTTCCGGATCAGAAATAAGATCAACGAACGACTGAGAAGTCCACGTAAAGTTGACCCTGAACAGTCACGGGCTGGCTATACTAGGACTTGATGTTTGTTTTCATTTTCATTGTTTTCATTTCATTTCAGTGTAGCTATATTTTTTGAATAAAACTTCATTTTTCATACAGCGTTGGCTTAATTTGTGATTGAGACAAATGGGTTTAATTGAAATAATTTATATTGGTAGGAGTAAATCAGGCTCTAGCAACCTTGGACAAATAAACCATGTTTAACACTAGCATCCCAGAAAAAATCAAGTTCCCTCACAAGGAGCCCCCGCCTCTCACTCCCCAAACAAGCTGCTCGCAGCCTCGTCAGCGCCGATCAACACTTATTGTTTTGTAAATGAAGCAAGTTTCACGGTTTCAACCTCGAGTCAGCACAAGAGACGTTTTTCTAACAGTGTGGTCTAAGGAATATCTTAATTTGAAATACAATTCAACCCCATCTCTCGTGATTCGGCAATTGCGATTTCAGTTTCCCATCAGCCAAATATATTACGCCGCAAAAAACTTACTTTCGCATGTGTGTTCATGTGTCTCCATATCACATTCATTCGATTATAATTCTAATTATAAATATTGTGTGGGGAGTGAGGGGTGGTCCACCAAAGGTTCCGAAAAATTTCGTAGACCTCAGGAATGCCAGTGTTAACACTAGCATCCCTGAAAAAAATCAAGCTCTCCGCACAAAGAGCCCCCCCCCCCACTCCCCACAGACATAAACTGTATTGATATTTATTATCATTATATAAAGGAATGAATGACATACGGAAACAAACACACGCACACAAAAGTCTTTTTTGTTTGCGCCGTAATATATTTGGACCGCCGTCTTGTCTTTACAACTGAATAAGGTGACGCAGATTGTTGCAGACATAAACTGTATCTATATTTACTGTATAACTAGAAATATAACCGAATGAATGTGATATGGAGACATATGAACACACATGCGTAAGTCTTTTTTGTTTGCGCCCTAATATATATTGGCGCTAATGCGGCCAGCTTGTGTGGGGAGTTGGGGGGGGGCTCCACCAGAGGCTCCAAAAATTTTCGGAGCTTTCAGGGATTCTAGTGCTAATGGCGCATGCAATCTGGAACAAATGTCTGCCCATACAGATCAGTATTTCTTTTGTCATTTAACCATGCATAATGCTCCCCCATCAAAAAATCTGATGGGGCATTAATCACTTATCACAACTGTGAATAGATGTGGCAGAAGAGACAGATTAATTACCTTTGTAATGCCAATTTTTGACTATAAGTAAAAAAAAAACATCAGCGAAAGCATCATCAAAAATATAACGAAAACAAACCCAAGCAGAAGTTACATTTTGAGCATAACTTTGCAGCAAAATAGTATTTATCAGTATACTAAATGGAACTAGGTAAAATACACCGTATTGTAAAATACTGTACATAGCCCGCATTTGTATTCCGTACCTACAATGATCGGTATACTGTAGATAAATTACAGACGTTACCGTGTCTTTAAGGATCATTAAGCATGTCTTGAAAAATACTTCACTAACTACTGTAGTTTCATTAATTCATTATTTAATAATAAATAGCATAATCATCATGGGTTGTGTATTGAGTGATTTAACAAATCTGTTTTATTAATCAGTTTGTTGTTGTTTTTTTACCACGTCATCTATCTATGAAACTATGTTTGCAATAAAAGAACTGCCTGTACTGTACTGTATATTAAAGATACGGTGCAGTTAACTGTGCCAGTCAATGCTCCACCTGGCGGGATTATACAGCATTGCAACCATCTTTTTAGAAAGCGCATGGGGCGTTTATGGGGCGGGGCTTCGTTTACTGCGTCATCGCGGGGGATCACATTCCGTGCACGGATCGTGCATTGACCTTGCATGGTTCTGCCATGGACCCGTCACGCTCCAGGCGGCTATTTGACGTGGCTCCCTCTGTATATTGATACGGCAAAAATTGTCCATATTGTCCATTCTTACTATTTATAGCATGTACTGTCATAAAACGTGTGTAATAGCTGTTGTAATATGTGTTACATTTTCAGCATGTGGCCTAAACTATGCGTATGTCCTTCCTGTCATAAACCATGTCCACCCTGTCATGGAAGGCTTGCTGACAGGGTGGACAATGACAGGGTGGACATTTTTGGCTAATATTAGCATTTAATGAGCACATGGTGGACCTTTACTTAGCAACATGTTACAGTCAGCAAGCTAACTGTGTACTGTTTTATAAATATATTTCAAATTTCTCAATGATTTTTTTAACAATTGATATTTCACTATGACAGGGTGGACATGTTAAGCTTGACAACATCCAACTATACACATAATATGATGAAAATTACAAAAGATAAGTGTAAATACTTACTCTGCAACTAGCCACTGCTTCAGCCTCCATTGAAAAAAGACAAAATGCTCGTAGTGATGTCACTGAGAACGTCAGAGGGTTTCTTAAAGGGGCAGTTACCCCATAATGACAGGGTGGACAGCAATTTCAGGGACACATGCAAAATGTTCAATATGATTATGAAAATAGAATATACATGATCGGAATTACTTGTTTTATCTTTAACTTATTGTGGACAATAAAACCATGTTTTAAAAAAATTAATTTAGTTTCATTTAACCACTTATTACACACACTGTAGTTAGCAGAGCGGTGTGTGGGACATGCCAAAATCACGTGCATCCAATGAAATACAAGTGTATAAAATGAAGGAAACACATTTTAAGAGACTTTTCATTGTACTGATATGTGTGCAAGTGTTTGGCCACTTATAATAAAACCTCAGACTTTCATTATTCTGCCACTTTTTCATGATAACTGAGTGAGTGTGATGAGGACACCAAAGGCACCTCATAGTGATATTGACTCATATCATGCATCATGTCTGGTAAAGGATATTTCACCTGAGGTATGCACTGATGGCTTTTATTTCATAGCCATTATACTTCCTTTGACAAACTGTGATTAAATACTCTTTATCAGGGCCTTCCAGCACCAAAAAGACGAAAAGAAACTGAAAATTCTGGAAGCCGCTGCCTTGCACAGGGCATTTATGCCTATTTGTATCAAAAGAAAAAAAAGTAAGACCTTTTTTTAAAATTAAGACAACTAATGTGTCTGGACAATATAAAATTTGTAAATATAAAAAAAATAGTATTCACAGGTCAATGCACCCACAAGTCAAAACCATAGACTGGGTCCAGTGTGACTACTGTGATGATTGGCTGCACAGTTAGTGTGCAGGGACTGACGCTAGCACATTTGAGACAGATACCCCATTCAGCTGTGGTTGTCATTTTCCAGAGCCATATCCATATGAAAGGTAAAACATATTATTATGTTTAGATTAATTAAGAAAACATTATTTGGTTATAGGTCTAATCCTTTCTTTTTTGACTCCAGTGTACATGCTGCTGTATGGGAGGGACTAGTGGATGAACCATCTCCATCCTATTCATTCCCATGCCATCCTGATAGATTTGTTATAGATCATCAGGATGTGCTTTTAGTAGCTGAACCTGTGACAGCAACAGGGTGGACATACACAATTTCAAGCAAAGACACAATAGCTGCATCAAAGGCTCTGATGGACTATAAATTGAGAGCATAGATCAATTATTTATGTTCTTACATTCCCACCTTCCCTTTAAATAGTACTGCTTGTATGTAACTGTTACGATCCAGTCTAGGGTTGGACCGCAACAAAGTGAAAGGGAAGGAGGGATTGGGGAGGACAGGACAACTAGGGCTAAGAGAAGGGAACACGGGACACAGAGGGAGTCTTTTTTTATAGTTTTTTTTATAGTTTTTCACAAACACAGTACAAACACTAGGTGTAACGAACGTCAGGAGTGACAAAGGCCAAAGAAACAAACAAAAGCACATCTACCGAGTAACCCAAGCTGAGCTACCTAAGTGAACACAAAGAAAATGGTGAAACGAAACAACAATGCCTAAATCTATCTCCCTGACCAAACAAACAATAATCCCCACGTTAACGAATAAACCAAAAAGGCAGACACTCCCTACACACCTAGTGAAACACGAAACACCAAGCCGAGGCAAAGGTATCAAAAGGGAAAACCGAGAGGCGAAGTCGAAACACAGGCAAAAGTCCAAAACCAATCAAGCAAGGAGGGAAGGAGGGATTGGGGAGTTGCTGGAGTTTATTCGTTAACAAATAAACCAAAAAGGCAGACACTCCCTACACACCTAGTGAAACACGAAACACCAAGCCGAGGCAAAGGTATCAAAAGGGAAAACCGAGAGGCGAAGTCGAAACACAGGCGAAAGTCCAAAACCAATCAAGCAATCAGAAACCAAGGCGAAAGTACAAATAAGGGCGAGGCGAGAATTGAAAGTCAAGGGCAAAACAGTCATACACAATCAATCAATCAATAAAGCAAAAGCGAACAAAGAGCGAGCTAGCAGCCGAGAAGCAAGTAGCGGGCGACGAAGGGACGAAGCGGCGATCTCTTCAGCCGATTAACCAGAAACTGCTCCGAGGGCAAGGGAGCCGGGGTCAGGTCCAGAGGGCGGCTGACCAATCGGCGAGTGGGCAGGATGTCCGAAGGACCTGCAGGCATCCTCCTAAACTTACGGCACGTAACACTTACGGCACGTACCCGAAACTTACGGCACATATCCCTTACGGCACGTAACAGTAACTTGCATTACTACACCAATGTTGAAATGCTTTCCTTGCCCTAGTAGCATAAAAGCCTATCTAGTTTGTTTAGTTTTGTTAGTTTCTCAGGTTTTTGACAAATAAAGGCCCTTTTTAGTAGACTAGTCAAAAGTGTAAACTAAAGAGGAAAATAAGCTATTCTGACTGTACTATTAATTCTCTTTTTTCCAGTTACTTTGGCAATATTGTCTTTTTATTAATTTTTAATAGTAATTTAAAATGTTTTAATTTAAATTATATTTCCACAGGTAGTTCTGGCAATAGTTGTAGTTGTCATGAAAAATAATAACCCTGTACCATACTGTCACGCCCAGCTCCGTACGATCCTCGTGTGTGCCACGCCCCCCTCATTACCTCATGTGAATCCCCGATTGTGATCACCTGTTGCCTGTTATGTTCAACCTGTCTTGTGCATTTAGTCCGTGTCTCAGTCAGTTTCCGGAGATCCGTCATTGTAGTGTCCGTGGATGTCTCTACCTGTCTGTCCTTTGAACCATTAAACCCCTGATTACCCGTAACTTCGGCTTGCTCTCCTGCTTCCCTGCTCGCCTTCTTCCCCGAACGTGACAGAATGACGGATCTCGTCGAAAGCACAAAGCAGCAGACCAAGCACCACCGGCTCGGTCTGCTGCAAGACTTTGCGTATTGGCGGTTCCAGCCTGAGGTCCAGGAGGACCCCGCAGCCCTGAGGCTGGCTAGCCAGGGAACGCCCAGCTGGGCAGGAGTACCCTTTAACCAAAGCCCAGAAATGCCTCCGTTGCCTGCAGCGCCGGCTCACCGAGCGAAGGGGGGAGCGCATCGCTCGAAACGTGGACGAGGCATCGGGGCCGGCCCCACCTTCCGCCGCAATCGAACAGGAAGAGACCCCGACTCTCTTCCTGGGAGCCTGCTCTCTGCTCCCCGCCTGGGAGGACACCGCCGCTGCCTGCCTGGTAAGCTTCCACCTGGAGTCCCGCCCGTTCGGCCCCTGGCTGTGGCTCGGTGGCTGCCTGCGGGTCCTCCGGCTCGGGGTCGGCGGTCTCCGCCAGGTCCCCCCCTGGTTCCTCGGTGCCAGTCCTCGGTGCCGCCTCCGGGCCCCCCTGCTTCAGCTTGGCGTCGGACGGCGCCTTCCCCGGCTCCGGCCGCACCTTTGCCTGCCGCAGCTTCCCCCTCCTGCCAGCCTCCACCGGTGTTCCCTCCTGCTCCCTCCATGTCTCCTCCGTCACTCCCTCGACCCGTTCCCTTGGCCCCTGTGTGGTCCCCTCCTGCTCCCTCCTCCCTCTCGCCTGCGGCCCCTCCGGCCGCTGCCCGTCTGGGTTCCTTCAGGCTCCCCTAATTCCTCCTCCCTTTCCCTTCGTCCCGCCTGTTTCTGCTCCTTGTCCTTCTGTTCCTCCTCTGTTCACTCCTGGCCCCTTCGTGTCGCCTGTGGGTGTTCCCTCTGTGTCTCCCTTCTCTGTCTGCCTTTCCTGTTCTTTGTCGGGTTCTGTCTTGGTTCCTGTCCTTGTTCTGTGTTTCTGTTCTATTTCCGGTCCCTCGTTAATGTTTTTTGCTTTTGTCTTCCAGGTCCTGTTCCCCGGTCGCGTCTCGTCCGTCGCCTCCTCTCGGGCGGAGTGTGCGCGCCTTTGGGGGGGGGTTATGTCACGCCCAGCTCCATACGATCCAATCAAAATCATAGCCCTCCCCCCAAAAAGTTAAAACTTTGTGTGATGATTTTATGCTGGTGGACTACAATTACCATACACGGACTGGTGTTTGTGGTATTGTGGGTAATGCGGGAATTGCGCGGTCGTTGGCAGTATTGCATGGACGTGCGTTTAATAAAGGTGGCATCCCGAAAATCCCTTTGGAGTCGGCGTGAGTAAATGACATGGTGTCAGAAGTTTTCCATACCCTCTGAGCCATTGTAGTTGTACCATGTCGAAATTTAATCCCCCGGAACAGTTCAGCTTCGCAAGACCGTCCAGCTGGTCTTTGTGGATTCAGCAACTCTCCCGTTTTCAGCTTGCGACCAAGCTCGACAAAGAAAGCGGTGTAGTGCAAGTGAATTCCCCGCTATACGCTATGGGGAAAGAAGCCGAGCCGATTTTTAGCTCCTTCAGATTCGAGGAGGTGGACGCTCTGGACTACAATGAGGTAGTGCTTAAATTTAATGAACATTTCATGCCGCGACGTAATATAATACATGAGCGGGCACAGTTTCACTAGCATTCTCAAGGGACGGGAGAGACGGTCGAGGCATTTGTCCATAGCTTGTATTAGTTGGCTGAATTTTGTGAGTTCGGGGCAAACAAAGAGGAACAGATCCACGACCGAGTGGTCATAGGGATAGCGGACCTGGATGTTTCACAGAAATTACAAATGGGGCCCCACTTAACTCTCAAGAAAGCGGTGCAGATTGCTCGTCAATCAGAGCAAATAAAGCTGCAGGATCACGCCATGAGATCGGTAGCGGTCGATGAGCTTTCACACGCAAAGCAAAAACGACTTACTAAACACACTGGGAAAGGCTCATACAAACGGGAAAACTATCTCCATACTGTAAGCAAGGACCTAGGGATCACCGTTCGACCGGTTGGGTATTCACCCGTTGCAGTCGGCCTCACAGTCGAGAGCAGGAGTGTCCTGCTCAGGAAATGTGATAAGTTAGGTCACTTTGCAGTCGTCTGCAGAACTAAGAACGTGAAGGAGGTCGTGGTGTGCAATGATGCAGACCTTTCTAATTAACCTCTTTTTCTGGGATGTATAGAGGGGCAAAAATTGGAGCATGAGTGGCACGTAACCTTGACTGTGTGCAGGAAGGAAGTGCAATTTAAAATAGACACAGGAGCCGATATAACAATTATATCGAGGCATACTAATCAGATGCTCCCACAGCGCCCTCTGCTGGTCAAGGCCGGGATTGACCTCAAGAGTCCTGGAGGAGCAGTAAATTGCGCTGGAAAATTTGCAGCATCTGTCGACAGAAAAGGGACGACGTACGAATTCTGGATCTACATAGTCGAGGGACAATACATCAGAAACTTACTCAGCCGCAGCATAGTATTCCAGATGGGTCTAGTTGGTAGAACCGACGAAATTACAGACGGTGTTTTTGGAAACATTGGTCTTCTCAATTGTGAGCCATCTTTCGGAGGCTTCCTTTCGGCATCACTTCTGCTCTGGAAATTTTCCAGAGGGTGATGAGCCGTGTGCTAGGAGGTCTCAGGGGTACTGCTGTGGTCATGGACGATATCTTGGTCTTTGGCAAGGACCAGGCCAAACATGATCGGAACCTGGAGGACGTTTTGCGGGTTATCAAGCGGTCGGGGCTCAAACTAAATAGAGACAAATGTCACTTTAGCAAGAAAGAGCTACTGTACTTCGGCCATGTCATCAGTCATGCAGGCATAAATCAGAATATGAGTAAAGTGAGAGCAATAAGGGACATGCAAAGCCCTACAGGTGTCACAGAATTACAAGAAGTATTGGGGATGGTTAATTATTTGGGTAGATTCTTACCGGCCTTGTCCGCAACGCTCTGCGCATGTTCTGCCTGGTACACAAGCCTACTCAGAGAAGGGAACCACTCATCCCTACCCCACTTCCACCAGGCCCGTGGCACAAGATCGAAGCCGACCTCTGTGACTATCGAGGTAAAACCTACTTAGTGGTCATCGACTACTATTCCAGAGATGTGGAGATAGCCCCGGTGTTACCGCCCACTAGCCAGCAGGTCATACTTCAGATGAAGAAAATGTTTGCCAGGTGGGGGTCTCCTATAGAATTGTTTAGTGATAATGAGAGACAGTGTAGCTCAGTGGAGTTCAAGTCCTTTTGCCAGCGCTATGATATCATCCACAGTACAAGCAGCCCGTATTTCCCCCAATCCAATGGGACTGTCGAGAGGGCTGTCAGCACGGCTAAGAAGATTCTGTGCCAACCGGACCCTTATCTAGCCCTAATGAGCCATAGAGCTACTCCAAGTGCTGCCACAGGCTTCAGTCCGGCCCAGCTCATGTTAAGTCGTCAGATCCGGACAACATTGCCGGTCCTGGACTGTAAGCTTCAGCCCAGGCTCATTGATTCAAAGGAAGCTAAGGCTTCTTACAAATACTTCTTTGATAGAAGATACTCACCGCACAATCTGCCTCACTTCCACTCGGCTGGTAGGGTGCTCACCAAGCTCGATGACGAGAAGACATGGGCTACATCAGGCACAGTTGTAGGTCCTTCAGGAGAGCCTTGTTCCTACATTGTACATAAGAACATAAGAAATTTACAAACGAGAGGAGGCCATTCGGCCCATCAAGCTCGTTTGGGGAGAACTTAACTAAAAGCTCAGAGTTGTTAAAATCTTATCTAGCTCTGATTTAAAGGAACCCATGGTTTTAGCTTCCACTACACTAGCAGGAAGACTATTCCATACTCTAACTACACGCTGTGTAAAGAAGTGCTTCCTCAAATTTGTTTTAAAATGTTCTCCCGCTAATTTCCACTTATGGCCACGAGTTCTAGTATTTAGACTAATATTGAAATAGTCATTTGGCTGACCCGTTAGAATCTTATAGACCTGAATCATATCCCCCCTTAGTCTCCTTTGCTCAAGGCTAAACAGATTCAGTTCCGCTAACCTCTCCTCATAAGACATTCCTCTAAGACCAGGAATCATTCTCGTAGCTCTTCGTTGCACCTTTTCTAAGGCAGCAATGTCCTTCTTGAGGTATGGTGACCAAACCTGCACACAGTATTCTAGGTGGGGTCTTACCAAGGAATTATATAAGTGTAACATCACCTCCCTTGACTTAAACTCCACACACCTAGAGATATAAACCAACATTCTGTTCGCCTTTTTATTGCTTCCCCACACTGGCGAGAGTGGGACATGGAAGCATCAACATACATACCAAGATCTTTCTCGTAATCAGCTACCTTTATTTCAGTGGAACCCATAAAATATCTGTACTTTATATTTCTGCTCCCTGCATGGATTACCTTACATTTATCTGTGTTAAATTTCATCTGCCAAGTATCAGCCCATTCGCTAATTAAATCCAGATCCAGTTGAAGCCTCTCTGCTGCTAGATTAGTATCTGCTACACTGCCCACCTTGGTGTCGTCTGCAAATTTAACCAGTTTACTGTATGTATTTGTGTCAATATCATTAATGTAAATTAGGAACAATAGTAGTCCTAAAATTGAACCCTGCGGTACCCCACTATGAACGGAGGCCCACTGTGACATTGTGCCTCTAATAACTACTCGCTGCTTCCTGTCAGTTAGCCAGTTTTTGATCCAAGCTGCCACAGTTCCTAAAATCCCTGCAGCTTTAAGCTTTAGCAAGAGCCGTTTGTGGGGGACAACATCAAAGGCCTTCTGGAAATCTAAGTAAATCACATCATAGGTCTTTTTGTGATCAATTTCACTTGTAGCTTCCTCAAAGAACTCAAGTATATTCGTTAAGCAGGATCTACCTCTCCTAAATCCATGTTGGCTATCCTTTATAATGTTATTTGCATCTACAGACTGATGATGGCACCCTGTTTCGGTGAAACCGCAGGCACCTACAGCCTGTCCCTGTTTCAGTTCCTGAAGCATCGAACAGCATGGGACCCGAGGGAGTGGAGTCCAGTGTGGATGGCGACACCCGTCAGGTCCTGGTGTCACCACAAGGCCCGCAGACTACCACCTCAGAGGCACAACCAAGGGTGTTTTTCCACTGCACCAGGTACCGTACTTTCAGTACTTTCACAAAGTACCAAAAGTTTGGTACTTCTTTTGTGTCGGTTTTCCACTGGCGTAAAAACTGGTACCGGCGCCAAATGACATCATCAGTGACCGCCCCTGACTGATGCCATCACAAAGCGCGGCGCGGCATTTCTTTCACTGAATTCAGACATGGAAGAAGTGCTGAGACTGGTGTTGTTGATTCTTATAATTAGAAACTCGGTCAACCAGCTTTTTGAGGCACAACTCCGTGCCATCAGAAGGAGAAGAGCACGACTACGATTAGTTTTGAACGCAGAAAGACGTCGGCGAGTGGTAAGTACAGGTTACAACTAATGTCCTCATTCTTGAGCTAGTTATAAGTCAAATTTAAAGCTGTGCAAAAACAGCACATTACCTGAAGCTAAGGATTTTTTAAAAAACTTATTTTATTTATTGTTTTATTTCAGATCCCGTTCAATGACCAGACCTTAAACGTGTTGTTAACGTGTCGCAACCCACCTTCAATATGGACCCACAGCAGAGCGAATGAATGGTTGACTTCGGTCGTTCCCGCTTTTACAGACGACCAGTGGACACAGAATTTTAGGATGTCTAAGGACATATTTGAGTACCTTTGCTGCAGATTGCGAACAAAATTGGAAAAACATGATACCAACTTTCGTAGTTGTGTGCCCTTAAAAAAACACATAGCCATAGCACTATGGAAGCTGGCAACCAACCCTGAGTTGAGGCTTGTGGCACATTTGTTTGGCGTAGGCATTTCCACAGTGTGGAAATGCACTCACGAGTTTTGCAGGGCTGCTAACAAGGTTCTGTCGCCGGAACTGATGCCGCTTCCTAATTTACACAAGCTTGCGGAAATGGCAACATTCTTCGAGCAGAGATTCGGACTTCCACAGTGTGTCAGCGCCATCGATGGATCACGCGTCCACATAATTTCGCCTACTGACTACCACACAGAATATTTTAACCAGAAAGGCTGGCATTCTATTGTGCTTCAGGGTGTTGGCAGGGGACTGTTTTGGCACGTATCTGCAGGATACCCTGGTAGTATGCATGATGCCAGAGTCCTACGTGTATCAGGATTGTGGGATCTGGTCGAACAAGGACTGCTGTTCCCGAACCAGACAAAGAGCATTGCTGGTCAGGATGTGGGTTTCTATGTATTAGGTGATGCTGCATACCCACTGCAAAACTGGCTTTTAAAACCCTTTCCAGATACAGGATCATTAACCCCCTGGGGCCTGAGGCCTTTTTTCCACTTTCGAGATAGTCTGACATGCCTTGACATTTTAAAATATTTCACCTATCTAAAAAACACTTATCCCAAAGTGATACATTTGCTTTTATTCAGCACAAACTCAGCACCAATAATCTGAGACCTCTTAGAATGTTATTATTCTATTTTTTGTTAAAATCAACTTTAAACATATACTTTTCAAAAACCTATTTTCAGACATGCTGAGAAATTGTAAAAAATCACATTATAGACATTTCTAGGTAAGACTTTTGAGCTCTGAAGCTTATAGACACAGGGGTTGGCTACACATAGGTGAAAGTGACATTCAGAAATTTTATATGGTTTGATTACTAAAGTGTTAGAACTTTGGAGTGACACTCTTTTTCTCAAAGTCAGTGGTCTTCACAATGAATATTGATGAGATAGGTGTCCTCACACCTGTAGTAGTTTGCATACTGTCAATGGCCCATCAGTCTGGAATGTCACTGCACCCCACACCCATCACTTTGGAAAGGCAGTTTGAAACGCAAGAAAAGTAGCAACAATAAAATCCCTTTCACAGTTTATTGATAGATGGAATGAAAAATGAAAAACTGTGACTATATAAATATAGAAAGCGATAAATATGATGCAGTGACTATTATTGACGCTCTGGGGACGAGGGCATCATCGACCGCGTATCTTTCTCGTGTATTTCAGTTTATATCTCGCTGAAATCATTATGTAGAATCATGAAAAAAACACTGACTAAATCCGTTATCTGTCTTCTTTTCAAAACTTCCATTGTCAGAAGTATTAAAGTTTTTAAAATTAGGTTAAATAGGCAAAAAAGCAAATCGTGTCACCTTTCTTTGTTTTACTTGCGTCGGGAGCGTGTAGGACCGCTCTCAGCGGAAGATCGCTATTCACGTTCTAAATACGCTGCATTTGAATCGGCGACCACGTGATTGCAGGCACACAGGCTTAGCCCACTGAGCTATGAACACAGGTATGAGCTTCGCTGCTGAAAGTGGCAACACTGGCGCAAAGCTTCAGCGGCAGAGACGAATCCGTGTGCTATATTGTAGCCGATCAGTGTAAACACTACCCAGACATGTGCTCTTGTTTATTTCGGTCACAATGGGCGTATTCACATATTTCTTCACCCAATACTAACTGTCGGATTATCATGTTATTATCATGCGAATAGCGCGATTTGCAAGTGGGTGGGTGATCAGAGCCGCTTCGAGATGCAGACGCTTAAGTCAGTCACTCTTGTTCTTTCTATTCGTATCACGAAGCTGTAAAAATATATTTAGTTTCTACCTATATATATTTGAAAAGTAGACCGTCCAAAGTTTCTGAGGGTATTTTTAAAATGTGTATATGACAAAAACTCGCGGAGTTATTTAAACGGTCTCGCGAGAATTCTGTCAGATCCCGCCGGCGGGATCGCCGGTCCCAGGGGGTTAACGGCTGAGCAGAGAACGTACAATTTTAAAATCAGCAGGACAAGGTGTGTGGTTGAGAAAGCATTTGGCCGGCTAAAGGGTAGATGGAGATGTTTACTTAACTCTTTCACTGTCGCCGCCTAGTGGTTCGGACGCATACGTCCGGATTTTCAATAACAAAATAAAATGACGTTCAATAAAAGAAACAAATGTATCAAATCAACCAAAAACGGCTTGTTACACTACAAAAAACCTTTCAGATAATATCTGTAGAAAGTTGCGCAATTTTTGTGCCATGGTTTTTTTGTAACAAGTAAAAATAAAATGACCATGGTAGCCATCTTTAAACGGGTCGAGTGTCAGGAAGTAAAATATAAGTGTTGTTAAAATGAAAACTAAGCACTTCAAACTATTTCTTTCACGGCCAATACTTCATAAACCGTCACAGTATTAAGACAAAACACGCATTTTTCCATAAATATGACTGTAATGCTCTCAAATAGCTTGCTCACTCATCGCGGAAAAATGTCAGTCGGCATTCTGTCCATTCGTGCAATGTTTTTCATCTTCGGAGTTTTAGAAGAAAACCAATGAATAAAATGACAAAGTTACCCTCGTTTGAAAGCTTGATCTCTTATGTACATAAATCAATCACTGTAATCCTTCATTGTCAAGTATTTTTCCAGATATATGCTCTGCTTCCCTGCTAGCACATTATGTTTTACGCACTGAACCTTTGCCCATGGTTATGTTTCACCATAATAAACTTTTTACATGAACATCAAATTACAGTGTCATTTGCTTCATCCAATAGAGGTGTGTCTAAGGTTTGCAAAATGGTATGGGATGTGCTGATTGGGCATTGTTTTTCGCGCTGGGGACATGAATGCGCAACTTATTCTCTGCAGGTGCAGTATTTGTGGGAGTGTCTCGATTACGCATTGCGCACGTAGTCTCCGTGAGTTTACCCAGTTACAAGTCGTGTTTATTCACACGACTTGTGCCAAACCTATCCAAAACCTATCCAAAATGGCCGCAGTGTAACTAGCAGTGTTTTGGGATAGCGTCTTTCTTTCTAAATGCATTACCACTTATGGGTCATAAGAAACAACAACTTTTTTGACTGAAGAAAAATGGCTCGGATGACTTTCACTGTTGAGAAAGCACAGAAGATGATTTTGAAGAGTGGTTCGGGGGAAGAAAGTGTCGCTTTTATCCATTGATTCGATGGAGGAGGACGCTTTTTTGCGCGGAGAGGATGCAACGCTCGACATAAGTACATTTATTTACAGTTTACATTTTACTCTTTTATTGTATAGATTTTTATAATTCCGTGATTCAGCAAATTACAATTAACATTTGCTTTGGTAACACTTGTATTGTGGTACATTGGGAAAAGTTCCGCATCGCCTTTGTCAAGCTTTGAAGTGTGCAAAGTAATGCAGCGCTTTTGGCTTTCACTTGGGCAAAGTTACGCGGGGCTTTGTTTGGGCAAAGTTATGCGGGGCACTTGTCGACCTTGTTTGAGCAAAGTTATGTACAGTACTTGTCGGCTTTGTTTGGGCAACATTATGTGCGGTACTTGTCGGCTTTGTTTGGGCAAAGTTATGCGGGGCACTTGTCGGCTTTGTTTGGGCAAAGTTATGCGGGGCACTTGTCGGGCTTTGTTTGGGCACAGTTATGCGGGGCACTTGTTGGGCTTTGTTTGGGCACAGTCATGCAGGGTTATGGTTAGAAACAAAATGTTTCTTATGACCCATAAGTGGTAATGCATTTAGAAAGAAAGACGCTATCCCAAAACACTGCTAGTTACACTGCGGCCATTTTGGATAGGTTTTGGATAGGTTTGGCACAAGTCGTGTGAATAAAATATAGATTTTCCTACAAATGTGTGGTGATTTTCTGTGACAAAATGTTACTTATGACCCATAAGTGGTAATGCATTTAGAAAGAAAGACGCTACCCCAAAAAACACTGCTAGTTACACTGTGGCCAGTTTGGATAGGTTTTGGATAAGTTTGGCACAAGTTGTGTGAATAAAATATAGATTTTCCTACAAATGTGTGGTGATGATCCATCCATCCATCCATCATCTTCCGCTTGTCCGGGGTTCGGGTCGCGGGGGTACCAGCTTCAGTAGAGGCACCCAGGTCTCCCTCTCCCCAGCTAACCCCACCAGCTCCTCGGGGGGGACACCGAGGCGTTCCCAGGCCAGCCGAGAGATATAATCCCTCCAGCGAGTCCTGGGCCTCCTCCCTGTAGGACAGGCACGGAAAACCTCTCCGGGTAGCCGCCCAGGAGGCATCCGCACCAGATGTCCAAACCACCTCAACTGGCTCCTTTCGACGTGAAGAAGCAGCGGTTCTACTCCGAGGCCCTCCCGGATATCCGAACTTCTCACCCTATCCCTAAGGGAGAGCCCAGACACCCTGCGGAGAAACCTCATTTCGGCCGCTTGTATTCACGATCTCGTTCTTTCGGTATTTGCGATCTCGTTCTTACCCATAGCTCATGACCATAGGTGAGGGTAGGGACAAAGATGGACCAATAGATCGAGAGTTTGGCTTTTTGGCTCAGTTCTTTCTTAGCCACGACGGACCGGTTAAGCGCCTGCAGAACTGCAGACGCCGCTCCAATCCGTCTATCCAACTCCCGATCCCGCCTACCCTCACTCGTGAACAAGACCCCGAGATACTTAAACTCCTCCACTTGAGGCAGTACGTCTTCCCCAACCCGAAGAGGGCAAACCACCCGTTTCCGGCTGAGAACCATGGTCTCGGATTTGGAGGTGCTAATCCTCATCCCTGCCGCTTCGCACTCGGCTGCGAACCGCCCCAGTGCCTGCTGGAGATCCTCAGCAGATGAAGCCAACAGGACGACATCGTCTGCAAAAAGCAGCGAGGCAATCCTGAGGTCACCAAACTGGACACCCTCAACGCCTTGGCTGCGCCTAGAAATCCTGTCCATAAATATGATAAACAGGACCGATGACAAAGGGCAGCCCTGGCGGAGCCCAACACGCACCTGGAACACGTCCGACTTATTGCCGGCAATGCGGACCAAGCTTCTGCTCCGTTCGTACAGGGACCGGATCGCCCACAACAGTGGACCCCGGACCTCATACTCGCGAAGCACCCCCCACAGAGCACCTCGGGGAACCCGGTCGTAAGCCTTTTCCAAATCCACAAAACACATGTAGACTGGATAGGCAAACTCCCAGGCCCCCTCCAGTACCCCTGCAAGGGTATAAAGCTGGTCCAGTGTTCCACGACCAGGACGAAAACCGCATTGTTCCTCCTGAATCCGAGATTCGACTATCGATCTCACCCTCCTCTCCAGTACCCTGGAATAGACCTTCCCAGGGAGGCTGAGAAGTGTGATCCCCCTGTAGTTGGAACACACCCTCCGGTCCCCTTTCTTAAATAAGGGGACCACCACCCCGGTCTGCCAATCCAGCGGCACTGTCCCTGACCTCCACGCACTGTTGAGAAGGCGTGTCAGCCACGACAGCCCCACAACATCTAGAGCCTTCAGGTACTCCGGGCGGATCTCGTCCACCCCCGGGGCCCGGCCACCACGGAGTTGTTTAACCGCCGCGGCCACCTCAGCCTCAGTGATGGGCAAGCCCCCCCCAGCACCCTCGGGCTCTACGCCCTCAGATGTCTCAAAGGCAGTATGCGTAGATGTATCGGAGGCAGGGTTGAGGAGGTCCTCAAAGTATTCCTTCCACCTCCGGATGATGTCCCCAGATGAGGTCAACAGCCCCCCCCCCCCACTATAAATAGTAGGAACCAGGAGCTGCTTCCCCCTCCTGATACTCCGTATGGTTTGCCAGAACCTTTTTGAGGCCGACCGAAAGTCACTTTCCATGGCCTCACCGAACTCCTCCCACGCCCGGGTTTTTGCTTCTGTGACCGCCCGAGCCGCGTTCCGCCTGGCCCGCCGGTACCCGTCAGCTGCCTCCAGAGACCCCCGGGCTAATAATTCCCGGTAAGCCTCCTTCTTCAGCTTCACGGCCCCCCTCACCTCTGGTGTCCACCATCGGGTACGGGGGTTACCGCCACGACAGGCACCGACCACCCTGCAGCCACAGCTCCGTACGGCCGCTTCCACAATGGAGGTCTGGAACAGTGTCCATTCGGACTCAATGTCCCCTACCTCCCCCGGCATGCAGTTGGAATTCTGCCGGAGGCACGAGTTAAAGCTCCAGCGAACAGGAGCCTCTGCCAGACGTTCCCAGCAGACCCTCACTATACGCTTGGGCCTACCAGGTCTGACCGGCTTCCTCCCCCGCCACCTGAGCCAACTCATCACCAGGTGGTGATCAGTTGACAGCTCTGCCCCTCTCTTTACCCGAGTGTCCAAGACAGAGGGCCGCAGATCAGTTGATACGATTATAAAATCGATCATCGACCTGTAGCCCCGGGCATGTTCGTACCATGTCCACTTATGGACACCTTTATGCTCCAACATGGTGTTCGTTATGGACAAACCATGCATTGCACAGAAGTCCAATAACTGAACACCACTCGGATTCAGATCAGGGAGGCCGTTCCTCCCAATCACCCCCTTCCAGGTCACACTGTCATTGCCCACGTGAGCGTTGAAGTCCCCCAGCAAAACGATGGAATCCCCCCGCGGCACACCAAATAGCATACCGCTAAGGGAATCCAAGAAGGCCGGGTACTCCGAACTGACATTCGGCGCATAAGCGCAGATGACAGTCAGAGACCTATCCCCGACCCGAAGGCGCAGGGAAACAGCCCTCTCGTTCACCGGGGTAAACTCCGATGTTAATGCACCGAGCTGTGGGGCCACCAATAGCCCTACCCCAGCCCGGCGTCGCTCACCCGCCGCAACTCCAGAGTAAAAGAGCGTCCAGCCCCTCTCCAGGAGATTGGTTCCAGAACCCAAGCTATGTGTTGAGGTGAGCCCGACTATATCTAGTCGATACCTCTCAACCTCACGCACAAGCTCAGGCTCCTTCCCCACCAGAGAGGTGACATTCCATGTCCCGAAAGCCAGTTTTGTCAGCCGGGGATCGGACCGCCAGGGCCTCCCTTGGCCGCCACCCAATCCACAATGCACCGAACCCCTGACATTCCCCTTGCGGGTGGTGGGCCCACCTGGGGACAGTCCCGCGTGCCTTTTTCGGGCTGTGCCCGGCCGGGCCCCACGGGCCAAGGCCCGGCCACCAGGCGCTCGCCAACGGGCCCCTCCCCCAGGCCTGGCTCCAGGGTGGGGCCCCGGTGACCCTAGTCCGGGCAAGGGAAACGGGACTTTGATATTGTACTTTTTCATAGGGTTCTTTCGGATTGCTGTTTGTCTGGCCCCTCCCCTGGGACCTTTTTGCCTTGGGAGACCCTACCAGGGGCTATTGCCCCCGACAACCTAGCCCCCAGGTTCACGGAGGCACGCAAACCCCTCCACCACGATAAGGTGGCAATCCAAGGTGATGATGTGTGACAAATTGTTACTTATGACCTATAAGTGGTAATGCATTTAGAAAGAAAGTTGCTACCCCAAAAAACACTGCTAGTTACACTATTGCCATTTTGGATAAGTTTCAGATTAGTTTAGGTTAGGTTTTGGATAGGAAAGGCTCCCAGTTGCACCATTTGCTCTTTCCTCCGTAAAACCTGTTGGGCTGCATCAAATGATATGAAATTGGGCACACATGTAGAAAACAAGTTTGGGAACCAGATTTTAAAAATTGGACCTATTCCATCATGTAGTTTTTGAAATATTTACAAAAATCCAAGACAAAAAGACAGATTTTGTATTTTTCCAGCTGTTTTTGTTATATTCGCATGTCCATAAATTATACACAGGTTATTCATTTCGTTATTGAACTTCCTACAATCAATTGTAAAGGGGTCAACTTTGATTTTAGGTATCAGGCATGTGTCTGTGACTTTTATATCTGAAGTTATAAGGTAATTATTCCAAAGAGGGAAGAAATGCCCCCCCATGCAAGGGGCCCCTGGTGCACTCCATAGGGTTAAACGCAATGACTGCCATGTTAATTTTGTTAAGTCTATGGTGCTCTGCTGTTGCATTCTTCACAACTTATGTGAAATGCATGGTGAGAGGTACATAGATGACTGGGACCCTCCTGTTGCAGCAGAACAACTCCCTGTGGCAGAACCAAACAGGGAAGTCGATGGGGCAGCACTTAGGGTACGCAATGCCCTGATGCATTATGTAAATACCGCTTAGAATTGTTGTGTTTTTTTGTTGCATTGGTAATCTTTCCTGGATATGTTTGCCATATCACGTTTCATTTTGTTTGTTCCAATATTGTACAGCTGAGACTGTTTGGTGGAAAAACATTTATTAAAGTGTCCTGAGTGCAAGTGTTTTTAAGTACTGTCAAATGCAAAAATTCACATTAAATGCCCATATAACAACACCACACACACACACACACGAATAAATAAAAAATAAGATAAACCGGCAACAAACAACGGTTTAGTTCAGGGGACGGTTGTTGTTCACTGCCTGAACAAGCTGTCCCAAAACATTAAGCAGTCCACGATTAAATTTGTTCATTCTTTGTAACAGCTCCATCTCTCTCGCAGCAGCAGTCCGTTCATGCTGTTCTAGATCCTGAAGGACCTTAAGCTGCTGTTCGTGGCATTGATCATCGCGGTGCTGCGCCATAAGAACATAAGAACATAAGAACTATACAAACGAGAGGAGGCCATTCGGCCCATCGAGCTCGCTTGGGGAGAACTTAACTAATAGCTCAGAGTTGTTAAAATCTTATCTAGCTCTGATTTAAAGGAACCCAAGGATTCAGCTTGCACTACGTTATCAGGAAGACTATTCCATACTCTGACTACACGCTGTGTAAAGAAGTGCTTCCTTAAATCCAGTTTGAAATGTTCTCCCGCTAATTTCCACCTATGGCCACGAGTTCTTGTATTTGAACTAATGCTGAAGTAACTATTCGGTTGAACAGCATCCAAACCTGTTAGAATCTTATAGACCTGGATCATGTCCCCCCTCAGTCTCCTTTGCTTGAGGCTGAACAGATTTAGCTCAAATAACCTTTCCTCGTATGACATTCCTCTAAGACCAGGAATCATTCTTGTGGCCCTACGCTGCACCTTTTCTAAGGCCGCTATGTCCTTTTTAAGATATGGTGACCAAACCTGTACACAATATTCTAGGTGAGGTCTCACCAAGGAATTGTATAATCTTAGCATTACCTCCCTTGACTTAAACTCCACACACCTGGAGATGTACCCCAACATCCTATTGGCCTTTTTTATTGCTTCCCCACACTGGCGAGAATGAGACATGGAAGCATCAACATACACACCAAGGTCTTTCTCATAATCAGCTACCTTTATTTCAGTAGGTCCCATAAAATACCTGTACTTTATATTTCTGCTCCCTACATGGAGTACCTTACATTTGTCTATGTTAAATTTCATCTGCCAGGTGTCAGCCCAGTCACTAATTAAATTAAGATCCCGCTGTAGCTGCTGAGCCGCTAGTTCAGTATCTGCTACACCACCCACCTTGGTGTCATCTGCAAATTTCACCAGTTTACTGTATATATTGGTGTCTATATCATTTATGTAAATTAGGAACAAAAGTGGTCCTAAAATTGAACCCTGCGGTACCCCACTATGAACGCAGGCCCACTGTGACATCGAGCCTCTTATAACTACTCGCTGCTTCCTATCCGTTAACCAGTTATCAATCCAAGTCGCTACAGTTCCTAAAATACCTGTCGCTTTGAGTTTAAGTGAGAGCCTCTTGTGGGGAACAACATCAAAAGCCTTTTGGAAATCTAAATAGATGACATCATAGGCCTTCTTATCATCAACTTCCTGAGTAGCTTCCTCAAAAAACTCCAACAGATTTGTTAAACAGGATCTACCTCTCCTAAATCCATGCTGGCTATCCCTCAAAATGTTATTTGAGTCCAGGTAATCTACCATTTTCTCTTTGATTATAGCCTCCATAACTTTACCAGTTATACAAGTTAGACTGATTGGCCTATAGTTTGACAAATTACTTCTATCCCCTTTTTTGAAAATGGGCGTTATGTTGGCATGCTTCCAATCAGAAGGTACCACACCTTCAGATAAGGATTTTTGAAACAGTAATGTTAAGGGTCGGCAAATAATATCCCTCATCTCTTTTAACACTATAGGTAAGATGCCATCAGGGCCCTGTGATTTATTTATTTTGAGCTTAGCTAGGCTTTGCAAAACATCAGCTTCAGTTATATATATATTAGTTATAGACGATGTTGAATTAGTAATAAGAACTGGTAAGTTACTAGTGTCCTCGACAGTGAATACCCGTGCAAAACTATCATTGAACTCATTTACTATGTCAATGTCGTTTTCAATTATAAGACCCTTACTATCCTGCAGATTAGTAATTTCAGCTTTTAGAGCTCTTTTAGAGTTAAAATACTGGAAGAAACTTTTAACGTCATCCTTAGCCTCCAATGCGATCTTCCTTTCGACATTCCTTTTAGCTCGTCTAATGTCATTTTTTAATTCAGCCTGTAGATTTAGATACTCTTGCTTTATTATGTCATCATCAGTTATTTTCCATCTCTGGAACAAAGCCCTTTTCCTCCTTACTTTATACTTTATGTCCCTATTAAACCACCTAGGTTGCAATTTCCTAGATTTATTCTTGCTAGAAACAGGTATGAAGTCCTCTTGTACTTGCAATAATGTGCTTTTAAAAAATTCCCATGCCTCTTCAACAGTTTTGTTATTTAACTCCATCCAGTTCACGGTTTCTAGTTTTAATCTCATACAATTGAAGTTAGCCTTCCTAACATTATATATTTTTGATTTGGACTTTGCTCTTCGGGCACTAAACTTAACCTCAAATTTAACCATGTTATGATCGCTACTGTCAAGTGGTTCTAAAACATCTAATTTACCAATCCTGTCCTGGTTATTAGACAAAACAAGATCAAGAATGGCATCTCCCCTGGTAGGGGTGTTAACAAACTGAGTAAAAAACAATCCTGTACTAATTCCACCATCTCAAGTTCATTTTCAGAAGAGCCAGCAACAATGTCCCACTGTATCCCCGGTAGATTAAAATCACCCATAACTACCACATCATTTTTATTGCTCATAATCCATTTCGAACATCATGGCTAAGGTTTCTGACCGTCTACGTTTCCTTCTGGCTGTTAAATTAAAAGACAAAATTTCATTTACATAACTGCTTATAAAACCATTTTAATGCAGAAATTGCTGTTCGATTTTAGCTCATCCGTTTACCTTACCTGCAGTGGGGGTACTACGGGCTTCCACATTGCCAGCAAAGGACGTAGACGACGAAGGAACTGGTGAAGATTGCATGGGACTATCTAGAGATAAACACATGCTGTTTATAAACTGTATATAGAGTCACATATTACAGATAAAACTGAACACAAAAGTACTTGATTTTACCTGAATTGTCTTCGGTCACACTGTGTTCTTCAGTCGCCTGACTGGAAATCACTGGAGACACGCCAGAGTCCACGATGTTACTTCTGCATGTATTTGTGGGCCTGTGGCCCAAAACGGCGTCCATTGCCTCAAACCATGTGTTGGTTTTCCTGTTGGCGCCACTCCTGTTATTGTGATCTTTCAGTTTTCTGTAGTCCTGCTTCAGTTTCTTGATCTTCAAGCGGCATTGTTCTGTGTTTCACGTGTGTCCCATGTCTTTCAAGCAACTTGAAATTATGGCAAATACTTTTTTATTTCTAGTCGTGCCCTCCAAATCCCTCTGGATCTGTTCATCTGACCATATGGCGATTAAAGCCTGCGTTTCTTCATTCGTCCATCCTTCCATATTATTTTTTTATAGTTTTGTTTCAACTACTACTTGTTCGTACGTTTCTCGCTGTTCGCTGTGTTTCAAAAGATGGCGGTTGTATTTTGTGCTTCAGCGGCAGGCTATTTGCATAACCAATCAACAGCAAATACGTTTGTAAATCCCACCCCAAAGTACCGAAGTACCAAAGAAGTACCCCAACTGGTTTGGCACTTTTGGTACTCGAGATTTCGGTACTGGTACTGGACCGGAAGTCAATGGAAAAGCGAAAGTACTGAAAGTACCATACTTTGTGCGGTGGAAAAGCACCCCAAGTCTTCCCTCACCATACAGAACTACGGCCAGCGGGAGGGTGGTGAAGCCGCCACGACGTTTTGCTGAACAGTTTTGATTCGATATTGCATAGTTTAGAGCAGTGGCTTCAAGAAGGGCACAATAATCCCATGCCACTGCGTGACTGGTGACAGTCCCTAGTTAGTGTTCAACTTTAGCGTTTGGGTTGTTAACAAGAATAGGGTACAGGACAGTACAATGTATGTGTTGGGATGCATAATGTGAGGTCACCAATTATACCTCATTTGTTCTTACGTTGGCTTCCTTTTGGTGGGGGGGGGAGATGTGATGATATTATGTTGGTGGACTACAATTACCATACACGGACTGGTGTGTGGGGTATTGTGGGTAATGTGGTCGTTGGCAGTATTGTATGGACGTGTGTTTAATAAAGGTGGCATCCCATAAATCCCTTTGGAGTCGGCATGAGTAAATGACACTTTGTTCGCTTAAATCTCCCTCAATATTGATCCAAGACACACCCAATTTCAGATTCATGAGTCACTCATGTGACCAAATCAGCATGCTAAGTTTCGTTAAAATCCGTGACGATGAGGTATGAAAGTGTGATGATTTGACATGGAATGACCCGAATGTTAAGTGTAGCGATGGATATAAGTGGCAGGTGTCACTCCTCTACAGCGGCATGCACTGTATCCGAATTGTACGTGCCACTGTTAATCGCCACTAGCGACAGTACATTTCTCAAATATTTTATAAATATGCTGACATATGATCTTAAAGAGATTTACAATCAGCAACAATAACATCATTATAATTCTTGCAAACATCACACATTCATACAAAATCACACAAGTGCTCTATTTATGTATTCCTGTCTAGCATAGCTGATGCACAGAATCTCTGGTTTACTACCAGGAGTGGTTGGTAGGTGCCTCTACCGTGGCAGGCACTGTATCTGAACAGCACCAGCCACTGTTATGCGCCACTTGTGACAGTACAATCATTGTTTCCTCAAATATGTGTTATGAGCCCCAGTCTAGGGTTGGGGCCACCAAGAGGGTCTAGCTCCACCGGAAATACGTCACCTCCACAGGAAACACGTGATCTTTAAGGGCGTAAAGTGGAGCTCCGGTTAGGGTTAAGGTTAATGTTTATTTGCTGTAAGAAGTTGAGGTCACATGTTTCCTGTGGAGCTCCACTCTACAGGCATCTGCAGCTGGACCCTTCTCCCAGCCACTGAGACATGGTTGCTGTATAAGTGAAGGGAGATATGGTCTCTAACTCGGTGACTTCAAAAAACCCGAGAACCCGTTCGATGAACGAATTAAATTTATGGTTTTCAGACACTCAGTGACTTGGTGAATTGATCCCAAGAGCCCTCGCGGTGTTTACTGCGGAAATGCAGTTACGCTGTTAAAAGGAATAAAATAAACGCAGCTGTTCATCATTTATCATAACAGTAAATCATTGCATTTTTGTATAATAAAACGATATATATGTCTTTCATCAAAACAAAAATATTTATTAACTTTACACAACAACGTATGCAAGTTTACTCATGCTCTGTCAGGATTGCGGGCGGTTCGGGCACGGGAGCGAGGCATCAGGCACAAAAAGGGGTGGACGACCCACTGGCGGCTCCGAGAATTTAAAAAAAGGGGTTTATTAAACAAAACAGAAAACAGTACACAACAAAACCAAAAAGACCACGAGGGGTCAAAAACTAAAAAGGGATTAATTAACAAAAACTAAATAACAAAAACCGGATACACATCTAACATCAAATGAAAGTGAAAACGAAAGTTCAAACAAGGAGACCTTATGAACGTCGTCATGTTCAATCACAGCGGTCCAAGTTCTATATAAAGAATAAGTCTAACCCACTTCTTTGCCGTTACAGCTATTCGGTTCATGTCTGACTCCGACGGTCGGCCCCCTTTTGGGGATTTCGTTTCTCCTTCACCTGCTCTCGGTGAAGGTTTTGGCGCCTCCCGTCCCTTGCGGAGAAGCGCGCGGCTATCTCAACTGTCTCCGAGTCGGGACATCCGTCTATGGTCCGACCAGCATCTCCGGAGTTTTGTGGAGGACGAGGGGATTCCCGTCGCTCCCGATCTCTCCCGCTCGGAGATCTTGCAGATAGCCCTTCACCTCCCAGGGGTGCCCGGATCCTCCTCGGCCGTGCTCGCACCGGCTGTCTCCTCTCCGCCGGCGCCCGCTGTTCCTTCGCCGTCTGCGCCCTCTTCGCCCGCTAGGCTGCCCGCTCCTCTGGACCCCCCTGCTCGACAGTCTCGTGGATGCAAGAGGTCTGCCACCCGGATTCGCTCCTCTTGCCCGAAGCGCTCCCGTCCTGCTGACTCCGACACCTTGGCTTCACAAGTGCATTCTGCGATCTCTTCTCTGACCCACACCATGAAGTCCTTCGGCTGCGCGCCTTGGAAACTCCATTGAGCTCCGCCATTCCAGTCGCCCCTCCGGCGTCTGTGAGGTTCTCCCTGGCCACCGCTGTCCCGGCTGCACCCTCTGGTAGACCATTCATATCACCCTCCGCCGCCGTCCCGTCCCGTATGCAATCTCGCATCCTCCAAGGTAAAGACATTAATTTGGTTTCTTTGCTTTTACCTTCGCCCGAGTGCGACAGGCGTGTTGTGGATTGCGGCGACGTTTCCGTGTTACTTAAAGCTTCGGATCCCCGGCTTCACCGTAATCTGTCCATCTCCAAATTCGTCATCACCTTCGCCATCTATAGAAATGTTATTTGCTCTGTGTTCCCGGATCGACGTAAGGAACTGGACACTTATCTGTCTTTGATTTGTGACTTGAATTTGCGATATGGGGGCTCCCTATTTTACGAATATCACAAATCGTTTTCAGCTAAAGCGGCTTTGCTTATTCAATTGTCAAACACTCGTATTGACTGGTCGTGCCTAGACTGCGACCTTCTTGTCCAACATTTTGGTGGACATAAAGCTATCCTGTGTTCGCTTTGCCGTAATCAGGGTCATTCACCGGAACTTTGCCCAAAATCTGCCCTCACCTCCACGACTCGCCACGAGTTCTGGTCTTCTCCAACCCACGACATTCCCTTCATCCACCTCATACGCAAATTTTAATGAAGGAGTGTGTTCATGGGGTAACTGTCATTTTTTGCATGTTTGTAGTTTGTGCCAGGACCCTCATCCAAAAATGGTCTGCCCTCGCCGCCCATCGCGTTTCCATCCTTCGCGGGGAGGGAAGAGCAATTCAAATTCAAAGACCTTCTAAAAATTCATCCTTCTACTCCTGTCCACGTCCAAGCTCTTTCCTCTGCTCTGTCCTCTCACCCTGATTTTGTTTTAGTGGATTATTTACTCACAGGTTTAACTCAAGGCTTTAAGGTGGGCGTTATTGCTGATCTGTCCAAAATTGTCGTTGCGCGAAATCTTCAGTCTGCCATGCAAGACCCTGAAACAGTTTCCTCTCTTCTTGATAGGGAAGTTAATAAAGGTTATTTGATCGGCCCCTTCTTTTCTCCCCCTTTTTCTACTTTTCGCACAAGCCCTATCGGTGTAGCCACTCGGAAATACTCAGGAAAAAAGCGCTTGATTTTTGACATGTCTAGCCCTCGCTCCGGTTCATGCGCAAGTGTTAATAGCCTCATTCCTCCTCTCCCCTTTTCGCTTTATTATGCTTCAGTTGACGATGCAATAGACTTGATTATGTTAGCGGGTAAAGGCTCTTCGCTCGCTAAAGCCGATATTTCGGATGCTTTTAAAATAATTCCAATCCATCCTTCCCAATGGCCCTTGTTTGGTGTTAAATGGCAATCTCGTTTCTATTTTGCGGTCCGGCTCGTTTTCGGATGTCGAAGCAGCCCGTCTATATTTAATTGTCTGGCTTCTGCCTTATCCTGGATATTGCTGAATAAAGCACAGATCACGTTTGTCCTGCATCTCCTCGATGATTTTCTTGTAATCGATCCACCTTCCTCAAAACCCGGCACCTCACTGTCCAAATTAAAACTTACGTTTTCCGAATTAGGCATCCCCTTATCGGAGGAAAAAACCATCGGTCCGCTCACTTCCCTGGAATTTTTGGGTATCGTGCTTGACAGCATTGAAATGAAAGCTTCTCTACCACTAGACAAATTGAACCGCATTCGCGAAATCTGCCACTCATTCCTGCACTCTTCCTCGGTCTCCAAACGCGAATTGCGAAGAGAAACTTCGCCATGCGCATCATCCCGCAGGGTCGCTCGTTTATATCGCGTCAGCTCGATCTGACTAAATCGGTTTCCGAGTTGCACGACATACTTATTTTAAACGACGGCTGTCTTTCTGACCTTAAATTCTGGATCTCGTTTCTCGATCACTGGAATGGCATTTCGTTTTTTTTACAACAAAATTACAGCTACGTCTCACTCTCTATGTTTTTACACGGACGCCGCACCCTCTGTCGGTTGCGGCGGTTATTATCAAGGCTCCTGGTTCGCGTCGCGTTGGCCCGCGGATTTTGTAACTTTATATCCCATGCCAGCGTCCTCTGCCATCCATGAACTGTATCCCATTGTAGTCGCTTGTGCTATATGGGGAAAAGAATGGTCCCGTAGGAGGATAAAAGTGTTGTGCGATAATGAAGCTGTTGTTTACATAATTAATAAGGGTCGCTCTAAGGTCATCTCCTTTATGCCTCTTGTACGACGTCTTACTTGGCTCTCACTCTCGCATAATTTTATTCTTACAGCCGAATACATTCCGGGTTTTAAGAATCAAATAGCTGACTCCCTGTCGCGTTTCCGTTTTCAGGAATTCCGTCGGTTGTGCCCAGGCGCCAACACCCTTCCAGATTCATGCCCCTCTCTTTCAGACCTCATACTAATTTAAACCCGCAATACATTCACCTACTGAACTCAACCACTAGGTACATCAGATTAGGTCTCTCTGCTTCTACCCTAAAATCTTACGACTCCGCCTGGAAGGCTTTCACTTCTTTCTGCCGCACCTTTGGCCTACCTGCACTCCCTCTTTCCTCATCTGTTGTTTGCACCTTTCTTACTTACTCTTTTGAGCACAAATGCCTTAGTCCAGCGTCAATTCACAGTTTGGTGGCAGGTATTCACTTCCACACCCGATGCTCCAACCCTTCCTTACCCAGTCTGTTTTCGAACCCCTCTGTTCGTCTCTTACTAAGAGGCTTTAAGAAATCTTCTCCCACTCCCATTGATAAAGGACTTCCTATCACTTTGTGTATTTTAAAATCTATGATCACCGTTATTCGTCATGGATGTTTTTCACTCTTCACTGACACTCTGCTAGAAGCTGTTTTTCTTCTTGCTTTTTATGGTCTTATGCGACCCGGGGAATTCACCTACGTCAAATCTCTCCCTAATCGTACTCTTCGCATCTCTGATATTTCTTTTTCAGCCTCATTCTTTTCTGTCTTTCTAAGCAGTACTAAATCAAATTCGGGTGGTGCTGGCTCTACACTCTACATTGCATGCAACAAGACTTCATATTGTCCTTTTGACTCCATGATAAAGTATCTTCGTCTAAGACCTCGTTTAACTCCCTCAATCTCTCTCTTCATAACTCCTAACGGCACACCCATGTCTTACCCCTGGTTCACCTCTCATTTAAAGACCCTCTTATTTATTTGTGGACTCCCTCACTCTCATTATTCTGGGCACTTTCGGATTGGGGCGGCATCTGCTGCATCACATCAAGGAGTTCCGCCATCAATATTGAAACTCCTAGGATGATGGTCCTCCTCTGCCTTTGCATCATATGTCCGTGCTGATACATCCATGATCCTCGAGGCTCAGCGAATCATCGCTGCAGCGGATGTAAGTATCTCTCAGATAGCCGTTGGTGGTGGTTTAAAAGAACTGAATTTAGCTGTATCTTATCCATTCTGGAGAAGATGAATTGGCATAAGCCACACCAAACAAAATATGTTGTTTCCAGATGTGCAACTTATATTGATATTACCACAAACTAACGGCCACGCCTATCTATGGAAAAGATGTGCTGTTTGTAATATGAATATTTGATGTAATATCTGCACAAAGTGTAACATCTGTTGAGGTGCAACCCAAAACACCTGTATCCTATACTGATGTGAATCAGTCACATAGATAAAATAATTAATTGTTTAATCAATTATTACAGATGGTATGAGGTATGTACCTGTGAAGCTGGTATGGCATGTTTGGTGTCAAACTGATTGTTAATCACCCCTGATTCCAAATCTGGTCAGTGATTACCATAAAAGTGGATGTATCAAAAGTTATAACAGCTTAATGAAAATCATCAGTAAAGGGAGAATCAGTCAGGCCATAAATCCCAAAAGGACTGATACAGACCCCCTTCTGAAAGCCCGCCAAATGGATGGCCAGCCATTGGGCCAGGAGTCGAATTTCTGGTCATCCCTATTCATGAACTTTAGACCATAAAAATCTAGCACCTCAGAACAAAGGGGCGCAGAGAAAACCATCCGCCCGAAGGAGAACATCAGCCCGGGAGAAGAGAAACCCACAAGAAACCCTCCGGTGAAGGCCCAGCTGAACAGAGAACAGCACCCAAGACAAAGCTTCACCAGGAGAGAGAATCTAAAGGGACTCCACTCCACTGCTCCAAACGCCGCGCCTTCCTGAGTGCCATCAACTCAGCAGCTCTGCCATCAACTGCCAAGACCCCCCCCCCCCCATTCTTCAACCAAGTAAACCAACTTCCTTTCATTCTAACAACTTAAGCTGTTTTGTTAACCTGCTATAAGACTTTAGGGTTGTGTTCCACAAACTGTGCTTGCTTTGCAGAACAGTATTTCCCATTTAAGGTTACTCATTTAAATCCGGTCATTGCATTCTCATAATTACATCGTTTGTTTTATTCTGTTATTTCGTGTTTGTTGTTTGTGTTAGGTGTAATGTCTGTCTTATGTTAGTTGTAGTGTTAGCTAGGAATAAATGCATGTCTTGTACACAACTTCAGCCTCCGTCATTGAGTACTCACACTAAGTTCCTGCCTCTGTGCGATCTTGCTACACGCTCTGAACCTCAAACTCGCCTGAAACATCGTGAGACTCTCTCTCATCGGCCGTGAGGGGAGCTTCGCTACCAATCGTTTACATTACCTGGTGATGCAGCTCGCTGGACGAGCCTTCTAACCCAGGTTACTAAGCGATACTGCTAATTAGTGAATCTCATTTAAGTCTCACAGGGATACCGCAATCGAGTTTGGAGGAGCCGACCATTCGGCATAACAATTAATTAATAATCAGCATTAAATAATAATTAATTAAACTTTAATTAATTCAAACATATTGGTGGAGAATATAAAAATTTATTTGAGCTAATAATTCCTACACCCAGGTTACTAAGTGATACTGGTAATTAGTGAATCCCATTTAAGTCTCACATTAACAGACTCATGGGGATACCGCAATCGAGTTTGGAGGCGCCGACCATTTGGCATAACAATTGATTAATAATCAGCATTAAATAATAATTAATTAAACTTTAATTAATTCAAAGATATTGGTGGAGATATAAAAATTTACCTGAGCTAATAATTCCTACAGACATGGGGCCTAGTTGTTCGGCCAGCCCTTCGATGGCATCTCTGGTGAGATTGGTAGGCGCAGGACATTGTAATGAATATAATTTATTCTGTCCATGTTCTTATTTGGAGTGACCGGAAACAGAGCTGTCACCACGGGGATGTTCTCGAACCCGGCCGCCACCTGGTCTGCCAGCTTAAACTCATCCGGAACCCCGCGTGGGATCCCTTTGGCGTCTATATATGTGGGAGAATTTAGAGTGTGGTCAAAGCTAAATGACCGCTTGACCAGCATATGCCTGCGCCTCCGGCGGGCCAGTTTGGCGACCTGGGTCAGTCCCTGCCCTGTCCGAACAGCTCAATCCCCTACGAAAACCAGGGGTGCTCCTAGATGCACCAGGGCGCAGACTCCATGTGCCTTAAGGGGCATCTGGGTCAGAAGGCGTTGTTCCCCGCAATAATAGTACAGCCCAACCCAACCCCAGTGTCCAATCGCGTGATTCCCTGTTCCATTAATCACCGTGACATTGTACCAATCTAAGGGAATTTCCCCAATCGTTTGTCCATTTCCCGTGAAGTTAAAACAGTAATATAGGCCTTCCCCCTTGTGGGGGGTGAAGGGCCTAGTCCTGGTGTTATTGTCGGCGGGGGGAAACAGGGAGGCGAGCGTGGTGCAGTTTGAGGGGGTGGCCTCCCTAGTGAGAGCCAACATGCAGTGGTATCCCCATCGATCAGAGGGGTATAGTGGGCCTGGTTCGGTATATAACCGAGGTTGTGCGGCTGCGCACCCCACACACCCCTCCATGTCCTGCTCGCGGGCCGTCTGAGTGATCCATTCCAGCCAGAGGTTACTGTCGCGGTACCCCGTCCCCCGCTGTATTATTGTCAGGGGATCTAACATGGTGTAGTCTACTGAAACGACCCGGGGGTCACTTTCCCGCTGGCTGGGTACGCTTGGAGAGGGCTTCGCCTTCGCCGCGGGATCTATCAGGGTCACCCCGACCAGTCCCATTGAGTCTGTGCCTGTCTGGTCTACTCCCACCACCAAGTACAGGGTGGTCTTCAGTTTCCACAGCCACTCTGTGAGTCCCCCTATTGAAAGTGTTACGGGGTTCTGAGTGGGGGAGTGGTCCCTCTGGAACTTCAGCTTGGACCAGTACTGGTCCACCTCCCATTCGGCTCTCCGACAGTCCCCGCCCCCAGGGCAGGCCAAAGTATTAGACTCACATGGGGGGTCCCTGGATCCTGTGTACAGATTCACCTCATCCCAACTGCCCCAGCACCAGCCGGCCATTTCTTCTCCCCAAGTGCATCTCTGATTCAGGTCCCGATCTACGCAAATGTACAAGTCATACGGTTTTCACGAGTCGTTTCTGCCCTGACAGTTAATCACATCGCACAGGTCAAAGGTAAATGAGGTGGTGGAATCTTTGACGTACTTCAGCTCCAGCACCGCCCTACAACCTGCGGTCCTGGCTTGGTCAGTGAAGCATACTAAAATCACAAACAATACTTTTAACATCACACTTCCCCCCAAGGTCCCCCTTTTTATCTTGAATGTCTTCATCCTGCTCCTGGTGACCCTCAAGTCGGACGAGGCTCCTACTTTAGTCAGACAGGGGTGGACTACCCTGTCCGATTCCCTCAGGTCAGGGGGTTATTCTGCCCCTCTGTTGAGACCTGAGTGACGTCCTTTCCAGCCGGAGGGACATCCTCTTGTTGATTTTCCTGCAGGTCGCGCCGGATCTCTGCCGTTGACCTTCCTGGCTCTTCCGCCGCCGCACACTGGCTCCAATGATACCACGTGTCGCCCTTGCCTTTCAGCCGCACTGCATGCAATGTTCTCTCGGTGACCTGGAAGGGGCCGGTCTACCGGGGTTCCGACCACTTTCTCTTGATGACCCTCAGGAGGACTCACTCTGCGGTGTGTGGCTCTACTGCCGGGGCTTGGGATCTCCTCTCCTGGACCTGCCTGGAGAAATCTGAAACGAGAGCTTGCAGATTGTCATAATAGACTCGGGGCTTCAATGCTCCCTGTTCCCTCAGGGCCCCTCCCAATGCCCCTTTTGGCCCTGGGAAGGGTCTCCCGGACTGGAGCTCATATGGTGTAAGCCCCGTTCCCCTGTTCACCGAACACCTTACGGACATTAGCGCCACTGGCACCCAATTCATCTTAATCTGTGCACAGATTTTAGACAATTTTTGTTTAATGGTCTGGTTCATCCGTTCCACTTTCCCCTGGGACTGCGGATGGTACACCGTTCTGAACACATGTCACAGCCCCAATGCCTACTCCACCTTCCTCAGATCCTCATTTTTGAAGTGAGACCCATTGTCTGATCGCACCCACCTGGGAAACCCGTGCCTGGGTATGTACTGGTTAATCAAGAATTTTACCACGGACGCTCCGTCCTCCTTCCATGTGGCACAGGCCTCCGGCCACCCCGAGAAGGAGTCCACGCACATCAGCACATACCGGAACCCTCTCACCATCTCCATCATCTCTGTGTAGTCTAAGACTATTTTCTCCCCTGGCATAGTGCCTCGGGGAAAGTTCCCCGGTGCTGGTTTGACTGCCTGATGGACATTGTGCACTGAACATATCCCACAATTCTGTACGTGTTCTCTTACCATGGCCCTCATGTGTGGATGCCACCATTCGGTCAAATTTTCCAACATCTGCCTCGCTCCTGCGTGCCCTAATCCATGTGCTTCCTCGAACACCCGCTGTCTCAGTCCGGCCGGCAGGGCCGGTCTTCCTTGCTCGTTCTGCCACACCCCTGCTTCTATTCTCCCCCTTTTTCCTTCCAGGCTGTTTTTTCCTCAGGGGATGCTTTACCCTGCTCTTCCCTGATCCTCTCTAGGGTCAGCCTACCCCTTTGAGCCACCTCCTCTTCTACCGTGACTAGCCGTTGGGCTGCTATGTACCCTGCTGCTTTTTTTGCTTCTTCGTCTGCTGCTTCATTTCCTCGGGTGATCGCTGTTCCTGTCCCTTCATGGCCCCTGCACTTCACCACTGCCACCTTTGCTGGCAACAGCAAAGCTTCTGCAAGCTCTCTCATTTCCGCCTCATGCTTAATAGGCTTGTTTCTGGCCGTTAAGAACCCTGCTCTCAGCCACTGACTCAACTGCACGTGCACCGCCCCCACCACGTACACTGAATCTGAGTAGATGGTGACTTCCTTCCCTTCTGCTAGTTTCAGGGCCTCGATTATTGCAATCACCTCAGCCCTTTGCGCTGACTGGGCGTCCTCCAGTCTCTCAGCCTTCAAGGTCACACAGGGTTGGGGACTGGAACAGTGGGGGTGAGGAGGAGTTGATGGCGCGCAGGTCATGGGCCATTCGGTACTTCCCCGTGCCAGCCTTCTCTACGGGGAGAATGGCCATGTTCCACTGAGATGTGTAGGACTCTAAGACCCCTGCCCTGAGGAGCCCGTGTATAGTTTCTGCTATCCCTTCGTCCGCGGCCGGCTTATGGGGGTACTGTCTGAGCCAAAGGGGCCCCTCCCCTGGGTGGATCTGAAAGGAAACTGGGGTACACTCCACCTGGCCCACATCCGTGGGGTTGGTGGACCAGAGGTCCTCCAGCAGGGAGGCGATAAGCGCCGTCGCCTGCAGATGGTCCATCTTCTCCCTGCCGTGATCCCTCGCTATCTGTGCGTGTTGCAGGAAAACTTTGTCTTGTGTGTTGTTGGCTATTTGGTCGGAACTGCAGGAAGGTGAGTATGAGACCTGGGGTATCTGAGTAGGGACCCAATCCCTGGCCTCTTGGGCTCGCTTGACCATCGCCCCGAGGTCTTTAGCCTGTTTTTTTGGGTGGATGGCGAGAGTAACATGTGGCACCGCCTCCGCCCCCATACGATACCATACCACTTGCTCAGGGGACAACAGGGTAGCGGAAGCTACACCTTCCGGAGCTACATACAGACTACCAGACTGCACCTCCTACTCTGTGCCTTCAAGTTTCTCCTCAAAGAGTTCTTGATACCAAATTGAACCCTCTCTATCATAGAACAGGGTGACGTGTGGGGGGTCAGGGGGAGGAACATAGGGCTCTAGACAAGATATCCAGGGGCGCCACGCAGAGTAGGCCGCGAGGACCCCCGTTAGGCGAGGCTCCAGGAGACCCCAGTAGATGTCCGCCATATTGACCTCCTGTACCAGCCTTACCATCCATTGCCCAGGCGCGGTTCCCGTCGTGCTGCAACGAAGCTGGGTTCCTTCAGGTAGCGCCACCTCCAGGCTGCCGGCCGAACACAGGATAGATGCCCCCAACTTCACCAGCATGTCTCGTCCCAGCAGGTTCACCGGCACAGAAGATGACACAACAAACGGGTGGAGAAAGGATTGCTTCCCTATTCCCACCCTCACTGGTCTGGTGACAGGCAGTCTTTGTTCTTCTCCTGAGAAGCCCACTATGGTCACGGTTGAGGTGGACAACTGACTTGCAGGAGGGGACACATTAAGGGTGCAGTAGGTGGCCCCCGTGTCCACCAAAAACGGCAGTTCTTTACCCATGGCCATCAGCGGCAGCATGGGGTCTGCCTCCCCAGCTGCCTGGGCCATCCCTGGGCACCATCATTGCTGGGAGGGGTCTTCCTCCCAGTCCCACTCCCCCATAGGGTATTGTCCTGTGGGCTGGGCCTCCTTTTCCCACTGGCTGCGCTGGGATGGACATGGTGCACGCAGAGTAGGCCGCGAGGACCCCCGTTAGGCGAGGCTCCAGGAGACCCCAGTAGATGTCCGCCATATTGACCTCCTGTACCAGCCTTACCATCCATTGCCAGGCGCTAGTTGCTAGTAGTAATTGCTAGTTCCTCTCCTGTCCTGTCCTCTGGAGGGTCATCCTCCCAGACCCCAGACAAGTTCCCCGTTAGATCTACCCATGTTGTCATCGGTCCCTTTGGTTCAACGTTCTCTCTCCCTGCTGCCGGTTCACACAATTCCCGTCTTGTTCTTGCCTCGAACGGGGTGGAAGTTTTTCCGTCTTTACTGAAAATGGCACTACTAATGTCGGAAGTCTCCCTATCCCCCCGTTCCCCTGGCTGTCCTCTCTGGTCCAACCATCCTCTTTCAACTGGTTTCACCTGCTCCGCCTGTTGTACATGGATGGTTCCTGAAGTCACAGTGATCATGGGACACATGTGAGCCAGAGGGACCGCGGGGGGCGCGGACGCCCCTCCCGAATACGGTGGGGGCCGATCCCCTTGTTCCCCTTTTCCGGTCTGACCATTCTTTCTCTCACCTGAGTCCTTATGTAAATGGTCGGTGCCTTGCCAATATACTGCCAACCGCCACCACTTTACTCGTTCTTCCTCCTCTTTACGTTTTTCCTGTTCCCATTTTCACCATTTCAACATTCCCGCCTGTTTCTCCTTCCTTTCTGCCTCCTCCTTGTTACTCCTATGCTCCTGTTCCTTTTGCCACAATAATTTCCCCAATGACTGTTTCGCGTCTAATTTTAATCCCGCACGCCGTATCACCGTGTTTATTTTTTCTCTCGCCTCATTCTCTGCCTTCTCTCTATTTTTCACTATTCTTAGTAAAGTTTTCATTTGTTCCCCGAGGGTTTTCCATTCCCCCTTATTTCCTGGTCCCCAGCCCCCATCATCTAATTCTCTGTCGAATTCCCCTTCCATTTATTTATTTTTTTTACTCCCTCTAATAATCCCTCACACTTAAAATTCGGATTCAACAATCACAATGAATACAACAATCACAATGTTTTACACGTTTTCTCTCCAGACTGCGTGAATAGTTTACACTTCCAGACATTCACTTCACTGACTTTCAAAACAACAAATCCCCATACACTCACTTCACTGATTTTCACGACAACAAATCCCCATTCAGTCACTTCGCTGACTCTCAAACCACAGAACGACACAAAATAGTACTTTGAGACTTCTAGTCTTGGGACTCTAACCCGGTTCTTTTGGGATTTTAACCCTTAGGAGTCTGAAGGTGTTTTGGAGCCCTGAAGAGATTCTGACATGTCCTGACATTTGTGCATTTTTCAGTTACTTATAAACATATAAATGTCTAAAGTCTGATAACATTGTATTCAGCAGAAACTGGGTTACAATAATATATGAGCAGTATGTATGTACAAGTCTTTATATTGGAGAAAAAAACAGTTATGCGTGATTATTGAAAACAACAAAAAAATAAGTCACTGAAATTAGACCACAAAACACATTCATGACACGTGCGCCCAGTGACCTTCCTGTCCACACCTGTGCAGGCCCCCGGCAGCGGTCCCCCACGCGGCACTCCCCGGCCCCATCCCCCAGGGCCCCATCCTCGACCCGGTCCCCCACGCCCTCTGCTCCACTGCTGACCCCAGCTTCCTCTAGGATAACTGGGGTTCCCCATCCAGCCTCCCTGTCATGAGCCTGGGGGCTGTGGGGGTGGTCCTTCTGGCGGAACACCCGCCACCATTTGCTTCCCCTGTGGAATTCTCTTTTTGCTCTCATTTACCTTCTTTCTCGCCTCCCCCACCTGCAGTTTCAGCAGCTGTGTCTGCAGTTCTTTTATAGTACTTTTGGGCCTCTTCCTGGGCTCTCTGTAAGTGATGGACTACATGTCTGTCCCAGACCTGGGAGTCTGCTCCCGGGAGATTGGGGTTCCCTAGTATGGCCGTCCGCACAGCCTCTGGCACCCTCTCCAAGACCACGCGCCTGAACCACTCCCGCTGCACTCCCTCCCTTCCCGGGTGACATCCAGTACGTCGGGTCCAGTCCTTCTTACATTTATCCAAATACTCTCTAGGCTGCATCTTCGGGTCCCAAGTAAATTTGGGAACCGCTGCCCCACTCTGGGCGGTGAACATCTCTCGCATGGTATCTCCTAGCCTTCCCACAACACCCACTAGCCGAACGCTGTCATCCCTACCATCTGTACCTGCCCTTTCCTCTAAGTCTCCTAGCGAATGGACGGTCATGCACCTTGCTGCCACTGCCCTAAAGTCTCCTAGCCCTAAAGTCTTTTATCTGCCAAAACTTGTGCGTCCCCCACTGAGAACAGCTTATACTGCATCTGGTTTTCCCCAGGGCCCCTCAGTAGAGGGTACTGTCCCATCGGGTCAGACCGCAGGCGCATGTGATGGGCTCTCCTCCCTCTGTCCTCTACTCTCTCAGCGTCAGCTTCCCTTTTCCTGAGCTGGTCCTCGATCCACCTGTCTAAGTCTCTGTCTAGTTCCTCTCCTGTCCTGTCCTCTGGAGGGTCATCCTCCCAGACCCCAGACAAGTTCCCCGTTAGATCTACCCATGTTGTCATCGGTCCCTTTGGTTCAACGTTCTCTCTCCCTGCTGCCGGTTCACACAATTCCCGTCTTGTTCTTGCCTCGAACGGGGTGGAAGTTTTTCCGTCTTTACTGAAAATGGCACTACTAATGTCGGAAGTCTCCCTATCCCCCCGTTCCCCTGGCTGTCCTCTCTGGTCCAACCATCCTCTTTCAACTGGTTTCACCTGCTCCGCCTGTTGTACATGGATGGTTCCTGAAGTCACAGTGATCATGGGACACATGTGAGCCAGAGGGACCGCGGGGGGCGCGGACGCCCCTCCCGAATACGGTGGGGGCCGATCCCCTTGTTCCCCTTTTCCGGTCTGACCATTCTTTCTCTCACCTGAGTCCTTATGTAAATGGTCGGTGCCTTGCCAATATACTGCCAACCGCCACCACTTTACTCGTTCTTCCTCCTCTTTACGTTTTTCCTGTTCCCATTTTCACCATTTCAACATTCCCGCCTGTTTCTCCTTCCTTTCTGCCTCCTCCTTGTTACTCCTATGCTCCTGTTCCTTTTGCCACAATAATTTCCCCAATGACTGTTTCGCGTCTAATTTTAATCCCGCACGCCGTATCACCGTGTTTATTTTTTCTCTCGCCTCATTCTCTGCCTTCTCTCTATTTTTCACTATTCTTAGTAAAGTTTTCATTTGTTCCCCGAGGGTTTTCCATTCCCCCTTATTTCCTGGTCCCCAGCCCCCATCATCTAATTCTCTGTCGAATTCCCCTTCCATTTATTTATTTTTTTTACTCCCTCTAATAATCCCTCACACTTAAAATTCGGATTCAACAATCACAATGAATACAACAATCACAATGTTTTACACGTTTTCTCTCCAGACTGCGTGAATAGTTTACACTTCCAGACATTCACTTCACTGACTTTCAAAACAACAAATCCCCATACACTCACTTCACTGATTTTCACGACAACAAATCCCCATTCAGTCACTTCGCTGACTCTCAAACCACAGAACGACACAAAATAGTACTTTGAGACTTCTAGTCTTGGGACTCTAACCCGGTTCTTTTGGGATTTTAACCCTTAGGAGTCTGAAGGTGTTTTGGAGCCCTGAAGAGATTCTGACATGTCCTGACATTTGTGCATTTTTCAGTTACTTATAAACATATAAATGTCTAAAGTCTGATAACATTGTATTCAGCAGAAACTGGGTTACAATAATATATGAGCAGTATGTATGTACAAGTCTTTATATTGGAGAAAAAAACAGTTATGCGTGATTATTGAAAACAACAAAAAAATAAGTCACTGAAATTAGACCACAAAACACATTCATGACATTTGTGTACAAGACTTTTGTGACCTGGATCTTGTAGTGTAGAGGTTTTACTTCAAAATGATGTGACAATCATCTAACTCACTCATTTACAGAAAACAATTCATTAATTTAAATTTTCTAAGACACTTTTTGTTTAGAAAGGCCATATGCGAGGAGGTGGGAATGCTCATGAATAATGCTGTAGTTCACACCAGAGAAGACAAAGACCTGCATAATGAGCTGTATAATTACCCCTTTCAGTCAGGTATGGGACAGAGGAAAGTGCTACAAGAAAATAATTTGAGGACAGAAACATATTTCTTGGTTTGTGGTTTATTTAGCATGCATGTCCCGATGTGAGGTGCTGGTGAAGGCAAGGGTGATGCAGACACATTCCTAAAAACATCCATCCATCCATCCATCATCTGCCGCTTGTCCGGGGTTCGGGTCGCGGGGGTAGCAGCTTCAGTAGAGGCACCCAGACCTCCCTCTCCCCAGCTAACCCCACCAGCTCCTCGGGGGGTACACCGAGGCGTTCCCAGGCCAGCCGAGAGATATAATCCCTCCAGCGAGTCCTGGGCCTGCCTCGGGGCCTCCTCCCTGTAGGACAGGCACGGAAAACCTCTCCGGGTAGCCGCCCAGGAGGCATCCGCACCAGATGTCCAAACCACCTCAACTGGCTCCTTTCGACGTGAAGAAGCAGCGGTTCTACTCTGAGGCCCTCCCGGATATCCGAACTTCTCACCCTATCCCTAAGGGAGAGCCCAGACACCCTGCGGAGAAACCTCATTTCGGCTGCTTGTATTCGCGATCTCGTTCTTTCGGTCATTACCCATAACTCATGACCATAGGTGAGGGTAGGGACAAAGATGGACCAATAGATCGAGAGCTTGGCTTTTTGGCTCAGTTCTTTCTTAGCCACGACGGACCGGTTAAGCGCCTGCAGAACTGCAGACGCCGCTCCGATCCGTCTATCCAGCTCCCGATCTCGCCTACCCTCACTCGAGAACAAGACCCCGAGATACTTAAACTCCTCCACTTGAGGCAGTGCGTCTTCCCCAACCCGAAGAGGGCAAACCACCCGTTTCCGGCTGAGAACCATGGTCTCGGACTTGGAGGTGCTAATCCTCATCCCTGCCGCTTCGCACTCGGCTGCGAACCGCCCCAGTGCCTGCTGGAGATCCCCAGCAGATGAAGCCAGCAGGACAACATCGTCTGCAAAAAGCAGGTCACCAAACTGGACACCCTCGACGCCTTGGCTGCGCCTAGAAATCCTGTCCATAAATATGATAAACAGGACCGATGACAAAGGGCAGCCCTGGCGGGGCCCAACACGCACCTGGAACACGTCCGACTTATTGCCGGCAATGCGGACCAAGCTTCTGCTCCGTTCGTACAGGGACCGGATCGCCCACAACAGTGGACCCCGGACCCCATACTCTCGAAGCACCCCCCACAGAGCACCTCGGGGAACCCGGTCGTAAGCCTTTTCCAAATCCACAAAACACATGTAGACTGGATAGGCAAACTCCCAGGCCCCCTCCAGTACCCTTGCAAGGGTATAAAGCTGGTCCAGCGTTCCACGACCAGGACGAAAACCGCATTGTTCCTCCTGAATCCGAGATTCGACTATCGATCTCACCCTCCTCTCCAGTACCCCGGAATAGACTTTCCCAGGGAGGCTGAGAAGTGTGATCCCCCTGTAGTTGGAACACACCCTCCGGTCCCCTTTCTTAAATAAGGGGACCACCACCCCGGTCTGCCAATCCAGCGGCACTGTCCCTGACCTCCACGCACTGTTGAGAAGGCGTGTCAGCCACGACAGCCCCACAACATCTAGAGCCTTCAGGTACTCCGGGCGGATCTCGTCCACCCCCGGGGCCCGGCCACCACGGAGTTGTTTAACCACCCTGGCCACCTCAGCCTCAGTGATGGGCAAGCCCCCCCAAGCACCCTCAGGCTCTATGCCCTCAGATGTCTCAAAGGCAGTATGCGTAGATGTATCTGAGGCAGGGTTGAGGAGGTCCTCAAAGTATTCCTTCCACCTCCGGATGATGTCCCCAGGTGAGGTCAACAGCCCCCCCACCCCACTATAAATAGTAGGAACCAGGAGCTGCTTCCCCCTCCTGATACTCCGTATGGTTTGCCAGAACCTTTTTGAGGCCGACCGAAAGTCACTTTCCATGGCCTCACCGAACTCCTCCCACGTCCGGGTTTTTGCTTCTGCGACCGCCCGAGCCGCGTTCCGCCTGGCCCGCCGGTACCCGTCAGCTGCCTCCGGAGACCCCCGGGCTAATAATTCCCGGTAAGCCTCCTTCTTCAGCTTCACGGCCCCCCTCACCTCTAGTGTCCACCATCGGGTACGGGGGTTACCGCCACGACAGGCACCGACCACCCTGCAGCCACAGCTCCGTACGGCCGCTTCCACAATGGAGGTCCGGAACAGTGTCCATTCAGACTCAATGTCCCCTACCTCCCCCGGCATGCAGTCGGAATTCTGCCGGAGGCACGAGTTAAAGCTCCAGCGAACAGGAGCCTCTGCCAGACGTTCCCAGCAAACCCTCACTATGCGCTTGGGCCTACCAGGTCTGACCGGCTTCCTCCCCCGCCACCTGAGCCAACTCATCACCAGGTGGTGATCAGTTGACAGCTCTGCCCCTCTCTTTACCCGAGTGTCCAAGACGGAGGGCCGCAGATCAGTTGATACGATTATAAAATCGATCATCGACCTGTAGCCCCGGGCATGTTCGTACCATGTCCACTTATGGACACCCTTATGCTCGAACATGGTGTTCGTTATGGACAAACCATGCATTGCACAGAAGTCCAACAACAGAACACCACTCGGATTCAGATCAGGGAGGCCGTTCCTCCCAATCACCCCCTTCCAGGTCACACTGTCATTGCCCACGTGAGCGTTGAAGTCCCCCAGCAAAACAATGGAATCCCCCCGCGGCACGCCAAATAGCATACCGCTAAGGGAATCCAAGAAGGCCGGGTACTCCGAACTGACATTCGGCGCATAAGCGCAGATGACAGTCAGAGACCTATCCCCGACCCGAAGGCGCAGGGAAACAGCCCTCTCGTTCACCGGGGTAAACTCCGGTGTTAATGCACCGAGCTGTGGGGCCACCAATAGCCCCACCCCAGCCCGGCGTCGCTCACCCGCCGCAACTCCAGAGTAAAAGAGCGTCCAGCCCCTCTCCAGGAGATTGGTTCCAGAACCCAAGCTATGCGTTGAGGTGAGCCCGACTATATCTAGTTGATACCTCTCAACCTCACGCACAAGCTCAGGCTCCTTCCCCACCAGAGAGGTGACATTCCATGTCCCGAAAGCCAGTTTTGTCAGCCGGGGATCGGACCGCCAGGGCCTCCCTTGGCCGCCACCCGATCCACAATGCACCGAACCCCTGACCTTCCCCTTGTGGGTGGTGGGCCCACCTGGGGACAGTCCCGCGTGCCTCTTTCGGGCTGTGCCCGGCCGGGCCCCACGGGCCAAGGCCCGGCCACCAGGCGCTCGCCAACGGGCCCCTCCCCCAGGCCTGGCTCCAGGGTGGGGCCCCGGTGACCCTAGTCCGGGCGAGGGAAACGGGACTTTGCTTTTAAACTTTTTCCTAAAAACAAATAAATAAAAAAATGTTAGCATCTCAAACATTTACACCCGAAATGTTTGTGCTAAATAACATTACCGATAGCAGTATTATAGGCTAATCAAAACGGAGCCAAATATATATTAGCAACCATAATCTAAAGCTATCCAAAACGAGGTGAAATACATTAGAACATTTACAAACATCTGTAAACTCCATAAGGCATTATCTTAGCCACCAGGAAACAACATGTTTGCTACATAAGGCAGCATGTTAGCAGAGTTATCTACATGCTACACTAACCTAAATGGCATTGAAAGCCAATGTTTCACATAAGCTGACAAAAGCTAGCTGAAGTGAGGAAAATATTTACTAATATTAGTTTAATATTATCAAAATAAGAGTTATATAAGACTTAATAACTTACCCCAGGGCTGTCAAGTTTTGAAGACAGGCAAGAGTGACATTCCACAGGATGCCTTTTCATTGGTTGTTGTGTTGTATTTTACCCAGATACAATAGTACTATTTTCTGATTGACTATTGTGTACACCCTTTCTTTTTTTTTGATTGGCTGACAGGCTCTTGGGGCAAATCTTGTCCGACTTCAACGTCATAAAAGAGGCTTGTTTCCGACGGGAAGCGACGTTTTTCTTGACGTTTCGTGACGTTTTCATCCGAGTTCCGACTTGGAGAGAAATAGTCGAACGCACCATAATGTCACTCAACTCAGAATTTCCGAGATCCGAGAGAAAAACGAACGCACCATTAGACTGTATGTGTTTTTAAGCCGGGGGGCGTGGCCTTATACGCATGCTGCCCGGACTGTTTTCCGTGTGAATGGCTGTGGGCGTGCCCTGCCTCGGGTCATTAGCAGATAATGAAGTGCGACAGAAATTCTGTGCCTCTCCTTGGTTTCACATGAATTACATAAACTGAAAATATTTATTTTAAATTTAAATTGCTTTATTTAAAAGTAGACACTTTAAGCTTTCTATAGATATATTTCTCATGTCTGTCTGTGCAGTATTCGCGGAGTTTCAGTTCATTTTAGTGACGTGTTTCAAAAAGATATTCGCGGAGACTGAGACAGCTGAAAGCGCACCCTGTTTATTTTCTTTATTTTACAAAAGCACAATGTTTCGTGGATATTGTGAGTATACATGAATAAAAGTAGACCATTTACAGATTAAAATGATGTACTACACTTACGTGTATGATCAAACATGACGACGCATTTTAAGTTCTTTTCACGGTTACCAGAAAAAAATGCAAGTGTCCCCGCCGGCGGGTCCGCCGACTCCTAAGGGTTAACCCAGGGACTCCAACCCGGTTTTCTTGGGATTTTAACCCAGGGCCTCCAACCCGGTTCTTTGAGGGCTTTCACCTTGGGCCTCCAACCCGCTTGGTACTTTTGGGATTCTAACCCAGGGCCTCCAACCTGGTTCTTTGAGGGCTTTCACCTCGGGTCTCCAACCCGCTTGGCACTTTTGGGATTCTAACCCAGGGCCTCCAACCTGGTACTTTGAGGGCTTTCATCTCGGGCCTCCAACCCATTTTAGAGAGGGGGACCTTATTTCCTCTTGTCAATCTGGATTTGGGGGTCCTGAATTCCCCGGGTCTCACACCCAGCTTTCCTACCGCTCGTCAGTCAATAGTGGGGTTGCCAAACGAAGGACAATGTGGGGGTCCTGATCCCTCTGCCACTTAAGGTCCTACTTAAGGTCCTACTTCCTTACGGGGGTCCTGATCCCTCCGTCTATATCTCCGTCTCCTGACTTTACAGACTGTCGGACAAATACGTAGGACTCTTTGATTTAGAATCACCAATATGCAGATTTTGAAAAACAGGCTCTGCTTACCTTTTTTAGATGGCCGTCAAAGTCCTCAGTATTCAGTCCGTTAGGTCCTTCTGTCCAATTTTCAATCACTTCTCATCCCGAGCCCCCAAATTGTTGGAGTCACCCGCTCCACCGAGTCCGTTGATGAGAAAATGATGATTTCCAGGAGACGTGATATATGCAGTGAAATGATACTTTATTAATGATGTCTTACAGATCGATCAGGGAACCAACCTCTCAGCTCACTGCTCAAGCTGGCGAGTTCAGAGGAGTTCGAAGTTCTCTTCCGCTAAGCACACTTTTATACTATGTTTAAGAGGTTGACTCCCATTTCAGTAATTTTCCACTTCTGCGTTAGTTGCTTCTCTGCAAGCAAGTCGGCTACCCCACTTCTTCCGATAAAAAAGCAGAACTACACCCCCCCTATATTCTAAGATTATAATAAAAAGCAGACTTTCACCCCCCTATTCTGATAAAAGCAGTCTTACACCCCCCTTATTCTAAGAACTCTGCAAACATGAAAACCCACAATCAGACAGATGTTTCCTGTTATTTTAGCAAACTCTAAATAGCATAAACATATTCTAGCTCACGCCGTCTGCATCTTCACGCACCCCGTGACCTCCTCACTTGTCTCTGTCATTTTCCATCTCCCACAGGAGGGACTTAATGGGTAAGCTGGGGATGAAGGTGGAACTGGGGGAGGACAGTTTCGTTGTGACCTCAGAGGCTTTGGGACTGTTTTGCTTATCGGAGAAAGATAACTTTGCTGCTTGGTGGCTAGTAGATGACACAATCCTGAGAGACTGTATCCCTGAAGGACAAGAACAGCCTGACAGATTGCATTGCACTGCTCAGTTCTTTGGAAAAGGAGGGGCTGAGTGGACAAAGGATTTTGAGGATGCAGGAGAGCTGAGAGAGACTGTTGTGCTTGATTACCTCTATGTGGCAGAAGACAGGTCTGCTGCATCTGTCCGTTTGTCAGCTGGCCAGGAACAGTGGTATGTGGGAGGTTCGGTCCCCCATGTATCATATGGAAAAAAGGGGTCACTAGAATGGATGGATTTAGGACCCTGGGTCGCAGCATATGAGAAAAGGACTGAGTGGGTGCGTGTGGAGGAAGGAAGGTGGATGAGTGGAGAGGGACAGGTGCAAAGGTACAAAATAGACCAGTGCGTAGAGGTACAGAGAAAGGGGGATGCAATAGAAGATAAGGGGAAGGGTATTGATCCTCTGCCAGACTGATTAGGGGAAGTACCAGATTGCTTGTGGGCAAAAGGGAAAAATGATTTTCGCCGAGTGGTGTCAGCTGAGCCTTTGGTGGTCCACCCCAAGTCTGACTTTCGGCCTCACAATGCCCAGTATCCCTTATCTAGAGAAGCAGACGAGGGAGTGAGAGAAGTACATGCAGATCTGGTGAAAAGGGGGGCTATTAAGGAAATAGCCTATTCTCCAGTTAATTCTCCCATCTTACCTGTGAAAAAGGCAAATGGTACTTGGAGGTTTGTACAGGATTTGAGGGGTGTAAATGCAGCCATACACCCCAGAGCTCCTATTGTACCCAATCCAATTACGATTCTGGCTTCCATACCAGCGGAGGCTAAATGGTTCTCTGTCATTGACTTGGCTAATGCTTTCTTTTCTATCCCAGTAGATCCAGATTCCCAGTACTGGTTCGCCTTCACCTTTCAGGGGAAGAGGTGGACTTGGACAGTGATGCCCCAGAGCTACACAGAGTCACCTAGTGTGTATGGACAGGAGCTGACAAAAAATTTGGAGGGGTTTACTGCGCCTGGGGGTAGCACACTGGTACAGTATGTGGATGATTTGTTGCTTTGCTCTCACACTCATGAGTCCTGTAAACAGGACACCATAGCTATGTTAGACTTCCTGGCAAAAAATGGGCATAAAGCCTCCAAAGAAAAGCTGTAGCTGGTGTCACAAAGGGTTAAATACCTTGGACATGTGTTGACAAGCGAGGGAAGGTCATTAGGACCAGACCGAGTGGCCTCCATACAGGAGATGCCCAAACCAAAGACTAAACAGCAATTGCTTTCAGTCCTAGGCATGATTGGCTATTGCAGGCCTTGGATTCAGGACTATGCACAGAGGTCACAGCCCTTGGTTGATTTGACAATTGGGCTCGGACTGACAGACCATCACTGACGTGATGCCAGAAGCCGAAGACGCCCTAATTGATTTAAAACAGGCGTTAATGTCAGCCCCAGCTTTGGGGGTGCCTGACTATCAAAAGCCATTTGTGCAATATGTGGACGAAAGAAAAGGGCTCATGACTTCAGTTCTGACTCAGTATCACAGGGGGAGGAGCAAACCGGTTGCATACTATTCAAAGCGTTTGGACTCGAGCATTACCACCTTGCCTTCGAGCGGTGGCTGCAGCAGCTGAGGCAGTGATGGCAAGTGCAGATCTAGTGCAGATGCATCCACTGACACTTCGAGTTCCCCATGCGGTGCACGCGATCCTGACACAGGCCAGGACATCTCATTTGATGCCTGCGCGATCAGTGCATTATCAGAATGTTTTGCTAACACTGGCAAATGTGACTGTGGAAAGGTGCTCTGCTTTGAATCCAGCGACCCTTCTTCCCACGGGGGTGGACAGGGGACCGCATGATTGTTTGCAGGTCATCGACTGTGTGCAAACCTAGGCCGGATCTGACTGACATCCCACTGGAAGGAGGCAACATCCTGTTTGTTGATGGGAGTTTGTTGCGGCTGGAGGATGGATTGCCAGCGACCTCCTATGCCGTGGTGCGAGATAGATCACTTGTGGACGGAGGGCAGCTGCCTAGACATTGGTCCGCACAGGCGGCTGAGTTGTTTGCACTGCAAAAGGCCTGTAGACTGACTGAAGGACAGAAAGTCACTATCTACACAGACTCAAGATACTCCTTCGGGGTGCATTGTGGAAGCAGAGAGGTTTTCGCACCAGCACTGGAAAACCCATTCAGCATCATCAGTTAGTGGAGCAATTGTTGGACGCTCTCATGCTACCTGAATAGGTGGCAATAGTGAAGTGCCAGGCCCACACAAAGCGGACTGATGAAATCAGTCAGGGGAATGACCTTGCAGACCAGTGGGTTAAAAATTTAGCCAAAGACTCCACTGGGTTTGGGAATAAGGTTTTGCTAGCAATGGATGGTGATAAACTATGCGTTGATAATCAAACAGGTGCTACAGAGGGTGAGCTCCGCGGATGGAAACGGAGCGGTGCACGGTGTGATGGGGAAGGCGTGTGGAGACATTCTGGGACTAACCGACCTTATCTTCCTAGATCTGTGTATCCAGGGATGGCCTAAGCCGTTCATGGCCTGGATCATGTGTCTCGTGACAGGATGGTGGAGGCCATGACTCCGGTGTGGCATGTCCCTGGGTTTGCCGCAGCTGCTGCCCAATTCTGCGGGAAGTATATGGTGTGCATGAAATTCAATGTGGGGAAGTGCATTCCAACCGACTCGGCAGTGACCCTGAGTCCCCAAAGCCTGTTCGATCACCTGCAGATGGATTTCATTGAGCTAACGCCGTGCAGGGGGTACAAGTATTGTTTGGTGATTGTAGATCTGTTGGGTGGGTGGAGGCATTGCCTTGCCGTCGCCCTGATGCTCTAAGTGTGGCTAAATGTCTGCTGAAGGAGGTTATTCCTCGGTGGGGCATCCCATCTAAAATCACCACAGACAATGGTCCTGCGTTTGTCGCAGAGACCCTGGCTAAATTGTCCCATTGGATGCAAATTGATTTGAAACATCATTGCGCCTAACACCCCTCGAGTGGGGGGATGGTGGAGAGGGCGAATCAAACACTGAAACTAAAATTGGCAAAAATTTCAGAGACGACTGGCCTGCCCTGGGTTGATGCCCTGCCCCTGGCTTTGTTATTCATGTGAGCCAGGACACACCACCAAACAGGGTTGGCTCCTTTTGAAGTGTTGACTGGGAGGTCAATGCGTGTTTTGTCTCCCTCGCGATATGTCACACTGGAAACCGTGGATGGGGACTTGCTGACTTATCTTACAGGTTTGCAGCAAGCGATAGGTACAGCCTGGGACCAGGTTCGTGCCAATTGGAGGACTCCAGAGGGAGAACCACTACGAGCTGTGACACAGCTTGACCCAGGGAGCTGGGTGTTGGTTCATGATCTGAGGAGGAAGAGATGGAACACGCCGAGATGGAGGGGACCACACCAGGTGCTGATGGTGACCCCTCATGCAGTGAAAGTGGAGGGTATCGACGCCTGGGTCCATCGGGTCCACTGCAGACGTGTGTCCGACCCTGGTGGTTCTTTCAAGACTGGCCCCTGAGAGGGTCACAACTGTGTTGCCTTTTTATGATAACCATTTTTATTGTGACAGTTATATTTGGGATTGATGCTATAATGTTTTGGAGAACCGCTTTTTTCAGCTGTGTCACCCACTGTACTCCGACAGTGCCAGACCCATGGGTTCTGGATCGAGGGAAAAGGGAGGTGATGGATGCCAATGCTGTGGAGCTTTTGTCCTGAGCGGTGACTGCTGAGCTGAATGTTTCTGACTGTTGGGTTTGTCATTATATGCCCCACACTTCTGCGGCGTGGCCCTTTTACGGGGTTCCATACACCTATCATGATATGGTTATCCTAAATCAGACATGCTCTGGCCTTATATCTGTTATGGCTGGGCTGCTGACTCACGAGCTAGGGTCGTTATCCTCGACCCCGCCACCACCTATATGTCGCGTTTCCGGTATCGCTGTTAACCCCTTGGGGCCGGCGATTCCGCCGGCGGGATCTGACAGAAATTTTGCAAAACCGTATAAATAACTCCGCGAGTTTTTGTCATATACACATTTTAAAAATACTCTCAGAAACCTTGGACGGTCTACTTTTCAAATATATATAGGTAGAAACTAAATATATTTTTACAGCTTCGTGATACGAATTGAAAGAACAAGAGTGACTGACTTAAGCGTCTGCGTCTCGAAGCGGCTCTGATCGCCCACCCACTTGCAAATCGCGCTATTCGCATGATAATAACATGATAATCCGACAGTTAGTATTGGGTAAAGAAATATGTGAATACGCCCATTGTGACCGAAATAAACAAGAGCACATGTCTGGGTAGTGTTTACACTGATCGGCTACAATATAGCACACGGATACGTCTCTGCCGCTGAAGCTTTGCGCCAGTGTTGCCACTTTCAGCAGCGAAGCTCATACCTGTGTTCATAGCTCAGTGGGCTAAGCCTGTGTGCCTGCAATCACGTGGTCGGCGATTCAAACGCAGCGTATTTAGAACGTGAATAGCGATCTTCCGCTGAGAGCGGTCCTACACGCTCCCGACGCAAGTAAAACAAAGAAAGATGACACGATTTGCTTTTTTGCCTATTTAACCTAACTTTAAAAACTTTAATACTTCTGACAATGGAAGTTTTGAAAAGAAGACAGATAACGGATTTAGTCAGTGTTTTTTTCATGATTCTACATAATGATTTCAGCGAGATATAAACTGAAATACACGAGAAAGATACGCGGTCGATGATGCCCTCGTCCCCAGAGCGTCAATAATAGTCACTGCATCATATTTATTGCTTTCTATATTTATATAGTCACAGTTTTTCATTTTTCATTCCATCTATCAATAAACTGTGAAAGGGATTTTATTGTTGCTACTTTTCTTGCGTTTCAAACTGCCTTTCCAAAGTGATGGGTGTGGGGTGCAGTGACATTCCAGACTGATGGGCCATTGACAGTATGCAAACTACTACAAGTGTGAGGACACCTATCTCATCAATATTCATTGTGAAGACCACTGACTTTGAGAAAAAGAGTGTCACTCCAAAGTTCTAACACTTTAGTAATCAAACCATATAAAATTTCTGAATGTCACTTTCACCTATGTGTAGCCAACCCCTGTGTCTATAAGCTTCAGAGCTCAAAAGTCTTACCTAGAAATGTCTATAATGTGATTTTTTACAATTTCTCAGCATGTCTGAAAATAGGTTTTTGAAAAGTATATGTTTAAAGTTGATTTTAACAAAAAATAGAATAATAACATTCTAAGAGGTCTCAGATTATTGGTGCTGAGTTTGTGCTGAATAAAAGCAAATGTATCACTTTGGGATAAATGTTTTTTAGATAGGTGAAATATTTAAAAATGTCAAGGCATGTCAGACTACCTCGAAAGTGGAAAAAAGGCCTCAGGCCCCAGGGGGTTAAATCGCGGGCAGCGGAGGAGGCCCTTAAGGCCGCACATGACCAATTAAAACAAGACTTTGCTGGGATCAATCCAATCCTCTATCTGACTCAGGCTGATGAGTCCAATCACTGGGGTTTCACTACAGTTCATTTGCTGGTAGGCGTGAGTAGTACAAGTGAGGGATGGGTTTGTTCGGCTCAGGTAATTATCACCTGGGCTGTTGATACAGCATGGAAGGCTGAGGACCCCGAACGCTACGGGGCGTGGGTGCGAGAACTGACTGTAACTGCTCTGCAATGTCGACGAAGCCCTGATAACTGTACTCATTCTGCTGTGTGCTGTCCATCGGACACACGTGAGGGCGAAAGGGAAGACCCTGCCGGAGGATGGCTTGGCTGTCATCCCTGTGAACGAGTCTGTGTGTTTCCGTCTGTTTAATTCGGCCCAGTCGTTGGCCCCTTCCTCCCCACCTCTGCACTGTAGGGCTTGTGTTAACTTCTCTGTCCTTGGTGATGTCTTGCTAGTGGCACCACCACGTTCTGCGTTTATCTGTGGTCGCAAAGACTCTCTTAAGGGTTACATTGTTTTGTCTCTTTCGGCGGCGAAGGTTGATTGGTATTGTTATCTGGCTTATCTTGTTCCTCCTATTCGCGTGGTGCCCAAGGAGCCGATGTCTTTGGCTGTGCGTGCATATTCACGCAGCAGACGGTCGCTAAGTCAGACTGAACAATGGTTTGGGGTGTTTATTCCTTCCCTTGGAGTGTCAGACCTTCAGACTGAGGTGGCTGCCCTGCAGACTGCCAATCAGACACTTGATACTGTACAGGCCGTTCAGGGTGAATTGTCCGCGGTTAAGCAGGTGGTTCTGCAAAACCGTATGGCATTGGATATTCTATTAGCTGAGAAAGGTGGTGTTTGTGCTATAGTGGGGAGAGAATGTTGCACGTACATCCCTGATTCCCCTCAGCCTGTGCAGAATCTGGAAGACGTGGTGCACAAACAGATGTCTGCGATACATAAGGAGCATGGCCTGTTTGAGTACAGCTGGGACAATTGGTCCCAGCTGTACCAAAAAAAAAAAAAAACGATTAATTATATTGTGAAGACAATAATATAATGTGAAGTTGCAATAGTTGTACAATTGCCTAATTGCTTTTGCTTGTAGTGTTGCTACTAATCATCTTGCTGTTTAGGTGTTGCTCTATTGTTCTGTCTTCCCAGGCGAACTCTGTCAAATTAATTGGTCTTCCATTATTTCTTATGGGGAAAATTCAATCAGTACTCAAACTGTCAACATTCTCTGCAGCAAGGCGAGAGCGTTTTGCACTTACAATGTCCCCGGCAGTGGAGAAAATTCTCTCGCTCGCAACAGAGGTTCCTGGGACACAGAGGTGTTGTTGTGCAGCTTTTGCTACATGGGGGAACTTGCATTCATTTGTTTTCCACCACATGAATGGATCAGCATCCACAAGAATACTGTCTGCCAACTTGTATGTGGTGACTTCCTCCTCAATGATCTGGGGAAATGGCCTACCCTGCTGTTCCTCAGTTTTGAAAAGCTCCCCAAATACCTCTGACATTGCTGTCTTCTTCTTGGGAGGGGGAGAGAGGATGGATTGTCTTCCTCTGTGGAGGGCACAGGATTCTCCACTAGACCCTTTCCATCAAAGAGAAAGATCCTTTAGTATAATTATTACACATATAAGCACACACAGCTCAGAACCACAACCATCTCCAGTGTAACATATGACAAATGTAAAATTATTTTTATCAGTGAAAAGGACACACGATATATAACAAATATCTAAATAGATAAAACAATCAAAATCACACATGATAAAAAAACTCAAAAAAAATAATCAAATAGTACCTGCTGTTCATGCTCCAGAATTTCATTGATGATATTCCTGTAGAGCTTATCACGAGAATCTTCATCAAGGTAAGGCAGGGATTTAAACCTGGGGTCAAGGGCTGTGGCCATTTGGAGGTAATCATGAAGATTAGGGTCAGTGTACCTCTTTGCCAGGTCATTTGTAATGGATGCTTTGGCTTCTTTGACTGTTGCACTGTCCTGGTCTCCTGGTGACATGGATTTGAGAATCATCTCTTTCAGAGGAAGGATCATTGATATAGTGGGGGTTGTTTCACTGCTCATGAGAGTTGTCACTGTTTTCAGTGGTGTGAGGACCTGAATCACTTCTTCTGCCAGTTTCTGTTCACTGTCATTCAACATGGTTATGTTCTTGACAGACAGCTTCAGATCTTTGTCCAGTAAGGCAGAATAGATGGCGGGCTGCTGTTCTGTGTATTTTCTAGCATGTCATGTACTGTATTCCACCGAGTTGTGACATCATGAATTAACTTGTGTCTGGGCAAGTTTAACATCTCCTGCTTCACAGTCAAAACATGGTGGGCTTTGGTGCTTTTGTGAAAAAAAGTCACTATTTTTCTAACCCTCCCCAGGAGGCGGGACACTGTGTTGATTGACACTGCTTTCTTGGCTGCTAGGTTTACAACATGCGCAAAACAACTTATCTGTGGCCCCAGCCCATCAGCTTCATGGACTGCATTCACAATATTCGGAGCGTTATCTGTGGTTACCGGGAGTAACATATTTGACCTCCTCAACTTCCACGTATTTACTGCTTGTGTCAACTCTTCCGCCAAATGAGCGCTTGTATGACTTTCATACAGGGGCCGGGTTTGCAGTACAGCGCTTTTCATTTCCCAATCCGACATGTAGTGAACAGTTACAGTGAGGTAACTCACGGTTGCCCGCGAGGTCCAACCATCTGTGGTCAGAGCAAGGCTCTGTGCTTTAGCCAATTCGTACACAATATTGTTGCGTGTCTTTTCATAGAGGTCGGGAATTATCTCGGTGCTGAAAAAAGTGCGAGACGGTAGTCTGTAACGCGGATCGAGTGCTTTTATAGATGACAAAAGCCCGCATCTCCAATCACCGAAAACGGCTGCAAATCTTTAGCAATAAACACCCCCACTGCCTTTGTTATTTTTATGTGTCTCTCGGAACCAGTTGGGTATGTTTGCTGGAAGGATTCAGCGAGGGATTGTTGTTTTTTGGAGGACTTTATTACCTTCTCTGCTATCCTCCCTTCAGACAGTGATATTGCTCGGTGAGGGCACCGCAGATGTGCAGTCATGTTGGAAGTGTTTCCGTTTGAGTAGGCTATACGTGTAAAACAATGCTTGCACACAGTCATTTTTTTGTTCACCGTTTTTTCTTCCTCGGCATTATACTCAACGGCAAAACCGAAATGTTCCCAAACCGCGGATTTGAAAGACGCCGGCGCTTCCTCTTACTGTTGCCTCACTTCAATGCCGCTCGCCATGTTAAAGTGTGGAATGATGGTTAAGCGCCCCCTAACTTTAGAGCATAGTGATTGAATATTTACTCGCGGGGAGGAGTTTCCTCATATCAGCTCGTAGACTTACAGGCACACACAAACAGTCAGTTCGGAGAGAAATAAAACGCACATAAATTATTTAAACGTAAAACCGAAAAAAACACAATTCACAAGCACGTATTGAACCGTGGATGTCGTACCGAACGATTCAATATTATATTGAGAATTGTGGCATCCCTAGCAGATATCCATAATGAACATTCTGGATATCTGAAATATAATTGTGGATATCTAAAATGGTGGTATCCTTTCAGATACCTGAAATTAAAATTATGACTAGTAACAGTGTTAAAAAGTCTCCAAACACAAGGACAAAGCATAAGAAATTCGTTTTTTAAAATGTATTTAGAGTGGTACCTCAGAACTCGAACTTAATCTGTTCAGAACTCCGGATCGAATCCTAAAAAGTTCGAGTACTGATCGAATTTTCCCTATAAGAAATAATGGAAGACCAATTAATTGGTTCCCGGCCCCAAAAAATTACACCTAAATATTAGGGCTTTCAAAATTAACGGGTTAACACGGATTAATCCATCATCATGATTAATCTGATTAAAATTTTTAACGCAATTAACCCATCTGCAGCATAGAATGATTCAAAATTACTGAAATGTCTCTGTCAACCCATTTCGGGTAGTTTTAGTGCGTTCCATTTCCCCTCGGAACTTGTATTCCGAGTCGGATTCCAGAGTTTTGAAGCCGGAAGTGACTACATGCGCTCCCGTTTCTCGGACATCCGAGAAATATCTCGGAGCAGCACAGAGGATCCCGAGTTCAGAATCCAAGATGGCTGCGCCCTTTATCAACAGAAGGGAAAGTTGTAGTCTTATACTGTTTAAGCACTACTTCTCATTTGTGGCTCATTAAATTTGTCGCACACGCTATACCGTCCAACTTATCTGTGGATGTGTTGCTACGGAGTTTTATATGTAAAGCACCGCACGTAATGTGTTATCAACTGATATTGCTAACAATGGCAATTAACCGGGCTAGAATTGGACTTCATGATTAGTTGGATTATTTGTCGGATTTACGGTAGTTCGTGCTAATTGTAAGCGAACAAAGATAAAGACCAATTAAACTGAGGTACCTTAAATCCGACAAGTTGTCCGGCTAAACAAAAAATCTTGCTTTTTGATATGGGTCCATGGTATTGCACTTCCGTGGCAGATGGAATGCATCCGGCTCATGTTCAAGATGTTCAATAAACATGTTAAGTGCATATATATTCCCTTTTTTCTTGAGTCTGTTTGCTCATGCAAAATTAAATGTGATTAATATAGATTAAAAATGAATGATATTTAATCATGATTAATCAAAATTAATCCACAGGAACCCTGTGTGTTGTGACCAGGTGAGCGACTGGAGAGCGAGCGAGCGAGCGAGCCGGGAAGCAGGCAAAGCAAGCCGAAAATGCAGGCAAACGGGGTTTATTCCAGAAGACAGGACCGGGGAAAGCACATCAACAAACATCAATGACAGATCTCGGGAAGACTGACTCAGACGCGGACTAAATGCAGAAGACAAGCCGACATAACAAGGAACAGCTGGGCACGATCGGGAAAGCACACGTGGATAATGAGGGGGCGTGGCACACATCAGGAGCGGACGGAGCAGGGCGTGACAGAACCCCCCCCCAAAGGCGCGCACTCCGGGCGCGCCAGAGAGGAGGCGACGGACGAGACGAGACCAGGGAACAGGACCTGAAAGACAAAACCAAAAACCATCAACGAAGAACAGGGAACAAGACCGAAACACAGAACAAGAACAAGGAAGAAACGAAAGACAGGACCCGACAAAGAACAGGAAACGCGGACAGGCAGACAGAGACAGGAGACACAGAGGGACGAGGAGCAGAAACAGGCGGGACGGAAGGAAAGGGAGGAGGAAGCAGGGGAGCCCAAGGGAACCCAGGCGGGCGAGGGAAGGCAGCCGCAGGGGCCGCAGGCGGAAGGGAGGCCGGAGCAGGAGGGGACCACACAGGGGACAAGGAGACAGACGGAGGGACCGACAAAGGAAACGAGGAGGGAGCAGGAGGGAACCCCGGCGCAGGCAGGCAGAAGGGGGAAGCCGCAACAGGCGGAGGCGCAGCCGGAGCCAGGGAAGGCGCCGTCCGACGCCCAGCCGAAGCGGGGGGGCCCGGAGGCAGCCGACGAGGCGCCGACGGAGGGACCGCAGGCGGGCGACGAGGCACCGGAGGGGGACCCGGAGGCGACAGCCGAGCCGGAGCCGTAGGACCCGCAGGCAGCCACCGAGCCACGGCCAGGGGGCGCAAGGGCGAGCCAGGGGGCAGGGAGGGCGGGACCCGGACCCGACGTTTGTGTCCCCTCCCTTTGCTGGACACAGACAGGCGGGCCTGCCGGGCTTCTCCTCTCAGGGGCACCGGTGTAGGAGACCGGTGCCCGCCTGGGTCGGGGGAACCCAGCAATCGGATCCCCGAGGGGTCCCACTCAAGGTCCCCCATGGGGACAGGAGTCAGAGTCTCAGGCGGGACCCCGGGCGTGGCCGTTGCAGCCGGCGGAGCCGCAGGCGAGCAGGGCTGGACAGGCAAGCAGGGCTGGACAGGCAAGCAGGGCTGGACCGGCGAGCTGCCAACAGGGGCTGCCGTGGGCAGAGCAGCGGCAGCAGCTGGCGATGCAGCCGGAGGCAAGACAGGCGAGACGGGCAGGTCAGGCGAGACGGGCAGGTCAGGCGAGACGGGCAGGTCAGGTGCCGGCAGGACAGGCGAGACAGGCAGGTCGAGAGCCGGCAGGACAGGCAGTTCAGGTGCCGGCAGGACAGGCAAGACGGGCAGGACCGGCGAGCAGGGCTGGCCGGACAGGACAGGCGAGACGGGCAGGACCGGCGAGCAGGGCTGGCCGGACAGGACAGGCGAGACGGGCAGGATCTCTGCGGGCACCTCGGGCGTGCGGCCAGCAGGGGGCGCCCCTGCGGGCACCTCGGGCGTGCGGCCAGCAGGGGGCGCCTCTGCGGGCACCTCGGGCGTGCGGCCAGCAGGGGGCGCCTCAGTCACTGGGCCAGTGGGGGCCGCCTCAGTAGCTGCAGGGACTGCAGGCAGGATGAGTGGGTCAGGCTGGACCAGCGGTGCTGTGGCAGCCGCAGGAATTGCCGCGAGCAGAGCGGCAGCAGGCGGTGCCGCGGGCAGAGCGGCGACGGCAGCAGGCGGTGCCGCGGGCAGAGCGGCGACGGCAGGCAGCGCGGCCAGAGCCGAGGGCGTGGCTGGCGTGCTGACAGAAGAGCCGAGCTGGACGGGCAGGACGGACGAGTCGGGCTGGACGGGCAGGACGGAAGAGCCGGGCTGGACGGGCAGGACGGAAGAGCCGGGCTGGACGGGCAGAGCGGCCTCTTCTGGTGAGTGGCCCTCAGCAGCAGGGGGCGCTGCGGACGTAGCGGTGTCCTCGAGCGGACGGCTAGCAGCCGCAGGGGGCGCTTCAGCAGACACCTGGGGCGTGAGTCCAGCAGAGGGCGCCCCGGCAGGCACCTTGGGCTGAGCGGCAACTAGAGCTGCAGGCGTGGCCCCAGACAGAGCAGCCAGAGCCGCGGGCGTGGCCGCAGGCGAGGCCGCCAGAGCCGCAGGCGTGGCCGCAGGCGGGGCCGCCAGCACTGCGGGCATGTGACCAGCAGGGGGCGCCTCGGCGGGCGCTGCAGTCACTTGGCCAGCAGGGGGCGCCGCCATCACGCGGCCAGCAGGGGGCACCACGTCAGGCGCTGCAGTCTTTAGGCCAGCAGGGGGCGCCGCAGCAGGCGCCGCCAGCACGCGGCCAGCAGGGGCCACCGCGGCGGGCGCCGCAGCCAGAGTGGTGGCAGCTGCAGCAGGCGGGTCAGGCAGGACAGGCAGGACAGTCTGGACAGGCTGGACAGGCTGGACAGGCTGTACTGCAGGCAGATCGGCGGCGGCAGCAGACAGCGCAGCCGCGGGCAGATCGGCGGCGGCAGCAGGCAGCGCAGCCGCGGGCAGATCGGCGGCGGCAGCAGCAGCGGGCGTTGCCGCGGGCAGATCGGCAGCGGGCGTTGCCGCGGGCAGATCGGCAGCGGGCGTTGCCGCAGGCAGATCGGCGGCGGCAGCAGCAGCGGACGTTGCCGCGGGCAGAGCGGCGGCGGCAGCAGGCAGGTCCGGATCGGACTGGTCCGGAGCAGGTAGGAGGGGTGCTGAGCGCGTATGCGGCGTCCCTTTAAGGGATCTAGGGACCCGAAGGATAGCGTCCCTAACAGCGCGTATGCCGCCGTGCCCCAGACGCTCCGGCCGGTAAAAATACGCCTCCAGCGGAGGTGGCTTCTCCGCGGGGAAGCTGGCAAGGCGGGCAGAGGCGATGTCATCCCAGGCGGGCGGTGAGCTGTCATGCTCCCTGGGTAGCTCCCAGGCGGGGAGTAAGGAGCAAGCCCCCAATAAGAGCGTCGGGGCGGCTGCTTCTCCTTTCCCCTTCCGCTTCTTTTTCTTCTTGCGGCTGGGGCATGACGATGGAGGCGGGGTAACCTCGGAGAGGGCGAGCGTTGCCGCGGGCGGATCGGCGGCAGCTTCAGCAGGTGGGGCCGCGGGCCTTGCGGCGTCAGCAACCGCGGTTGTTGCAGGGAGCGTGAGCGGCTGGAGCCGCTTCTCTGTTACCCCCTCGACGAGCCGCCGGAGGTTCTCCCGAACCTCCGCCATGACAGGCGCTGCTGTGAGCGGCGTGACCTCCTGGAGGAGGGTCCCGCTTGTGCTGGCTAACACCAGCAGTCCGGAGTCCTCCCGGACCTCCGGCTGGTGGAGCCAGTAGAGCACCTCGTGGAGCAGGTCGACGCGTTGATCGTCGACCTGCGGAGGTGCGTTGTGGAGATCTGTCATTCTGTTGTGACCAGGTGAGCGACTGGAGAGCGAGCGAGCGAGCGAGCCGGGAAGCAGGCAAAGCAAGCCGAAAATGCAGGCAAACGGGGTTTATTCCAGAAGACAGGACCGGGGAAAGCACATCAACAAACATCAATGACAGATCTCGGGAAGACTGACTCAGACGCGGACTAAATGCAGAAGACAAGCCGACATAACAAGGAACAGCTGGGCACGATCGGGAAAGCACACGTGGATAATGAGGGGGCGTGGCACACATCAGGAGCGGACGGAGCAGGGCGTGACACTGTGATTAATCTGATAAAAAATTTTAATCATTTGACAGCACTACTAAATATGTTTTTTTTTAGCATTTAAACACAAAATGAACCGGACAAAACAAGAAGAGCATATACTGTACTAAACACATCTAAGCACATTTATCAAAACAGTAATTTCTAAAGTAAGAAAGTAAATGTATCCAAACAATGTGTAAAGTTAAAAAAAAACAATGTGTTCTGCCCCGATTGTCTGCATCTTCCGTGTGCCACGCCCCCTCGTTTACCCCGTGTGGAATCCCCGTGTGATCAGCTGTTTCTGGTTGTTGTCATTAGTCCTCTGTATTTAGTCCGTGTTTCAGGTTGTTTCCCCAGTCCGGTCATTGTATTGTCTGTCTGCATTTTGCCTGCCTTACCTGTAATTAAACCCCGTATTCCCTGATACCCTGACGTCTGCGCCTTTGTCTCCGTTCCCTCCCGCTTGGCCCGACAATATCATTATAATTAAATGTATTAATGGTTTATTATTAATATTAAAATAATTAATAAGATCTTTATTTTAAAATGTATTTTATTATATAATAATTACTATTACTGTCTCATTGCCTAAATGTATTTTTACTGTCTAGTGTAAACATGCAGCATGCTATCACAGAGATTGAAGCGTTACCCTTTGTTTCCGTTGACAGAGGCGCTGCGTGACTCATTTCCCTGCGCGAACATGTTATCTTAGGTCGACGTTCACGGTTTGACTTCTGAGATTCAGATCGAGTCCTAGGTAATTTTTTTCGAACTGGTTGGTTCAACTTTTAAGAAATTCCAGTTCTAATGAGTTCGAGAACTGAGGTACCACTGTATTTATAATATACAGTTGTTACTTTTTCTGATCCTTCGTTGTCCCACAGACATTATTTTAAGGTGAGTCAACATAGAAATGTTAGAGCAAAAAATATTGCATTCCAAGGGGCTGTTCCACGAAGCGAGCTTATAAAATCGAGGATTATTTCTAATAGCCTTGCTTGAGTTAGCCTAACAGTTCACTTCAGGCTCATTGAGTTCCACGAACAAAATTCAGGTGTATTTAATCTCCGCTAATTCAAGCCAAGCGATATAAAAGGCAGCCTTGTTAATCGATGCTGGATAAGTAAGAATGGAAGGAAAGTAAAGAGCTGCGTTTTTCCCCCCAAGCAGAGCAAGAATTATTACTGCAAGCCTATGAGGACTACAAAGACATAATAACCAGAAAGGGGAACACGAGCTGCATCATCAAATCTCGTGAGGCTGCATGGCAGAAAATAGCTGACAGGTTAAATGCGTAAGAACATGATTTAAATAACCTTTGTGTTACGGATAAAAAAATATTTAACAACTAAATGAGAACAGTTTCAAGCCTTCAAAATGTATAGTCACAATAATATTTCCTTTTACATATGTATTTTGTTACCAGTTGTAAGGTACTTTAAGGCTATTTTAACACATTTATAAACGGGACAGCGTGTTAATTATATGGGTCCATCTTAGACAAAAAGTGATATATAATTGTAATTATTAATAATGCTTTGTTTCAGGAGCAACATAAGTGGAACGAAAAGGTCCTGGCAGCAAGTGAAGATTAAATACAAAAATATTCTTCAGAATGGTAAAAAGTAAATCTAATTAGAACTATATTTTTAAAGAATTCATTTAAAGCCCACATTGCATTGTATAATTTAGCCACCAAAAAGAGAGCTGCGGCTGCTGCAACCGGTGGGGGCCCACCTCTAGCAGCCTGTACCCCAGCTGAGGTGATGGCCCTTGCACAGAACCGTACACGGCCTATTATTGAGGGGATTGAGGGAGGAACATCCTCAGACGTTGTTCCTTCCAGTCATGTGCAATCTTATGTTAAAGATACCGTATTTTTCGGACCATAAGAAGCACCAGACCATAAGACACACCCAGTTTTAGAGGAGGGAAATGAAGAAAATAGACTCTGAACCAAATAGTGTCCTAAAATATTTTATGTCAACCATCCTTACCTGGCCACATCCCTCCCCCCTTTTATGGCGCTGATGTGGATGTATCTTTATTGCGTTTCACCGCAGCATTAAGCAAATTACCATGCGAATGCGATTTGAATACGCGCTAATGCGGCTATTTAGAATGTGAATAGCGATCTTCGGGTGACAGCGGTACTACACGCCCCCGATGCAGGTAAAACGAAAGAAGAAAAAGTGCATCTTATGGTCCGAAAAATACGGTAGGTCTTTACTCTGTTTCCCCTCTCTGCCTTGCTTTCTGTTAAATGTCTTAAACAAATATTCTAATGCATTACAGTAGTGGATGGTGTCTTGACCCTCTTGGATCCTGAACCACAGTCATTAGAATCTATTGTGAGTATTGTATTTAATCATATACTTGTCACGTCCCGCTCCGTCCGCTCCTAATGTGTGCCACGCCCACCTCATTACCTCGTGTTCAATCCTGATTCCGATCACCTGTGTCCTATTGAGTCTGGTCTGTCTTTCCTATTTAGTCCTTGTCTGAGTCCGTCTCCGGTAGATCCGTCATTAATGTTGCCTGTCGTGCTTCCCAAGTCCTGTTGTCCTAATAAACCCCCGTTTGTACCTTACTTCCTGGCTCCGATCGCCTGCTTTCCTGCTTGCTCGCCCGCGATCGTGACAATACTTTAATACACTGCAATAATTGTGGGTTTTATATTTAATGTTTATCAGTCCAATACCTTCATCTGCTGCTAATTATGTCATGTATTGTGGTTTTTGTTCACTTAAGTTAATTCTGTAAGTTAATGGAAAAGTTTTCTAATGGAAAAGTTGAATTTTTAGTTAAAAAAAATTTTAATACTTATGGTCAGGCATTGTACAGCAATAAGCATACAGTACCACTGCATGTCATACTTTGTATGTGACAAATAAAACTTGAATTTGATTGCATTGTGGCCATGGTAAATAAATATAACCAACAAATGTTTCCTTTTTGCAGATCGCAGGGCCATCCACGACACAGGAGGATGAGGAAACAATTTCTGTTTGCTCAGAAATGCTAGCCGTATGAACTTGAAACTATTTTGCAGCCATTAACATTTGTCTCTTCCTTATAAACCCATGCAGTATTTGCTGTGTACAGGTAATGATTTATGTGTTGTAAATGACTAGATGTTTAAAGATTCAGCACCATTAATTCCAAAGAAAGTTTCCTTAATGCCAAGAATGCCTCTGTGGCCAGGAAAGGTAATGAATATATTTAAAAAGGACTTTAATGCAATGTAAACCTTCCTGATTTCACAGCACACTGTAGCTTTGCTTAAATGTTCAGCATCCCCCACACTGCACAGAAATTAACCACTGGCAAAGTAACGCAAAGCAATACACATAGACTGTGCAACTGTAAGGGCTTTAAAGCGACGTATGTTCTTAGAAATGTAAGTTTCCAATAACTGACACAAATATGTAATACTGCATCTACTAAATCTATAGCGCTCGTACAAATAATCATCCGGAAAATGCAACGGATCTATCTTGGGCCGAAGTACTCGTGGAACCTGTTGCTTTAAAGCTCTATGAATGACCCGCGCTCCCTCATCAACTGGATTATGGATAAACGGGCACACCATGGTTATTCATGTAAAAGCCTTCAATGCACTCCTTCTCATTTTATACCTTCTGAGTAATTGGAATCGCCTGCATGTAAACTGTAATAATTTTATATTGGAGGGCCGATGTGTGTGAAAGAGGGAGAGAACAGCAGCAAAATAATCCCAACCCCGCAGAATGTCGTGCTGTGACATCACATGGCTTGTCCAATCATATTCATCAAGCTAAGCTAAGCTTCACAGCTAACCTGCCACAGAGCAGGCTTGTCTAAGAGTATATGTTGACATAGTAACTAAGCGGAGCTTCAGGTTAGCCTCGTTTGTGGAACCGAATTTGGAAAAATTAAGCTGGGATTGTCGAAATAAGCCTGGCTTTTGAGGTTAGCTCGCTTCGTGGACAACATGTTAAAATGATGGCAGCATACTGTGCCTCTGTCTACCATTTTGGGCATCTGTAAAAATCGTTGACTGTACAGAAAAACTCCGCGCAAACTGGTCATCAACCGTGCAGTGTGTGATTAGCTCCCCCGACGGAGAAATCCATCACGTACATTAGTGCTTCATTCCTTGAAAAGTTTACCGACATTTTGCGTTATTCTATGCTCATTTTCACTTAGATTTGAAGTTGTAAAACCAACATATAAACACAGAACCACCTTGTGCTCTATTTTGAATTATCGAAAAGAAGAAATACGACAACAACCTACATCACTGTCACGTGATTTGCAGTCACACCTCAACGATCCACATGTGTACTTACATCCTAGAATAAATTAACATGATAGAAATATTTGTTATTACGAAAGTTCACGTTTCGTGTCACAGGTATGAATATTTAAATTACACTAATAAGCAGTGGGACGTATCGCCGTACGTGCCATGACTAAGAGCCTTCGCCGCAGGTACGTATTTCTGCATCACTTTACGTTTTTGATTACGGATTCTTGGAAATTTCCACTGCTGTCCTAAAGACTTTCTACTCTGGCGCTGTAGAGAGCATCCTAACACAGAACATCTTGTCGTGGTACAGAAATAGCTGTGTTCAGGACCAACAAACCCTTGAGAGAGTGATCTGTACAGATCAGCTCTCCATTCCCTGCAGGTAATTTACACCAGGAGATGTAGGACCAGAGCAACTAGGATTATAAAGGACTATCATGCCAGGAATAGACCGTTGCAGCTTCTGCAATCAGGCAGAAGATTCTGCACTATTATAGCCAAAACAGAGTGACTCAAGAGGAATTTTTATCCCCAGGCTATTCAACTTCTCAATAAAGACATGTCCAACCCCTCCTTTTTATAGTATTACATTCATGATCACTGCACAGAAACCTAATTTTTGTCTGTATTAATAGTAATAGTCTGTCATTCCATATTGTCTCTAGCATTTATTACTGTATATGCACTGTTAATACTGCTATTACAAATTACAATGTTGTGCAGACAAAGCAAAATGCACTTTAACTTTATAACTTGCACATAAGTAAATTGATATTTGATATGTTTAATCTATTTAAGATTTTTACGTCGAACATTCATTTTTCCAAATTCTATCTTTTTGACTTTTGTTCTTTGTTAGATTTTTTTTTTATTATTTAATGGTAAAAGAGCGGATACATTTCACTACATGTACCTTTATAACTATACATGTGACAAATAAAGAATCTTTACTCTTGAATTGCTTTCCTTCACTTTGTTCTCGCTATCTGTGTGTGCCAATAGAGGTGAAGTGGGCATATGTGTCATACAGTATAAAACTTAGAATTAGGTGATCAGTGGTCATTGTCAACACACCACAGCACACAGTCCGCAACAACAAAATGTGTCCTCTGCATTTAACCCATATGTGACTTTCGTGACATAGCAGGCGGCAGCTAATTCAACGCCTGGGAAGTAGTGCTTGGGGGTGGTACCTTGCTCAAGGTACCTCAGTGGTGCCTTGCTGGTTGGGGATTCAAACCTGCAATCTTTCAATTACAAGTGTGCTTCCTTTAACCATCAAACCATCACTGCCCAGCACCCAACTTCATAGGATTATAAGCAAAATGCTGTGACAACCATGATGAACGTACTGACGTACTCATTTATATTGATTTAACAATTAAAAGGAATATTATTTAAGTTTTTTTATTGATTAAATAGACAGATGATGACATTTTACAAACATTTTGAATATTTAAAAAATATTTTCCCCTCCTGTTGACAGGCTGTCCTCCAATAATAATTAGGTACTGTACCTTGCTCATGAGTATTCCAGACCAGCTAAGGTAAGGCACCACTGAGGTACTTACAGTATGAGCAAGGTACTATACCCAATTATTTAATAATTACTCACTTTAATAATAATAATAATAATAAAAATAATGATTATACAGTGGTGCCTGCGGTTCACGCCGTGGTCTACGAACAATTTGGTTCTCGACCTAAAATTTCATGGAAAAAAGTGCATTAGTTTGTGTACAAAATTTAAAAAATTAAATGTAAAAAAATGTAGTACCGGTGGAGCACATGTCCCAGCATGCCTCGCATGCATTTGTAAATAGAAGGACCACAACAGGCACCCAACGGAGAAGGGTTGGGCTGCAGACATCCACTGAGAGTCACATCCACTGACAGGCAGGAAGTCCACTGTGGGCCCAGAAATGACATCACTATAGTTCCACCAAAGCGCAGATAAAGTTTTGTGGACTCCAAAACAATACTTTACTCACGAGCGGTAGCAGCACATCCATTGTTTAATCACTGTTTCTGTGGTGTTGACCATGACATTGGTGAAGGAAAGTAGAATGATAAGTACAGTTTTAATTGTTTAAATCTGTTCAGTTATTATAATTCTTCAGGAAGGATGGGAACTTCTTTGTTTGCTATGTTTAGAAGTGGAATGGTTTTTGTTCGTTATGTTTAGAAGTGTTGGAATGGTTTTTTGTTCGCTATTGTTTGGCTGCTATAAAACACAGTTTGTGCTTAGGTTGTTACTACTTTCAGTTAATAGTTATTTTCATGTGCAGATTACTCTGATCAGTTGAATGGTGTTTTCATGCCACTCAATGCATATATACAGTAAGTGTAAGTTAGCCTGACTCAAATCACTGTGTTGCTGAATTGTATTCAAATAATCTCCCTCCTTCAAAAGCCCATAAATGCGTACACAGTCGTTTTCACTGTGTTTTGTTTTTGATTTTGACCAACAGATGCACAGGTCAATTTGGCAAAGAAATACCGTGTCTCAGTTAGCAAGATATGCTAACTGTTGCAATCGTTTCCATTGCCCTCTGTGCCCAGTAACGATGTTTAAACCGACAGCGTTACTACGAGCCCAGATGCATGTAGATTCACACGCAAAGAACTTCATTCCAAGGTATGTCATCTGTAGAAATGTTTGGTTTGTAAAATCATAACTAACTAGATTTTCTTGAATTTTCCTAAACTGGTGAATGAAGTAGATGTCGTCATAACAGTGTTTATGATCTAACTAACATATAGCATTCCTTGGTACCCATTTGTGTTGTACCATTTCATGCATTGTCTGTATGTTTTGATGTCTTTAAGACCGACCCACAACTTTTTGTAAGTTGTGTTGTATAAAAGTGTCTGTCAAATTGACGATGTATTAATTTGTTAAATTCCCTTAACAGAATTCATAATACAACCCCAATTCCAATTAAGTTGGGACATTATGCAAATTGTAAAAAAACCATAGAAAACACATCAAATGTTTAATCTGAGAAAATGTATCATTTTAAGGAAAAGATAAGGTCATTTTGAATGTCATGGCAGCAACACGTCTCAAAAAGTTGGGACAAGCCCATGTTTACCACTGGATGGCATCCCCCTCTTCTTTTAACAACAGTCTGTAAATGTCTGGGGACTGAGGAGATCAGTTGCTCGAGTTTTGGGAGAGGAATGTTGTCCCATTCTTGTGAGATACAGGATTCTAGTTGCTCAGCTGTCCTCGGTCTTCTGTGTCTAATTTTCATTTTATGATGCGCCAAATGTTCTCAATGAGTGAAAGATCTGGACCGCTGGCAGGCTAGTTCAGTACCCGGACCCTTCTTAAGAACATAAGAACATAAGAACTATACAAACGAGAGGAGGCCATTCGGCCCATCGAGCTCGCTTGGGGAGAACTTAACTAATAGCTCAGAGTTGTTAAAATCTTATCTAGCTCTGATTTAAAGGAACCCAAGGATTCAGCTTGCACTACGTTATCAGGAAGACTATTCCATACTCTGACTACACGCTGTGTAAAGAAGTGCTTCCTTAAATCCAGTTTGAAATGTTCTCCCGCTAATTTCCACCTATGGCCACGAGTTCTTGTATTTGAACTAATGCTGAAGTAACTATTCGGTTGAACAGCATCCAAACCTGTTAGAATCTTATAGACCTGGATCATGTCCCCCCTCAGTCTCCTTTGCTTGAGGCTGAACAGATTTAGCTCAAATAACCTTTCCTCGTATGACATTCCTCTAAGACCAGGAATCATTCTTGTGGCCCTACGCTGCACCTTTTCTAAGGCCGCTATGTCCTTTTTAAGATATGGTGACCAAACCTGTACACAATATTCTAGGTGAGGTCTCACCAAGGAATTGTATAATCTTAGCATTACCTCCCTTGACTTAAACTCCACACACCTGGAGATGTACCCCAACATCCTATTGGCCTTTTTTATTGCTTCCCCACACTGGCGAGAATGAGACATGGAAGCATCAACATACACACCAAGGTCTTTCTCATAATCAGCTACCTTTATTTCAGTAGGTCCCATAAAATACCTGTACTTTATATTTCTGCTCCCTACATGGAGTACCTTACATTTGTCTATGTTAAATTTCATCTGCCAGGTGTCAGCCCAGTCACTAATTAAATTAAGATCCCGCTGTAGCTGCTGAGCCGCTAGTTCAGTATCTGCTACACCACCCACCTTGGTGTCATCTGCAAATTTCACCAGTTTACTGTATATATTGGTGTCTATATCATTTATGTAAATTAGGAACAAAAGTGGTCCTAAAATTGAACCCTGCGGTACCCCACTATGAACGCAGGCCCACTGTGACATCGAGCCTCTTATAACTACTCGCTGCTTCCTATCCGTTAACCAGTTATCAATCCAAGTCGCTACAGTTCCTAAAATACCTGTCGCTTTGAGTTTAAGTGAGAGCCTCTTGTGGGGAACAACATCAAAAGCCTTTTGGAAATCTAAATAGATGACATCATAGGCCTTCTTATCATCAACTTCCTGAGTAGCTTCCTCAAAAAACTCCAACAGATTTGTTAAACAGGATCTACCTCTCCTAAATCCATGCTGGCTATCCCTCAAAATGTTATTTGAGTCCAGGTAATCTACCATTTTCTCTTTGATTATAGCCTCCATAACTTTACCAGTTATACAAGTTAGACTGATTGGCCTATAGTTTGACAAATTACTTCTATCCCCTTTTTTGAAAATGGGCGTTATGTTGGCATGCTTCCAATCAGAAGGTACCACACCTTCAGATAAGGATTTTTGAAACAGTAATGTTAAGGGTCGGCAAATAATATCCCTCATCTCTTTTAACACTATAGGTAAGATGCCATCAGGGCCCTGTGATTTATTTATTTTGAGCTTAGCTAGGCTTTGCAAAACATCAGCTTCAGTTATATATATATTAGTTATAGACGATGTTGAATTAGTAATAAGAACTGGTAAGTTACTAGTGTCCTCGACAGTGAATACCCGTGCAAAACTATCATTGAACTCATTTACTATGTCAATGTCGTTTTCAATTATAAGACCCTTACTATCCTGCAGATTAGTAATTTCAGCTTTTAGAGCTCTTTTAGAGTTAAAATACTGGAAGAAACTTTTAACGTCATCCTTAGCCTCCAATGCGATCTTCCTTTCGACATTCCTTTTAGCTCGTCTAATGTCATTTTTTAATTCAGCCTGTAGATTTAGATACTCTTGCTTTATTATGTCATCATCAGTTATTTTCCATCTCTGGAACAAAGCCCTTTTCCTCCTTACTTTATACTTTATGTCCCTATTAAACCACCTAGGTTGCAATTTCCTAGATTTATTCTTGCTAGAAACAGGTATGAAGTCCTCTTGTACTTGCAATAATGTGCTTTTAAAAAATTCCCATGCCTCTTCAACAGTTTTGTTATTTAACTCCATCCAGTTCACGGTTTCTAGTTTTAATCTCATACAATTGAAGTTAGCCTTCCTAACATTATATATTTTTGATTTGGACTTTGCTCTTCGGGCACTAAACTTAACCTCAAATTTAACCATGTTATGATCGCTACTGTCAAGTGGTTCTAAAACATCTAATTTACCAATCCTGTCCTGGTTATTAGACAAAACAAGATCAAGAATGGCATCTCCCCTGGTAGGGGTGTTAACAAACTGAGTAAAAAAACAATCCTGTACTAATTCCACCATCTCAAGTTCATTTTCAGAAGAGCCAGCAACAATGTCCCACTGTATCCCCGGTAGATTAAAATCACCCATAACTACCACATCATTTTTATTGCTCATAATCCTAATATCACTGTATAACAATCTGCTTTCCTCAGCAGCTACATTGGGTGCTCTGTAACAAACACCGACAATTAGGCTATTTGAGTTTGTAGCATCTAATTTTACCCATATAGCTTCCGTACTTTTACTTATATCAGTAAGCTCCCTTGCCTGCAAGATTTCCTTTACATATACTGCAACACCACCTCCCTTCTTACCTATACGGTCTTTACGGAACAATGTGTAACCATCCATATTATATTCTTGTCCATCCTTATCACTCAACCACGTTTCAGTTATTGCTATAATATCATAAGAGTCCGATGAGATAAGAGCCTCTAAATCATGAATTTTATTCCTAATACTCCTGGCGTTTAAATACAGACAACAAAGGGTAGGCTTATTACAGTGCCTACTTATAATATGATTTTTTTGGGCTTTCCGTTTCCCCCCAGTTACATACTTAACTAACCTCCCTGCCCCCCCAGTCCCTAGTTTAAACATTCCTCAACTACTCTACAAATACGCCTTCCCAGTACACTGGTTCCCCTCCGGTTCAGATGCAACCCATCCGGCTTGAACAGGTCCCACCTGTTCCAGAAGGTCCTCCAGTGCCCCATAAACCTAAACCCCTCTTTCCTACACCATCCTTTTAGCCACGCATTTAATCTCCTTATCTCAGCTAACTTAGCCTCACTTGCGCGTGGCACGGGGAGTATTTCGGAAAATACCACCATGGACGTTCTGCTTCTAAGCTTATTGGCGACTTCTATAAATTTATCCTGCAGAACAGCCCTTCTACCCTTGCCTATGTCGTTGGTGCCAACATGCACCACGACAACTGGATCCACCCCAGCTGGGGCCAAAAGCTTGTCCACACGATCTGGAAGGTCTCCTACCTGGGCACCAGGCAGGCAAGACACCGTACGGGACCCTCTATCACGCGTGCACACATAACTGTCTACTCCCCTAATAATTGAATCCCCCACTACCACAACCTCCCTCTTTCTGGGGGGAGGGGGCTCCTCAGTGCCCAAGGGCCCACCTGCTTCCCCAGTCCCTTCCGGCTCTAAAGCTGGAAGCACCTGAAACCTGTTAGACACAGACACCTCAGGTGATGCCGCCTCTGTAACGTGTGTACGCCTTTTCCTGCGTCTACGACCTACGGTCACCCAGCTCTCTCGACCTCTCTGCTCTTCATTCTCCCTCCCCCCCGTTAGTGGCGTACACACCGTCTCCCTAAACGGCGTATCAACTAGCTCATCTAACTCACTGTTGCATTGGATGCGAGCCAGTTGCTCCTCAAGGTCGCGAACCTTGACCATGAGTGAGTCCACTAGCTTACATCGCTCGCAGATGAAGTCCGACTGGACACTAACGTCCAGAAGGGCAAACATCTTGCAAACGCAACACTGAGCTGGCCCCATAATTAACTAACTCACTATGACCCCGTACTCCCAGCCCAGTAAATTTATATAGTGTATTTAACTATAAAGATTAATTTGCGTAACAATAAATGCAGTAACGTGCGGAGTACACTAAAATAAGTTATTACTTGTGTTAAAACGGAACTTAATTATTATTTTATTAAAAATTTTAAACCTGATAAACTTACTACTACTTACCAGAAGAACTTCTGCCTGAACCAAGTATGAACTAAAAACAAGGCGAAATCGAAGTTGCTCTTGGGAGGTCGAAAAACCACAAAAACCCCCTCACAGCAGGCTACTGCCGGAGCGGGAAAAAAGTGGAAAATGTCCTCCCGGCCCCGACTGGCGACCGAGCAAAGCTCAGGAGCAACTGTCCTTTTCCGACGCTTGGTAGCGATACCGACGTTAGATGTTATTAGTTATAATCGCCCCGCGGGTGTTTGTTACGGAGTTTAAACGCGGACAGAAAAACGCCGCGCACGCGACACCCGCAGCTCTCTGTCGGTAATAATCGCGCTGTTGATTAACAGACAGGACAGACAAGCACTCACGCTGACCGAAATAAGAACAATAAATAGAAATAAACAGCCACCCACGTAAACAGGTAAAGCACACAAACACTCAAAACACTCCAAAAAACAATCCCAAACAATCGCTGCAGCTCAACACCACTCTCTCGCAGCAATCCCAGCAATCCTCGCAGCAATCCCAGCAATGTTCCTCCAGCTATTGGGTTTTTGTACCTCTAATTTTTCTTCTACGAATCTATTATGTTGTAATTGATGCAGTGTGTGGTTTGGCATTGTCATGTTGGAAAATGGAAGGTCTTCCCTGAAAGAGACGTCGTCTGGATGGCAGCATACTGTATGTTTCTCTAGAACCTGGATATACCTCTCAGCATTGATGGTGCCTTTCCAGATATGCAAGCTGCCCATGCCATACGTACTAATGCACCCCCATACATCAGAGATGCTGGCTTTTGAACTGAGCGCCAATAACATGCTGGGTGGTCCTTCTCCTCTTTAGTTGGGATGATATGGCATCCCTGGTTTCCAAAAAGAATTTCAAATTTAGATTTGTCTGACCACAGAACAATTTTCCACTTAGCCACAGTCCATTTTAAATGAGCTTTGGCCCAGAGAAGACGTCTGTGCTTCTGGATCATGTTCAAATACAGCTTCTTCTTTGAATGATAGTTTTAACTGGCATCTTTGGATGGCATGGCGAATTATGTTCACTGATAACATTTTCTGGAAATATTCCTGAGCCCATTTAGTGATTTCCATTGCAGAATCATACTTATTTGTGAGGCAGTGCTGCCTAAGGTCCCGAAGATCATTGGCATCCAGAATACTTGTCCCTTACACACAGAGATTTCTCCAGATTCTCTGAATCTTTTGATTATATTATGTACTGTAAATTATGATATTTTCGACCTCTTTGCAATTTTACACCGAAGAAGTTTTTTCCTGAAATTGCTCCACTATTTGTCGATGCAGTTTTAGGGGGATTGGTGATCCTCTGTCCATTTTTACTTCTGAAAGACACTGCAACTCTAAGACGCTCTTTTTATACCCAGTCATGTTACTGACCTGTTGCCAATTGACCTAATTACTTGCAAATTGTTCCTCCAGCTATTGGGTTTTTGTACCTCTAATTTTTCCAGCCTCCTATTGCCCCCGTTCCAACTTTTTTGAGACGTGTTGCTGTCATGAAATTCAAAATGAGCCAATATTTTTTACTAAATAGCAAAATGTCTCACTTTAAACATTTTACATGTTTTATACGTTCTGTTGTGAATAAAATATCAGTTTATGAGATTTCTATGTCATTGCATTCTGTTTTTATTTTATTTAGAGGTGGGACTATGCTGTAAGAGGTGGGGCTATGCTGTAGGAGTGGCACAAGACTTCACGAGACTCTCGGCAGTATCTAACATGGCGGCACGCTTCTGAACAAACTAACAACAAGTAGTTAGATATCTCTGCCAACTTAGAGTAACTTAAAACTAAGTAAATAAATAAAAAGTATACACTCACCTAAAGGATTATTAGGAACACTTGTTCAATTTCTCATTAATGCAATTATCTAATCGACCAATCACATGGCAGTTGCTTCAATGCATTTAGGGGTGTGGTCCTGGTCAAGACAATCTCCTGAACTCCAAACTGAATGTCAGAATGGGAAAGAAAGGTGATTTAAGCAATTTTGAGCATGGCATGGTTGTTGGTGCCAGACGGGCCGGTCTGAGTATTTCACAATCTGCTCAGTTACTGGGATTTTCACGCGCAACCATTTCTAGGGTTTACAAAGAATGGTGTGCAAAGGGAAAAACATCCAGTATGTGGCGGTCCTGTGGGCGAAAATGCCTTGTTGATGCTAGAGGTCAGAGGAGAATGGGCCAACTGATTCAAGCTGATAGAAGAGCAACTTTGACTGAAATAACCACTCGTTACAACTGAGGTATGCAGCAAAGCATTTGTGAAGCCACAACACACACAACAACAACAACAACAAATTTATTTTTGTATAGTGCATTATCACAACATTACATTGTCCCAAAGCGCTTTACAGCATCCCCACCCAAAGCCCCCAGTGAGTAAGCCATAGGCGACAGTGGCAAGGAAAAACTCCCCAGAAGGAAGAAACCTTGGGAGGGACCAGACTCAAAGGGGGAGCCCATCCTCCAGGGGCCGGCAGGGAGAGTCAAATACAGTTAAATCTGAAACACAAACGGGGAGCAGGGGGGAGATGACAAGCTGGTGCCACCACTCCCTCCAATCGCCAGGCAGCCAGAAGGCAGGGAGCGGGTCATACAAGGAAGATGACACAGGCAGAATGGCGAGCTGGATGCACGGACGTCATTGGTAGTGGCGACGTCACATGTTGCAGGGTGTGCTGGACATCTTGATAGATTGAGGGCTCCAGGCAGCACCCCCCAGGAGAAGGTGGTGGAAATAAATGCAATTAGTCAAAGTAAGGGAGACTATAGGCAGTGCTAAAAGTTAGATGAGTGCAATATGAAGTGCAATGCTCCGGCAGATATGGCTATGGCAGCATAAGTAGGAGGGAGAGGCAGGTGGGAATGCAGGCATGGGGAGTCCCTGAAATGTCAGCACTCCAATCCCACAAGCAATTGTGAAGCTAGAGTGACAGCACTGTCAATTCAGTTTATCCAAAGCCAATGGCACCGATCCCCACCCAGCTCTACACCTCACACTATAGGTTTAACTGGGAGTGAGAAGCTAGCTAGAGCTAGAACTAGTGTCCCTATAAGCTAAACTAAATAGGTGTGTTTTTAGTCTAGACTTGAATATTGAAAGTGAGCCTGAAACCCGCACATCCGGTGGAAGACCGTTCCACAGCTGAGGAGCTCTATAGGAGAAAGCTCTGCAGCCTGCCGTAGATCTTTCTACCCTAGGTACTAACAGATATCCCGCACCTTGAGATCGAAGCAAGCGTGGGGGATTGTATGTGGTCAGCAGATTATTAAGGTAGTCTGGTGCAAGGCCATTCAGTGCTTTATAGGTTAACAGCAGTATTTTATAGTCAATCCGAGACTTAACTGGTAACCAATGAAGGGAGGATAAGACTGGTGTGATGTGATCAAATTTTTTAGTGTTTGTGAGAACTCTGGCTGCCGCATTTTGTACCAGCTGAAGTTTATTTAAGGAACCAGACGGGCAACCAGAAAGGAGGGCATTACAGTAGTCTAGTCTGGTAGTTACGAAGGCATGTATTAATTTTTCTGCATCACGAAGTGAGAGCATCTTACGAAGCTTGGCTATGTTTCGTAGATGATAAAACGCAGTTCTAGTAATACTTCTTATGTGAGCATCAAAACATAGATCTGAATCTACTAGAAGACCAAGATTTCTAACCACTGTGTTAGGTTGTGTAGGAAGGCCACTAATGCTGAGGTGGTGAAACTTATTTCTTGCAGCCTTGGGACCAATCACCAGTACTTCTGTTTTCACAACCTTGAGGCGGATGGGCAAAACAGCAGAAGATCCCACCAGGTACCACTCATCTCCACTACAAATAGGAAAAAGAGCCTACAATTTGCACGAGCTCACCAAAATTGGACAGTTGAAAACTGGAAAAATGTTGCCTGGTCTGATGAGTCTCGATTTCTGTTGAGACATTCAAATGTTAGAGTCAGAATTTGGCGTAAACAGAATGAGAACATGGATCCATCATGCCTTGTTACCACTGTGCAGGCTGGTAGTGGTGGTGTAATGGTGTGGGGGATGTTTTCTTGGCACACTTTAAGCCCCTTAGTGCCAATTGGGCATCGTTTAAATGCCACGGCCTACCTGAGCATTGTTTCTGACCATGTCCATCCCTTTATGACCACCATGTACCCATCCTCTGATGGCTACTTCCAGCAGGATAATGCACCATGTCACAAAGCTCGAATCATTTCAAATTGGTTTTTTGAACATGACAATGAGTTCACTGTACTACAATGGCCCCCACAGTCACCAGATCTCAACCCAATAGAGCATCTTTGGGATGTGGTGGAACGGGAGCTTTGTGCCCTGGATGTGCATCCCACAAATCTCCATCAACTGCAAGATGCTATCCTATCAATATGGGCCAACATTTCTAAAGAATGCTTTCAGCACCTTGTTGAATCAATGCCACGTAGAATTAAGGCAGTTCTGAAGGCGAAAGGGGGTCAAACACCGTATTAGTATGGTGTTCCTTATAATCCTTTAGGTGAGTGTATAATTAATTGCGGTATATTTAACATCTTCATCTTCATTCTGGAGAAGTCTGCGGAGGGATTGGAAAACCTATTTACCTTCATCGACGAGTGTTTTGACCGGATTATGTTGGAGTACGCCGTCTCCACCGGGTTAAGAGATTCACAGCTGACACGTGGAGAAGTTGCAGGTCACCAGTTTATTCTCTGACAGATTGCAATCCGGGAGCGGCCATCTGACATACATTCAGCATGTACAGGAGGAAGCTCTGCCATATGTATCAGCTGTATCCCTTTTAAAGCCCTTTGGGCATCTCCCCCCCTCTCTCGGTACCAACCGTCTACGTTACAACCACATGTTTGACATTTACTCTAGTTAGTCGGTTAGTACTTGTCCTTGTGGAAGGCTACAGATATGTAAGGGCCGCTGACGTTCTCTGTCGCTCCCTCTATCGGTCCTGATTAGGTAACCTTGCCCTGCCGGCGCCAGTCAGTTCTCATTTCAGTTAACTGCATTTTTTAGAATGAACCCCCCCCCCCTTTCATCATGCCCTGCTTTAAGCTATATTCTCCTTTTCCTCTATTCATTGTATGTTCTTTATAATTCTATTGAATCACACAATTGTCATGGGGAAACCTAAGCCTCTCACCGAGACTCCGGCCACCAGCAAAACCGCTTTGTCCACCAAGAGGAACAGACCCGAGAATTCGCCCGAGGTGGCCTCCCCACCTGGGGAAGACCTGGAAAACATCCTGGACTCCATTGACAAGATGTCATCGAGCTTCGACGCACGTATGTCCCTGTTAGAAATTCTCCATAGGGAATTCCAGGCGATGTGTGCGTCTCTGGAGTTCAGCCAGAAGCAGGTGGAGACGCTTGCTACAGAGGACGTGGCTCTCAGAGAGTCCATGAAATCCCTCACAGAGGGCCTGGGCCAGCTGTCGGAAGAAAATAAGAAGATTAAGGAGCTCCAAAGGTTTCTAGGGTTTGCGAATTTTTACTGTCGCTTTATTCGGAATTTCAGCCAGGTCGCTGCACCTCTTACTTCACTCACTAGGTTGAAATGGACCCCTGAAGTAGATCGAGCCTTCCTCCGCCTGAAGCAAGCATTCTGTTCCACTCCTGTCTTTCAGCAGCCATGCCCGGAGATCCCCTTCGAGGTGGAGGTGGACGCATCAGACTCCGGGGTGGGAGTGGTCCTCATCCAACGAAATCCAGTAACAGGGCATCGACACCCATGTGCCTTTCTATCTAAAAAACTTAATCTTAGTTGTCCTGTCATACTTTTTAAAAAAATGTCAAATGTACTTCTAAAAACCATAACTGTCACGCCCGGTTCGTCCGATCCTCGTGTGTGCCACGCCCCCTCATTACCTACGTGTGCTACCCCGATTGTGATCACCTGTTGCCTGTTATTTTCTACGTATCCTGTGTATTTAGTCCGTGTCTGAGTTAGTGTTCCCAAGATCCGTCATTAATGTTTGTTGCTGTCTGCTGTCTGCCCTGAATAAACCCCGTTTTTTAGAGTATTCCTGGCTCTCTCCTCTGTTTGCCCGCTCGCTTCGCACGCCGAACACAACACTATCCACCAATACATCCAGTTCAGATTTGTGAATAGGACATAATCTGGCTCTTGAATCAGACCATCTATGTAAATTGTGCCCATTTGAAGCTCTGGGGACATTTTTCCACACATTCTTGGAATTCCTTTCTTGGAATTGTCTTCCTTTCTTGTTGATATATTTGGCATAACTGTCCCTTGTTCTCCTCAATTACAATTACATTGGGATTTCTCTCCCCTTTTCCCCTTTTTCAACAACAGGCAATTTCTTTATCTTCTGTGGCTGCAAAACTTATATTAGTCTCAAGATGGAAGGACCCAGACCACAGTGCTTTTATAGTTTTGTTAGAGTTATCTGCTGCAGAATTAAATGGTGCTTCTGCCACCACTCTAAATAATTGGGAGCACACGATCTGACTTGTAAAGGATTTATATGGGTGCCCTATTCAGGGTCACTGTCGTCCAGAGCCTCTTCTGGAAGCTACAGACATCAGGCAGGAAATAACCCAGGATGGGACACCAACCCCTTGCAGGGCACACTCACCATTCTTAACTATGGATAATTTGATAACTCAAATTCACCTTAGTGTGTTTTTGGATTGTGGGGGGCAATCAGAAAACCCAGAGAAATCCCCATAAAGACATGAGGAGCACAAGCAAACTCCACACACACAGCCAGGGTAGAGCTTCAAACCCTGGTACCCGAAGTGTGAGGCAATAGTTCTAACCACTGCACCATTGCACAGCTTCTATTGTTTTAAAGCAAAACATATAATTTGCAATATTATTTAAATTTTTTTTAAGGTCTTTTCAGTTATTAAATGCATGTTTAATGGTTGCCATGCTTCTGGTTCTCGAGCCATTTGCCAAATAGGTTTAAGATTTGATTTTTTTTTTGTTCTTAAAGATTCACCTTCTGTTTTGGAAGCAATATGATAAACAGGAAAAATCAAGGTTGCTTCACATGGAGTGAAACCTTGTTTGAGTCATGTTCAAAAGAAACTTAATTTAATGTAACCAAATTAAAATGTCTAAAAATGTTTCTTATTTTCTTTCAAAAGGCTCTGCCTTTTGCAGTGGCGGAGCTAAAATTTTTTACATGGGGTGGCCAGGGGGTGGCCACTTGTATTTCAGGGGGTCCACACACACACGCACTGTACTCATAAAGTTGAAATAATAAATTAAGGAATTGAAAAGTTTTATTTGCAAAAACAATGCTGAGTTCATTTACAAAAACATTAGCATAAAGAAAAAACAACCAAACAAAAAATACTGATGCAGCTGGAAGGGGCTCGATGACATCTTCTGTCAGCTCTGGCTCACTGTCTTGCTCAGAGCCAGAGGTCTCTGTGTCATCCCTTGATACATCTATTTACAACACAATCCATTAGTTCTCATAGAATAGTGAAAACGGGGGCGGCATGGTGGTGCAGTGGTTAGCACTGTTGTCTCGCACCTCTGGGACCTGGGTTTGCATGTTCTCCCTGTGTCGTCATGGGGTTTCCTCCGGGTACTCCAGTTTCCCCCCACAGTCCAAAGACATGCTGAGGCTAATTGGCATTGCTAAATTGCCCTTAGGTGTGCATATGTGAGTGAATGGTGTGCAAGTGTGCCCTGCAATGGGCTGGCCCCCCATCCAGGGTTGTTCCCTGCCTCGTGCCCGTTGCTTCCGGGATAGGCTCCAGACCCCCTGCGACCCAGTAGGATAAGCGGGTTGGACAATGGATGGACGGATGGAATAGTGAAAACCCAAATCTATTTCATTACCAACATATAATTCAAAATATGAAAATATAATAATTTATATTATTATAATAATTTATCCTAATTAAAAATATCCATTATCATACCTGCACATTAAAATCAGCAACCTATCTAAATAACATTATTCTGAAGAAAGTATATGAGCTGGCTATTCCATTTCAACTAAATTTAACTCACAAACAGCTAACCTAACATTACTTCCCCATATTAGCAAAATATCTGAGCATCGTAAATTAAATATAATAACTTACATACATGGTATGTGCATGTAATACTACCACAGATGAAGTATAGTTAACTGTCTAAAGTGCGAATTGATCTCTCTAATATCATTAAGTTAACTGATGTCGTCGGCGCCTCGTTAACTTACACAGCGGATAATAAACGTTACTCAGCAAACAAACCTTATAATAAACTATAAAACGTATTTCAAATATGATGTTTTATTATTCGTCTTACCTTGAAACCATGCTCTTGTCTTTGGCTCGTCTTTGATTTCAAAATAGCTTGAGCAGCGTTGCCGGCAAAATTCAAAACTTCTTTAGACAAATGAGATGTCAATCAGCATCAGGAACTGCCAGCAGCAAATAAAATTTTGGGGTGGCACCCGGGGTGGCCAATCGGATGTCAGGGGTGTCCAGTGCCACCCCGGACACCCCTCTGGCTCCGCCACTGTCCTTTTGCCAGGCCACAGTTGCAAATAAGAAACCTGTTCTTAATCTGTCTTGCCTGGTTAAATAAAGGTAAATAAAAAAATTAAAAATGTTAATAAACATAGGCAATTTTTATCATCATTGTAGAACACATATAATAGAAACATTCTCATAACCTATGTAAGATGGCCCAAGCATGTTTTCCTGGATACAGGGAGTCTTTCAATAAGGAAAAGGTTGAGAGCCACTAGATTAGGTGGAATCTAGAGCTGGAAGTCTAGAAGACTACTGCTTCTGGCTGCTCACTGGTACCCTATGATGGCCTTGACTGCACCTTAAGTAGGATGTGATAGTGACAAGATGTTTTCTCCTTCTGTTTGCGTTAAGCCTAACACCTTTGCACATGCCGTGTTAATATTTGTCCAGAAACAGGCGGCCATCCTGTCCAGGGTGTCTTCTGCTTGCGTTTCCTGGGAAAAGCTCCAAGGCTCCAAGATAACCCTGTCATGAATAATAAAATAGATTAAATTAAAAATTCAATGAAATGGATGAACATCATACTTCAAAGAAAGTGCTACTGATGGATATTATTATTGAGACAATTATGTGGTTTTGAAATGCTAGTTCCTTCTGCCCTATTATATACAGTATCTTTGTAGGATGTTTTAATTAACTGACATATAACACCAGCTTTCCTAATTTTGTGTAGCTTTTTCAAGTAGAAATTCCCACATGGTGGCACTCATTGACTGTTGCTTATGATTATATGGCAGCATCTCACATGTAGCTTTTGGATTTAAGACCTCCTACTTAACAGCCTTTCTTTCACTCCTCTCAGATTCTTTCTATTTTTCGCTAGTGCATTTTTTCCTCAATTATTGTGTCAATCACTTGCATATCACATTCCTCCTTGTTTTTGCATTTATTTGCAAATTAATAGGACAGACAGAAGTTCTTACCAAACCAAATGCTGGATTATATAATTTATCAAGGTAAGCATATAAACAGAGGGCAACATACAGAATTTATAATCATTACATTAATTACTGGTACAAAAGAAATAAAATAATATAAATATAATAGCCAGCTTGATATTAGTCTTTCATGATGAGGATGCCACAGGCCATTCTAGTTTCAGTTTTCAGTCAACTAGCCGTTTAACCCTTTAAAGACACCTTTAGTCTATTTGTAGTTTGATGTTCAAAACATATCTGTGGAATGATTCATGGACAGCATAAGGGATCCACATGCTTTGAAAGGCTCAATAAAAGAAAAATGCAGTGGAAATCTATTAATAATAAATGACTACGCAAAACATACTTCTGAGAAGTATATAATATTTTATGACTCCTTTCTAGTGATTAAGTACTATAGATTTCCAGTATGTTAAGCATGATATCCTGTCCAGGGGTCTGCCCCAATCTACCCCCACATGGAAAAGTTCCTTAAAAATAACATGTGACTGTTATATGTGTTTAACCCAAATCATATAAGCTTTTAATATGACACTCAAAATAAATATACAACCAATATTAGCTTAATCTGTCATTAGACATATATGTCTTTTATTGATGTAAAATACATATGAAATTAATGTACCATCAAACATATATTCCTATGGTATGTTGGTTGTCCTATATTCATGTACAATCGACATTAAATGCATCCACCATTAGTCATATATGTCCTTTATTCATATAAAAGACTTACCACATTCATGTTTTGTCAAACATAAGTTCTACATTGATGTGTAATGCATATTACAACAACAACAACAAATTTATTTTTGTATAGTGCATTATCACAACATTACATTGTCCCAAAGCGCTTTACAGCATCCCCACCCAAAGCCCCCAGTGAGTAAGCCATAGGCGACAGTGGCAAGGAAAAACTCCCCAGAAGGAAGAAACCTTGGGAGGGACCAGACTCAAAGGGGGAGCCCATCCTCCAGGGGCCGGCAGGGAGAGTCAAATACAGTTAAATCTGAAACACAAACGGGGAGCAGGGGGGAGATGACAAGCTGGTGCCACCACTCCCTCCAATCGCCAGGCAGCCAGAAGGCAGGGAGCGGGTCATACAAGGAAGATGACACAGGCAGAATGGCGAGCTGGATGCACGGACGTCATTGGTAGTGGCGACGTCACATGTTGCAGGGTGTGCTGGACATCTTGATAGATTGAGGGCTCCAGGCAGCACCCCCCAGGAGAAGGTGGTGGAAATAAATGCAATTAGTCAAAGTAAGGGAGACTATAGGCAGTGCTAAAAGTTAGATGAGTGCAATATGAAGTGCAATGCTCCGGCAGATATGGCTATGGCAGCATAAGTAGGAGGGAGAGGCAGGTGGGAATGCAGGCATGGGGAGTCCCTGAAATGTCAGCACTCCAATCCCACAAGCAATTGTGAAGCTAGAGTGACAGCACTGTCAATTCAGTTTATCCAAAGCCAATGGCACCGATCCCCACCCAGCTCTACACCTCACACTATAGGTTTAACTGGGAGTGAGAAGCTAGCTAGAGCTAGAACTAGTGTCCCTATAAGCTAAACTAAATAGGTGTGTTTTTAGTCTAGACTTGAATATTGAAAGTGAGCCTGAAACCCACACATCCGGTGGAAGACCGTTCCACCCGTATCATCAGGGTTAACAGATATATACTGTATAACTGTGTATCATCTGCATAACAATGAAACCCAACACCATGTTTTCTAATAATGTTACCAAGCGGTAGCATGTATAGGGTAAACAGTAGTGGGCCCAGTACTGATCCCTGTGGGACACCGTATGTGACTTTGGTGGCCTTGGATGATTCGTTGTTCACATGTGCATACTGATAGCGATCAGTTAAATATGAGCGGAACCAAGAGAGTGCTGTCCCTGTAATGCCAACTACACCTTCTAACCGGTCCAACAGGATATTATGGTCCACAGTATCAAATGCTGCAGTTAAATCTAGTAATACCAACAGCGATATCAAGCCAAGGTCAGAAGCCATAAGTAAATCATTCATTACTTTGACTAGAGCAGTTTCTGTGCTATGGTTTGGTCTAAAGCCAGACTGATATAATTCATTAGTATTATTTTTTTGTAGGAAAGAAGACAACTGACGAACTACAACCTTTTCCATGATCTTTGAAATGAAAGGAAGATTTGAGATTGGTCTATAGTTTCCTAAAACACTAGGTTCAAGATTTGGTTTCTTTAGAACAGGTCTAATAACAGCCATTTTAAAAGGTTTAGGAACATATCCAAGCTTAAGAGAAGAGTTTAGCACATTTAACAGGGTATTGCTAATCTGTGGTGCGATTTCCTTGAAAAATTTTGTAGGAATTGGGTCTATGAGGCTTGTAGAGGATTTACAGGAGGAAATTAAGCTCAGGAGTTCTGGGTGTTTTATAGGAATGAAAGATTCAAATGTCTCATTATTGATAGGCATAAGACTAGCAGGAGTCTGGCAGTCATAGGTAGCTAAGGACGTGCACTGGATGGTCTGTCTAATCTTAGTTATTTTACCATTAAAGAATGTAATAAAGTCATTACTCTTAAGAGATTGAAGGACTTGCGAGTTTAATGGAGAATTCTGTGTTAACCTAGCCACGGATTCAAATAGGAATTTTGGATTGTTTTTGTTCCCATCTATTAATCTGGAGAGATACACAGACCTAGCAGTCACTAGTGCTTGTCTGTATTTAGACAGGCTCTCTTTCCATGCAGATTTGAAAACTTCTAGTTTAGTTGAGCGCCATTTGCGCTCTAGCTTGCGTGATGCCTGTTTGAGTTCACGTGTATGATCAGAGTACCAGGGGGCAGGTTTCTTATCTCTATGCTTTATCTTCTTAAGTGGAGCTACAAGATCTAGTGTGCTACGAAGGGATTTATCCATGTTTGCAGTCGCCTGTTCAAGTTCATTTATACACGATGCTTCAGATGTAAGGCTGAAGGACTGTGGAAGTTGTTTCATAAATGTTGTTGTAGTTAGTGAGGCAATGGAATGTCTGATTCTGTACTTTGGAGCTGTGGTCAACGGGAGGCTATACTGGATTTCAAACGTTAACAAGTAATGATCAGAGAGCAGGGGACTCTGAAGCATAATAGATACATGTTCCACCAAGATGCCATGCCTAATAATCAAATCAAGGGTATGCTTATCCCTTGTGAATTGACACCCATTTGGAACAATCCAGATATTTGCCGAAAAAAGATAACATTGAACTTTCCCTTATGGCATGACAAAGGGATTAGAAATCTTGAACATGTTATTCAAAACAGGAAATTTATTTCGTTTGACGAACTAGTCTCAAAATACGGAATTAGCAACAGTAAATTTCTTGAGTACCAGCAACTGAAGTCCATTATTCAGGCTAGGTTCAATCTTAAAAAGTTTAACTTGGAAATACCGCCATGTGTGCTAGAATTTTTAAATCTTTCTAGCCCCAAATTACTGTCAAAAATGTATAAGTTATTGTCAAAAATGGATGACTCAATTTCCCTTCCAATCTCAAAATGGGAGCAAGATCTATCCATTGATTCAGATCAAAACTTTTGGAAAAAAATATGTTTAAACACCTTCAAAATGACTAAAAACCCGAACTTACAGCTTATACAATACAAAACTCTGCATAGAACTCATTATACAGGACAAAGGATGTTCCAAATGGGCCTTATCCACTCAAACCTATGCACCCACTGCTCAGGTGGCTTTGTAGAGAACTACATGCACACCATATGGTACTGCACCCCAGTTCAGAAGTTCTGGCAAAGGATTTGTGAGGATCTATCAATTTGGTTTAATTGCTATATCCCAACCTCACCTACATTGTGCATTTTAGGTGATGCAAGTATATTAGATATGGAAGAAAATAAAGCGCACATGATCCTTACTGCCTTAGGCATTGCATAGAAAACTATCTTCATGAACTGGAAATCAAAAAATAATTGATGTATTACTCAGTATAGAAATTTAATTCTAGACCACATAAGTCTGGAGAGAATGTCTAATTCCCTCCAAAAAAATCAATTGGGCAGATTGGATCCTCTCTGGTCCATTCTGGCCAATTCCATTACGTAGGGGGGGTGGTCGGCTGTGGTCTCGTCCCCTCGGGGTTCTGGCGGGTGCGGGGTTGGGCCCCCGGGCTGTGGGCGACTAGTGGCCTCTTGGAGCTGGGGGGGCTGCCATCCTGTGATGTCTGGGTGTCTGCCCTGGCTGGTGGTGGTGGGGTGGGCCTTGGGCGGGTGCTGCCTGGCGCTCATGGGGCGTGGGGTCTAGGGTGCCGGTGGTGGCGGGGGCTGGCCCTGGGATGGGTGGTTGGCCTCTTCGGTGCGGGCTTGGGTGGGGGTCTGGGGCTCTGGTGCCCGGGGCCTGGCCGTTTCCTCGGTGGGCACCTTCCTGCGCGGGGGTGGCTTGTGCTCCCTCTGGGGTGCCGCCAGGGGGGGTGGGGCGGTCCATGTCTGGGGGGCCGGCCTGCGCTGTTTGCGGGGTGGCATGTCTCGAGCCCGGGCTAGTCTGCCACTTTTTGTCGTCGAATGAGTGGGTGACTGAGTGCGGGCTGTCCTTCAGGGTGGGGGGGGGGGGGGTGGGGGCTAGCTCTTGGCGTCGGCACTGCTCCGTGGTGTTGTCGCCGGGGGCCCCCCGGGTCTGCTCCATCCCGTGCCGCGGTGGGGAGCTAGGGTGCCTAATGAGCCAGCTTGGTTAGCTGACTCTCTTCTGCCAGGGGGTAGTGATCTCATGAATCATGAATCCCAGCCCCTCTCCCCCCTCACTCACATAACATGCCACGCACACATGTAGGATCTCGGGGTGGGAATGTGCCGCGCACGCTGCAGTGAGGGGGGCCATGCATATGGCCTTACTCGCTGTGCTGCGCGGACCTCTGCCTCCCCTTGTTTTAATTGCACTTTAGTCATCACATATCAGTATACACACAGGGCCTTGGGGGGTGGGGGCACTACCTAGAGGTTGGTGGGTGGGGCCGCTGAGGTGGTCTCACTCACCTCTTCACTGCTGCCCGCCCCTCAATTTTACTTACACCGTATACATTGAGGGTTTTGGTGGGGGGGTGATGAGGAGGAGAGTTGTTTGCAAGCAGTGCTCCTCCGCGCTTCCCCCGTCAATTTTAACTCCATCTTAAGTTTCTCAACAGTCATACTCACTCACTCCTTACACCACATACACTCACCAACACATGCATCCAACACTCCACCTCTCACACAGGTGCGTGGGGGAGGAGAGTGGTCGGGTCTTCCTACACCCCCGCTCCCTGCCCGCGATGGTGGGGGGGCACTCGGGCGGTCGTCCGGCTGGCGGTGCCCTGGGGTTGCGGCTGGCGCTGGGGGGTGGCGTCCGTTCCCCCGCATGGCGGAGGGCGGTCCGGAGTGGATGGGCTTATGTCTTTTTGTCTGTGTATGTGTCCATGTATGTTGTGTGAGTGGATGTATGGTCTATGTGTATGGCTGAGAGGTGTGTCTGCGAGGTGTCTGTGTGGGCAGTGTGGGCCTGGGTCCGAGGCTAGCTGCTCCTTCCTGGGCGCGGCTGCCTCCTTGGCATGGTTGCTGGCCCTCCTCCCCGGGTGGTGGCCTGGGGTGGGGCTCTCTACCGGGGGCCGGTCGGCTCCTGGCCGCCTGGGGTCCTGGGGCCCTGGCTCTGGCCCGTGCGGGAGCGGCCGTCCCCCTTGCGGGGTCGGCTGCCTGTTGCCTCTGGTTCTCTGGGGCTCGTGCCCTTTTGGCTGCGGGGGGCTGCGCCTGGGGTCTCCCCCCTCCTCCTCCTGCTGGGGTGGGGACGCGGCTGTCGTGGGAACGTGGGGCCTTGGCTCTTCTGTGCTCTTGGGGGGCTGTGGACACCTTGGGTCTCCTGGGCCTGTCTCCGCTGGCCTCTGGCTCTTGCGGGGTGGGGTTGCGGCCCCCCGCCCTTGCTATCAAGCACTTTCCATGGAGAAATTCACACGTACCCAACACACGTATACGTGTTCACACACATCCCCCACACAGAAGAACACACATGCAAACCCACTTCCACACTTCCTTCCAAGCACATGCAACAATTTTGGATGTCTGTATATCTGTTTTATTTTCTTTAATTCTGGTTGTGTCTTTGTATTTGTCCATCTTGGTTGTATTTCAAATGCTGTTTTTTTTTTTTTTTCCCTTGATATGTACTTTTTACATTACTCTTGTCTCTCTTAGCCTCTCTCCCACTGTTGTCTCCCCCTTTGTTCGTGTTTTTTTTCTTTTTTTCTTTTTTTTTTTCTCCTCTCTCGCCCCCTTTAAATTTCTCCTCTCTCTCCCTACCCCTTTTCTTCACTATCACTCCCTTCCGGACAGCTCGGCAACTGGAATATTTTACGTGTTAAAAATAAAATACAATAAATATACAAATAAAAAGAAATTGACCAACATGAAGGGCCTATACAGAGTCTATAGAGCCCCTCATGGCAAAGCAAATATGTCTGACACAGCAGTGCATTCAGACCATTATTCTGCTTGCTAAAGCTGCCGGACAGGACACATTTAAAAAAATAAAAATAAAAAATCAAGGGTATGGTTACAGGCATGAGTAGGCCCGACTACATTCTGACATACACCTAAAGAGTCAAGAATAGCTGTAAACGCTATTTTTAAAGGATCACTATCTTTCTCCATATGAATGTTAAAATCACCCACAATAACAGCTTTGTCAGTACTAACCACCAGGTTAGTACCAGGTGAATGTTTTGTCCGTATTACTTTTTATGCATAATTCTTTGAATGAACTCAATGGAATCATGGACAGTGGTTCCACACAACTAGAATGAGTATTTTGAGAAGGAAATATCCTTTTTCAGTTGATTTAGTTTGTGTTCTGAGAATATAACATGAATTTTCATGTGTAATTAAACCGGCATCATACACACTGAGCGTGTGGCTCAGTGGGCTAAACCTGTGTGCTTGTAATCGCAAGGTCGCCAGGTTCAAACCCAGCCTCAGCATGTCTGCGGGTTCTTGAGCAAGGCCCTTAACCTCTCTTCCTGGGCACTGCTACAGGTGGCTGCCCTTCACAGACAGTTTGTTCTACAAAGAGCAAGTTGATGGAGGTGTAAAAAGAATTTCCCCATGAGGGACAATAAAGGTTAAATTATTATTATATTGCCAAACGTATCGGGACACCTGCCTTTACACACACATGAACTTTAATGACATCCCATTCTTAATACATAGGGTTTAATATGGATTTGGCCCACCCTTTGCAGCTATAACAGCTACAACTCTTCTGGGAAAGCTGTCCACAAAGTTTAGGAGTGTGTTTATGGGAATTTTTGATCATTCTTCCAGGAGAGCAGGCAGTGATGTTGGATGAGAAGGCCTGGCATGTTCTAATTCATCCCAAAGGTGTTCTAACGGGTTGAGGTCAGAGCTCTGTGCAGGCCAGTCAAGTTCCTCCACACCAAATTCGCTCATCCATGTCCTTATGGACCTTGCTTTGTGCACTGGTGCATAGTCATGTTGGAACAAGATGGGACCATCCCCAGTCTGTTCCCACAAGGTTGGGAGCATGAAATTGTCCAAAATGGCTTTGAATGCTTCATCATTAAGAGTTCCTTTCACTGGAACTAAGTGGCTAAGCCCAATCCCTGAAAAACAACCCCACACCTTAATCCCCCATCTATCCAACTTTACACTTGCACAATGCAGTCAGGCAAGTACCGCCAAACCCAGACTTGTCCATCAGATTGCCAGACAGGGAAGCGTGATTCGTCACTCCAGGGAACACATCTCCACTGCTTTACACCACTGTATCCAATGCTTTGATTATACTTGGTGATTATACTTGAGCGGCGTTTTTCTGTCCGCGTTTAAACTCCGTAGCAAACACCCGCGGGGCGATAATAACTAATAATATCTAACGTCGGTATCGCTACCCAGAGTCGGAAAAGGACAGTTGCTCCTGAGCTTTGCTCGGTCGCCAGTCGGGGCCGGGAGGACATTTTCCACTTTTTTTCTTGCCTGCCTGGTGCCCAGGTAGGAGACCTTCCAGATCATGTGGACAAGCTTTTGGCCCCAGCTGGGGTGGATCCAGTTGTCGTGGTGCATGTTGGCACCAATGACATAGGCAAGGGTAGAAGGGCTGTTCTGCAGGATAAATTTATAGAAGTCGCCAATAAGCTTAGAAGCAGAACGTCCATGGTGGTATTTTCTGAAATACTCCCCGTGCCACACGCAAGTCAGGCTAAGTTAACTGAGATAAGGAGATTAAATGCGTGGCTAAAAGGATGGTGTAGGAAAGAGGGGTTTAGGTTTATGGGGCACTGGAGGACCTTCTGGAACAGGTGGGACCTGTTCAAGCCGGATGGGTTGCATCTGAACCGGAGGGGAACCAGTGTACTGGGAAGGCGTATTTGTAGAGTAGTTGAGGAATGTTTAAACTAGGGACTGGGGGGGCAGGGAGGTTAGTTAAGTATGTAACTGGGGGGAAACGGAAAGCCCCAAAAAATCATATTATAAGTAGGCACTGTAATAGGCCTACCCTTTGTTGTCTGTATTTAAACGCCAGGAGTATTAGGAATAAAATTCATGATTTAGAGGCTCTTATCTCATCAGACTCTTATGATATTATAGCAATAACTGAAACGTGGTTGAGTGATAAGGATGGACAAGAATATAATATGGATGGTTACACATTGTTCCGTAAAGACCGTATAGGTAAGAAGGGAGGTGGTGTTGCAGTATATGTAAAGGAAAACTTGCAGGCAAGGGAGCTTACTGATATAAGTAAAAGTACGGAAGCTATATGGGTAAAATTAGATGCTACAAACTCAAATAGCCTAATTGTCGGTGTTTGTTACAGAGCACCCAATGTGGCTGCTGAGGAAAGCAGATTGTTATACAGTGATATTAGGATTATGAGCAATAAAAATGATGTGGTAGTTATGGGTGATTTTAATCTACCGGGGATGCAGTGGGACATTGTTGCTGGCTCTTCTGAAAATGAACTTGACATGGTGGAATTAGTACAGGATTGTTTTTTTACTCAGTTTGTTAACACCCCTACCAGGGGAGATGCCATTCTTGATCTTGTTTTGTCTAATAACCAGGACAGGATTGGTAAATTAGATGTTTTAGAACCACTTGACAGTAGCGATCATAACATGGTTAAATTTGAGGTTAAGTTTAATGCCCGAAGAGCAAAGTCCAAATCAAAAATATATAATGTTAGGAAGGCTAACTTCAATTGTATGAGATTAAAACTAGAAACTGTGAACTGGATGGAGTTAATTAACAAAACTGTTGAAGAGGCATGGGGATTTTTTAAAAGCACATTATTGCAAGTACAAGAGGACTTCATACCTGTTTCTAGCAAGAATAAATCAAGGAAATTGCAACCTAGGTGGTTTAATAGGGACATAAAGTATAAAGTAAGGAGGAAAAGGGCTTTGTTCCAGAGATGGAAAATAACTGATGATGACATAATAAAGCAAGAGTATCTAAATCTACAGGCTGAATTAAAAAATGACATTAGACGAGCTAAAAGGAATGTCGAAAGGAAGATCGCATTGGAGGCTAAGGATGACGTTAAAAGTTTCTTCCAGTATTTTAACTCTAAAAGAGCTCTAAAAGCTGAAATCACTAATCTGCAGGATAGTAAGGGTCTTATAATTGAAAACGACATTGACATAGTAAATGAGTTCAATGATAGTTTTGCACGGGTATTCACTGTTGAGGACACTAGTAACTTACCAGTTCTTATTACTAATCCAACATCGTCTATAACTAATATATATATAACTGAAGCTGATGTTTTGCAAAGCCTAGCTAAGCTCAAAATAAATAAATCACAGGGCCCTGATGGCATCTTACCTATAGTGTTAAAAGAGATGAGGGATATTATTTGCCAACCCTTAACATTACTGTTTCAAAAATCCTTATCTGAAGGTGTGGTACCTTCTGATTGGAAGCATGCCAACATAACGCCCATTTTCAAAAAAGGGGATAGAAGTAATTTGTCAAACTATAGGCCAATCAGTCTAACTTGTATAACTGGTAAAGTTATGGAGGCTATAATCAAAGAGAAAATGGTAGATTACCTGGACTCAAATAACATTTTGAGGGATAGCCAGCATGGATTTAGGAGAGGTAGATCCTGTTTAACAAATCTGTTGGAGTTTTTTGAGGAAGCTACTCAGGAAGTTGATGATAAGAAGGCCTATGATGTCATCTATTTAGATTTCCAAAAGGCTTTTGATGTTGTTCCCCACAAGAGGCTCTCACTTAAACTCAAAGCGACAGGTATTTTAGGAACTGTAGCGACTTGGATTGATAACTGGTTAACGGATAGGAAGCAGCGAGTAGTTATAAGAGGCTCGATGTCACAGTGGGCCTGCGTTCATAGTGGGGTACCGCAGGGTTCAATTTTAGGACCACTTTTGTTCCTTATTTACATAAATGATATAGACACCAATATATACAGTAAACTGGTGAAATTTGCAGATGACACCAAGGTGGGTGGTGTAGCAGATACTGAACTAGCGGCTCAGCAGCTACAGCGGGATCTTAATTTAATTAGTGACTGGGCTGACACCTGGCAGATGAAATTTAACATAGACAAATGTAAGGTACTCCATGTAGGGAGCAGAAATATAAAGTACAGGTATTTTATGGGACCTAGTGAAATAAAGGTAGCTGATTATGAGAAAGACCTTGGTGTGTATGTTGATGCTTCCATGTCAGTGCGGGGAAGCAATAAAAAAGGCCAATAGGATGTTGGGGTATATCTCCAGGTGTGTGGAGTTTAAGTCAAGGGAGGTAATGCTAAGATTATACAATTCCTTGGTGAGACCTCACCTAGAATATTGTGTACAGGTTTGGTCACCATATCTTAAAAAGGACATAGCGGCCTTAGAAAAGGTGCAGCGTAGGGCCACAAGAATGATTCCTGGTCTTAGAGGAATGTCATACGAGGAAAGGTTATTTGAGCTAAATCTGTTCAGCCTCAAGCAAAGGAGACTGAGGGGGGACATGATCCAAGTCTATAAGATTCTAACAGGTTTGGATGCTGTTCAACCGAATAGTTACTTCAGCATTAGTTCAAATACAAGAACTCGTGGCCATAGGTGGAAATTAGCGGGAGAACATTTCAAACTGGATTTAAGGAAGCACTTCTTTACACAGCGTGTAGTCAGAGTATGGAATAGTCTTCCTGATAACGTAGTGCAAGCTGAATCCTTGGGTTCCTTTAAATCAGAGCTAGATAAGATTTTAACAACTCTGAGCTATTAGTTAAGTTCTCCCCAAGCGAGCTCGATGGGCCGAATGGCCTCCTCTCGTTTGTATATTTCTTATGTTCTTATGTTCCTATGTAACGCTTGGATGCAGCTGCTCAGCTATGGAAACCCATTCCATGAAGTTCTCTACGCACGTTCTTGAGCTAATCTGAAGGCCACATTAACTTTGGAGGTCTGTACCTATTGACTCTGCAGACATTTGGTGACTTCTGCACAATGTGCGCCTCAACTTGCGTTGTCTTTGCTCTGTGATTTTACGTGGTCAACAGCTAAAGTGCTCTTATTCCCAGGTGCCTTGTAGTAAACTTGTGAAAAACATCATGTGTTGCTATATATAATTATATATAATTTATATATATTATATACATATATATATATAAAGAAAAATGCTCGATAGCCTTATATGAATCATGCATTTTTTTTCTTTTTCATATGGACCACTCACTCTGTGCCTGATCGGGTTTCAGGGTGGGGGGTTGAAATCCCATATTTTACTACACGGCTATGTGCCTGGTGTGAAACTTTGTGAAATCTGAATGTATTCAACAAGGAGTCGATAACACTATAAGCTAGTATACTATATATTTTGAATACTTTAATATCTTTATACAGTACATTATCTTTTGCATTAGCCTATTTTATTTAAACCAGGGTATGCCCTTTCTAACATTGACTTGGTATTTCAGACAGCTTTGGTAAAACAATACTGTTTTAACATTGCAGTTATTTGGATATGAAAGTGTGCTTGGTAATTGCTTTAAAAGCATTACATAAATACATTCCAAAGGGACAAATCTGAAAATAATGCTTGCTACAAAATGAAATGTTTCATTCATTTTATAGATAAAACATGCATTCAAAACTCAACAATATTGTTGTTACATTAAATAATGAATTACGCATGTATTTTTCATAACTCCATCAATTTTTATAATATTTATAAGTTTCCTATGCATTGATTGAGTGATGTGTGTTTAATCACCACCCATTCATGGTGGAGGGGTTTGCCCCTGGTAGGGTTTCCCAAGGCAAATTGGTCCTAAGTGAGCAGCCAGACTACACACATAAACCCCTATGATGATTAGAACCTGCAGGGGGAGCCGTGGAGTTGGGTGCAATGTGGATCGGGTGACAGTCAAAGGCAGGGGCTGCAATAATCTGATCGTTGACTCACAAAACTGGGCCTTGGCACATGGAATGTAACTTCTCTGGTGGGAAAGGAGCCTGAGCTGGTGAGGGAGGTAGAGAGATACTGACTAGATATAGTCAGGCTCACCTCAAACCATGGCTCAAGCTCTGGAACCAAACTCCTAGAGAGGGGCTGGACTCTATTCCACTCCAACTGGAGTTGCACATGGGGAGAATCGCTGGGCAGAGGTGGGTCTACTTCTAGCCCCTTGGTTTGGTACCAGTATATTGGAATTCACCCCAGTGAACAAGAGGGTTGCCTCCCTTCAACTCTGAATTGGGGGATGAGGGATGACTGTTGTCTGTGTGTACCAGTCCAGAGTATCTGGCCTACTTGGTGACCTTGGAGGGGGTGCAGGAAGGTGCCCCTTCTGGGGACTCCATTGTTCTGTTGTGGGACTTAAACACTCACATGGATAAACGACAATGAAACCTGGAAGGAGCTGGGCTGTCAACTGATCACACATGGTGGTGATTTGGATCCGATGTCAGGGGAAGATGTCAGATAGACCTGGTAGACCCAAACACATAGTGAGGATGTGCTGGGAGCATCTGGTGGAGGCCCCTGTCCAGGAGATCTTTAACTCACACCTCCAGCAGAACTTCTCTTGCATCGCGAGGGAGTCAGTGGACATTGAGCCTGAATGGCCCATGCTCTAGGACTCCATTGCGAGGCAGCAGTTTGGAGCTGTGGCTGTGAGATTGATAGTGCCTATCAGCATTCCCCAAACCCCCCCTTGGAGGAAGTAGAGCTGGAAGACTCAGAGGGGGCTTGCCCATCTCTAGGGCTGAGGTTACTGAAGTAGTCAAAAAACTCTTTGGTGGTAATGCTCCAGGGGTGGATGACATTCAACCTGAGTTCTTGAAAGTTCTTAAAGTTTTTGGGCTGTCTTGGCTGACATGCCTCTTCAACATTGCATGGACATTGGGGACAGTGCCTCTGGATTGGCAGACCAGTCTTTAAGAAAGGGGACTGGAGGATGTGTCCTGACTACAGGGGTATCACACTCAACCTCCCTGGTAAAGTCTATGCTAGGTTGAACCTCGGATTCAGCAGGAAAAATGTGGATTCAGTCCTTGCCACAGAACATTGGACCAGCTTGTCACCATCACAGGATTATTGGAAGGTTCATGGGAGTTCAACCCAATTAATTTATATGTGTTTTGTGGACTTGGTAAGGGCATAAGATCGTGTCCCTCTGGGGGACCTGTGGGGGGTGCTTCAGGAGTATGGGGTATGGGGTCCATTGCTGTAGACCATCAGGTCCCTGTATAAACAGAGTGGGAGCCTGGTTAACATTTCCAGCAGTTTTATGAACAGAATTTCTAGGCATAGAGAAGGGGCAGAGGGGGTCCGGTTGGGGGGTGTCAAGATCGCATCTCTGTTTTTTGCAGATGACATGGTCCTATTGCCGTCATCAGCTGGTGATCTGCAGCATGCATTGGGTAAGTTTGCAGCTGGGTGTGAGGCAGCCAGAATGAATATCAGCACTTCCAAATCTGAGGCCATGGTTCTTGACCAGAAGAGGGTGGATTGCCCTCTCCTTGTGGGGGATGAGTTGCTGCCTCAGGAGGAGGAGTTTAAGTATCTCAGAGTCTTGTTCACTAGTAGGAGATTGACAAAACTCTGTTGTGGTGCAGTGTTGGCAGCAATATGTACATTATATCATTCTTTCGTGGTGAAGAGGCAGCTGAGTTGGAAGGTGAAGCTTTTGATTTACCAGTCGATCTACATTCCTACCTTCACTTATGATCACAAGCTTTGGATAGTGACCGAAAGAATTAGATTGCAGATATAAGCAGCAGAAATTAGTTTCCTCTGCAGTGTGTCTGGGCTCAACCTTAGAGATGAGAAGTGAGGACGTTTGGGAGGGGCTCAAAGTAGAGCTGCTGCTCCTCTGCATTGGAAGGAGCCAGTTGAGGTGGTTCAGGCATCTATCTAGGATGCCTGCTGGATTGATCCCTAAGGAGGTGTTTCAGGCATATTCAACTAGGAGGAGACCTCGGGGCAGACCCAGGACATGCTAGAAAGATTTCTTGGCTGGCCTGAGAACATCTTGGTATTCCCCTGGTGGAGCTGCCCCTCCCCCTTACACCAGTGATTCTGCTAACACAGTGCACCTCTTACCAATGAGGTGCTGTTCCAAAAAGCACTCATATTGTATTGATATGAATGTACTGAGCAGGTTATTTTACTGGACATGTTTTCAAATGGTGCAGTTTATTCTCTTTACGATGTTTTTTTAAAGATTTTGCATTATTAATTTCAGTCCTGCTGTGTTAGGTCTAAGTAATGAACAAGATGTTTGTTATTTAATTAAGTTGTTTATTTTATTAATAATTCCTGAGATAAGCGAGCAAAAGTGAAACATATTAAAACACATTTTCCTGTTCGGCAAGAATGTAAATGCAGTCTCAAATTAAACTATACTTAAACTATTACAAGGCAAACATTTAATACATATACATTTAATACAGTCTTATTTTGGATTCAAACATATTATTTGCCTTTTTGCATCAAAGACAGTTTAAATAAGCTTTTAATGATATGATTTTAAAAAAGCTCTAAAAAGAGCTTATTGCTCATGTTCTTCCATTTTTATTAAATTACACCTTGTTGCTGAATAGATTTTACAAGCTAATTAGCAGGGAAAATAGTTTTAAGTTCTTGCTATCTATTTAACAACAGGACTGTGCATCCTAAATAACTGACAGTTTAAGCAAAAAATTTACAGGTTAAGATGTATTACACTGATCTTGACATTTTGCATGAGCTCTCCAGTGAAGCTATCACAAACATTAGAATGGGAATATAGAGGACATATAAAAGGTCTAATCTCTAATCCAAAATAACAAACAAAGGACAAAAAACTACATACTGTCCCTCCAGAAACTACATTAATCTGTAAATAGAAATACATACTGAGGTAAAATAAAGCTGCAAAGGGTTGAGAGCTTCAGGAAGTGAGTTGGATTTAGGGCACAGGCATGGGAACCTTTAAAGCCACTGTAAATCCTATAGCAGAACAGTGGGATATGACCCCACTCATGTCAGTCTGACCCCAGTGGAGGTGAGCAGCGATGACCCACAGACCTACAGAGCTGAAAGGGCCCCCCAGGCTGATCCAGGAGCACAGCAGGCCCCAGCTCACCTTACTCAGGCATTCATATGCTTGTGCTACTTGATTTTCCTTGGACTTTTTGAATAAGAACATAAGAACATAAGAACTATACAAACGAGAGGAGGCCATTCGGCCCATCGAGCTCGCTTGGGGAGAACTTAACTAATAGCTCAGAGTTGTTAAAATCTTATCTAGCTCTGATTTAAAGGAACCCAAGGATTCAGCTTGCACTACGTTATCAGGAAGACTATTCCATACTCTGACTACACGCTGTGTAAAGAAGTGCTTCCTTAAATCCAGTTTGAAATGTTCTCCCGCTAATTTCCACCTATGGCCACGAGTTCTTGTATTTGAACTAATGCTGAAGTAACTATTCGGTTGAACAGCATCCAAACCTGTTAGAATCTTATAGACCTGGATCATGTCCCCCCTCAGTCTCCTTTGCTTGAGGCTGAACAGATTTAGCTCAAATAACCTTTCCTCGTATGACATTCCTCTAAGACCAGGAATCATTCTTGTGGCCCTACGCTGCACCTTTTCTAAGGCCGCTATGTCCTTTTTAAGATATGGTGACCAAACCTGTACACAATATTCTAGGTGAGGTCTCACCAAGGAATTGTATAATCTTAGCATTACCTCCCTTGACTTAAACTCCACACACCTGGAGATGTACCCCAACATCCTATTGGCCTTTTTTATTGCTTCCCCACACTGGCGAGAATGAGACATGGAAGCATCAACATACACACCAAGGTCTTTCTCATAATCAGCTACCTTTATTTCAGTAGGTCCCATAAAATACCTGTACTTTATATTTCTGCTCCCTACATGGAGTACCTTACATTTGTCTATGTTAAATTTCATCTGCCAGGTGTCAGCCCAGTCACTAATTAAATTAAGATCCCGCTGTAGCTGCTGAGCCGCTAGTTCAGTATCTGCTACACCACCCACCTTGGTGTCATCTGCAAATTTCACCAGTTTACTGTATATATTGGTGTCTATATCATTTATGTAAATTAGGAACAAAAGTGGTCCTAAAATTGAACCCTGCGGTACCCCACTATGAACGCAGGCCCACTGTGACATCGAGCCTCTTATAACTACTCGCTGCTTCCTATCCGTTAACCAGTTATCAATCCAAGTCGCTACAGTTCCTAAAATACCTGTTCCTAAAATATGGATGCTGTGTTTCTTGTCTGGTCATGGAAAAAAAACAGTTTCTTCAATGAAGCATATTGGGTAAAACATGACTCAGATGATTCAGGTAAGATGGACAACACAGCAATAAGGAAGAGACAATGTTTATCTACAGGAGAGATTTCCAGATGTACTGGGGCACCAAGAAACCTAAGAGGACACTTTATGTGTCCCCAAACCTGCATGTCCTATGGAAGCTGTAAATCCAAAACTACACTTTATTATGGCATAAAAAAATACTTGAACTGTTTGATAGACTCACAGCCACTACTGGATGTATATAACTTTATTATTAGCTCAGATTAAGACTGAGTGTATAGTTTTTTTCTGTCTCTCGTTCCTAGCATATTTTATAATTTATATCAATTTTATTAAGCAGTTTCTGACAATATTAAAAATAATAATTAAAGTCAAAGGTATTCAAGATTTTGATGTTATTATGGAATGCTGGCAGTCACAATGGACCTGATTTTAAATCAGACATCCTTCAGCAGAGTGAAACAGATAGATGCTGCAAAGAAAAAGAGAAATAATTCATTTTTAACTTGCCTGAGGGTGTGAACTTAATTTGGAAAGGCTATTCAGTGCTTTGGCTTTCTGTTTAGTTTGGATATTTGATACTTTGCAACTGTTTGCCTCACAAGTCATGCTGAGAAGATAGCTTGTGCTTTGTGTGGGGACTCTGTTTTATATTATCTGTTTTGCCAGGGGCCCACTGTCTGTTACTAGAAGGTAAATATGTAATAATCATTGGTTATTTCAGTAGAATACTAAAACCTTGGATAATTTTATTGACAGTTTTGTGGTACTTCCCAACAATCATTGTTTGCGATACGGTTAGAAGTGCAAGCAAATGAAAATATGTGTGCTTTAATGAGTACAAAATGTAAAACTCCTAAACATTACTTGTCAGTGTTTTTCATGATTATTTATAGTCAATTGAATACTTTGTTGATTATTTAGTTATTCAGAAAGGTATGCTACACAACCTGATTTCATTGAAACATATCACAAACCTATCGTTCTTCCAACTACTTTCTGTCATTGCTGTATGGTGCCTTTAGCTATGCATCTGGACATTCTTGGTAGTTCTATGAAACACAAAGGTTTTATCATTGTTACTTGGAAACACAGATAACAAATGATTTCAAAACCATATCAAAAACCATCAGTAAGCTGCTGGAGAGAATGACATTTTGATTGCCATGACCTTTACCTGCTGTGGTCCAATAAGATATATGTTTGGGTGGTGATCAAGACCATTGCATAAAATAGAAGAAAAAAGCTAAGGAGTAAGAGAGCGGAAATGTTTCTCTGTGTTATGTGATTGTTTGCAGAGATATCCCCTTGACCTTGCCCTTACTGCCCCTGCCCTGCATATCAGCAGCAAATGTGTCCATTCAGAGCATTTGTGTGAATGAGGGTTGTTTGTGTGCATATAGTGTATGTGCATGTGAAGTGTATGAGTATATGCACATGTAACCCATGGGAGTATAATGCGTAGACTAAGAATGCGTTGGATAAGTGTGTGAGGGTAGCACTGAAGAGAGAGACTAAATGTGTGTAATACTGATGTAATGCCTTATCTTTGCAGTCAGGTTCAGAAAGAGAAGCAGTTGAACGTGTGTGTGATATGGAGGTTAGGTTGGATGCAGTACTGAACCATCAATACAGTCATACCCCTGTAGGATTTGATGTACTAGGAGAAAAAAGAAAAGTAAAAAATCAACATATCCAATTAAATTATCAGTAAGTACACTGTACATATAATATGTAGTTACTGCAAAAAGACCAATATGAAGTACATTTTTTAGTTCCTCAAAGCCTATTATAATGTATTATAATGAAGCTATTGATTTTGAAAAGATCAAGGCCAAATGCTAATGAAAGAAAATGCATAGAAATTACTCATAATAATGACTCCAACTGATACTCTACAAGGAGTCAAATACGAGTTACAATCAGATATTGAGCAATGGGTTGTTTATTAAAATTGGATGTATGTCTGTTCAGGAATTCACTTCATTCATCAATAGGAAAATGCTGCAACAACCCAGGGCAGGACTGGAATTACAAACTGGCCCTGGACGTTTGGATACCCCAAATTTTGCAGTGGAAGTCCCCTGCGATAAATTTTGCCATGCGGGGAATAATGTAATCATTGCCAAAGCAAAAGTTAAGTAAGGGTTAATGCACTCCAAGCCGTGCACACATGGCTGAGAAGGCAGAGGACATATAGAAATAAATATACACATTTCCTTGCCTCCAAGGAGTGTGTTTAAAAGTGTATTGTGCACAGCTTGGAGTGCATATGCCCGCTTCTGTCACTGTTGTCACAGGCTATAATACATCAACTAGACACTAGGGCTGGGAGCAACATGACATAGGTGAGGATCATAATTACGAAGGACTCAAACACTAGGAAAGGGTTGACCAGTGACACCTGCTGGCCAGGTATGGACTGATCCTGATAGCCTATTGCTTGTTGTTTTTAAGTGAATGAATCAGTGATTCAAAGAGTCAAATCATTTTGGTGAACTGAATAAAGCAGATCACTAAAAAGAATCATTTTACATAGCACTAGTATTTTGTTCTGGCAAACCTTTATGTTGTGGACGCCGCTCAGCCCCCATCCTGGAATAGCGTTGTTTTTTTTTTTTATTGTAAAAATACATAAAATGCAGTGTAAGGTTTGGACAGTAAAAAAAAATAGATATCACCCAAGCCTACTACTATTAAACATTTTGGTTAGGCCTATATACATAAGCCACCGTCTTTCATTTGAAAATAGTCTATTGCTAATGCTGCATTCCATTCCAACTGGAATGCCCCTGAAGTCTTGAGTTCTGACTCGAAACGTCTTTACAACCTTGACCTCAGAATTCAAGATGGCTGTGCTGTTCATCGACAGAAATAAAACTGTAATTGTATAATGTGTATTAGTACTTATGTCTTATTTGTGTCTTATTAAATCAGTCGTACACACAGTACTGTCCAACCTCTATCTGTGGACATGATGCAATGGTGTTTGCATGTGCAAAATACCACATAATGTGTTGTTATGAATTGGTATTGCTAACAATGGCTAACAGTGAACCTGGCTAGAACTGGTATTGGTTAATGGCTTTTTGACTTGTTGTATTGGAATGTGGTGAACTTGGATGTGGTGACCTAATGGTTAAAGAAGTGCACACGTAATTGAAAGATTGTGGGTTTGAATCCCTGACGAATAAGGTACCACTGAGCAAGGTACTACTCCCCAGGTGCTGAACTAGGTGCCCCCTGCTATGTCATGATGGGTTAAATGCAGAGGACACATTTTGTTTTTGTGTGCTGTGGTATATCAACAATGATCACTTATATCTAAAACAATGATCACTTATCTCACTCATCTGCAACTCTGACTTCAGACCTCCGATGAAATGTACTCTGTGGAGGCATACCTCCTAGTTTTCAGCTGTGTTTACCAATTTGACTTATGAACTTCTTCAACTAATTATTTAAACCGGACTTCTGTTCATCTCCTTCAGACAAATAAAACAGGACTGTATAGTATGACTGCACTACAAGTGCATTACATCCGTAAATCATTTTGGTATTTAATCACTGACCACAGGTCTTGTTCATCAACCTGAAGCAGTGTTGTCTAAGTGACCTATAGCCATTTCTTTGATTTTATAGTATCCCTTATGTAATGTTAATTAGAAGACCTATAAAAGTTATAGATTATAATCATGGATTTATTTACTACTTTGCCTGGCCAACACTACATGATATTTAAGAACCTAACAAGAATAAGTGCCGTAGTGTGAAGGGTTTTTAATGATTGAGCAGTAAAAGTTATTAAATAAAATATTGCTTCTGCAAAGCGTGTTAACATAGCTAAACATCTTCACCCCTCCTGGTTAGGGGTTTAAATCTCACCTTTGCTGTGTGTGCGATGTTGACGTGTTTCCTCTGTTCCTCTGTGTCCTATGGGTAAGAGTTGTAGGGTGAATAGCTTACATTTATACCTGCATTAATTAAATTACTATTTCTGTATATTGCAGTTTGGCGGGTTTTGGGTCTTTTGCGGTTATAGCTTAGAATTGTTACATTCCAACTATTTAAAAGAAACATTTTAATTACTCAGAGGTATGAAATTATTGGACCTAATTTAAAATACACTGCCCAAAAGATGAAATGATAGCAATAAAATCCTTTAAACTAGACCTTATTGTCACGTCCAGCCCCACCCTGCTTGTCTACTCCCTGCGTTTCCCTTGGCCATTGCTTCTAATTGTACCTGGAGCTTATAGAGAGTTTTATTGTCATATGCACAGAAAACAAGCAGTTTCGCTGTACTTGTTAGTCTTACCTCTTGTTCCTATCCTCTTGTTAACCAGCCACCGCTGCCTTGTGTTTACTCCTCTGTTAGTCATGTATATTAGCGTCTCTTAATCCTGTGCTCCATGTACAGTCATTGTTATCTGTCTTTGTGTGTTGCCCTGCCAGGTTTCCACAATAAACTCCCCTGCAAGGGGTTATACCTGCTGACAGCCTGCATTTGGCCGCCACACGACAGAATGACTGGAACACAAAGACAAACCTGCGACTGTTCTCCAGACCACCAGGAAGAATCAATCCACGTAGGCTACCTATTAGTATAAGTTACCTGAAAGCACCAGGTGTAGTTTTAGGAAATGACAAATTGGCAAATTTCAGTAGGCCTATATAGGGTTTTTTGTTGTTATTGGTTTTTTTCCTGGATGACAACTACAAGGATGATTGAAGAAGATGGTGAATTTATTTATACTGTATGACATGAAAAGCTTTGTAAAAACTATCTAGACTATCGCCTAGATATCTAAAAAGCCAGCAGGTAACTGTTGTGCTTAAACTGTATAAAAGGCAAATTTAGAATTTGAGAGTATAAGGTGTTTAGTATTACACTTTCTATGATATTGACAAGCAACTACAGTTACATGTAGCCTGTTTTGCCAATTCACCATTGTAATAAAAAAATATAAAGCCAAATCCAAAATATATCCGTATTGTGTACTTACTTAGCTTAATTTAAAATTTTAGAAGGTAAATGTATATTAGATCAGATACACTTTGGATTAGGCTATGTTTATTCTGAATTGGCAAACAGGTTACATGTAATTGCAGTTGTTTGTCAATGTCATAAAACGCATCATCTTCAATATTTAAAACTTTCAATATGTAATTTTCGCATATTCGCAAATTGCCTTTTAGACCGCCTAAACACGACAGTTAGACCTGCACAAGCCGGCATTTTAGATAGATCTAGGCGGTACTCAGTTTTTAATGTTGAGCAATGTCTGAAATATAAATTCATAAGGATATGTATGTTTTATCATTGAGTGCTGCGCATGAGACATTGTATCTAATATTTCTACAGTAAGATTACTCGCGCAACCAGTAGCAGTAGCGATGTATACAAAGCTCCGAGGGTATAGTTTGCCCCGCCGACAAGCACTGCTGACCGGTATTAGACTGTAGTTGGCACACACCGAGATATAGGTGTATATTTGCTGAACATGTAGAATAAAGGATGACTTTTAGGCCTATAAAATATTTTATAAAAACTTCTTTCCACTAACCATCTGTGCTATATCCAAGAACCTTCAAATGGCGATAACCTTTTACTGCTTTTGATTACTGCTAACTTCAGGAAATAACCTATTAAAATGCTACTGTAGCAATATTTGATTTCGGATCTTTAAAGGAAAATGCTGAACAGTATAAAATGCTAATATGAATTCCTTTACACACAGTAAAGGCCTTTATAATACATACTGTAGCATCGGCGGGGCGCATGTCCCAGCATGCCCCGCTGCAGTTGTAATTAGCCCTTGTTATGTTGTTGTTAATGTTAATGCTTACATTTCCTTATTGTTGCACGTGTGTTTACCTGTGTCTTGTGTGTACCCGGTCCGATCCTCGTGTGTAATTAGCTTACGTAAATCTCCCACTGTGTATGCATCTTGCAGTTCGGCGTCTGACAGCCTTGTGTTTCCGGCATAATAAAAAGCGTGTTTTCCCTGGCAGGCAAGTTTCTGTGTCTCTTTCTGCTCCGGCGATGCGTCGGTCCGCCCTACACGGCAATACTTTAACTTTCATTTTGTTATTGAGTTGTTGGGTTCCATACAGATATTTGATAAAGACCGAAATGAAATTAAAACTATTGTGTTGTACCGGTAGTATACTGACTTAAGGTGGAAAATTATCCTATACTGAAAGTGTCGTGCTCCTTTTGAAACACTGTTTGTTAATCGGTGTAGATCCACTCTGCGAAATAAGCCTAAAAGGAAAAACATACGAATATTAAGTCGTAATCTGAAACTGGACATTATAAAATAAATAAAAGTTACTAATTAGATATTCTTAAAACCTTTCATGTAATTCCTAATAGTTTTTAATGTATGCTACAATGTTACTACAGTTTGATGCAAATTTCTTAAAAACTAATAGGCCTACATAATCATTAAATTAATAATCATAACATTTTAGTTAAGCGCTGAATTTTGAACTGAATATTATGCAATCATTCTGTTAACTGCTTGCGCCAAGAGTTTTCCTGTAGTGAAATCATTTTTTATAGAAAATATTTTTTTCACATGTGGATGCGATACTGAGAATATGAAGAATGTTTTCTCGCAGATGTAGGCCTATTCTATTTACCAAAAAATGGCGCGTTAAAATCCTATAAAGGATTTTATTATTAACGGTTTAAATGCTTGCGTTAAATCGGGACATGGATCTATGTGAGCTCTTTTAAATTCATATAAAAAGTTTTTCTGACCCACGAGACGGGAATGATTTCTTTAATATTAAATAGGATAACTACAGTGAGTTTTCCGAAAACATAGTTGTTCTTCTTAACGCCTGGCCGCAGGGGTGCCGACAGGTATTTTGGACCCCAATGAAAGCATATCATGGGCCCCCATCCTAGAACAACATTTTTTATATATATATATATATATATATATATATATATATATATATGTGTGTGTGTGTGTGTGTGTGTGTGTGTGTGTGTATAGGCTATGTTAGCCATATATATAAGTGTCAAGTCTCACGTTGTACCCGTTTTTGTCTTTGCTGCTGTCTCAGTGCCGAGCATTGTGACGCGCTTAAACCTAACAATACATTTTACTTCCGTATCATATACGACCTACGGCGAAGGATTAGGCCTATTTGAACACACATAAAAATATATGCCACCCTCATTAGCCTCCTTCCATTCGTTTCCGGGTTATACGGGAATAAGACGAAGGGTCTCTGCTGCGATGCCGGGTAGTTTACAATAGTTTAGTGCTGCTGTTGTTAGTTGCGCCTGAAATGGCTGAGACCAGTGAACCAGATGCGAAACGCCCTCAGTTTGATTGTATCAAGAAATTAAATCTAGTCTTAAGATACGCGTTTTGTAAGATGTATCGGCGCGACATCACGTTACCAGGGATTTATGATATCAAAAATTCATCGTTCTTAGTCAGATTGTTATTTTTTCAGTGTCTGTTTAACTGCAAGCGTTATGTAGTAGTAGTAGTAGTAGTAGTAATAATAATAATAATAATAATAATAATAATAATAATAATAAAAGCAAACGATATGAGCTCACGGGTGCACACGGATATGAGCTCAAGAATGGCTCAGAGTTTTCACCGAAATGTACGCTTTCCGTCATCCAGCTCCATGTTTTCAATGTAATTAGTAGTGGTGGGCGGATCGATCCAAGTATAGATAATATCGATAATAATGTTGGTATTGATATTTATCAATACCAGTTTAATGAGATCGATACTTAAGTTTCAACTTCTCTCCTGAATGCATTGAGGCTGTCTGTGTAAGCGCTGCTCCTCTCAATTGCCGTTCCCGGCTGTCACGTGACTCAGCGGTGCTAGGGAAGCAAACACGCTCACTTGCGCACACACACTATAATATTTATAATAAATTATTGCAGTAGTGGGTCGCTGAGCTATACTCGCAATAATTAAACAGCAGTGATAGTTTGGGGTTTAATCGCTAGATTGCGTTTATTACACCCGTACTACTACAACCCACACACTGGCACTTCCCACCGTGCTCATCGCCCTGTTTACTCCTCTCTCTCACACACACACACACACACACACTACGTACAACAACAAACATTACCCACTATGCATGACACAACATACAGCACATTTATAGTCACACAAGTGATTACTGAGAACTATTTACAAGCTTGGCATCAGTCCAACATGCGGCGAGGCCCTCCGGTACATCTGCGCTGCAGTATTTTTTTTATTATAAACTTTGCCCAAATTCTGTCCTGGGTTTTAACTAATTACAAAACATCACAAAACACTTAAAGGTAATGAAAATTAATTCAGCTTTAGCAATTTGATGATGCAGCCACCATAATTATTAAAAAGTATCGATATCGTATCGGCGATACTTGCCCTGTATTTACTTGGAATCGGATCGATACCAAATTTTGTAGTATCGCACACCAATAGTAATTAGGTTAACACATAGGCCTATAGACGCCATAATGGACCAATCCAGTTATATTCCAAATGTTTAGGGTCTCTGTCATTCATGGATACTTGGAATCGTCCTAACTACCCCTCTCCTTTGACAGTGCTCCTGCATGGCCATCCAAATACAAATATATTGATTGTAATGTATCCTATATACTCGCTCAAGGGTGTAATTTTGGTTTGAACGTGGGCTGGGAGGTCTCCACCCATTTAGGGGGAGACATGATTATTGTGGGGTTTGTATTAGCTGGTTTTGATTATTGAGGAAGTTGTAACCACCCCCCCATCCCCCATAATTTACGCCCATGTATTCGGGGTCTAATTCGTAATACTTTAATTCAAAGGTTTACTTTAAAAAGTAACTACTTTATACTCTGTGTTTGTTTTGTGTAGTATAATAAGCATTTAATTGCACATTTCAGATGTGAATTATGTACATTTCTGTATGTATAACAGGCTCGGTACGCATATTGCATTTTTGTAGACCGGGGTGAGTTTCCAGATTACTAACGATGTTAGGGCTCGAATCACCATGCGTCTAAGTCAAAATAAAAAAAGAAAAAAAGTGCCGGACCCACAATTGCCAACCAGTTAGTAGGTCTATAATAAGATATACAGTGGTACCTTGGTTTACGAGCATAATTCGTTCCGGAAACATGCTTGTAATCCAAAGCACTCCTATATCAAAGCGAATTTTCCCATTAGAAATAATGGAAACTCATATGATCCGTTCCACAACTCAAAAATATTCATATAAAAATTATTAATACAAAATATAAAGTAAAAATACATAAAACAAATTAACCTGCGCTTTACCTTTGAAAAGAATCGTGGATGGTGTGAGGGAAACGAGAGAGGAGAAGAGGAGGGTTATTTTGTAGGACGACTTTCACTATAATTAACGGAATCACTGCTATCTGTTGGCTCACTGTAATCTTTTTCTGTTTGTGCGACTTTAACAAGGAACCCATCCAATGACCGCCTCTTTTGCCTCCTTTTCGATTTCACAAAAATGTGGACATTACGTTGTCGTTAAACAGATTCATCGCTTGGACTGCTACGCCCTTATTCAGGTGGTGCTTTTCTACTAAATTTTGACTATACGAGTGAGGCATGCCGACTGAGACCGAGCATGGGAGACGATTACCCACAATTCCGCAGCATGAGAAAGTGAATAACCATTGGTTCAGTTGTGATGACGTGCACTCGGCGTCAAAACAAGAAGCGCACTCTTCCTGTTTTGAAGCCGAGCGCACGTAAAAACAAGAAAAACAAGGAGCGCATGTGTGCCATATGATTTTTGATGATACATGGCGCTCGTAAACCAGGACTTGCTCGGTTTCCAAGTCAAAATTTATTAAAAATCTTTGCTCATCTTGCGGAATACTCGTAAACCGCATTACTCGTAATCCGAGGTTCCACTGTACATTAATTTCTTTGATTGTTTTTTACTGTCAGTTACTTTACCTGGTAACTAACTGATTAACTACCCCAGAGACAAAATCGACTATTTAGACAATAATACAATGTCAGTCTTGTCAAGCCAATTGAGATAAAATTGATATATATATTATGATAATAAGATTGTGAGAATTACCCGTTTTCTCTTTATGAACAAATCCATGTATACTTCGGCTTCTTCCACTCTTCAGTCAGAACAATAGACTGTCAAATCTGCTTAACCGATAGGGTGTAAATGTTAGTATCATTCAAAGCATGGACTGAAAGTTTAGAATGTATTGCTGATGAAAATAATAATGCAATGAACTGCATAGTCCAAACAAGCTTATTCGCTACAGCGTAAGCTGCGATGTTTTGTTCTAAACCGATTGTTAGCCACTGCAACTATAACCCACACATCCAACCCATTAATCGTAGAATGGTTACCATTTAGACTAGTTTCCTGGTCTGGTAGTTCCATTGGGGACCCCTGACCTAGTGTATGTATGAAACAATGTGTACGAAAATACAGCCCAAATCACATACCATATTGGTTCAAAATGGAGTGTTTCACGATACACCTGGACCCATGCGATACCTTTAGTCTCTGTTAGTTGAAGTACATCAAGATGAGGGCGAAATATTCACATGCCTAATTGGTAACCATTCTACGCTTGTGTAAATGTGTGAGTTTTTAATAGCAATGACTAGCAGTCGGTTTGAATTATACATTACATTACATTACAACCTATGGACAATGCAGTTGTTTGCATAATTATTTTATCAGCAGTGCCAACTAAATTTTGTTATTGCTGCTGCTACTACTGCTACTATACTACTACTACTAACAATAATAAAAATAATTGTAATGATAGCAGAAAGTTTAACAGTATTGATATAAATAATAATATTAACAACAACAATGGGTTAGACTAACATTATTATTATTATTACTACTACTACTATTACTAGGCCTATGTTGTCCAGAAAACGACGTCAATTTTTTTTCTGATTTCGGGCAATCTCAGTCTATCGGTGACAGTGGGCAAAAGATTTAAATATCGCATAACATAGAAAACGAGTGGGTCCATAATTTACGAACGAGATTACGAATTACAGTGGTACCTCAGAACTCAAACTTAATCCTTTCAGAACTCCGGGTCGAATCCTAAAAAGTTCGAGTTCTGATCGAATTTTCCCCATAAGAAATAATGGAAAACCAATTAATTGGTTCCAGCCCCCCCAAAATTACACCTAAATATGTTTTTTTTTTAGCATTTAAACACAAAATGAACCGGATATAACAAGAAGAGCATATACTGTACTAAACACATCTAAGCACATTTGTCCAAACTGTAATTTGTAAAGTAAGAAAATAAATGTATCCAAACATTATGTAAAGTTAAAAAAAAAAAAAAAAACAATATGCCCTGATAGTCCGCTCCTTCCGTGTGCCACGCCCCCTCGTTAACCCCGTGTGGAATCCCCTTGTGATCAGCTGTTTCTGGTTGTTGTCATTAATCCTCTGTATTTAGTCCGCGTTTCAGTTTGTTTCCCCAGCCCAGTCACTGTATTGTCCATCTGTGTTTTGCCTGCCTTACATGTAATTAAACCCAGTATTCCCCGATACCCTGACATCTGCGCCTTTGTCTTCGATCAGTCCCGCTGGGCAGGACAAGGATTATTATAATTAAATGTATTAATGGTTTATTATTAATATTAAAATAATGAATAAGAAATCTTTATTTTGACTTGTATTTTATTATATAATAATAATTACCATTACTATCATTGTCTAAATGTATTTTTACTGTGTAAATATATGTATTCAGCTAGTGTAAACATGCAGGAGCAAATGCAAGGCTGAGACTGAAGCGTTACCCTTTGTTTCCGCTGAGAGACGTGATGCGCGACTCATTTCCCCGCGCGTACAAGTTATAAGGTTTGACTGCTGAGATTCAGATCGAGTTCTAGGTAATTTTATTTTTTTTCCGAACTGGTTGGTTCGACTTTTAAGAAATTCGAGTTCTACTGAGTTCGAGAACTGAGGTACCACTGTATTTTAGTTACGAAGGGTTTCGGGAAACACTAGTTAATTAAGAAACGATTATAGGCCTATATGCATGACATGACGAAGTAATTAAAATTGCGAAGCTTTCTGGGAACGCACCCTTTGAGCGAAAAGAAATTAAATTAATTAATAGGAATCTAATTTAAAAGCATACAGGGTAAGTGAAAAAAGCGATATTTTCTTAAACTCCTTCATCAGAATTAAGCACCAGAGCTGGGGTGTGTTTCTCGGAACGTAAAATCCCGTAAAGATTTTCTTTCGTAAGGTTGATCTGGAGCCTCTCTTAGCTGTCTCTTATCGCTGTTGTCGGCTCATACTGCTCATTTAAAATAAGACTAACATAGCTAAGGGTACAACTTCATAACCAAACGTAACTTTACAAAAAAATTATTGATCCATATGATAAAACGATTTTGTTTGATATTTGACTACAGTCTTCTTTAGATTTCGTCCTTGCGCTCTGAATGCGCAACGGATTTGCCTCAGTAACGCGCGGATTCATAATGAAAGACAAGAAACTCACTGTTGATTTTTAAAGAAGGAGGGGGGGGGCTTCTGATAATGTCGAAGTGGATGCGCCCCCCCCCCCCCATTTCAGACGTCCTTGGAGTGCATACACCTCTCTAAATGTGCCAGAGTTACAGTGTATCAAAACTTTAATTCATGAGGTTGATAAGAGGCGATACATCAGGTTCATTTACATATTTGTCTAATTTATTTTCCCCAAAAAGCACCCTGTAATAGCCTTTAGTAGTCAATACTGAAGCACATAGGATATTCTCTTATGTTTAGAAAGTAGCGCAAGTTTTGTTTCGGCTATTACGCAATTGCTCCTCCCGATATCAATGACATGCACACATATTGGTGCACGTAGGTATTTTATAGAACAAATAAAAAATAAAATGGTGATACTACCATCTGGGAAGTGGGTTCACGCACCCATTCAGCGAAAATCATATTTACGGTTAGGTTATTCAATTTCTTCATTTTGTATTTTATTTTTAGGTTCTCCCCAGTTTTGGACAATGCAATATTATTTCAGGATTTCTGCAGTGTTATATTTATAACACCACTTTCTCTCATGAGAAAACGTGGCGGGAATGAACAATTCCCAAGCCGTCAATGTGAACCAATCAGGTGTTCTGGCGCCTGTTTAGGTTGCACGTAAGAAGCTCTCCCTTAATCAATCTCTGTTCGGGAAAGACACGTAGAAAAAAATACCTTTCGTAAGATCTTTAGTGTCTTCGTAAAACGATAAGACTCGTCGTTATCGGGAAACGCACCCATGGTTAAATTGCAGTGAGTACCAACTGTGTTGTGGCTACAATTGGTTATTAGTCAGATTATTAGGATGAAAATATATCTTACACGTTCTAAAAAAACATGTAATTTAAAAATGTAAACATGAACACTTGTTTTGAAATCAGTTTAAGTTCATGATCAGAATATTAGTGCAACTATAGATATAATTCGTATAGCTCAATACTTCAATGCCAGCTATGCAGTTGCTGTACAAGTTGAACGGAAGGGGTTTCGTGTATCCCCGCTTTTCTCGTGCATTAAACGGCTGCATATATAATTTGGTTAATTGCTTGAATTAGGTAGACGTTGATATCTGCTGAAAATGAACTCAGCTAGATTAGGTATTTAATTAAAGCACACAAGCCCAAAGGAAATACCAATTAGAGAAACTCCTTGGGCTGGGCTTTTCCCATGCAGTAGTCCACTCTTAGCCCCTAATTCAAACCCCATTTAACTAAATCAAAAGTTGTTACGTAGACTTAACTATAGACTTAAAGGAATTCCGTGACATTACCCTAAAATTTAGTTCACTAATTGTTTTGTAGTTTAACACATACGTGGAAATTTGAGAAAGATGCATTTAATGTTTATACTAATTAGCTGAAATGTTTGAACACATCGCCGAATTCCTGTGATTATTATGTTAAAAATTTGAGCATTTTAAGTAATGAAATATGTACAAATAAAATTGTAAAAACTGGATTTTTGGATCATTCCGATATTTCGAAGCACTTGTATTTAATATAGGCTTCTCCTGGCAAATTAGAGATTGTCTCACGAATATGGAGTTGTACGCTAACACCATTTACAATTTTAGGCAACGCTGAGATTTGAAAGAAAAAAGGAATCAATTTAAACTGCACGATTAATACGTTGGGTTATATAAGATAAGATTCTGTGAAATATCCTGAAATCTTAAGACATAATTTTGCATGCTATCATTTATGTTTTGTGTGGAGTGTTAAGAAGTTTCCTACCCATGACCAAACTAGAGAATTAGGCTGTTTACCTATTGTCATGTAATATTTGAAGCAGTATGTTAAAGTAAAAATTGTTACTTGTTAAAAATTTAAATTGGTTTAAATTTTTTTTATTTAGTGTGAGAAGTTGGATATGCGTGGAATGGTTTGAGTTGGGCCCCTTTTACAAGCCTCCGATGTTTTCTGACAATCAAGCATGTATGCTATATTAGGCCTATGTAATATGTCACAGTGAAGCCGCATGTCACCTTACATCAAAGCAGTGTCAAATAACTTTTAAATAAAGATAAAAGTAATGAACAAAAAAGTTTTTTACGTGGAGCCTTTCCCGGCTGGTAATATATCAAATTTTACTTAAAGACAAATAATGACCATTGCATTCTGTCTATTAAGCACATTATTCCATGTTTGTTCAAATATGATAATTCAGTACAGCTGAAGCATGTTGTACGTTAGGGACCAGAATAAAATACTTTCCTGCAAAATAGTCATTTCAGTTGCCGGCTAACTGACACATGTTTGAAGTCTTCAGTTAAAAAAAATCCTGTGCCATGGTCTAAACGAGATTATGGCAATATAACAATTTCACTGCTTACGTCACTTAATGTGTAAAATGTCAAAAATACCAAAATAAAGGGTGCAACAACAATTAATGCATTAGGATATAACTTTCATAAGTTATTGCAAGTCGTTGAAGCTAGTGTTCATGCAGTGAGCGAGAACAGAAGCAAGTATTGGTTGATATTAATAACTTTTAAAAATATGTATTTTAAGTACAATTTAACAGGAGTACTAGGCCCATTGGCTGAAGTACAATTAAAATTACTTGCCAGGCTTGGAGAAGATTACAAAAATGCATGTGTTTACTTGCAATGGTGTTATGATGCCTGTATTTTGTTGTACTTTCCTTTTACCCTTCCATGTTAATCGAGATGCGAATAATTCTAAGGTACAGAAGCATCATAAGTAGTACAACTGATACAACTCAGGTTATGTTCCGGAGTTCCGGGTCCCCTCCAATATTACTTTATCTTGGCACGGGTTTGATGAGTTACCGTATTATCATTGCAAATATTGGTTCCCATAGTTTCAACAACAGTGTTATCATTCATTATATATAGCGCAGGCCCGGTTGCCACGAAAGTGTTTCACTTGCCATTTGTTCATTAATTCCTGAAATTAAACACAACGGCGAATGATTTGATGCATATACATATGATGAAATACATCAGGATACAGGGGCCGCTTACTTGATTAGTATTGTTACTGCTATTCGACTAAGGATTATATGAATATATTCCTCAACAGTAATTTTAACCACACATTTATGGATTTTTTTGCCGAACAGACGACAGAAAGGTGGTCTTATAATTAAGCGTTGACTTTTGTGACTTCTATGGGAGAAAAGTAAATGAGATGGCAGATATCTTGTACAATGCGTATTTTTTGGGGTCTTGCAAGCGGACAATGTATAGGGTAATGATACGCGTACGCGACTGAAATTGCAACTGCATGAAAAGTGCGATTCTTCGAAAGCGTTTATTTATCAGCCAAGGAAGCCTACATATCAAGTAAAGAGGTAAGATGTGAATTTCTAATAAAAAAAAGGAGCTTAAACGAGCAAAATATACCTAAATATACCTGAGTCCGTTTAACGGTATTGTATGGAACATCGCACTTCTTTGAACTTCAGGTAAAGGAACATTAATCCATTATATTTTAACAGGCTACAACATATGGTGTAAAAATCGTATGTGTCCTTTTATAGCATTTGTCTTTTCGTAGCATGCATGTACCAAGAATTTGGCGTGCTCACCCTCATGTTTTCTGTACACATGGGGAATTTATTGTATTGTTGCTTCAAAAACAAATAAAAAGCTCCAATAAAAATCAGACATAGCTATCACAGAGCGCGTTCCTAAAGAGATATAGCCCCTCGCGTCTAAGCAATCGCATTGCGAGCCAAGACATTTTCCCTCTGTTCATGTGCCAGCAAAAGCCTTATGACAAAGGTATTCACTCTTCATAAAACTGCACCCAGATTGCCAGCGATACTGACGCTGTAAATATAGCCTAACCTGAAGCACAAAAATAACATATACATACCTCCAGTGATCAAATGATTTTGATACACAAGCCTATTCTAATTCTGAAACTATATATCCCCGTCTGTTCGTAACGTGTAAATACGATATTTACCTCTGTCTGGCCCATTCAGCTTCAAAGAATGAATATTCTTTCGGTGTTAGGTGAAGATTGGACGGCGATAGTATTAATGCAAAAATGTATAAATCCAGTGTGTTATTTACAGTGAACAACGTACATTGAACATATTACTAGTTGCATGCATAAATTATATTTAAAAAGGAAACTGCTGTTGTCTGAAACTATTAATCGCTGAACTGTACTCAAAGTTTTGCCTTGCATCATGTGCACTTGGCATAATTCATCACAGAACGAGCAAACCATCCTTCTTGGAACCGCGAGCATATTTTAAAGGAACGACGTGATTTGTAGTCTTGTGGACAACGGTATTTCCCACTGATAGAGTTTGATATTCTTATTAGACTATTTAGCATGGTTACATTTTTGTGCGTAATCAAAACAACATAACATTTCGGTGTTACTTGTCAAGTAAAGCTTGCCTTGCGGTGCGTGCAGATGAGGGACGGAAAGAATGGTGGGGATGAGAGCGACAGTATGGGTGAGATGTGAGAGGCAGAAGGGGTGGGATTCTAAAGGAAGTATTGGAACGAATCGTGGCTGTTTGGTAGAACTGGTTGGTGAAATCTACCAAAACTACCCCCACATAATTTCTGCCAGACTTCTAGGACTCTTAAGCCTTCCTTGTGTAACTGAAGATAAAGAGAGAATGAGAGAGACAGAGTGAGTAGGAGAGAGATAGTAGGAGAGGGAGATAATAAGAGAGAGAGAGGTGATGGGGGTTGAAGGCGGAGACGAACCTGCTCTTCTTGGAGATTATTCCTGCTATGGTTAGAACAATCACCAAGGCAAGGCGGACAAAAAAATCTAACGGTTCTCAAGAAAAAGGATAAACGGACCGTTTTTCTGCAACAAAGATCGATTAACTTTGGCTATATTTATTTTGATTGGGCGCCTGGCAACCTGGAAGTGCATTTGGAACAAAAACAAATACGCGGATCTGCTGTCGTGCAAGTGTTCGGCTGAGCATTTGGAATGTGGTATAAACTTAACAAAAACCATTAAGATTTCTGGGGGAAATCAGGACAACTGCATTTTTCCACCAGGAACTGACTGCAATAGACGACTCATCTTTTACTACGAGGTAAAACGATCTCAGCGTGCAGTCTATTTTACGCCATCACAATGGTTGATTCGCTTTGGTCATTCTTGTACCATTCTCTGCCTTCGAAGGCCTACGTGTATTGAAGTATTAAACGAGGTTCAATTTAAATAAAGCTTTACATATTCCGAAATTAAATGTTGTAGTTTCTACGTAATGCAAGAACGTCTTGTGAAATGTAATGATTATTCATTTGGTTTCTTGGTATGTTTACTATAGGGCATGTTGTGATTTTAGTTCCTTAATATTAGCATAAGCTTTGTGCATACTTTTTATTCATTTTATTCTGTAAAGAATATTCCATACCGTTAGGATAGGCCTAGTATCACCAAATAAGTAGATATGCTTGCCATTGTTGTTTTTGTTAAAAGTTTTTGAGTAAAACATGCAGATTGTCTTTATTAGTTATAAATTGGAATAGTTGTAATATGAGTTTTTTTTTTAAAGCGTGCCATTGTATTTGCATTTAGAACTATCAACAGATATGCAGCATGCTATGTATTCATTCTGTTTTATATTTTTATTATTATTATTTATTATTATTATTCCAGGAAAAACACAGGAACCAGTTAATTAGTTATGTGTGTTTTTTTTTTTTGCTATTTGCTACATTTAATTTACAATATACCGACTATTTTTTTAATTAAAATGTGCATCCATCATGCAATACAATTTCCGGTTTTATACTTGCAAAGTCTAAAAATAATGTGACAAATTTAACAAATAAGATAATTCTTTATTGTAATAATGTAATACAACTATATTATATCAACAACACAAAAAGTATTGTTGTTGTCCGTTGGAGTATCATGTTCCTAATAAATGCGAGTTTGCTTTAAAATATTTTTAATCAAAAAACTATATTAAGAAGCATACCGTTGTTGTGTGTGTTAAAGATATATTAATTAAGGTATCTCACATATAGCTTTGCCATATACAACTGATAATTAACCATTAGTTGTGTATGGCAAACCTGTATATGAGGTACCTTAATTCCCAGTTATTGGTTATGTTTAATATTAGTTAGACTTATTAGCGACAGTTTAAGGAATTCGAATTTCTCACCCACCATAAATGTAAATTCATTTGCAGCTGTTAGAGACAACTCCGAGTTACAGCGAAAATAGATTGCCGCTTTAAAAAACAAAGAGGGGGTGGTTATATTGTTCTCGCCTTTTGCGTTTAAGTAAGTAGTTTACTTTATTCTGTTTTATGGCATTTACATTTTATGTTAATACATATGTAGTATTGGTCATATGCTTCGCTTTAATTTAGCACAATATGTTTTACTTATCGGTGCTATTACCCTCACTGTCATTCTGGCAGCTGGATCCTTCACCGAAGGCTTTGCGGATATGGCAGATGCCGATGAAGCATTTGTGCTCTCCGCTACTCCGAATGAGTCGGAGTCAAAGGGTTTACAGGACGACAATAAACAGGAAAGTCAGCTGGGAACTTCAAGCAAGTCTCCGTCATCCCAGACAACCTACACTCAACAGGTTAGAACTATGTTAAAACATCAAATATATGAATTGACATAGAAAAAACTTCAAATATATGAACCGAACACTGATCTGAAAGCTAATCTTACTTCAAGAAAATTCTAGAATTATATAGTTCTAGAGTATGCAATTATTTAGAAAAATAAATTGAGGTACTTCATTAAATTCTGTAGTAAATTAACAGGTGTGGAAAATACGTTAGTTGGTATCAGACGACCAGTGCAGAATACGAAACTCTCTATTTACCATTTAGATTTCTGCAGGCACGCTAATCAGCAATCCACCATTTTCAGCTCTCTTTTGCTAGTTAATACACTTATGGCATGTGCTTAAAGTATTATTCTATTAATTTGTTGCTAATTTGTTTTTAATATTTTCTCCCTGTATCGCTATATAATACTCTTTATATATTAGATTTAAATAGCATTTTATCACTCATAACAAAGCATTTTAGAATAACCAGTTTGAAAGTAACGGTCGTACGTATGTCACGGCATTATTTTTGTCCTCATCGCCGTTGACGAAGAGGAGTTTTATCACGAAACTACTTAAAGGCCTTAAACTACTGTAGACTTAATTTTTATGATAAGTTGTATAAAAACAATAGATGGCATACAGTTCCTGTTGTGTTATCCTTCAATACTGACTATCTGCATTTAACTGCACAAATGAATAGAACATTGCATGGTCTTCCTATATTTATGTAATATATGCAACCGTAATTTGACATATCTGCGGTACCCCCCCGCTCACACACACACACACACTTTACCAGATTCTTCTGAAACAAAGAATATGCAACATATCTCGGCTTTCAGACAGTAGTGTTTGACTTCAGTAACATACTTGCTCTCATAAAAAGTTCTTACATTAATGAATGGCCGTTGATAGTTCTGAGTTCGATTTCAAAACCAAACTAACAACTTCATAAAAATATGTAGGAGTAAAATCAGCTGGCAGTTTTACTATTTTTTAAAAATACGTTTAAACACGAATGTTAATTTCGGTCTTGATGGCAAAAAACCTTACGTTAATGTATATTCTGTTGTTAATAGGGTATGGAAGGTATAAACGTCTACTTACATGAACGAGAGCTATGGACAAAATTCCACGAAGTTGGAACTGAAATGATCATTACCAAAGCAGGCAGGTAAGATACATCTTTTGCTGTATTTGGACATCTGTATTTGTTTGATATGTATCAAACAAATCAAATTGTACAACTTTCATGTAAATCCCTTTCTCCTAACTGAAAGAAAGCAACCATATGGCATAAAGCCCCCTCTTTCATATTGCTAACACAAAAAATACATCTGTGTTTGCGTATGTGTCTGTTGAGGATATATGCCTTACAATGAACATATTTAATGTCTTTGGGTTCTATATTTTTCCATCCATCCATTTTCTACAGCTACTTGTTCTGTGTGAGATCGTGGTTATCCTGCAGCCTATACCAGGAAGTGCCTGAGTGAGGCAGGGTATACCCAGGACAGGATATTTTTGTATCTTTAGGAAATAACATTTTAAAGATGAAAAATAGCTTGTTTTTAGCTGAATGTTCAAGGGCTACGGTCTAAATACTAGAGACTGAAGCTGTATTAATAGTCTTAATATAACATCCACTAATTTTTGGTCTTTTTCAATCAGTCATACATATTGAAGTTTAGGTTTGTGCAAGTGATCATTTTGTCTATTTCAGATTATTATACCTTATCATGAAACCTCTCACATGGGTTAAATGATTTTAAATATTATATCTCTATTCTATTCACACTGATCTTTTAATGTAGATCATTTAAAACCATTTTTTTTTGTCCTGGTGGAAACATTTTAAACACCCCCCCTAACATATCCCCCACCACCAGCAACACATCACCTTTTGCCAAAACAGTACAAGGACAGTGTTATTCCACCTGGTCAGTGTTAGTTCAAGAAAGCTAACTAACTGCTAACTCCCCTGATATATATATATATTTTGATGGACGATTGTTATTAAAATTTGACAATTTTTTATTAAATGAAATGTGCATTGTAGTCAAGTTAACAAAATGACGGTGTAATATTAACCAGTGTAACATAAACGCAAAAAATATTAAAAGAATTTGCTGATCATAATAAAAAAAAAATAAAGCAGCCATGCACACAAATAATGCATACCTTTGAGATGTACAATAAAAACAATTGCAATAAAATAAGTATTATTAACAAAATATATCAAATTTATATATGATGTATTTAAGCAGTTATTTGTTTATCTCCTTTCCTTTTAAGTCAATATAAGGACACACATAAATCTAATGTTTACATTTCATTCCAAAGCATAATAAAATTATGTTAAAATTTTATTTATATGTGTTATTGTTATTAATTTGTTTCATTGAGATGTTTTTATTAACTTTTATTTATTAACAAAGCTGTTCTCTAATAACAATTGGAAGAGCAAATTTACAAAACTGTTGTTTTTGAAAGGAGATGCAGTTGACCTAAACACAGGCTTCCTTATCGTATGTCAGAGCACTGGGAACCAAAACTCACTCAGTCCTCAAATTAAATTTCCAGAAGTGTTCTTGATAATATATCTCATGGAGTACATTAATTTTTTAAATTTGCTGTTCAGTTGTTTTTGTTGAATGAATTAAGACAAATTATTACATAGCCATTTAAGCAGACTTATAGAAAAATTTGTGGCTTTTACAGTAGTGTACAGGTTCACAGGAACTGGAACCAGGACCAGAAAATATATTTGTTTTGGGCTGCATATGGAACCTTAAGGTATACTTCTGTAAGTGTGTTATATACAATGGTTATGATTAAAATACATGGCAAATTACTAAACTTATGAACTGACTATAAGAAAACCACCTGTCAAACCCCTCGAGCAGTACTAAAAACGTTTCATCATCAGTATTAATGACCAGTATTGCCATCATTAATAGTTTGTTCTTCTCATTTCATTTTCAGGCGAATGTTTCCAAGCTACAAAGTGAAAGTCACTGGACTAAATCCCAAAACTAAATATATTCTCTTGATGGATATAGTACCTGCAGATGATCACCGTTACAAATTTGCTGATAACAAATGGTATGTAATAAATGTAATAAAAGTGTTTACTCTGACAGTGATTTAATTGATGGGGCTAATCATTTATGTGGCCTTCTAGAAAAGCCCAATTATTAATTGCAAAGTAATTCATTAAGTCATACAAACTTTAGTTCCATTTGATTTTATTATATGTGATAAGTTTAGTAAAAACTGAAAAATCCATCCTTCCATCTATGCATCATCCATCCATCCATCCATCCATCCAGCTTTTATAGCATTTATCCCATAAGCAGTCACAATGGACAATGGATTTTATTATTGTTGTTACTGTTGTTACTGTTGTTACCAATAATAAGTATGATATTATTAATTTACATATTTTACATCCACATTTATAATTTAAATAATATAGCCACAGTTGGCTGTTTTCGCAATTTTGTAGGTGGATAGTTCACTATTTACTCTGAAGAACGTTAATTAAATAAACATGTCTGTTACACTATTTGTGGGAAAGTTCCTTTATGTCTTCCTTCAACAAGGCAAACTATAGTTGTCATGGTGTGTATGTATGCATTCAAACTAAAAGATAACAATACAGTGGTAACTCTAAAATAACTGTTAACATAAGCCCCGTAAAACACTTAAGGATTCTGGGTCCCTGTGAACCCTGCATAGGACAAGCAGGTATAGAAGATGGATAATATCATTATTATTAATATTTCTGCTAACAAGACATTTGTGTTACATTTGAATTTATTGGCATTATTTAAAATCTAAACTTCCAGTTAACTTTGAAAAGTACCTCTTGAATAGCAAACACCAAGCCAGTCATTTTGAACTGGGACTTTTCACTGTGAGTGATCCAAAAATGATTTTACAATGACATATGCTGATTCAAACATTTTAGAAAATGTTTTCATAAATATATCAAATGAATACCAGTCGGTTCGCCCTTGGTCGCCTGGAAGTTTCACTTAAAGACATATATCATATAACAAAAGAAAGAATGAACAGGGCTGCGTTTCCCAATCAACGACGGAATTTAGCATTAACGATGCATCGTACCACGTAAGTCCGCAGTATCGTTACCTCCGTAGTTCGAACTATGGTTTCAGGAAACACCTGCGTCGTACTTACATAGTTTGAACCACGCAAGTTGCTAACGTAGTTTTGGGAAACGCATCCCTGTTAAGTAAGAATCAGAAAGTCGTCTCAGTCCTTATCAATAACTATATTTTGATAATTTTCTGTCAACAAAAAGATTATGCAGTTATCCAGTGATTATTGATTTAGTATTGAACAGTTTCTTGACATGGTAAGCACATATATTACAGTATGAGCTTTTAAATTTTGATTAATGCAAGAAGGAGACAAAAACCTATTTTACATAACATGAAATTTAATTAGGTGTGAGTTCTCAGAATTTAAATGCACACTGCAGAAAATTCTTTAAAATAACTTACCCATACTACTATTGAAACAATTAGTTTGATGAAATTAACATTGAAGTGGACCAAATTACAAGAAGAGGGCAATCGTTGAGTGCTAGTTATAAATGGTTGTTTTCAAGGACAATGATTTTATTGGACAGTTTCTTGTGCTAGGATATATTCAACTATTATCATTCTCTTTTACTTAACAGGATTTGACCTTTATTTTATTTTAAATATTGAGTTTGTGGTAGTTTCTAGTCTGACATAAAATGTTGGTTGTCTAAAAGGCTCATTCAGATCACTCCAAATGTGTGACCAGGTCAAGCCATTGTTAATGTATGATGAGCTCACCTATTGTGATTGTAAGCATTGTGAATGTGTGCAAGTCAAGCTAATGCAATATTAACTTTGGTGATACAGGTCTGTGACGGGGAAGGCTGAGCCTGCTATGCCTGGCAGGCTTTATGTACACCCAGACTCACCCGCCACTGGAGCACATTGGATGAGGCAGCTAGTCTCCTTCCAAAAATTAAAACTTACAAATAACCACCTCGATCCATTTGGACATGTAAGTGTTAAATGTTTTGTTGTCTGTACATTGTTTTCTTTGTGTTCCTGGCACTTGATATGTAAGGGATTTTACAAAAAAAATGATTATTATTATTATTCATTTTATTACCGTGGTTGTCCGTAGGTTTTAAAGATAGCGGTGGTTTATGAATATACATACATCAAGTATGTAAGTATTTTTTATGTTATGATGACCTAAAACATTATGTTACTAATGCATTCCATGCTTTGAAGAGCAATAATAAACAATCTAGGCCTATGTTTAAGTTCTGAAGTTCCAGACCTGGCTGTGGGTTTTTTGGAAATGTAGAATTGGCATAGGCATCTGTTTTGTTTGTTGAGCAACACTGCCTTTGAGCCCAATTAGTGTGCTTTTCACCATTCTAAGGTTTGGATTTTATTTGTTAGGAAACAGTGCAATTGAGCCCAATTAATGTCCAAATCTCAAATATGCTGTAAAAACTGACATCACTTACGTCATGCATCTCCTTCAATAGTCTTATGTAGATTTAATATGGTGCATTTGGAACAATATTAAAAGAGGCTGAAAACAAAATGTCAAAAAGGGTGGATTTAATAGTCAAATTAAATATTCTGGGGCAAAACTATTGAAGTTATAAAGGTTGAATGCAATAATAACCAAAACAGTCATTCAATAGGATCAGAATATACTTTCAAGATTTTATTGTTTGCACTATATGTGCACAAGCCTTCAATTTTTAGATGCTATGGAGATATGTGTAATTCATTGATTCTGTGACTCAGCTGTGTCAAATAATCATGTGAATGCTAATAAGTACTTATACAGCATATACTTCTAACTTTGGGGAATTCTTTTGAATTATTTAAAAACATTTTAAACCATAAATTTTTATATTGTTATAGTGATCATGACAAAGCACACTGAAGTATGAATTCAACACATTTATAAAAATCAAAGAACGTAAAAATATTATTACTAAATATTATGTTTAAAATTTCAGCAAAAATAACTTGCCTGCTCATCGAAATTTTACACTACTTAATTCATTAGTTAATCTAAAAATAAATGCTATGAATACCTAAATTGTCAAAATAGGTTTTAATCAAACAAGTGCTTTATCGAATATAAAATGTTTGTATGAAATGTGTATGGTAGAGTCTACCTACAAATGCGTGAGGCTGGTAAGTTTTGCTTGTATGTACAAGGGCAAACTTCAGTGCCTCAGACCCTACTTAGAAGTTAAAAGTTAGAAGTAGAGAACGGCCATCTTGTGGGCTGGTCTTTAGACTGTTGATCTTTCAGATGCAAACATTTTAGTTCATCCATCTGTGTGATTTTGATGCAACTATTTTCACTGTACATATATGAACTTACTGTACAGTGAAAATATTTAAATATCCATCCACCATCCATCCATTTCCCAACTGCTTATCCATCACATGATACTGAAGTAAAGATCTGTAATGATTATGCAGCTGTTTCATCTAATAATTTTCTAATTATTAATTTGGCTAAATAATTATTTTCAATATTATACCAAACTTGTTATTATTGTCCAACAGCTGAAAGTATAAAACAGCTCCAGGAGCTTCAGTAGCCTTCACATTACTTATTATATACTGATGGTCAACAAATACATTTTACATATATATCATGACATCAGTTTAAGAAAATGAAGGAAATAATGTGGCAAAAAATGTCTTTTTTTTAAGGCATATTACCTGCTTTATCTAACTGAAACTTTAGTTCAACCCAAAATTAGTAAGGTAATTATAAAGTATTTTATTTATGAATATTTGGGAAAGAGGATGATGTTGACAAAACAAATTTAATAGGGTAAAAATGAATAGCTTATTCTTAATAAATAATACATTTACTATCCATTCTGAATTGTTATACGTATCGCCTGATAATCACATCTCTTTTCTGGATCTGGATGAGTTTTCAGAGACATAAACATGAGTTTATCATGTCATAAATGTGTATGTTTGAAACTTGTGGTACTGCAGAAAAAAAATCACAGAAATTCTCAAATATGAAAATGTTCATATCTGTAATGATTAAAATAATGCCAAACAGCATAATAAAGCCATACTGATAGAGGAAAAAAACACTGGAGTCAACATTGCAAATATATAACATGAGAAATGGGATAGCAGCTAAGTAACATAGAGGACATGCTGTGCAAGATAAGATAAGATAAGATAAGATAACTAAAACAGATAGGCCTAATTCCAAAGTAAAGTGCAAATCAATGAATGTATGCATATGCATGTATTTATCCATCTGCTTATTTTTTGTGTTATTTGGAAAAATATTCAAGATACATTTATCACATATGAATATACATTTAATTATATCATATTTAAAGGAAATTATAGAGTCAGTTATTTGTGTTGACTGAAGTTTTAGTACAAAATACATTGCACGTTCACTAGTAATACACCTTTTCACGATATCGACTGCTTGATTCAGTGTCATTCTGTGTTATTGGTATTGTAGAACAAATCATGCAGGGCAGCTTCTGAGAACCTGAAGTTGATATATGCTGTCTCCATTAGAAAGTGCATAAGAATCTAAATCTACTTAAATTGCCAAGAGTATTTCTTGATTATAGCTAAGGTCATGAATGTGTTGTGCTATTTAATTATATTTCTGCAAGTGTTACAATTATTAAAGTATTAGCTCGTGCGTTTAGCGTGCTTATTATATATTCCAGTAAAATGTATTAATACTGGTACATATTTTTGCAGATAATTTTAAACTCCATGCACAAATACCAACCCAGACTTCATATCGTGAAGGCCGACGAAAATAATGGATTTGGGTCCAAAAATACGGCGTTTTGTACTCACGTATTTGCAGAGACTTCGTTTATTGCTGTTACGTCTTATCAAAATCATAAGGTAAGAAGTTTGACCGTCTAAGTTCCATAATTATGTGTGAAAATCTTACAGTTTGCGTGTTTCTGTTACAAAAGCAATACAGTTAAAATTCCATTACAGATCAATATACTGTTCGTATAATTAATAAAATATATTTTATCGCGTAGGTCAAATTCTTTACATTGTAGAAGCGATTTGTGACTAAGATGACAACAAGATTGTTTTGAAAGCAGAATTGACTGTTACGTGGGCTAATTAATGCTAATTAGCCTGAATAGAACATTTAAAAAAATAAAATAAAAAGCAAACCAAAATCCAGCAGTGGGAAAGTTAACACAATGATAATAGGTGTATTTACACCAACTGTGAACTAGTAGTTAGCCTACGTGTACTTTCTGCCGTGGTGTGACATATTGTGGCATTTTAGCTGCTTTAATTTACTAAAGTAGGGCTGCTTGAAGGACTCCTTAAATAAAAATGTCATGTACTTGTTGTTCGTGGGTGAGTTTCCCGAAGCCTTCTTAACGCTATACGTCGTATGTTAAAAGATAGAATTTACGAACGAAGTTTCGCTAAGAAGGCTTTGGGAAACTCACCCCGTGTCGATTCGATCAAACCGTCCTGTGACGTTTGGCATCGGTCAGCTAAAATTCATAAATATTTTAAACGAAGTTATTTTATCACAAACCCAGACGTTTAACTTCTGAATAAAGCGAAAGTTGTAGTCATGCTTCCTTAATGTAAATTGAAGTCTGTCAAAGATACGGCTGTTATAAATATTCGAAGATTAAGTCTCAAAGGGCTGAAGCACTTGGTAATATTGTAATGAGGAACTCCTAATAAATTCTGGTTATATTTCAATTATTTTAAAAGACTGTGAAGATTTCAAAGACCCAGTGTTTTTTTTCCCTGAGACAGAAAAAAGCAATAAAAAAAAATGCAGTCTGAGAAGTTCCTGAAATAAATTCCGTATTACCCTATAGGAAAAACCGCGTTGCACTTGTGTGTAAATTCAAGTGTTTAGCAAGAACGAATAATTAAAAATATGTAGGTAGTTTTTCATTATTTTAATTTCTTTGCATGGACAAAACTGAAGTCACAGTGGCATGGTCAGAACTTTCTTTTGATATTACTTTACTATCTAAGACGCGTCCAGTTTGATTTATTCCAATAAGTCTGTTTACAACTTGGATAAGGAACTGAACTGTTTATTTCCCTTGATCAACACTGTTATGCTTCCTATGGCAGGGAGAAGGCCCCAAGCCCACCAATAAAGGTCAGAGACCACAAACTTTTAAGGGCTGAAGAAAATTACAACACAACGGTGTAGCTTATTAAATTCAGGGTACAAATTCAGTCAGACAAATGAGAGGGTTCTTTTATAAGAATCTGAAAAGCACCATGTTTACTTCTGTAATTCAAATAAAGTTATTTAAATAAAATTAAATTAATCTCGATACACCCTCTATATATGGGATATATGTTTTTTTTTTAAAATTATATTGGGTATATGATTTTCCCCAAAATAAGGCCAGTTAATTTTTTTCCAATACATCTCATGTTTTTCACGGGGGTCCAAATTAACTTCTACTTTAAGGTAAGCTTTTATATAATTACAACATTGATTCAGTATTTAACAACTGGTGGAGCATATATATGATGGCGGCAGCATGTATCTAAGAGTACAGACTATCTCACCTGTTTTTAGACATTGTAGGTGAGACTCCAAATATGAAATGTGGATCAGACTATTGTTTGAGAGCTCTTATCTTTATCTCACATGTCTCTCTCTCTCTCTCTCTCTCTCTCTCTCTCTCTCACACACACACATACACACACACACACACAGAAATAGCATACATATGTACAGAAAGTAAACTAAACACAGAAACCTAACCCACATCCGAAACAGCTAAATGTTCAGTATAGTGCTCTATAGTATAATGTCTAATACTGTACATAATATAATATTTCTATATTTAATTATTCTAATCCTAATAGTGTGTGTGTATGTATGTATGTATGTATGTATATATATATATATATATATATATATATATATATATATATATATATATATATATATATATATGCATAGGTAATGTTTACACATTTAAAATGACATTATATGGAAATTTTCTAGCCCAAAACGAACAGGCCTACAATGAACATAATAATATATAAGACAAGATGTATATTAGGCCTATGAAATCTAGATCCCAATAAATTTTAATTTGATTATGAACCATATTATATGTATATGCATATAGAATAAGAAGAGTTTCTATTTTAGTTGGTAGGGCAAACATAAATTTATTATTGATAATAAAAATTATGTCCGGTAATAATAATTAAATAATTTATAAAATGTGCTGAGTCTATTATTTTCATTTTTAACATGATTAAGAGTAAAGGGCAACTTAGCATTGTTGAGCTTTTATCTTTTATATATTTTATAAACTAACATTTTGGTAAATTAAACTAAATTTTGGCATTTTCCCCGATAATACATGTATTATCCCATTCTTATTATTAATATTATTTACTCACCTTTTACATTTTTGAAACCAATAAGAGAAATTTACTGAGATTTGTGCCCAAGTGAGTGATTACCCACTGAGTGGGTAATTTGTTAATTGTGTAGATGCGTACGCAATTCATAATGGTTTAATGGCGCATGAATATGCTAAAGAATAGGCTATGAAAATTCGATTATCTTTAGTAGAAAAAAACAGTGTGGTCAAAATAATGGAAAATCTTATATATATGACAAGAATATGTGAGAAGAAGCTCATTTTGATGGGCCATAAAATGTTAGTAGGCCTACATCCTATATCGGTTTTTGAAACGAAAAATGCATTTAAACAAACCAACGAAACGAATCTTAGCCTATATATTTGAAGAGTACTTTAGAGAATGGTTTCCATGAAAAAAATGTTACTAGAAATATGATTAATTTATGGCCGTTTCACTGTTTTCTTGCCGCTGCCTAGAACCGTATACTATTCTTAAAAGGTGAGGTGGGGCAGGAAGCAGAGGAAAATGAGAACCATTATTGCCTTACGAGCCAATGAAGACGAAAGCCAATGAAGACGGAAGAGGAAATCCAAACGAATGTTTTTTCGAAACATACCGTTAATTATATCCGATGACGTAAACGAGAGGTCCGTAGACCACAAACTTTTGGGCAAATAAATACTTTTATTAACTTACATAGATTAGAGCTGCGGGAATAAATAATAGAATGTCTTCGGGAGTTACAAGCGTTCCACCGGTCTCGTTGTTGGTTTCTGAAGGTTCTTCTGAAGGTATTTGACACATAGAAGTTCTCTTGCGTACCTGTTATCGGGTTTTTAAGACCTCCCCGAGATGTTTGCAATATTCCTGAACACAAGGCTTACTTGCAAAATATTGTAAAGGAACAGATAAGAAAGCGCAGCCCTACACTTATGGTCTACCGTTTAATGCAGAATAAGCGTTTACGTATTTTCTAACATTATTTTAATTTATAAGCTGTATTTCCAGTGGAATTGGTGGGGCACGTGAAAGAACAAAATAAACTTTTAATTAAATTAGGATATTCTTAATCTGGACCGAATTTTTAAAATCTTTGTTTTTCAGATAAAGTGTCAGAAGTCTGTGGATGGTCTTGGATGAAATACATTTTTTCCAAATTTAAAATAATAAGCTTGTTAAAATAATGATTACGTTCCACCACAATGACTGTTACCATTATTGTTAATGCAACTGTACCATTACTAGCACCATCAATAGTAACAATAATAAAATTATTATGTTAGGCTAAATAAAACGTTCTGTAGTTAATAATGTGCTGTGTTACTTTCATTAAAAAATTAACAGAACTGTTTTTCATAACATAAGAAATGTATTAGCTGATCGCAAAAAATGGGGCCTGTTCTTCCATCCGATCCTTAAGTCAAAAAAGCGCTTAAAAGTTATGTGACTTTAACTGTATTCTTAAGTCAAAAAAGCGCTTAAAAGTTATGTGACTTTAACTGTATTCTCCCCTCATGAGAGCGGTTACTGCCATCGCACGTGACCCTAAAAAGAAGGTGCGCCAGAACAAGAAGTGAAATTCATCAAGCGAGATAACGGGTTGCGCCCTCAATTATTTTGGCAACAATCAAAACGTAAAACTTTAATTTTCATTGTCAATCTAATTGAAATTCGCAGAAACCCTTTAATTCTGACTACATGGTGGTAGTCTATTACCCCTATATTTGGTCATTCTCAGGAACTGGACCACCCTAGGGGAGATTCTGTTGAGCGCCCCCACCCCCACCACAGCAGCAGAAAACAAATTTTGTCAGTTCGTTTATTTAGGAAACATTTCAGTAGCACAGGGTATGTTACAGTGCAATGCAGAGTTTGATTTTTATGCAGAGCAATTGACAATACCGTAACTTATTAGGTGTGTTAAAATTATCATTTGTAGCTCTAATTTAATGATCCTCAAATATATACTAACGCAAAACAGACAGACTGTTTTTAAACCTTTCAGCTTTATTGCATGTAACCCACAATAGACAATTAGTACGTTCGTTTCTTCTATTTTTAATAGTCAATTGTTTTACTCCGCAATTGATTAACTGTCCGAGAAGCATAATCCACATTTTAGACAATGGTGCTACATAATGTATAATTAAACTGAAGTTATGCTCTTGGCGGATAAAATAATAATGCCATCAACTGCATAGTCCAAACAAGTTTATAGGCTACAGCGTAGGCTGCAATATATAATTCCAAACTAACTGCTAGTCACTGCTACTAAAAACCCACACATCTACCCCATTTCGTGTAAAATGGTAACCAATTAGGCGAGTGTCATTGTCAGGCAGTTCTATTGGGGACCCTTTACCTAGTGTAGGCCTAAGTAGTTTAAGTAGGCTATATATGAAGTGTATGTAAGTTTACGAAAATACGAAAGACGAATCGGAATTCAAAACGGAGCCTATTTTTTGCTCATTTTAATTGATAGAATTGCTGTTCTAGCAAAACGTCCTACTTTATCAAAACAGCCTCCCGTAGTGCTAATCGATAGCCCTAACTGTTACCCTAACCCCCCAAAAACCCCAAAAACCCTTACCTTAACCCTAACCCCTAAACCCTAACCCTAATCCCAAGACAGTGGAACTGCACATCCGCAGAAAGGCTCGATAGCACGTCTGGATAGGTAGGATGTTATGACAGAACACCGGTCGTTTAGCCTAATTCACTCGCCTACTAGGGCCGTTGACAAGACAGATGTCACTTGAATCCTGCCCAGTAATATACTTTGTAGGCTAACTGTAATTGTTATAGAGTGAAATGAGTTATTCACAAGCGTTTTGGATCGTAAAATTTGTTTCTAAATGTATGATACGTGTCAGAAAGTTTCGTTTGGTTACACGTTCGGCTTTGTGAAAACTTCAGTAGGCTATTGCGTTTGGTCGTGTATAGGCGCGTGACTTAAAAAAGGCCCATAAGAAAGTCGAATCGGAATGCACGTAAGGGTTATTCATATACATCACGCCCATACTTTGATGTTTCTCCGCCCACAATACGTATCTAGTTGATTTATACTTCTGCTTCCAATCGAAGTCGTGATTACGGCGTACCTGATCTTGCCGTAGTCTAACGTGCACCTCCCCAGAAATGTAACTACACGCCGCGACGACGCAGACCGCAAAAATGGGATTGGTCCGTTTGGTAGCATTCGTTTTTCATGGGAGCGAAGAAAGCCTACATCCCAGGTATAGTTAGGGTTAGGGATTGAAACTGAAGTGATGCTTATATCTAACATTAAATAATCCACCCTAGGCATCGTAGCAACAGGTCTACAAAACAATCAGAATTTCACCTACCTCCATTCCTACTTTATTCGTAGTTTATTCGTACTTTACAAGATTAAAAAGGTTAAAAGTAGTACAGACACTAACTACAGAAGGAAAAATGCATAAAAAGTGACTTTGTAGTGGCTAATCATTTTTCCAAATGTATCTGTAGGAAGTTTGGAGAAGCACAGATATAACCAGGACTCGATAAATGGATATTTTGTTAAATGTTTTTTCAGTTTCAATTGCATGATTCAACTATTGAATATATCGAAGGGTGGAAAAACAAACGCAACATACAAAATTATGTATCACCTAGCATTTGGCGGTGTAATTACTGATTAGATGTATATAAACAGTTTCTGGTGCAGAAACAAATTACTTTACCAGTAGAGAAACACCATTGCATATCTGGACAGACATTATGATCAAACTGCAGTTTTTACCACTGACATGGTATTTAAAAACATAGCCATCACAGTCTGTGTGCCAATAGGCTGAAGAGCTTAAACATTATAAATCTGTTATTTGAAAAGTGAGAAAATATATGACACAATTATTAGTATTAAATAGGAAGCCTTGAAAGACTACTTATTCCTGTTTTTTACTGATCTGATGATCAGGCATACAAAATACATGTACCCCGTGTAGCCATCTCTACTGGCCACCCAGAGATAGTCATGAGTCATTTTGCATGGTTGGCTCATCTTGCCCTGTAAGAGGTAGCCTGTCTGATCTCCAACCTGTTATTTTTCTACATACCATGTTTGATTTATAGTTTATATATGTGCACTAAGTAAGCAGGATCAGTTAGATTTAGCAACATATCAGTGACTTGATTACCAAACAATTTTTTAAGTTGCTGAACACATTTTTTTATATTGTATAGAAAATTTTCATCAAGATTATTTAGAAATATTTGCTGCATTATGTTGCAAGCAGAAATTCATTACTACTGAAATACTAGGCCCTTTCGGCACAAATATCAAGGAATCAGAAGCTACCACTACTGTCATATGAGCATAGTCTACTGCAGAAGACTTCCCTGTATTTAATTACTAAGAAACAAGAGCCCATTCTTGGTGTTCCTTGAATGTTTCTACATCTAGAATCTGGGTTATCTAGGAAGATTGTTGATAATTATTCTAAAATGATTTCATTAGGTGTTAGTATGTACATGTACTCATGGTAACACTCCTGTCATCATGGATGTAACAGAGTAATACACAATGGACATGTTCCCTAACACCTTGATGGTTGTTTCACAGATCACACAGCTGAAGATTGAAAACAACCCCTTTGCTAAAGGCTTCCGGGGGAGCGACGACATGGAGCTTCACCGGATGTCCAGGATGCAGAGGTATCTATAATAGCCACCACACCTTAGAGTGTTTTTGACCAATTTAAATGCTGCTTCCTTCAGGAATTTAAAATGCAGATAAGCCTTTTCTTTTTAGATGTATTGGATAAGTTTATGCTTAAGAATGGTTTTTATTGCCTTGTAACAGCCAATAAACATCAATTAATCAAATGTTAGGACAAAAAATGGGAATGATAATTTATTAGATTATAACAGATAATTTTCATATTAGGCAAAACAATCTTGAAACTCAAAGAGGATACATCATTGTTCTTTGGTTCTTGTTTGTTAACTGCTTAATTATATGTAACAAATGTTATGAGCAGCAATATAAAATTCAGAATTTAGAGGGTATTTCTCTCACGTGTCTGATTCACTCAGATGATCACTATGAACAATGTCAGATTTTTTGTCAAAACATAACACTGACCATCAACCACTGCCTTTTCTCTCATAGCATTTTCCCTAGCACTTAGATTTTAAAGGTCAAAGAACAGAACTTTGCTGAAGGATCAGAATATTGCAAAAACACACTGTTTTATCATTAGGGGACACTGATTTGCCTTTCCCTGCTGTAGTTGACAAAACCAACCATTTAAATAGAAAAAGTAGCAATAATTATTACATTTTATGCTGGAACTATTCTTCTCACTCTCTCTCATCCAGTGGTGAGCATAGGTGCCGGATAGGGGGGCTTTCTTTAACCTAAACCATAATAATCATACTGGTACAAAATATAAACCAGTGAGCATGTTTCAGTCTACGCAAGGGTGAAGTAGACACAAGCTTCCCTGATTATTATGTCTGGATGACAACCATGGAAGCCCATACAGACTAGCAGTCATTAATAGGCTGTTCCTATGCCTCAAATCATTTTTAATAATATGAAAGAGTCTAAAAGGAAGGAGCATTGATTACTATACACTTACATGAAGATACTGCCTGCTAAAGTCCGAGACCCTGTTGTAGTACCCTTTACTAAGGAACTATGCCTCCTGTTGTAAAAATAGTAAAAGATCAAGACTTCGTAGGCAATGTGAGTCATTTTTATCAAGGTATCTGCTAAACAATTTAGCTTTTATCATTACAAACAAAAATATCTTAAATTTCTTATAAAAATCTTACAAAAAAAAATTAAGAAGTTACATTCAAAAAGATTGTAAGGCTCTTTCGCTGTTTGGAGAGGGAAATGGAAGCTAATGAGTCAATGGTTGGGTTTAGCAGTGGAGATATTATGTAATGTAACAAAACTTCGTGGAGTATTTTTAGATCTATCCTTTATGTATGTTACTGAAATTTTGGGTTGAATAATGGTTAGCAGCAAAATGCTCTACAATTTTAGAAAGGTCAGAATCTGAAAGTGCATGTTTGTATGAGAGAGGAAGGGAGGATTTTTTTTTTTTATATGAATTCCTTATTTTTTTTAAGCCCATAGTCAGATTGGTTTAGTCAGGTCAAGCCAAAATTAATTCCTGTATGAATGTCAAAGCATTACTAAAGTGTAAAAATCTAAGCTTCATATTATAGGTCATTGTGACACCAATGCCTTTGGGATTTTATTTAAATTGGCTAAATTGTTGAGGTTTAGTGTATTAGCCCATTAAAGCTTTTATTTTAAAAATGATGATTGACTTGATTCAGTGGTCACATACAAATGCACTGCCAATAATAAAAACTGATTATTTACACAAGCATTTGAAGATTGCATTAAATCTTCAAAGAAAGCAAAATATTTACTTACACAATACTGACTTGCAATGGTGAATAAAAATACCACCATATTTTTAAAGCCCAGGAGAGACAGATGCAACCAAAATATCTAGCATCTTTAGTTCAATGACGGCAATTAGGACAAATTAGGCTGTCTTAGCATACACAGATTCACTCTGAGTCAGAAGTTGTTAGTCATCCTGTCATCATATCATAATAATGGTTATAAATGGAGATAATGATTTATCATAGTTAAAAAACTTGGCTTTTCCCATGCACTGTCATGCCTAATTTTCGCTATTGCATGTCTGCAACAGTAAGGAGTACCCAGTGGTCCCTCGCAGCACAGTGCGTCAACGGAGCACATCTAGCCAGAGCCCTTATAGTGGGGAGGTGCGTGGCCTCCCTACACCGACTGGCCTGAGCTCCCCATACCCCTGTGAGAATGGTGTAGGCAGCAGTCCACCAAACCTGCTCTCCCAGACAGGCTCCTACCCCCTGCCCCACGATCACAGTCAGGTATACCACTGCACCAAGAGGAAAGGTGAGCAGGCCTCCACTACCGCAACACAACTAGACTTCAGTCAATCAATAAATTAAATTGTAAGTTACGTCATCTTATGCTTTAAAATGTTAAAATACACTCTACTGTGGAAATACTTCAGAAAATCAACCTTTTAAGAGAAAATTGCTTGGCAATAACAAAGTACGTACACTCAAGGGGGGTATTCCACAAAACAGGTTTTCTAACTTACCTGGGGAGGATTCCACAAAGCAGGATTTCTTCATTAGCCAGATAACACAAGCCAAATGTAAGGATTGTCCAATAGAAATGTCACTTACCTCTCTTCCTATTGGCCAGTTTTCATGTTTGGCTTAAGTTATCAAGCTTACTAGGAAATCCTGCTTTATGGAATACCCACAGGGCAAAATAATAATAAAAAAACTGGCCAAAGCTTAATGTTCAGCATGTAGGATTTAGCCGATGTTTTGCTCAGGAGTGTACATGAAAGTTAAATATGAACAGCTACTATAGTTACATTAGTTCATTGTCATGAGTACAGAAATTTCTTACTCCTTATATATTATTACATTATGCTTCAAAGACAAATACAGATTGGGATAAACCCAAGTGACCCCATAGTATGTGCTGATCTTTAAAATCCTTTCTGAAGTTTACAATTTGCAAACATCAGAACTCTAAATTGCATCCAAACCACCTTCATATTATTATATGCCCAATCCACCAGCAGAAGATAGTAAGAGCGTAATGGTATGGCTCCTTCACATGGAACCGATAAAAACAGGTATCTGCTTAGCAACAAAATAGAGTAGTGGAATGTGGCATGTTTCAGGGATGAGTAACGAGCAAATTCTGATTCATATGAGTAATAGAACACAATAACTGCAAGTAATGAAAGAAAATTTAAAAATTGTAGTCAGAGTACTATTCCATGAATGGGAATCTGAAGAATGAAAAACCAAGTTCACTGTCAGACATGGAAGGGAAATTAATGCAGAGTAACATTGAAAAATATCCAAGAGTTGATAATGTTATACACCCACGGAACAAATGTAAAAAATTTTCCTCAAAACTAGATATTCAAGATCTCTGACATATTGATGCTGTCTTATTGATCTTAAATAGTTTGTTTCTGATATCATGCCTAGTGTATTAGAATTTAAGCTAAGCTTCTTGTTTGTGATCTTAGGGCGCTTTTCCACCGCACAAAGTACGGTACTTTCGGTACGGTACTTTCGGTACTTTTCCATTGACTTCCGGTCGAATACCAGTACCGAAAGTTAAAGTACCGAAAGTGCCAAACCAGTTGGGGTACTTCTTTGGTACTTCGGTACTTTGGGGTGGGACTTGCAAATGTATTTGCTGTCGATTGCCGCTGAAACACAAAATACAACCGCCATATTTTGAAACACACAGCGAACAGAGCGATCACCGCGAGAAACAAAATAAAAAGCAGTAGAAACAAAAATATAAAAAAGTAAAATGGAAGGATGGACAAACGAGGAAACACAGGCTTTAATCGCCATATGGTCGGATGAACAGATACAGTGGGATTTGGATGGCACGAGTCGAAATAAAAAAGTTTTTGCCGTTCCGGGCAATTCAGTTTTCTATGTTTCCCCTGTCGCGCGCTGACTTGTACACGGTTTCGCTGTTGTTTTCATGTCTTTTTACGAAGCTCTTGAGGTAAACAAGCCATATATTAATTTTAAAACATCACATGCCTTTTCTATGTTTTTTGTTTTTACAGATAATAAATGAAATTATTTAATTCGCTGGATAGAGATTTCTTGATGAAAACGGTATATTATTGCTTATAAGACTGTATTATGCGTGACGATCTACTGTATTCACATGTAATAATGTAACTGAGTGATTTTCAGACATTTCACATACCTCTTTGCTTTAATATTAGGGGAAACATTATTTCCTGATGGACAGGAGAAACATAGGGAAACTGAATTGCCTGGAACACCGTAATACCAAGCCGCTTGGAAGAAATGGGGCACACGCGAAACACCGAACAATGCCACTTGAAAATCAAAAAACATAATTAAATAATTTGTTTGCTCTCAAAAGACTAAATTAGCAGTAAGCCAATTCTTACTGCTTTGATCGGCTTAGCCAAAGTAAGTTTACCTACATAAACGTAATTGATGGCAGCATGATTTGGATTTTACTGAATCTTATACTGTGATAGAAGCTGACATACTGTAACAATAAACCGCATTTTCCAGCCTCAACTGTTAGTTTTAATTTTGGGCTGTCAGTCAGGGGCGGTCACTGATGATGTCATTTGGCGCCGGTACCATTTTTTACGCCAATGGAAAACTGACATGAAAGAAGTACCAAACTTTCGGCATTTCGACACGAAAGTACGGTACCTGGTGCGGTGGAAAAACGCCCTTAGTTTGTTAGCCTTTTAGCTAAGGTGCTTTTTGGTGACCTCAGCTCTTTCTTTGTCTCTTGCTGTAGTGGAGGATGAGTGCCACACAGGAGATCACCCATACAAGAAGTCCTACCTTGAGAGCCCCCCAAGTGAGGATGAGGCCTACTACCGTTCTGCTAACTACTCCCAGTCTGCAGGTCTGGCAGGGAATTATAGAACTGAGTCTGCACAACGGCAGGCCTGCATGTATGCTAGTACCACACAGGGGCCCGAAGCCACAACAGCTTTGGAGGACATCAGCTGCAGTCCCTGGGCTCCTGTGCCATCCTACAGCAGCTGTCCTGTGGCACCTATGCAGCCTATAGAGCGGTTGCCTTACCAGCACTTCTCAGCCCACTTCACTTCCAGTCCACTGGTGCCAAGACTTAGTGGGGTGGCAAGCCACGCCTCCCCTTCCCTGAGCGATGTGCATGGTGTGTACCATAGCTCCGTTCCCCATCAGACCCTAGGCCGGTCCTGCGGCCCCAGTGGGAGTCTCCAGTCCTCCTCTGCAGGCCTTCAGGGCAATGAGTATCTGTACACCCATGGTATGCCCCGTACACTATCCCCACAGTACCACACGGTACACCCCGTGGGCCTCATGCCTGAGTGGAGTGACGGCAGCTAGTCGGACGATTTTTGTACATAACCAAAGACTACAGCCTACGCTTCAGAAGGCAGAGGGTGGAGTTACACATTTATTAATATTAATATTAAACTGTTTTCCAGGCACATCTGAAGACAGTGTTGGTGTATTTGGCCATTTGTAGAGGTCATATGAAAGCCAGTCCTTAAACTAACAATAGCATCATAATCTCTTTTCATGTAAGAAAGGTAACTCTCAGAGTCCGTTAATGGAAGGTACAGATTCAATGATATCTTGGGAGAACCACAACCATCACATTATGCATCTTGTCCTTTTATTTATTACTTTTCTCCTTGGTGTTTTGGGTTTTTTTTCTAGTGAAAGCATTCATGATTTTTGTTGTGGAAAAGAAAGGATACTGAGGATCCCTGTTTTGATGGAATGGCTTCTGGAAACTGATACTACTGCTGTCATCTCTGTGAAAGAGACCAGAGCCGTTTGTTTCTTTTCCGTAAAAATCCTGTCAGTGAAACTCAAATCTTGGATTTTGAAATTCGTGCTTTGTCTATTGATAAACTCATTTCAGTGAGCACAAATAGGAAAAAAGTATAACCTTCAGTGTTTTTAACCAAACATATTTTTACACTATGAAAAAAGTCCAGAAAAATGCTGTTTCAGAAATGATTCAATAGTGTTAATGTGTACACACAATCCTCTTGAAGGTAAAATGTTATTGGTTGATATTTAGTTTTTTTTAAATGTTTGTAATTAACCTACTATTAAACATTTAAGTAAAAGAAAGATAATAAAAAATATTTAAGTCATTCCAATTATTAGGTTGTCTGCGTCCCTGTATATTGTCTTGGAGGTATCTTAAGGAGTCAAAGAGTGTACTTAATCAGGCCAGGGGGAGTAAAACCTTTCTGTGTTTCTCTCAGAATATTACCATTGTGTGCCAAATTGCAGATTACTTAGCATAACATCGAGCCATTATCTGTGTCATGTGCGTAGTGGCTATGCTGTCTTGGTTTTGTGTTCTCATTCAAATGTGTGCATGTTACCTGAACAATCACAGGTGATTGAAGCAGGCCTGTAACCAGAAATGAATTGCAAGAGGTGTCCAAACATAGTATATAATGAAACACAAGAAAAAATTCATTTCAGTTGCAATTTTGTTTGCGGTTAATTTTTTTTACAACCTTTTGTAAACTCATGTCACTATATTTAAAAAACACCTTCGCATTACATTGTCAGTCAAAGTGTAAGTACAGTAGTAGCCATTGTAATCATGCTCTAATCATGTTCAGAGACATCCGTGAGCAGTAAATAAATACTATTATCAATTACATGTTACTTTATATTATTGTTACAGTGCATAATATAACAGATATATATTACTTTTACATGCATTCTTTATCTTGTGACTCAAAGCACAAACACTTCTATCAGCTGCACGACTGTGAATGATCAATACTAATCAGCAGGACCTCATGAGATTGTATACACAACCCATGGGTAAAAATAATTGCAGACTGTTGTCTTAATGCAGAAGTGTTTAACTGACTACCAAAATGGTTTAACCCGCAGAAAAAAATGCATGTCACTTCTCTACTTTAATGTAAACAAGCAATATTTCATAAATTCAGAAATAAGATACTCTCTCGAAACTCTTCATATGGCATTCCGTGTCGGTCCTTTAAATATTTATATAATTTGCGGTGTTTGCCCCTTTTGTCAGTATGGTATGGTGGCACAACTTGCATATGTCCTGTATCTTTCATTTAGCACAAAGCCAAAGTATTTCCAGATGCTATTCTGCCCACATTCTTTATCGATTAAGCACAATACAGAAAGTTCTGATGCTTCTCAACTAGAGATCTTAGTTTAACACCCCGTGTGTGAAACTGCACTCAGGTCTAGGCACGCACATTGGTAGCTTACAAGACTCAGTGGTCAGAATGAACCAGAAGTGCAGGCTGTAGAATTGATACCATGAAGAATGAGTATTGAAACCATTTTATAGGTACATGATAGAAATTGGTACTTTCAGTACTTTTGATACTTTTGACAACACTAGTTTGAAATTCTGTTTCTAAAAGCATATAGGAACATCTATGGCTCAGGGTTAAAACTTACAGTAGGTGATGAATCAATGGGACAGCCTTCTGGTAGATGGGTCCCCATAGATTTCCATCACACGGCATGAACCCAGACACTGCGCTAAAAATGCATGCTGGTATGATGCTGTGCTTCAGACAAATGTCTGCACAGGTCTTAGTTCAATTTAAAGCCCTGTCTACCGAACAAGAGTGGAAAAAATAAGCAAAAGCTGTTATTTAATGGTAGATTTACAGTGCTCCAACTCAGGAAATCACTCGGCACACAGTTGACCGTATTTCCTGAAACATATATCAGAAAGTTTATTTCCATACTTATTTGTAAATATTTTGTTAAATTATATTGTTTCTGTAAAATTATGATTTTTTTTCAAGTATGTTTAACTAAAGAGGGAAAATAAAAATGACAAGGGAATGTAATGGGAATGGCTTGCCCTAACAGAATAACAAGACAGATTTTTGGGGATTGTGTTATGTATTACGACACATAATGAACAGGCTTTTGTATTCATCTTAATTTGATGCAGATTGTAATGGATAATGGGAAGTCAAGGATCTATACACATCCCTTTCATACAATCTATGAAATTATGACTAATATTGACTATTATTTTCAGAAAGTAAATTTGTAGTTTATCACTCTTGCCTTGTTAATAGTACTAGTAGTGCCCTAATTGTAAATCACAGACTTATTTGAAAAGTATAACATGAAATGCATACTTAAGTATGTATCAAGCAATAGATGCCCAATATGAACAAACAGTATTTTGTAAAATCTTTGTAGGAACTAGTGTTTTTTCCTTGTTCATAGTATTTATTGTTATAGTATAAATCTAAATCAATTTGTTTCAGCTCATCTAATGATATATTGTTAGTCAACTTATTGTCTCTTTTGTTAACTGTGTTTTGTTTTATTTTTGCTTGATTTTAATTAAAGTAACATATTAAGCAATGTTGATGAAGTAAATGGTTTAACTTGTGTGATGTTTATTTAAATAAACACAACTATATATAGCAATAGAACCGTCATACATTTAAAAGAGCATTTTGGAGTATTCAACCTACTCCTATATCAACCTTTTGTTTGAACTACTCATTTATTCATGGGTATACAATTTCAGATCGATTTAAGCACTGTATTTTCGATATTTTTACTTCATCACCAAAGTTTTTGCATTTCAGCAATGCATTTTAGAGTATGCATGAATAGCATTTTGGTACTGCAATCAAACCTTAACCTGAATTCAAATAAATAGGAAAACAAAGGACTGTGTATGTTACACTGTTTCCAGCTCCTGAGATGATCAGAATGCTCCTGCTTTTTTTCTTCATAAGCACATGCCTTTGATCTTGGCAGGCAGCTTGTGGGAGAGACTTGTGTGGCTTAGGACTCAAAGACTTAAGTTTTTTTCTGCTGACCAGGGCAAGGGTGGGAGGCATGCTAGTATATCACTTGTTCAATTGACAGTGGGATCAAAATTAGATTAGTTTAGCTTTTGTGTCTTAACCCTGGCTAGACATGGGGCCTTCATGGCCTTTGTTCTTGAATTTGAAGATTTCAGCAAGAACAGTAAAAATGGAGACAAGTTGACTACTTGGAACTTTCTGCATTCAGATTATGAGTGAATGGCACATATCATGTTATGCAATGCTGTTGGCCAAAGCTCTTAATAAAAAATTCAAAGAAACTGCATGGCCTCATTCTGTTAAAATGCTCACGTTTTGCCACAGTCATGAATAAAAAGGTTTTAGAAACCATGAGAGGCAGTCCATGGTCCATGGGGGTGTCATTTTATTAGCCCATGGAGTTATCTTTGTGGTTTAATTGACAGCACTATTTTGTAGCTCAAAAAGAAAGCCCCTGGATTAGGAAGCTGTTGGCAGACTTTTCTACTAGCTCCCTGGAGAAGCCTTCATCCTGTGAAGTCTACTACAGGTACATGTCACACTGGTCTAGGAGTCTCTTCTCAAGTCCTTGAGACAAACTGTTAATCTACTGCCCTTGCTCATACTGATGTACTACTTTAAGACTAAAGATTCAAAGTTTTATTGTCAAATGTACAAGTAGTGTAAAAAGTACAATGAGATTCTTGCTTGAATGCCTTCTCAAAAGACAATAGACAATTAACAGAGCAGTGTCTCATTACAATACAATAAATAGTAAGTATAAAAAACTAACTACTATGAGATATCTAATCACATATAATAAAGTATTCAAGAAGAGGTAGTAAAGTGATATATGGCAGAGGAAAGGATCAAATAAATTGGAGCAGTGGGTAGAATAAGGAGAATGCTGCAGCAATTTTACAGAATTAGCAATAACCAAGTGATAGGGCAAAGTGATGAGTGTGGGACAGATTTTTACCACTACCTACTGAAATCATGCACAGGATTAACCTACAAATTTAATTTACCTTTCTCACTGCAGACAGCCAATAATCCAGAGGCATCTAGAGTCTTAGGGGCACTAGAATAGTGGAAATTAAGCAGCCCACTCTGCTTCCAGCACATTTAATTATTATAATAAATTTGATGTAAAAATACACTACACATTAAACATTATATGTCAAATGAAGTTGCAAATGCAAAATGCAGTTAAATTCTGTGTGATTTTATTATGGATTTGTATATCTATTGTATTTCAATATGATGTTTTGTAATTTTTATTTATTATTAATTTTTTAATTATTTAATTTTGGCACATGTGATCACAGTAATATTCTGAGCAACAGTTAATTATAAATCTTCATTTACTCAATTCTTACTTTGAAAGCTACATTTTTCATCAAAAGGGAATTGCTTTTGTTCAGAAATTCATTAAAATAAATGGTTTTATTTTGTTTTAGTTCAGTAATAATATGATTAGCATTTTAGTACATTATTTACTTTTTACTTTTAATATAATTTAATATGATGTAACATAACATCTCACTTTGGCATTCCATACAATTTCTATTTTCAGTTATGTGAAAATGCCTTTTTAATATATGTTCTGATCAGATGAAAATCATTTTTATAAGTATGTTGATATTGTACCATTCTAAAAAATAAAGTTTCATGATTTTCTAGATGAGCAAGAAACTGCCAGACTTTAACAAGTATTCCAGCTAATTAATTTTAGGAATTTGAATAGTGACAGAAGTAACAGATCTATGAGAAATTTCTTTACTCCCTTACTGATCAGGGCAGGACCTAAACTTCAGATCCTGTCCCAAGAATGCCAGCCAATTAGATTTGACCCTTTGGGATTGATGCACCTGCATTTCACCTCCTTGATCTGCCCCAAACATGAATGCTTACAAGTGAAAGTCATTAACCCTACTGTATACAGTTTATGATTTAGGGGCATAGTTCAAATAACATTTTCCTCATGTTCTCTCTTCTTGGTGGACACATAGCCATAATTTTTTTTATGTTGTTAAAAAAGCCATAATTTCCTTTAGCTATTTGTATAATATCTGAACATACTAAAAGCATTATCTATATTTTATCAGGCAATGCACATAATGCATTCCGAATGAATTCTCAGCCTTAATAGAACCTTTACCTTGTTATATTGTTGTGATACTAAAAAAAAAAGCATAAAGACAATATTTTAATGTAAGGTAGTGTAAACTTCATGTAAGCAGAGAGATCCAAAAGGGCGAAGTGTAGGGGGTGTGAGGAAAAGTGAAAGATGAAGAAATGTCAACCGCAGGTCCATCAAGGCCTTTTAATCGAGGCAAAATAAAAAGCCAAAAAAATAAGCAGAATTAACAGGATGTTTCTAACGGTGGAAAACGATAGAGGGGATTACTCCATTAAGATGTGCTGAAATGCAGCTCCTTGATGATGAATTACGTGTTTCAGAAAAAGCCAAGCGAGAATGTACTTTGCAGCCCTTCTTCTAACGTTGTCTTTCTTAGTGAATACTTCATTAAAGTTGTCTGCTTTTCCATTAATACCATGGTGCTCTACACCTGTGTACCTGATTGGGGAGGGAGAAGTGAGTATGAAGTGGGTAGATGCCAAAGCAGAATAGCCCTGCATTGCCATCCGGAGGAGACTCAGGCTCATGGTGAGAAGAGAGAGCAACCCCCCCCCCCCCCCTTCGCCCCAGCCCGGGTGACAGGGCTGAACTGGGCAGTGAAATTAAGCAAGCCTCCATCAGATAACACATCTTCTGGTTCATGTAAAATGTTCAGGAGATCAACAAGGTCATCCATCAATCTGATTGAGTAGCATCAGCACATGCAGCTTTGGGAGTAAATGGGAAGTCTGGCTGACTTCACTCCCATCTATGAGTGAGCAGCATGAGTCACATAGAGTGCTCATCTTACACAATTTACGCATTAACCTGTAGAAAATCACAATGTCAAACCATTCCACATGGGTCATAAGTGTAATGATTATTGAAATCTCATCTCTCCATCGGGCTACACTTGCCCCAACAGTTACTGCATTTTTTAAAATTCAAAAAACAATTGTTCTGTTCAACTTAGACAGTTGTAATACCAGGTTTTAGACCTTTGCTATATTTTAGAATATAAACTCAGTTATGGGTTAAACAGGGTTGGTAAGGTTACTTTAGGAATGTATTCTGATACAATTACTAAATACCTGCTAAAAAAGTAGCCTAATACAAGTAGCCTATCAAAATATTTAAGTAATGTAACCCGATTACTAACTATTACTTTTGGATTGGCTAAATGCCAAAATGCAATACCAATAAAATTACTTTTATTTCTGAAAGTATTCTGTAATACAAGAGAACAATGTAAGATAATCTTAAGAAAGCAAATGGAGGCACACATCAAACATTTTAACATCTCTCTTATTGCATGACTTATGAGTGCCCTAAGCATTTTCTTCAGAAATCATATACAGAACTTTAACATCCCTTTTATGAACCTTATTTCATTCCATGGTATTGCTACTTAAGATAGTGAAAAGAAAACATTAGCAGTAGCTCTAGAAGTCATGATTGTCCAATAGGAATGCTCCTTACCTAAACTCTTATTGAACAATCATGACTTCTAGCTTAACTAAACCCAGCTAACTGAGAAATCCTGTTTTGTGGAACACCGCCCAGGTGAAATACAAAAACAAACAAACAAAAAACATGCCTGCATAACATTAGGGCATTTCATCCAATACCATCCAGCAATCAATTAATAAAACTACAGCAGCTAACTGACATTTCCAAGAATTTATAATTGCCTTTGATGAATTTAAATCAGAAACCTGTTTAATTCCGTGAGATTTCACGGTTTACTGTCAATTACATCTTTATATGTGGATTCTGTCCATGTTTTCTGCATAGCAGATGTCATATGGTCTAAAGGTCTGTCTTATACCATTAAAACTGGTACAAAAAATATTGTAACACAAACACGTGCACACACACACACACATCTGCAACAATGCAAATAGTTGCAAAATTTCAATGCAATTAAAGCATTTTTTGCAGTGGTTGAGAGTGATGTCTTGAGAGAAGTATTGTTTGCCCATATACTGTGTCTACTGAAAATCATTCTTCATTTAAAAATTTATTGTGAATTTAATCCTGGTTATGATGCCCAGTCTGTTGTTACAGATACTGTTTCTCCTAAGAGCTGTCATTGTGACAGTAAACATACCATAACTGTCCTGATGCTGAGTTTTAACCTATATCTAAGCAGCTGACAGACTATGATGCACAAATCTAATTCCACAACTCGCATCTGAGCACAATAACGCTGTTTTGGGCAGGCAATTTAAACGGAACAAAATGAAAATGCAAATAGTGGCTGATTGCAGGCACTGTAAGTCTAGTGAGATGATAAGCAAATTATTCATACAGTGACAAATATATTTTCAAAAAAATGTGTACAACCCAATTTGCAAAAAATTTGAGATGCTAAATGTAAATAAAAACAGAATGCTATATATGTCCCAAGTGTTTTGAAAAATATTGCTTGCATCAAATACACATTGAGCATATTTGTCATAAAACAATACAATTTCTCAATTTCAACATTTGATAAGTTGTCTTTGTTCTATTTTCAATTAAATATGGGTTTATGTGATATGTAAATCATTCTGTTTTTATTTACATTTCACACAGCGTCCCAACCTTTTTTGGAAACGAGGTTGTACTTCCTAAGTAATTCTAGGAACTATTTAAAACGACTTAAGGCATCACATTAACTGAGCAGCACTTTTCTTGTGGTATAAAATGTAATAGAAGAAAGTAAACCACATCCATCCAAAATGCCATGCAAATGACTTCTGCAGTGCACATTCATAGTGATCCTGAAAGCTATCCATTGGATGCACAGGCATACACATGGTAACACCTTAAAGGCAATTTAGTGTCATTAGGTCAATAAACTGCATGTTTTGGGATGCAGAAGGAACCCTGTACAGACACAGGCTTAGAACTATTTTACAAACAGGGTTAGAACCATTCCACACTCCAACAGACAAAGGCAGGATTCCAGTGCTCAACCCTGGAGGCCATTTTGCTCTCCACTGAACTACTATGCCACACCAGAAAAACATGTTTTTATGTAATAGAATGCATTTCAGTAAAATGGAGGAAAGAAATAACAAGTAATTACATAAGAGAATGGTTTTATTAATGACTGCAGCAATAAAGAAAAGCTATATCAGCTACTTTCATGCAATTTGTTCAAGAAATTTGTGACACAAATACATAGACGACTTCTCTAAGTCCAACTGAATTTTTACATCAATATTTCAGCGTACTCCCAAAACAAATAAAAACTATTGTTAAAACATTGTTTTAATATTTTGAAAACACTGAATCAAAAGGAGGTGGTTATTTGACTAGTATATAGCTCACCTAAAACACAGATCGAAACCAGGATGTTTTTTAAAGGAGATAACTGTAATCATGAAAAAAATTACATTCGTTTAAAATATCCTTTGTTGATGTCAGAGCAGCTCATCTATTCTTGACGTGAAGAGATTAAATGGGTTCTCTGGTTTTCAAAAGCTAATCTGACCGGAGAGGGACGATGCCGCCTCTTGCAAATGGCTTCCAGCTGTCTCATCATTAGGGCTGATAAGCCACCCTCTCAGTCTGTGGGAAAAGGTAGAGGCCAAGAGATGTTCCACCAAAGAACTTCCATTTCCACCTGCATTTTTGATCCATATGGAATGCATTGAAACAAGGTAATAATGTACCCTGGCAAGACTGACTATATATTTCTGTAATCTGCTGCATAGTACATAATTATCCTTTTTATTTATTACCAATTTTGCTTCATATAATTTTGCATGAAAATCTTTCATGCACTATTTTTGAGCATATAAACCATAAAATAAGTACTTACGCTGTTCCTCTACAGCAGACTATGTGTTGCTACACCAAGCCTAGTCTAAACATCAGTCACTGTTGTCTAGATTAGCTGCCCAGGGTAGATTCCAGGACTGTTTTAGAGAATTAATCAAAGGATGGTGAAAAAAATTGTACTGTCAAGGATCATTTGTCTATTGTTTGTCACAGTCTGGGATTTACATTGAAGCAGCACTTATTTGACAAGAGAACCCAGGGAGTCAGTTGGCAGCATCGATTGGTAAACTTTTCTGCTTGAATCCCACAACACATGTGGAAAGGACCCTTGGACTGACAGCAGCAGGATGGAAATAATGTGGCCACAGACGGCTGTCAGATGAAAACACCCTGTGCAAGGCTGCACCATCCAGGATGGAGCAAACTCCACAGGAAACAGCCCGCAATAGAGCAGATCGATACGCACAGGGTGTTCTGCTCTCATTGGGGTGGGGGGGGGGATAGTTGGAGGTACTGGCAGACCTAATTGACATTATACACAACAGGTCAATAAGACCCATACTTAAGCTCCTCAGATTTTATAGAGTGTTCTACAAATGCATTGGCAAGTCTTGAAATATTCTGTTTTTTTTTATTCAACTGTTGGATAGAAACAATTTCACAGTAATGCAAAACCAAAAGGATGTGACTTAGGCTGTTAAGCAATATAATTCTTTTTTTTTCACACAGTAGGTTGTCTGAACTATGTGTATTTTTGTGGGATTTTGTGTTTGTGTATTTCTGTGTTGTAGAGTGCTGTTAAACTTCAAATCCAACATCTGAAAGAGTAGTGATTACAGTGGCGACAACAAAAGTGCCCCACAAATTAAAAATCAAAAGATGCTCTCCTTTCAGACTATGAAATATGAATCAGAGAAAATATAATACCCACATTTCCCGAAATCTGTTTTTTATTAGAAAATAACTAAAAAGAATGCAGTGCCACAGAGGAAGAGTATTTATCAGACTTATTCAATTAACTTTGATCTCTTGAAATTTCAATTTTTCATTTTTAACTTCTAACCGCAGAATAGATTCACTGTGTGTTGCATTGTAAACGTTTTAAATAATGTACTCTTTAAAATGATGTGCATTAAATGCCATTTAATTTATAAGCTATACATTGTTTCATTATGATATTAACAGTTTTAGAAAGCTACAGTACGAAATCTGGTTTCTTTGTGCCCAAAATTATTCACTGCATTGCATCAATAATTTGTGAGACAGGGACTTTTGTTTGGTTATGTAAATACCACAATACATCCATTTATAGCAAACAAAATGAGGACAAATAGAGAAAAAGGATGGTTATAATGAGAGAATTCATTGATTTGGGGGGGGGGGGGGGGTTGCCACCATTGCAATTTACAGCAATCTCCATTTCATACATAAGCCTGCCAGAGGACAGGCTCAGAGCAAGTTGCTTGTTGGGGGGAATTGATCTTCCAAATTGTGGGGTCAAAGTGTAGATATCAGGAAGGGAACTGCAAGTTCAGGACTGCCAATTTGACAGTACCCGCTGCTGAACTTTCACTGGAAAATGAAGATAAACCCACCCTCCTTAGTGTGGTCTACAATGTGACATGGTGCCACCATTTAAAAAAATCAGTTTACAAACATTGGTTTTGGAACCGTCTATTTTATCTTATCAGTGACAAGCTGTTTGCCTTTTTCCACAGCTGAGTCCTCTCACCATAGAGGTGGACAATAACCCCATCACTCCCAGAGGAAAGCAAACGTATCATTCTTGAAATGCTGGTGGTCTCCATCCTTCTACGTAACAAACAATTTGTTCCTATATCTGCATGGCCCAAGATGTCTTACTTGGCAAAGAAACTGGGTGTTTTTATTTAAGATTAATAACCATAAATCAAATATGGCTTCAAACTGAAAATAATTTTCCAGTTTTTACGCATGATAAGTATTTTAGAATTAACTTATTTTTTTCTACTGAGCTTACTTACAACATGCGTTGTCCCCGTAGACTCTGGGATAGGTTCTGGACCCCCTGCAACCCTGAATACGATGAGCGGTGACAGAAAATGGATGGATGGGCTTATGGACAATAACATTCTATGCAATTAAGAAAAAAAAATCCACTAGCAGCTTCTTTCTGTTATATAATTACGGATGACACTGGATGGGTAGCGTCTGGTCAGTAATGTAAACAATGTACAGGTCAACTTTCCCCAAGCCCTTAAGGTTATCTCCCCAAGGAGCCCTATCACAATCCATAGAGAGAGCTAGGCAGTCATGGGTCAATTGGTTGATTAACACAGTCAGATAAAATAGAAGCCACAGTGAAGTTACACAGACCCAGTTCCACCAATAAAGAGATCATAACCTGGCAACAACTGGGTGACCTGTGTACCATAGATATTAGATGTATTCCCGACTAGTACTGAGTAACCAAGTCTACTCAACCTATTTAAAATTGTGGGATGGTATTCCAATATTTGCTCCCTTAGCAACAGGTTACTTGTTTAAGACACAGAATTCTCCTTTAATGTTCACCATTACTCATATCTAAGCAATGCTGACGATATGACTGTTTTTCTAATATTGGATTGTAATGGCTGACATCAATTAAACTGAATGATGAAAATATGCATGTCGCACACTTATTTGACTGAATTTCTTTTAATTACACTGTATTTGTAATGTGAATGATTTCTGTATATGACTACAAATGAGCATAAGACTGTGAAGACTACTGTTTCATATACTATCTTCTGTGTTTCTTGGGACTGATTTTGTGAGACTGAAAATCTAATTTCATGGCAATCTATGGGAATTTTCCATTTACTCAGGTCCATTTTCACTGATTGTATGTATTGCATCATGCTCATAATGACTGGATACAGGCCAATGAATATATACATTCATGTGACTTATCATAAACTCTATTTACATTTCATTGTGGCCAGAATTGGAATGTTTTCCTTTAGTCCTGTGCTTAAGGTACAAATCATCTTCTTTCATCATGTTTGTGCCATCAGCCTCAGGGTCAGCATTACACTTCATCTTCTGCCTGTTCTATAGAAACAGTGGAAGCCTGATGACATTTTGTTTCCAGACAGGTTATGGCAGGAATAGTGTAAATTTATTTGTGATTACCGAATTGCATTCATTGCCATTAGATGTGTTAAAATGTGGAAAATTTATTCTCATCTGAGAGACAAGTACCGATGTACAGTTAATTTCAGCCAACATATAGCAGAATCGTTTTGTTTGAATAGGATTGAAGATGGAGACCTCTGCTAGGGCTCCGTGCTGCAGCATGTTGGATATGGATGACTCTATGACAGGCCCTTCTTTACAGGCTAGGGGGAGGGGCTGCCAGGGCTGAGGCTGCATATGCACACTGTATAAACTCTCTCACAGAGATCCAAGCATGGGGAAGATAAAGACCATGGGCAGAATGTAAACACTCTGTGAGGAGCGGCAGGCAGCTGCAGTCACACACAGGCACTTTGCGAAGCCAGCAGGTCAAGGTTAAGCAGGAAGCTCTTTGAGAGACGACTTCGTTCTTAACCCCCGTATCATTCAGCTTTGGTGTAGTAGTGAGAAGGGAAACAGCACAGATTCAGGACAAAATCCCAACTATTAATTATTCCAGTGTTTTACTGTGGATATAACCAAATATAACAGTAAGTCCACTGATATTAATTTCAAAATGTCAGATTTTATTCTGTACTTGAGTACATATTAATTATCATGCACCAGTTTAATGAGTAATCATGAAATACAAGTAATGTCATGTTGAATTTTTACCATTTTGTGAATTTATGATGTATTCAGAAAAATTAATTAGCTACTAATGACATAAAAAACTTGAGCATATACACATATGTGTAATTAGAAGGTGTTCACATAGACACATTCCTGTTCATGCATATTTGATTGGAATGTGAGCATGGCTGTCCTCATCCCAGCTGTCACAGTAATAACACTGATTCACTTTGGAAAATATACAAGGCTTTCCCTTGGGCAGATTGATACTCCTTGGTGATCAAAGTGCCTAAATGGTACTTAATGTTATCTGCTCTCCCTTTCTTGTGTCCCCTCTATACCCCAGAATCTCACATATTCTGCACACATGCCTGAGGAGGAGCGAAGAATATATTAGTAAAGGCTAATAGTTATAGGAGTGCATGAAAAATACATGTAAATGTGCTCCATGATAAAAATGCATAATTTACAAATTACACTCCTTCGGCCATAGCCATAATTTACAAAATGAAGACAGACCTGTGTCTGTTGACACCATCCATGTGTCTGTACTGAGTTACATGATTCACTTCCTCTAGAGTGGATCGTAATACACCTACTGCACTTTGTGCCATTTTGGGATTGCTATTTGTTAACTATAACCATCCTCTGTATAATTTATTATTTTGTTCATAAAGACAATGCTAAAGAAAACCATATTAATACTACACTGTAGCTAACTAGTATTTAGAAGGATATCCATGAATAAAGAACAAATTATTTTTCTCACTGGACAGCAGATTGATACAAGGCATCTACACAGCAGTAAATAAAACAGTTGTTTTCTAAAACGGAAAGTCTAAGTCTGAGAGAAACAATCAGTTAATGACCAAGTTCTAAATCAAAGTTCTTTTATTGTCAGCTTCTGATATATGATGTGTGGAGTTATACTGTGTGTGGAGCTGAAATGTTGTTCTCATTCGTTGTATTGAAAATGTTTTAGACAGAATATAAATACTATGCCATAAAGATAATACAGATGTAACACTTTAAGACAGAGACAAAAGACATACAATTAAGCATCTGATGGGGTGGGGAATGACTGCAAAGTGGTACAGAAGTTTGGCATAGAAAGAGGGAGCTGTCAGAATGAAAGCCAAAGAAGTATGCAATCCAGAAAAGAATACAATCCATAAAAAACAAAGATCCATCAATTTTTCAAAATTTCAAATATTGTCCCAGGTTACCTATGTCGACCCAATACAAAGCCTATGTTGAATGCAATTGTCAACATCAGCTTTAGCATATAGATAGGTCAATTTATGTTACTGCAACAAAACTAACAACTTCATCCCAGTTTGACCTAACATGAAATTGAATAAACCATTAGAATATAGCAATAGATCTATAAATATGTCCTCACATAATGTGTAACAATACAGTATACTGGGGTTCAGTTAATTTAAATTTGCAACACATTATAAAATAGGCTATGTGTTGTTTAGATTAGTTTTCAATAGATCATTTGCGGGTGATTGACAACTCCATACCAGACAACAAATTAACAGTGGATCTGTCAGTGTCATTCAAAATATTTAGTGTATTAAACCATTAGCCCAAACAGCATCTAATCAAGCATGGCCACTTAAGCTTAAAAGTTGAGACCTTTTTCTCACTGTTTGGTCTGCCCCCACTTCAAAAATCTCTCCTGTGCCCCTGTATGTCATGAGGCTTGGACTAGGGCTAAGTGACACAATTAAATTTCCCCATGATTAATTTAGCTGGGGGGTGGGGTTCACCTAAAGTATTATTACATGCCTACCTTACACACTCTCCCCACCCTTCAAAAAAAGTAACATGACTAAATTCTCACACAATATAACAGATATATATGTATGTAATTCTGACCAGCTATCTTGCTGCTACTGAAAAAAATTGCTGAGTGGGGGGGGGGGGGGGATGGCTACCAATAAAAAAAACAATACGTGGCATTGCCAGGGGGCCGAGCGGGTCCGGTTCGGGGCCTCAGGATCACCTGTTTACTTTTTGTAGATGATGTGGTCCTGATGGCATGTAGTGAGATGGTTTGCAGTTGAGTGTGAGGTGGCCAGGATGAAGATCTGCACCTTCAAGCCTGAGGTCATGGTTCTTGACCGGAAAAGGGTGGATGGTAGGAGATGAGTTGCTGCCTCAAGTGGAGATGTTTAAGTATCTCAGGGTCTTCTTCATGAGTGAAGGAAGAAGGGGGTGGGAGGTCGACAAACAGATCAGTGATATGTTGCGAGTAATGTGTACATTGTGCCATTCTGTCATAGTAAAGAGGGAGCTGAGCCGAAAAGCTTTCAAGCTGTGAAGCTTTAAATTTAATGGTCATGAGCTCTGGGAAAGAATGAGATAGCTGATACAACTAGCAGAAATGAGTTTCCTCTGCAGGGTGGTTGGGCTTGGCCTTAGAGATAGGGTGAAGAGCTCAGACATTCAGGAGGTGCTTAAAGTACAGCCACTGCTCCTCTGCATCAAATGGAGCCAGTTAATGTGGTTTGGACATCTGACTAGGTTGCCTCTTGGATGCCTCCCTGGGGAGGAGTTTGGGGCATGTCCAACCAGGAGGAAACCTTGGGGCAGACCCAGGACATGCTGGAGAGATTATATCTCTCAGCTGATATGGGAATGTCTCAATATTTCTCCAGTGGAGCTGGAGGAGGTGGCTGGGGAGAGGGACGCCTGGGCATCCCTGCTTAGACTGTGCCCCCTGCTACCCAACCCTGGATAAGGGTCAGTAAATGGGTGGATGGATGGATGGATGGATGGATGCAGAATATTCATCATCTGGTACCCCACAGTTTAAGAATCCCTGACATGTTCCTAGGAAGTTTGTAAAAAGATCCATGGAAAACATTTAGATGGCAGATGGCTGTGTCCACAAGATGACAGCTGCAGGCTCCATTTTCACCCTTGGCTGCCCTCTGTTATGCAATTCCTGTTTTGGGCTGATTTGGGATCTATCATGGGGAAGATTTTTACTGTTTTTGTGAAGTGTTAATAAGTTCCATTAATGATAAAATATATGAAATAGAGTAATAATTACAAATAGAGCAATCCTGTTCACAAGGAGCCTCTAATCATGTCATCCTTCTCTTTACTGTCACTATTGCTTCAGTTTTGGTGCAATTTGTCTCAAATTTTTTACTGGTCCAGATCATTATACTTACACCATGTCCGCAAAGGTTGAAAAAGATCTATGAAATACTTTAATAATTTATTATTATTAAATTATTATCAAATTTCTGACACATTTGCTATCACTGTGAAGTGCTGCTTCAGTTCAGGGGCAGTCTGTCTCAAAACTTGATCACTTCCAGTTTGTCACCCCTCCAATGTGCCTACAAATGTTTAAAAAAGTTCCATAAAATACTTACAGAGTAACTGTGTTCACATGACTAAGCGTCTTCTACAGCAGTGATTTCCTTCCTGTGCTGCAACAATGCGCTGCATTTTTGGGGCAATTTATCTGAAAATTATGTTTTTGTGAAGCAGTAATATGATCCATTAAATACTTATCACATTCACAAGGTCAAATGTCATCTACCTTAACCCTTCCTTTTGCTGCCACTAAGTAGCATTGCTTCAGTTATAGGGCGATCCCTCTCAAAAATTTAATCAACGCTGTAAATTTGGAGCAGTCTGTTTCAAAATATAATCAGTTCCAGTTTGTCATCCATACAATATCTCTGCACAGTTTGAAAACAATCCATCAAATGGTTTTTAAGTCAACTTAACAAGCAAAGCATCTGTGGCAGTGTCAGTGGCAGACCAGTCCCAAAAACATAATTAAGTAAACCTGAAGGAAAACACCTTTGCATATAGGAGGGTATGCGTGGAACCCTGGAAGCTTTAAAATTAAGCTTACATTAAATTTGTCGCATAATGCAATGCGTTAAATTTCCCAACCCTAATTTATTTATTTAGCAGATGCTTTATCCAAAGCATTATACAATTAAGAAAGCAGGGTCAGCCTGTCCCTGTAGCAAGTAGGGTTAAAGGGCCTTGTTCAAGAGACCAACAGTGAAATCTGGCTAAGGGATTTGAACTTAGGCATTTGACCTTTCAATCATATACAGCAAGTCCAAACCCACAGAGCCACACTTTGCTCACTGTCACTTTCCAAGAGCAACAGTTGTCAGTTATGTACATTCAGGCATGGGAAAATATCATCTGTCATTCAAAATAGCATGAGGTGAACATTGAGCTAAGTGGCAACATACTGTAGCTTTCACTCCAGCAGGTTATTGATTCCCAGCCAAGATGTTTTGCCAGAGCTCTAAGCCAGCTTGTTGTTAAGCTCATGCTGCTGAGACTTAAGTGACTGCCACTTAAGAACAAGAAAAAGGGAGAGGATGCAGAGAGTGATGTGTTATGGCAGGGTGTTGTGTATGGAGGGTCACAATTGTTGTTATAATGTGGTTGGAGATTAAACCCAGTAAAAGAAAAATACAGTGAGGGAAGTTGGAATCCAGTGGACTGAAAGCTGTCAGGTCCAGTTTGGGGACCAGCAGATCAAAAAATACCCATATGCCCCCCTCAATACTGACAGTGTGGCATCTGGGAAGGGGCACAGCCCAAGCCCATAACCGAAAATAAATGTAGCAACCAAAATGATAGGTCTCTTTTGCAAGAATCTACCAGGGTGTGCACCCAGGGGGTGTGGATGCGGCAGGGGGGTTGTCCACCATCACAAATTTGCAAGGTGGGTTTGAAGTCAAGGTAATTTTACTACACGGCTATGTGCCTGATCAGTGATAAGAAAAGTTTGGTGGCAGGGGAGTTCAAACACGTTGACTACGTGGCTAAGCGCCTGGTATAGATCACTCAAATATTGTTATAAGCCAGGCAACCAGGAGAGGCCTATGAAAGCTGGATGCATATTAGTGATCAATACACCAACAGCCCTGAGTATGGAGCCATTTCCTCTTTTTTTTTCCATTTCAGAGTAGATACGTTCATGTGCATTCAGCTCAGTACTCCAGCAGGTGGCTGTTCACAGCTTTTCTCATGCCAATCATCTCAAGGCATCAGATGAGACTCTGCATAGAGTATGACATAATCATTTGGTAAAAACTGTTATATATCATGCATTAGAAATTCACACTGCGATTCAGTGATTTGAGTTAGTATGAATTGAGTTTCGGCATTACAATGTGCAGAAAGGAAGTGCAAAATGCAGTCCTACTGCTTTGTGTAAGTGATGTTTGTTACTTACTGAAGCTCCTTCATGTATTTTTGCTTAACATAAGTGGAAAACATTGTGCAAGTTATTCAACTTTAAGGCCAAAACCCCATAAAAAGAAAAGTGGGTAACACTTTATAATAACGTTCCTTTGTAAGGCATTTATAAGTGATTAGTTAATGATGAACTAATTATTTACAAAACATTCATAAATGATTAATAAGTGATATGCTAACAGTTTGTGTATGTTTTGTTAATACATTTACAAGTGTTTAGTTAGTGATGAACCTACCATTTACAAAACATGACTGCATTCAAAAAGGAATGATAAATGTTAATATTTTTGTGTATGGTTTGTAGATTAAGTTATAAATCATTTACAAGTGATAAGATAATGATAAAATAATCATTTACAAATCATGACTATATGTTCACAAACATTATTAAGTAATATGCTAATGATTTACAAACATGTCGTTATTTATCTTTAAAACAATAGCATATTACGAAATGATCAAACAAATCCTAAGCAAATTCTTATTTAGGTGTTATTTAATATGCTATTAATCACTTATAAATCATTGAAATGTCAACATTGTATACACAGTAAAGGTGTCAATTATGAAAAAATGATGATCAAACCATTAGTAAATGATATATGTATATAATTTATGTACTGTATGCTTTGGTAAAGTTGTAAGCTGGTCGGTTAAAAAGCACAAAAATGCAATTATGCTAAAGCTCTTTTTTTTAAGAATAATAAATTATTTGGAGTCAAGTGAATCAACGTGTAAATGACTTACAGTTAGGGGATTACAGTGGGTTGTGTTAAACCCTTTCTTTCATCAGCATACACTCTAAAAAACGCTGGGTTGTTTTTTCAACCCAAATGCTGGGTTGAGACTGCTGGGTAACAAAGTTGGGTTGATTTAACCCAATTTGGGTTGAAAATCGGTCTTGATCTATAACCCAGCAGTGCTGGGTTGGGAACGCGGACGTGAAAGAGAGCACGCACGTCACGTCAACATCCAGGGACATCAGCGAGAATTGACGGAGTTTTGCGCCGTCTTTAGAGGGAAGCCAGTGAAATTCTGTCTGAAACATAAGTTATTCAGTGTGTATTTAACAATGTTCATAATAAATAAAACATTTGCTTTACTGTATAATATATATACACGCAAATTTTAGGCTTTCGGTCAGTTGAACTGAGATTACCTAACGACTAAGCGACGGCCGTGCTCCGCCTCACGGCCGATCTCTTGCTCAGTGGATGGGAAAGCGCGCGTGACATCGTCATCGGAAGGAGCTTGGAAAGGATAACGTAAAATTTTTAAATATTACTTTTGTATATGTTAAATCTACTTTGTTTATTATTAATTATTTACTGTGTTAGATACGGTTTTGATATAGCGGAGTTTACTTAACTAATTTGATTTTGTCAGCACATCCACATAAATTTCCCGCTCTGCTTGTAAGGTACATTTCGTTCAATTCGTTTGACTTAGTTGTACATTCGACAGCAAACGATGTTAATTTACTACGAACATGTAATTTCTTTAATCCTGTAAATGGTTTGATGCAGGCGGGAATGTCTAAGCTCAGCTCAGGCTAAAGGAGGCTTGAAACTAAGCATGCTCGACGGACATTTTCTAAGCATAGTGCTAAGGCCATGGTCAGTGGCTAACTAATGCTGATAGCTTGGTGTGTTATGGTCTTTAATGGTCCTAAAGGTTTTTTAGGTGTTCTGAAGGTAGCTCTAAGGATATTTAACTTATACACATTTTTGAGTTCTTAATGAATCTATACCATTTCTTTTTTTATTTATTTTTCCTTTTTTCAGATTGGGACCAATATGGCTGAGTACCTTCGTTCAGAAGAGTCCATTGAATTTTCTTATGTTCTCATGCTTGGAGACAACCACTGCTTTCAAGCCTTTGCTATAATAAATGGCACAGCATTTGAGCAAAGTACATTACTTGCTGCAGTGGTCGTTTGAAATGTTTTCATATTTTAAATACATATTTTCTTGGAAGTAAATTTGACTTCAGTCACATATATCTCAGGATATATTGATGTTTGCACAAAATTGTTAATGGGAAAGTTATAAAATGTTTTCCTATTTTTTCCTAATCTTAAATTTGTATTTTCTTAAGTTTTTTTTTGTTTGTTTTTTCAGTCAGTTTGATGCCGTTTCATTTTTACTTCTACATATTTTTTTTTCTACATTGCAGTTGATGATTTATATATATCAGGATATGTTAATGTTTATGCACAAATTTGTATTTTAAAGTTAATCTTTCTGACTTCAGTCAGTTAGATGCTTTTTCATTATTACTTCTACACACTTTTATTTTTCCTCTACTCTGCAATTACATTGCAATTGATTCTTACTGATGATTCCTGTATATCTCAGGATATATTAATGTTTATGCATGATGTAAATGTTATGAAAAGTTTTCATATTTCAAATTGTGTTTTTCTAAAGTTAATTTGTCTGACTTCAGTCTGATGCATTGTTACTGACTTCAGTCACAGTGTTTCTGTGATACATTTTGATACATTTTAATAGAAATTGTCTTAATGCTGAGGTGGAGATGGGAAAAATGTCTTAAATTCATATGGACACATTTTTTACATGTTTTGTCATAAATAAAATTCCATTACTGAAGTATGTATTGCTGTAGAATTGTTTTTATTTTAGTAATTTTAATCACCAAAGTTTCTAGATTAAATTTCTGACCCATTTTGGGTTACATTCAACCCAGCAGTGTAGTCATTTTGAACTAATAGTTGGGTTAAAAATCAGAACCCAATATGCTGGGTTAAACGTGTAACCCAACTTGTTGGGTCAAAATAACCCAGCGTTGGGTTAGTCCCTTTTTTACCCAGCGCTGGGTTACCAAAATAACCCAGCAGTTTTTAGAGTGTAGTCTTGGAGAGTGTGGGATCTAGTGATAATGTGAACCAGTTTCACCTTCCATGGCGTTACAGCGTTAACATACTCCATGTGTCAAAGAACACATCTGTCTGCAGTCAGCCCTTACATTGCAGCACACGTTTTACTCATCATTCGTAGATCTTTCTTACCTGTTTCAAATGATCTGTAGCTGTACACAAGGCATTTACAACACTTTCTGCATCCCCTAATCTAAAGTGTAAACTACTCATCACTTGTAAATGTTTTACTCATCATTCGTAGATCTTTCTTACCTGTTTCAAATCATCTGTAGCTGTACACAAGGCATTTACAACACTTTCTGCATCCCCTAATCTAAAGTGTAAACTACTCATCACTTGTAAATGTTTTACTCATCATTCGTAGATCTTTCTTACCTGTTTCAAATCATCTGTAGCTGTACACAAGGCATTTACAACACTTTCTGCATCCCCTAATCTAAAGTGTAAACTACTCATCACTTGTAAATGATTTATAACTTAGTCTACAAACCATACACAAAAATATTAACATATTTATCAATCCTTTTTGGATGCAGTCATGTTTTGTAAATGGTAGGTTCATCACTAACTAATCACTTGTAAATGACTTGTAAATGTATTAACAAAACATACACAAACTGTTAGCATATCACTTATTAATCATTTATGAATGTTTTGTAAATAATTAGTTCATCATTAACTAATCACTTGTAAATGACTTGTAAATGTATTAACAAAACATACACAAACTGTTAGCATATCACTTATTAATCATTTATGAATGTTTTGTAAATAATTAGTTCATCATTAACTAATCACTTATAAATGCCTTACAAAGGAACGTTATTATAAAGTGTTACCGAAAAGTGCAATCAATGACTTAGGACCCTTTTCAGATAATTCACTATAACGTTATAGTCATCAAACTGTGCTGTATATTCCAAATTAGTCATTGGGGAGGGAAATATAGAATTACATCCTTAAGCTCTTTGATGTTCTTTAACATGAGGCAAGTATATTTTTATGAATATAAAATTTGACAAAAAATTGACAGCAATTTGACTAATTGTTTTTGGAAGTAACAAATAAACAAATAAATGTATTCAGTTTTATTTAGTCTATTTATCTATCGACATCACAACCATAGATACACCACAAAGAACTTCCATTTACCTGATGGACAGCAGGACCATCAATACCACAGAGATATACACTCACCTAAAGGATTATTAGGAACACCTGTTCAATTTCTCATTAATGCAATTATCTAATCAACCAATCACATGGCAGTTGCTTCAATGCATTTAGGGGTGTGGTCCTGGTCAAGACAATCTCCTGAACTCCAAACTGAATGTCAGAATGGGAAAGAAAGGTGATTTAAGCAATTTTGAGCGTGGCATGGTTGTTGGTGCCAGACAGGCCGGTCTGAGTATTTCACAATCTGCTCAGTTACTGGGATTTTCACGCACAACCATTTCTAGGGTTTACAAAGAATGGTGTGCAAAGGGAAAAACATCCAGTATGCGGCAGTCCTGTGGGCGAAAATGCCTTGTTGATGCTAGAGGTCAGAGAATTGGGCCAACTGATTCAAGCTGATAGAAGAGCAACTTTGACTGAAATAACCACTCGTTACAACCCAGGTATGCAGCAAAGCATTTGTGAAGCCACAACACGCACAACCTTGAGGCGGATGGATTACAACAGCAGAAGACCCCACCGGGTACCACTCATCTCCACTACAAATAGGAAAAAGAGGCTACAATTTGCACAAGCTCACCAAAATTGGACAGTTGAAGACTGGAAAAATGTTGCCTGGTCTGATGAGTCTCGATTTCTGTTGAGACATTCAAATGGTAGAGTCAGAATTTGGCACAAACAGAATGAGAACATAAGAACATAAGAACATAAGAAATTTACAAACGAGAGGAGGCCATTCGGCCCATCAAGCTCGTTTGGGGAGAACTTAGCTAATAGCTCAGAGTTGTTAAAATCTTATCTAGCTCTGATTTAAAGGAACCCATGGTTTTAGCTTCCACTACAATAGCAGGAAGACTATTCCATACTCTGACTACAAGCTGTGTAAAGAAGTGCTTCCTCAAATTTGTTTTAAAATGTTCTCCCGCTAATTTCCACTTATGGCCACGAGTTCTAGTATTTAGACTAATATTGAAATAGTCATTTGGCTGAACGGCATCCAGACCCGTTAGAATCTTATAGACCTGAATCATATCCCCCCTTAGTCTCCTTTGCTCAAGGCTGAACAGATTCAGTTCCGCTAACCTCTCCTCGTAAGACATTCCTCTAAGACCAGGAATCATTCTCGTAGCTCTTCGTTGCACCTTTTCTAAGGCAGCAATGTCCTTCTTGAGGTATGGTGACCAAACCTGCACACAGTATTCTAGGTGGGGTCTTACCAAGGAATTATATAAGTGTAACATCACCTCCCTTGACTTAAACTCCACACATCTAGAGATATAACCCAACATTCTGTTCGCCTTTTTTATTGCTTCCCCACATTGGCGAGAGTGGGACATGGAAGCATCAACATACATACCGAGATCTTTCTCGTAATCAGCTACCTTTATTTCAGTGGAACCCATAAAATATCTGTACTGTATATTTCTGCTCCCTGCATGGATTACCTTACATTTATCTGTGTTAAATTTCATCTGCCAAGTATCAGCCCATTCGCTAATTAAATCCAGATCCCGTTGGAGCCTCTCTGCTGCTAGATTAGTATCTGCTACCCCGCCCACCTTAGTGTCGTCTGCAAATTTAACCAGTTTACTGTATGTATTCGTGTCAATATCATTAATGTAAATTAGGAACAATAGTGGTCCTAAAATTGAACCCTGCGGTACCCCACTATAAACGGAGGCCCACTGTGACATAGTGCCTCTAATAACTACTTGCTGCTTCCTTTCAGTTAGCCAGTTTTTGATCCAAGCTGCCACAGTTCCTAAAATTCCTGCAGCTTTAAGCTTTAACAAGAGCCGTTTGTGGGGGACAACATCAAAGGCTTTCTGGAAATCTAAGTAAATCACATCATAGGCCTTTTTGTGATCAATTTCACTTGTAGCTTCCTCAAAGAACTCAAGCAGATTCGTTAAGCAGGATCTACCTCTCCTAAATCCATGTTGGCTATCCTTTATAATGTTATTTGCATCTAGGTAATCTACCATTTTCACTTGAATTATAGCTTCCATTATTTTTCCAGTAATGCTAGTTAAACTGATTGGCCTATAGTTTGCCGGATTACTTCTATCCCCTTTTTTGAATATGGGTGTTATATTAGCATGCTTCCAATCTGATGGTACCACACCCGCAGATAACGATTTCTGGAATATTAAAGTCAAAGGTTGGCTAATAATATCCCTCATCTCTTTCAAGACTAAAGGTAAGATGCCATCAGGCCCCTGTGATTTATCTAGTTTAGCTAGGCTTAGTATCACATCAAGCTCAGTTATACATATATTGGTCATAGACGATGCTGTATTCGTATTAATTGGTGGTAAGTTACTTGTGTTCTCTATTGTGAACACCCTTGAAAAATAATCATTAAACTCATTTACCATATCAATTTCGTTATCAATTATAAGGCCCTTACTATCCTGTAAATTAGTGATTTCAGCTTTTAGTACTCTCTTGGAGTTAAAATATTGGAAGAAACCTTTACTGTCATGCTTAGCCTCCAATGCAATTTTTCTTTCTACATCCCTCTTTGATAGCCTAATGTCATTTTTTAACTCTGCCTGTAGACTTAGATACTCCTGCTTGATTTTGAAATCATTAGTTATTTTCCAGTTGTGGAACAGAGCCCTTTTCCTCCTGACTTTATTCTTAATTTCCTTAGTAAACCACCTTGGTTGTCGTTTCCTAGATTTAGTTTTGCTGGAAACAGGTATGAAGTCCTCTTGCACTTGCAACAATGTGCTTTTGAAAAATTCCCATGCCTCTTCTACTGTTTTGCTATTTAACTCTGTCCAGTTTACAGTTTCTAATTTCCGTCTCATACCATTAAAGTTAGCCTTCCTAGATGGATCCATCATGCCTTGTTACCACTGTGGAGGCTGGTGGTGGTGGTGTAATGGTGTGGGGGATGTTTTCTTGGCACACTTTAGGCCCCTTAGTGCCAATTGGGCATCGTTTAAATGCCACGGCCTACCTGAGCATTGTTTCTGACCATGTCCATCCCTTTATGACCACCATGTACCCATCCTCTGAAGGCTACTTCCAGCAGGATAATGCACCATGTAACAAAGCTCGAATCATTTCAAATTGGTTTCTTGAACATGACAATGAGTTCACTGTACTACAATGGCCCCCACAGTCACCAGATCTCAACCCAATAGAGCATCTTTGGGATGTGGTGGAACGGGAGCTTCGTGCCCTGGATGTGCATCCCACAAATCTCCATCAACTGCAAGATGCTATCCTATCAATATGGGCCAACATTTCTAAAGAATGCTTTCAGCACCTTGTTGAATCAATGCCACGTAGAATTAAGGCAGTTCTGAAGGCGAAAGGGGGTCAAACACCGTATTAGTATGGTATTCCTAATAATCCTTTAGGTGAGTGTATGTTGTTCTGTAAATTCATAAAATGAGCTGTTCTCTTTTCCAATTGTCAAGGTAACTCTAACAGTGTCAATGAGGCCTGGCAGATATACCTTGAGAGCCATTCAGACATCCCCCATAGCATACTTTTTAAGATACAAGAGCCAGAGTACATCTGTCTGCAATGATATAACATCATACGCTGCAGCTTGACTCAGAGTGAAGTTAATTTAAGGAAATGAGACTTTATTGCCAAATCTGGTGTGGCCTTCTGAGGAGTAGATCTTAATGTAAGATCAAATTGTCAAGATGTAAGTACAAATTGTCAAGGCAAAGAGGGGGCAGAGACCATAAGTGGTTTTCTCATAGAACTACCAGAGACAGTGATAACAGGGAATGATCTCTTAAATCAGGTATATTCCTCCACAGATGTAATGGTGCTCTTAGATGGGTGATTATCTAAAGCATTAACAGATAGAAACATCAGTTCAGTTGCACAGATTCAGGATGTAAGAAGCCGCAAGTGCACATTAAATGACATTTTTTGGACTATATGCCATAATTTTAATAGTGCGCACCATGCTAATAATTCAGTGGAAAATAGTCTTTGATATATTATCTCAAATTATTTGTTGTGTTTGTATCGTTGCATTTAATTGTTTTATGTCATCAAAGAAATAAGGGGTAGATATACCAAACTTGTCAACTGGGTGTGCCACTTTATTTTTTGGTGATAATCGGCAGTTTCTGCCCATGTGGTCATATTTCAGGCTAAAGAGGCAGTCATGACCCTGGGGGTCAGAAGCATAAAAGAGTCCATTTGACAGGTCAGTGGGCGGCCGTCTAAGAAGGGGTCCAGGTCATGGGTCAAACTAACATCAAGATGCTGTAGCCATTCAGGTCACCTGCTGGACAGAGGCAGCTACACAGACACAGCAGATTAGGAGCTGACCTAATTACCAAAATGACTTAGGGTGAGGATGGTGGGGCTGATGAAGAGTGCCGGTTATAAGCAGTTTCTGCAGTAGTCATACAACTGTAGAGTTTGTCCTGTATTGTACTTTGCTGATTATCACACTTAAGTCCCTTGAGTTTCTTCTCCCCAAAAACCACACTATCCTCCATCAGTCTTACATATATTCTGTCATTCACACCTTTTGTTTTTATATTATGAATTATTAAATGTAGACACTTTTCGCACTTTGCATTCAGAACAAGTATAGCATGTGTATATTTCTGAGGTCCAGGATAACTTTTTTGTTGAGAATCATAGATAGAGTTGACAAAAAAAAACCATTATAGACTGCCAGAAATTGTAGCAAACAGTTTTTGCTCTGAATTATACAGTTTTGAGGTGGCTGCATGAGTTTTGTGTTACTTCTCCAGTGTTGGGCATTTCAATCCACCTGTGCTCTGTATGCACAGAGTCTGCATGCTAACCCTGTGTTTTTGTGGCTCTGAATCCCACTTGTGCTCTGTGTGTGCAGTCAGCATGCTCTCCCTCTGTTTCTGTGGCTTTAAATCCGCCAGTGCTCTTTGTTACTCTGCATCCCTGTGTTGCATGGGTTATCCTCCCCCATGACCCTGATTAGAACAAGCAGTTAGTTAAAAGATGGATAATTATAGGTTCATTCCCTCCAAGTTCAATAATTTAAGGCAATTATCCCTAGTACTGACACAGTATAGGAAGTTACAAAGCTTTCAGTTTGGAAACTCACTGAACATCAGGTCTGACAATGAATTCCCAGAGATGCACAATCATTAGTTTACTTTTCACACAGGGCTGTAACTAAGAACTGGAATATCCCCAAAACTGAGGAGAGAGGGTTTAGACTTTTTGAACCTCATAGGTGTCCTATTTATTCTGGAAATACATATTTTAGAAAAGAAGAACAGCAATACCTATGCTGGAAGAAAGGATTTAAAAAAATCTAATAAGGAAACAATGCACTTTACACTAATTCTGTAAATTCAGGCAACAGTTTGTTTATTCTTAAAAACCATGCACAGAGCACCTTGATGGTATATAACTAATGATATGTATATAAAACAACACAAAAAAAATTATCATCCACTAAACACAACTAAATTGAAATAAATAAATTGCATCTAACTGCATCTAAAAGCTAAAATAACTTTTGGATTAAAACAGTGCCAATACAAACAGCAGTCTGTGCAAACGAGAGACTCCAATATTTACAGAAAAGACCATGACAAAGGGAGTCAAACACTCAAGGTGTATTATTTTGATGTTTAATTATGCTACAATCTATATCATATGAATTGAGGAAGCTTGTGACAGCACTTAAGATTCATGCTTCATGCAGGTCTAATTAACTGGCTCACAAGAAAAAAAAGATACATATTAAAAAAAGATTTTTCCACATGTACGTATCTCCAATCAGTAAAACTATGTCTGTGTTTCATGAAATTAAGAATAAATCCAGTCACAAGCATATCATAAGCAGTAATAGTAATGCAGTAAACTCCTTGCCAGTGCTCTCTTAAAGATAAGCTGGCATTTTCTGGACTAATTTGGTGCTGCTTTGTGTCATGTGCACCTTGGGCATCATTACCCTACTGCACTTAATTGGCAATACATCCAAGACCAGGTGGATGTTCTGATGAGAAGGTTCCCCCAAACCAAGAGGGAGCAGGTCACGGTGCTGTCAGCCTCCGGAGGCACCATTCTTTGTTAGCAGGCCTTTGTAGGCATGCCTCCACCAGCAGGTCTCACTTTATCAAGCAGCTGAGATTTCCAGCCGCTGACATGCCAAAAATGGTATAGAGCTCCACAAATTGCTCAGTTTGCCAAAATGCTCAGTCATCGTCCTTCAGGCCTGTGGAACTGTGGTGGCTGGAATTTTATAACAAAAATCTAAAGGGAAGCCTGGTTAAACTGCTACTAACTTTTCAACTGAACCTGAGGAATTGCAGAATGGTGGCCCAGGCAGCTGTCGCTGAGCAGTATAAGCTGCTTTGGAGGAAGGGAGGTGATTCCTCCCCCCCACTCAGTCTTACTGGCTCCAGACTACAACAAAGTCCCACGAAGATGTATGAGAGCCCCCTGCTGACTAGATCCAGTCAGAAAGAAGAAAAAAACTATCCTAATGGAGACATGACATGCTTGGCAGTGCGGAAACTCCAACAAATGATTAATGGGCCGCAGACCCACAGTAAGTCGTGCCCTCCCTTTTCCTCAAGTTAAAGGCTGGTATAGGTATAGAGCTGCCTGCTACCACCAAAAAGTACTGTAAAGTTCTGATTTCTGAGTGGCTTCATCTCCCTGTGGGTCTTTTTTGATGGTGAGATAAAGACTCTGATTAATATCCTGATCTTGAAGTTTATTGCTTCCCTGTTAATAGAATAAATTAATCTCATGGTTAAGAGAATCAATGACATCACAGATCTGAGTGCTCAGATAGAATAGAGGCCCTTTTAATAGGATAAGAGGCAATATAGCCTGCGATGAGTGTCAGCCAGTGCACTTTCCTTCCAGAGTGAAGCTTAAACTAGCTTTGCCAAGCTTGATGGAAGGAAGAGACCCAACAGAGCATCAGTGCATGGTGATTGAGATTAGAGTGATTTATACTGAGGAGCAGATCATTACTGTGCAATGCAGTGCAGCTAATACTTATCTCACAACTGAGACATCAATGTCCTAGGAATAACAGCAAGAAATCAATACTTTGATGGCACATATAATCTGCTAGTACATAAAAAATTATATTTTATCTGACATAAATATGATGCTACAGGGTTGGTCAACAAGACAAATTATACAGTTAATGGCATGCTTAGCACCACAATGCACATATCTGTAATTTTTGTGCATTTTTATGTGTATTTGTGTTTTTGTGATGTAAATTGTAAGTGTCATTGTGTAAAGTTTGCCTTGGAATTTGTGTGTTTCGTTAGCATGTAACTGTGAGTTTTGTGTGAATTGTTGGCTTCTCTGTTTGTGCTGCTACTAGCATTAAACCGATAGTGGCTGACAAGACAGTAGTTTTCATTTTAAAAGATCTGTCATCTCCTTTATTAAAATGACTAACATCCTCACCACAATATGTTTTTTTGCACTTGATATGTGGGTCTGCTGCATCGTGAACATTCTGTGCCCTATACTGTAGGGTTCCAGAATGACAGAATGAACAAAGTAACATCCTTTTAAGTATGCAACAGATTGTTCTCACCAACGTGTTCAATTTCATTTTGTCTGGACGTTGTTTGAAGTGTTTGGCCACCATCAGATAAATCAAAAGCTGAAAAGAACCACCCACCTAGTACCATGTAGATGCCACCATAGGCCCCCTGGAGCCTGGCTGAGGCCCTTCTAAGACAGGCCAGGCTGATTAGTATCCCAGTGCAGGCTCAGTGAAGGGCTGCCATGCTCTCTCTTGTGATTAGCAGGTGATCTTTGATTTAATGTGCCGGATGGGAAAGTGCAGCTCCTATTAAATTCCAGGAGATGATCAGCCAACCTGGAGCCAGTGTCATGTCCCATTAGGGTCAGAGCCGGGACGGCCCCCTCCTAATCTTCTCATAGCTGTGCCATGTCATCATATCAGTGGCAGTAGGGGTGCAATGGATATAAACGCTTTTGCGGGATGTTTGGACAAAAGCATTCAAGAACTTTATTAACATAGACTAAGGCCTTTGCCAATCTCCACTGGAAGCAGCCAGTGTAGGACTTCTTAATTATTTGCTAAGGGACAGAAAACCATACATGTGAGTGACAATGATGGAGAAGAATATAATATGGATGGTTACATGCTGTTCTGGTTACCGACTCCTATTCCTGATCCAGCTTTGTCTTTGACCAATATACGTATAATTGAAGCTGATGTGCTACAAAGCCTAGCTAAGCTCAAAGTAAATATATCACAGGGCCCTGATGGTATCTTACCTAAAGTTTTAAAAGAGATGAGGGATATTATTTGCCGACCTTTAACTTTGCTATTTCAGAAATCCTTATCTGCTGGTGTGGTACCTTCTGATTGGAAGCATGCTAATATAACGGCAATATTCAAAAAAGGGGACAGAATTAATCCATCAAACTACAGGCCAGTTAATTAAACTTGCATAACTTGAAAAGTTATGCAAGCTATAATCGAAGAGAAAATGGTAGATGACCTGGATTCAAATAACATTCTGAGGGATAGCCAACGTGGATTTAGGAGAGGTAGATCTTGTTTAATTTTCTTGAGTTCATTGAGGAAGCTACAAGAGAAATTGATCATAAAAAGGCCTATGAGGTGCACATAAGTATGTTATGGAGCACAGATAAAACCTTTAAGGAGTAATTAACCAAATACAACTTTGAAGACTTTGTATGAATTTTACCATGTTCAGACATAAGAAAAATCAGCAGTAGCCTTCCAAACATTGCAGTTTTGCTTTCTTCCTCCTTTAACATAAAATACTGTATTTCCTCACAGCCGACATAACAGCTCCGACACACATGCGTTGAACTAGCTAGCACGTGACCCTTACTTCTGTTTATGGTATGTCACACTAAGGCTAGAAGCAGTTTTGTGTTTTTTCAGGTTAGATCTATCTCTGATGGAAAATTGGACCAGTTTCTTATTCCCCAGCGCCCCCGTATCCGATCCAGCATTTTTTTCCAGTATCGGCCCAATACTGATGGTGGGTATCGGATAGGTGCTATCTCCAGCAAGGCTAGATCTATCTCTGATGGAAAATTGGACCAGTTTCTTATTCCCCAGCGCCCCCCGTATACGATCCAGAATTTTTTGCCAGTATCGGTCCAATACTGATGGTGGGTATCGGATAGGTGCTATCTCTAGTAAGAAGTCCTCATTCATTACACTGGTTACGGACTGTCACGTCCAGCCCTGCCCTGCTTGTCCGATCCCTATGTTTCCCTCGACCATGGCTTCTAATCAGCCGCGCCTGAATCTTGTTAGTCTTACCTCTTGTTTCTACCTTCTGGTTAACCAGCCGCAGCTGCCTTGCATTTGCTCCTTTGTTAGTCATATATATATTAGCATTTCTTAATCCTTTGCTCCCTGTTCAGCCATTGTTCCCTGTTTACATGTACTATCCTGCCTGATCCCTGTAATAAATGACTCTGTGAGGGTTTACTCACAGCCTGCATTTGGGTCGTCCTTCTCCCCAACCCGATCTCACGAATTTTCGTGCAGCCATCACGACATAAAATCTATTTAAACGTGCTGTGATCACGTTTTCGGCTTTTTTTACGTGCTGGGGGTAACGTTTCCCCTCCCTATGTGTTTTAATGGGCAGTGCCTAACACCGCCACTATGAGCGCTAACTGGTGACTAAGGGACGGGAAAGTCATGCATGGTCAGAATCATATTTAGTTTTTTTGTGATCTGATAACGCTTTCCATAACGTGTGACGCGACCTTGCAAAACAGCGCTTGGATTTTACTTCTGTTGCATGAATGAGTTAGTGTATGGAGGGAAATCCCGGACATTATTCAAAAGGAATTATTATCAGAAGTAAAATCCAAGCGCTGTTTTGCAAGGTCGCGTCACACGTTATGGAAAGCGTTATCAGATCACAAAAAAACAGTCACCAGTTAGCGCTCATAGTGCCGGTGTTAGGCACTGCCCATTAAAACACATAGGGAGGGGAAACGTTACCCCAGCACGTAAAAAAAGCCGAAAACGTGATCACAGCACGTTTAAATAGATTTTATGTCGTGATGGCTGCACGAAAATTCGTGAGATCGGGTTGTTCTCCCACTGCTAACGTGACAGAATGACTAAATCATCCAAAGAACCCTGTAGCTCTTCCCAAAACCCAACTAGGATCTGCCTTCAGATGGGCTCCTGCACCATCACCTCCCGATCACTTTCAGAGACTACATTTCTGATGCCCCGCTTCCATGTGGCGCTTTAGATAAGTCAGAAGAGCCCTGGGAGTCCTGGATCTGGTGACTCTGTTCCAGAGCCAGAATGGCTCTGGCAACATGTGATAGGGTCAGTGTTGGACCATGCTCCTCCAGGCTGTGAACTCAGGGAAGCCACACAGCCCATGACTTTCCCGCCATGCGGAGCTGTACAACCTGCTGTTGAATCCACTCCAACAACAACAAATTTATTTTTGAATAGCACGTTTTCACAACATTACATTGCCTCAAAGCACTTTACAGCATCCCTGCCCAAAGCCCCCAGTGAGTAAGCCAGAGGCGACAGTGGCAAGGAAAAACTCCCTAGAAGGAAGAAACCTTGGGAGGGACCAGATTCAAAGGGGAAGCCCATACTCCAGGGGCCAGCAAGGAAAGTCAAATCGGAGAGATGACTAAGTGGCAAGTCACACAGTCTAAGTCATAAAATATAAGTCGCAACCAGGGAGCAGGGAGGTGATGACAAGCCGGTGTTGGCGCTCCTTCAGATCGCCGGGCAATCATTAGTACTGTAAGGCAGAGAGAGAGAGGAGGACGTGGTCGAAGAGGCCATGCACGGACTATTATTTCTGATGACATAAGAGCAACTTTGGTGGACCATGTCATAAACCATGGCCTGACTATGAGGGAAGCTGGACAGAGAGTCCACCCTAATCTAAGTCGTTTCACAGTTTCATCCATAATAACGACATTCCGACTGGAAAACAGGTATGTCTTCAACTCCACTCAGACTGTATCTAGAGTATTTACAGTACTGTACCATATCACATGTACTGTATTGCAGGGTGGTTAATGCTCCTTTTCGAACAAAAGTGGTAGTTTTGTGAAACATACTGTGATAACATGTTGAGATGTTTCAGTACTATGTATGGCATATACAGCAAAGTACAGTATATATTACTGTAAAAAAGAAGCAAACCAATCATTTGTGGTTGCATTTTTCTACAGAATGGCTAGAAGACCAACTGGGGGTGGACACCAATGCCTGTTTACTCAACAGCAGGAATCTTGGACATGGATGGAGCTGCTCAGTCTCATGAACATAAGAACATAAGAAATTTACAACGAGAGGAGGCCATTCGGCCCATCAAGCTCGTTTGGGGAGAACTTAACTAATAGCTCAGAGTTGTTAAAATCTTATCTAGCTCTGATTTAAAGGAACCCATGGTTTTAGCTTCCACTACACTAGCAGGAAGACTATTCCATACTCTAACTACACGCTGTGTAAAGAAGTGCTTCCTCAAATTTGTTTTAAAATGTTCTCCCGCTAATTTCCACTTATGGCCACGAGTTCTAGTATTTAGACTAATATTGAAATAGTCATTTGGCTGAACAGCATCCAGACCCGTTAGAATCTTATAGACCTGAATCATATCCCCCCTTAGTCTCCTTTGCTCAAGGCTAAACAGATTCAGTTCTGCTAACCTCTCCTCATAAGACATTCCTCTAAGACCAGGAATCATTCTCGTAGCTCTTCGTTGCACCTTTTCTAAGGCAGCAATGTCCTTCTTGAGGTATGGTGACCAAACCTGCACACAGTATTCTAGGTGGGGTCTTACCAAGGAATTATATAAGTGTAACATCACCTCCCTTGACTTAAACTCCACACACCTAGAGATATAACCCAACATTCTATTGGCCTTTTTCATTGCTTCCCCACACTGGCGAGAGTGGGACATGGAAGCATCAACATACATACCTAGATCTTTCTCGTAATCAGCTACCTTTATTTCAGTGGAACCTATAAAATATCTGTACTTTATATTTCTGCTCCCTGCATGGATTACCTTACATTTATCTGTGTTAAATTTCATCTGCCAAGTATCAGCCCATTCGCTAATTAAATCCAGATCCCTTTGAAGCCTCTCTGCTGCTAGATCAGTATCTGCTACACCGCCCACCTTGGTGTCGTCTGCAAATTTAACCAGTGTACTGTATGTATTTGTGTCAATATCATTAATGTAAATTAGGAACAATAGTGGTCCTAAAATTGAACCCTGCGGTACCCCACTATGAACAGAGGCCCACTGTGACATTGTGCCTCTAATAACTACTAGCTGCTTCCTGTCAGTTAGCCAGTTTTTGATCCAAGCTGCCACAGTTCCTAAAATCCCTGCAGCTTTAAGCTTTAGCAAGAGCCGTTTGTGGGGGACAACATCAAAGGCCTTCTGGAAATCTAAGTAAATCACATCATAGGCCTTTTTGTGATCAATTTCACTTGTAGCTTCCTCAAAGAACTCAAGTAGATTCGTTAAGCAGGATCTACCTCTCCTAAATCCATGTTGGCTATCCTTTATAATGTTATTTGCATCTAGGTAATCTACCATTTTCACTTGAATTATAGCTTCCATTATTTTTCTAGTAATGCTAGTTAAACTGATTGGCCTATAGTTTGCTGGATTACTTCTATCCCCTTTTTGAATATGGGTGTTATATAAGCATGCTTCCAATCTGATGGTACCACACCCGCAGATAACGATTTCTGGAATATTAAAGTTAAATGTTGGCTAATAATATCCCTCATCTCTTTTAAAACTATAGGTAAGATGCCATCAGGCCCCTGCGATTTATTTATTTTGAGTTTAGCTACGCTTAGTATCACATTATTCTTAATTTCCTTAGTAAACCACCTTGGTTGTCGTTTCCTAGATTTAGTTTTGCTGGAAACAGGTATGAAGTCCTCTTGCACTTGCAACAATGTGCTTTTGAAAAATTCCCATGCCTCTTCAACTGTTTTGCTATTTAACTCTGTCCAGTTTACAGTTTCTGATTTCCGTCTCATACCATTAAAGTTAGCCTTCCTAACATTGTATACTTTTAATTTCAACTTTGCTCTTCGGACACCAAAATTAACCTCGAATTTAACCATGTTATGATCACTACCGTACAATGGGTCTAAAACCTCTCATTTTCCAATCCTATCCTGGTTATTACAGAAAACAAGATCAAGAAGGGCTTCTCCCCTGGTAGGAGTATTAACAAACTGAGTAAAAAAACAATCCTGTACTAATTCCACCATCTCAAGTTCATTTACAGAAGAGCCAGAGACTGTGTCCCACTGTATCCCAGGTAAATTAAAATCACCCATAACCACCAATTTATTTACATTGACAAGGCTGGATTCAACCTTAGCAAAAATAGACGATGGGGACATAATGTACTTGGCCAAAGGGTGATTGTGCACGTCCCGGGGGAGTGTGGGAGAAATATCACATTGTATGCCGCCATAAGCCTACAAGGGCTACTGCACCATTATTCCAAACTGGGTCCCTATAATGCGCAAGACATAATCACATTTTTAGATGTACTTCATGATGCAGTTGTACAGGACAGACCAGAGCAGCCCAGGTTTGTTGTTGTCTGGGATAATGTTAGTTTCCATTGGGCTGCTGTCGTCCGGAATTGGTTCACCAACCATGACCAATTTGAATTTGTGTATTTGCCCCCTTTCTCGCCATTTCTCAACCCTATAGAAGAGTTTTTTTCCGCTTGGAGATGCCGCATATATGACCACCAACCACATGCCCGCATGCCTCTTCTGCGGGCAATGGAACAGGCCTGCGGAAACATTGAGGTAAGGTCAATCCATGGATGGATTCGGCACACAAGGGGATATTTTCCCCGATGCTTAGCGAGAGAAGACATTGCTTGTGATGTGGATGAGATCCTGTGGCCAGACCCCAACAGACGGCAGGATCCATAAGCCCATTTAGGCACAATTGTCTTTCTGTGTTTACAGAATCAGAATCGAGTTTATTGCCAAGTACGTTCACACATACAAGGAATTTGCTTTGGTGGTTGGTGCCTGACTTTGAGAGATGAGGTGGTTAATATATAAATATATAAATATATATACATGGAGTATGTTCAGGTACTAATATAAATATAAATAGTTAGTGTATGTGGAATATGATACAGCAGTGGAAATATATACATATTTAGGACAGTGCATGCTTGTGCTAGGATGGAGAAATAGAGTGAATGTTCCTGGCCTTATTGATGAGGCGGGCCTGTTAAGGTGAAAGGTTGCAGCCGATTGTCTTCCCAGCAGAGTGGATGATGCGCTGTAGTCTGCTCTTGTCCTTAGCAGTAGCAGCAGGGTACCAGACGGTGATGGAGGTGGTGAGAATGGACTCAATGATGGCAGTGTAGAAGTGCACCATCAAAGTCTTTGGCAGACTGAACTTCTTCAGCTGCCTCAGGAAGAACATTCTCTGTTGGGCTTTTTTTGTGAGAGAACAGATGTTCATCTCCCACTTAAGGTCCTTGCTGATCGTGGTGCCCAGGAAGCGGAAGTACTCCACAGCGGTGACTGGTGAGCCGAGCAGGAAGACGGGTAGAGGTGGGGCAGAGCTTTTCCTGAAGTCCTCAGTCATCTCCAGTGTCTTCAGGGCGTTGAGCTCAAGGTTATTCCCATTGCACCAGCATACCAGGTGATCAATCTCCTGTCTGTAGGAAGACTCGTCCCCATCAGAGATGAGTCTGATGAGGGTGGTGTCATCTGCAAATTTCAGGAGCTTGACAGACGGATGGGTGGAGGTGCAGCTGTTTGTGTAGAGGGAGAATAGCAGGGGAGAAAGGACGCAGCCTTGCGGCGATCCGGTGCTGATGATCTGGGAGATAGAAATATGCTTTCCCATCTTCACATGTTGCTTCCTGTTGGTCAGGAAGTCTGTGATCCATCTGCAGGTGGAGTTGGGTACGTGAAGGTCAGAGAGCTTGTTATGCAGGAGGTTTGGGATGATGGTGTTGAAGGCAGAGCTAAAATCCACGAAAAGGATTCTTACGTATGTTCCTGGGGAGTCGAGGTGCTGGAGGATGAAGTGCAGGGCCATGTTGACAGCATCGTCTACAGATGGGGTCCAGCAGGTGGTCAGTGGTGGCTTTGAGGTGCCGGAGTACGAGGCACTCAAAGGACTTCATACCTATAGGCGTCAAAGCAATGGGTCTCTAGTCATTTAGTCCAGTTATCTTAGGTTTTTTTGGTACAGGGATGATGGTAGATGTCTTAAAGCATGCTGGCACATGGCATGACTCCAGTGAGGTGTTGAAGATTTCTGTGAACACAGGAGTCAGCTGGTCAGCACAGTGTTTTAAGGTGAATGGAGAGATTGAGTCTGGACCTGCAGCTTTGCGGGGGTTCAGCTTCTTGAAGACCTTGTTAACGTCCTCCTCTTGAACATGAAGTGGTGGGGTGTGAGGCTTCAAAGATGCCACACCAGCAGTTGGTGTGGGGGAGGTGGTCAGTGGACGGTGTGAGGAGCTGTGGGGGATGGTGAAGTGTGAACTGTCCAGTTGTCTTTCAAAGTGGCAGTAGAAGTCGTTTAGTTGATTTGCAAGGCACAGGTCATTGACTGAGTGGGGGGCTGTGGGGTTGTAGTTAGTAATCTGTCTGAGAACTGGTGTTGGAGTTTCTCAGAGTACAGTCGTTTAGCATTTCTCACCGCCTTGCTAAACCTGTTCCTCAGTTTCTTGTACCTGTCCTTGTTCCCACTTGTGAATGCTTCTTCCTTCTGCAACCTTAGCTGTCTGAGCTTAGCTGTGAACCAGGGCTTGTCATTGTTGTAACTCACCCTGGTGCGTGTTGGTACACAGCAGTCCTCACAGAAGCTGATGTAGGATGTTACAGCCTCTGTGTACTCATCCAGGCTATTGGTAGCAGTCCTGAACACATCCCAGTCGTTACAGTCCAAGCACGCCTGAAGGCTCTCTGCAGTCGTGTTGCTCCTGACCTTTGTAGTCCTTGCTGCAGGTTTCTTCAGCTTAAGTTTCTGCTGGTATGAGGGGACAAGGTGCACCATGGCATGGTTGGAGTGGCCCAAAGCAGCACGAGGTACGGTGTGATAAGCATTGGGGACTGTGGTGTAGCAGTGATCCAAGGTATTTTCCTCTCTGGTTGGGCATTTAATAAACTGTTTAAATTTTGGAAGTTCATTGCTGAGGTTTCCTTTGTTAAAGTCGCCGAGGACAATAACTAGAGCTGGGTTAAGGTCCGAGCACTGCTGGTTTTCCAACCTTCCTTTACCTGTCAGTCAAGTGTGAAGCCTCTGACCAATCAGAATCAGTAATTATTAAACAACTACCTGGGAGAACTGAAAACACGGCCTGCATTTGGAATCGAGGTCCAGAGTTGAAGAACCCTGAACTAGAGAATCCGGGTTGGACCGCTCCACATTCTGTGTCTGGTTGGCCAGCGTGCGCTGCGCGTTTTTTACGTCCGCTTGTGGTGGAATGTAAACTCCGACTAGAATGAATGACGCGAATTCGCGAGGGGAGTAGAAGGGTTTGCAATTTATGAAAAATGATTCCAGGTGGGAGGAGCAGTGCTGAAGAATCACAGACACATCAGTACACCAACCGTTGTTTATAAAAAAGCATGTTCCGCCGCCCTTTGATTTTATTAATGTATTGTAGTGTATTGTTTCTTTTATTTTTGCTTTAACTGAATTTACTGTACTGTAAAGTACACTACTGTAATGTACAGCATTGAGTATTTCATTTTTTGTTTGTTGTGAAAACGTGCCTACTGTGGAACTGAATCAAAACAGTGTAGACGAAAGCCTGCAATGTTTTATATAGAGTAGACTAGTGTGTTGCTGCTGATCTGAAAGTGTATTCATATGATGCAAGTGGGTATCATTTTGTCATTAGAGTGACATTTTGACAAACGATTGTTAGGTTTTGATAGCAGAGTTTCAATTTGACATGTATGTGAATGGTTTATTTCCTAGTGTTGTGTCTTATTAGTTAGTCTCGGGTAAGTAATTGTTAGTTTGGTTATTTTAAAAGTTTAATTTAAAGGTTGTTATAGCTGACGCTGTCGGATAATTTATAAAAAAGTTCAGATTTAACGCAAGTGTTAATTTACTGTTTTAGTGTACTCGGCACTTTATTGTTTTAACTATACGGTAATTAGATCTACTAAAAGTTTAAATAGGCTATATTAATATACTGGGCTGGGAGTAAAGGACGGGGTCATAGTGAGTTAGGTAATTATGGGGCCAGCTAAGTGTTGTGTTTGCAAGATGTTTGCCCTTCTGTATGCTTATGTCCAGTCGGACTTCGTCTGCGAGCGATGTAAGTTAGTGGACTCACTCATGGTCCAGGATCGTGACCTCGAGGAGCAACTGGTTCTCATCCAACATAACAATGAGTTAAAGGAGAGAGTTAACACGCCTTTTAGGGAGACTGTGGGTACGTCACAAGCGGGGAGGGGGGAGAATGATGAACAGGTAGGTTGAGAGAGCTGGGTGAACGTAGGTCATAGATTTAGAAAAGGGCGTACACAATTCACAGAGGCGCATCACCTGAAGTGACGGTGTCTAACCGCTTTCAGGTGCTTCCAGCTTTAGAGCCAGAAGAGACTGGGGAGGCAGGTGGGCCCTTGGGCACCAAGGAGCCGCCTACCCCCAGGAGGAGGGAGGTTGTGGTAGTAGGGGATTCAATTATCAGAGGTGTAGATAGTTATGTGTGCACCCGTGATAGAGGGTCCCGTACGGTGTCTTGCTTGCCTGGTGCCCAGGTAGGCGACCTTCCGAATTGAGTGGACAGGCTTTTGGCCCCAGCCAGGGTGGATCCAGTGGTCGTGGTGCATGTTGGCACCAATGACATAGGAAAGGGCAGGAGGGCTGTTCTGCAGGATAAATTTATAGAAGTCGCGGATAAGCTTAGAAGCAGAACATCCACGGTGGTATTCTCTGGAAGGCTAAGTTAATTGAGATAAGGGGATTAAATGCATGGCTAAAATGGTGGTGTAGGAAAGAGGGGTTCAGGTTTATGGGGCACTGGAAGACCTTCTGGAACAGGTGGGTCCTGTTCAAGCCGGATGGGTTGCATCTGAACCATAGGGGAACCAGTGTATTGGGGAGGCGTATGTGTAGTGGTTGAGGAATGTTTAAACTAGAGACTGGGGGGGCAGGGAGGTTAGTTACAAATTTATGTGGGGAGAGATGGAAAGCCCAAATAAATATTAAAAGTGGGCACTGTAAAAGGCCTACCATTTGTGGTCTGTATTTAAATGCTAGGAGTATTAGAAACAAAATTAATGATTTAGAGGCTTTAATTTCATCGGACACATGACAATATAGGAATAACTGAAACATGGATGAGTGACAATGATGGTGAAGAATATAAAATGGATGGTTATACGTTGTTCCGTAGAGACCGGCTAGGCAAGAAGGGAGGTGTTGTTGCAGTATACGTAAAAGAAAACTTGCAGGAAAGGGAGCTCACTGATAAAAATAAAAGTAGAGAAGCTGTATGGATAAAACTGGATGCTAAAGACTCAAATGGCCTAATTGTCAGGGTTTGTTATAGAGCACCTAATGTAGCTGCAGAGGAAAGCAGAATGTTATATATGATATCAGGATTATGAGTAATAACAATGATGTAGTGCTTATGGGTGATTTTAATTTACCTGGGATACAGTGGGACACAGTCTCTGGCTCTTCTGTAAATGAACTTGAGATGGTGGAATTAGTACAGGATTGTTTTTTTACTCAGTTTGTTAATACTCCTACCAGGGGAGAAGCCCTTCTTGATCTTGTTTTCTGTAATAACCAGGATAGGATTGGAAAATGAGAGGTTTTAGACCCATTGTACGGTAGTGATCATAACATGGTTAAATTCGAGGTTAATTTTGGTGTCCGAAGAGCAAAGTTGAAATTAAAAGTATACAATGTTAGGAAGGCTAACTTTAATGGTATGAGACGGAAATCAGAAACTGTAAACTGGACAGAGTTAAATAGCAAAACAGTTGAAGAGGCATGGGAATTTTTCAAAAGCACATTGTTGCAAGTGCAAGAGGACTTCATACCTGTTTCCAGCAAAACTAAATCTAGGAAACGACAACCAAGGTGGCTTACTAAGGAAATTAAGAATAAAGTCAGGAGGAAAAGGACTCTGTTCCACAATTGGAAAATAACTAATGATTTCAAAAATTAAGCAGCAGTGTCTAAGTCTACAGGTAGAGTTAAAAAATAACATTAGACTGTCCAAGAGGGATGTAGAAAGAAAAATTGCATTGGAGGCTAAGGATGACAATAAAAGTTTCTTCCAATACTTTAACTCCAAAAGAGCTCTAAAAGCTGAAATCACTAATTTGCAGGATAGTAAGGGTCGTATAATTGAAAATGAAATTAATATAGTAAATGAGTTTAATGATTATTTTGCACGGGTGTTCACAGTAGAGAACACAAGTAAATTACCACCAATTAGTACGAATACAGCATTGTCTATGACCAATATATGTATAACTGAGGCTGATGTGGTACTAAGCCTAGCTAAACTCAAAATAAATAAATCGCAGGGCCCTGATGGCATGTTACCTATAGTTTTAAAAGAGATAAGGGATATTATTAGCCAACATTTAACTTTAATATTCCAGAAATCGTTATCTGCGGGTGTGGTACCATCAGATTGGAAGCATGCTTATATAACACCCATATTCAAAAAGGGGATAGAAGTAATCCAGCAAACTATAGGCCACTCAGTTTAACTCTAATTACTGGAAAAATAATGGAAGCTATAATCCAAGTGAAAATGGTAGATTACCTGGATGCAAATAACATTCTGAGGGATAGCCAACATGGATTTAGGAGAGGTAGATCCTGTTTAACGAATCTACTTGAGTTCTTTGAGGAAGCTACAAGTGAAATTGATCACAAAAAGGCCTATGATGTGATCTACTTAGGCCTTTGATGTTGTCCCCCACAAACGGCTCTTGCTAAAGCTCAAAGCTGCAGGGATTTTAGGAACTGTGGCAGCTTGGATTGAAAACTGGTTAACTGACAAGAAGCAGCGAGTAGTTATTAGAGGCACAATGTCACAGTGGGCCTGTGTTCATAGTGTGGTACTGCAGGGTTCAATTTAAGGACCATTACTGTTCCTAATTTACATTAATGATATTGACACCAATACATACAGTAAAGTGCTTAAATTTGCAGACGACACCAAGGTGGGTGGTGTAGCAGATACTGATCTAGCAGCAGAGAGGCTACAACAGGATCTGGATTTAATTAGCGACTGGGCTGATACTTGGCAGATGAAATTTAACACAGATAAATGTAAGGTAATCCATGCAGGGAGTAGAAATATAAAGTATATCTATTTTATGGGTTCCACTGAAATAAAGGTAGCTGATTACGAGAAAGATCTCGGTGTGTATGTTGATGCTTCCATGTCCCACTCTTGCCAGTGTGGGGAAGAAATAAAAAAGGCCAATAGAATGTTGGGTTGTATCTCTAGGTGTGTGGAGTTTAAGTCAAGGGAGGTGATGTTACATTTATATAATTCCTTGGTAAGACCCCACCTAGAATATTGTGTGCAGGTTTGGTCACCATTAGTGGTGGGCGGATCGATCCAAGTATAGATAATATCGATAATAATGTTGGTATTGATATTTATCAATACCAGTTTAATGAGATCGATACTTAAGTTTCAACTTCTCTCCTGAATGCATTGAGGCTGTCTGTGTAAGCGCTGCTCCTCTCAATTGCCGTTCCCGACTGTCACGTGACTCAGCGGTGCTAGGGAAGCAAACACGCTCACTTGCGCACACACACTATAATATTTATAATAAATTATTGCAGTAGTGGGTCGCTGAGCTATACTCGCAATAATTAAACAGCAGTGATAGTTTGGGGTTTAATCGCTAGATTGCGTTTATTACACCCGTACTACTATAACCCACACACTGGCACTTCCCACCGTGCTCATCGCCCTGTTTACTCCTCTCTCACACACACACACACACACACACACACACACACTACGTACAACAACAAACATTACCCACTATGCATGACACAACATACAGCACATTTATAGTCACACAAGTGATTACTGAGAACTATTTACAAGCTTGGCATCAGTCCAACATGCGGCGAGGCCCTCCGGTACATCTGCGCTGCAGTATTTTTTTAATTATAAACTTTGCCCAAATTCTGTCCTGGGTTTTAACTAATTACAAAACATCACAAAACACTTAAAGGTAATGAAAATTAATTCAGCTTTAGCAATTTGATGATGCATCCACCATAATTATTAAAAAGTATCGATATCGTATCGGCGATACTTGCCCTGTATTTACTTGGAATCGGATCGATACCAAATTTTGTAGTATCGCACACCAATAGTCACCATACCTTAAGAAGGACATTGCTGCCTTAGAAAAGGTGCAACGGAGGGCTACGAGAATGATTCCTGGTCTTAGAGGAATGTTTTATGAGGAGAGGTTAGCTGAGCTGAATCTGTTTAGCCTTGAGCAAAGGAGACTAAGTTATATTAAGTTATATTAGGGGACAAATGTAAGGTACTCCATGTAGGGAGCAGAAATATAAAGTACAGGTATTTTATGGGACTTGTCATGTCCAGAGTTAACATGCCTCACGTCAGTATGGTCGAAAGGTATTATGGGAGGAAGGAGAGGATCAATAAAGAAAAGTGAAGCATTCTGAGCGACAGTTCGAGAGCGTGTGCGTGGTTATTAAACCGGATAAAAGTCTGAAGATATCTCTCAGTGCAGAGCTGAGTAGATATATAACATTGGTGACGAGGAGCACTTTAATTTAGCTAAATTGATTAGGTAGTCAGTTAGTATGGAGAAATCTGGGATCCATAACTTTGCATGTTACACGGATCCAGCCATGCTAGGTTCCAGATGGAAAAGATGGCTGACGTCGTTTGAGCTATATGCAGACGGTAAGGGGCTCATCATAAACGAAGATTCACCGGTGGCTACGAAGCAAAGGCGACGCGCGCTGCTACTGCATCTGGCGGGAGCCGATGTGCAGGATGTCTTCTCAACTCTGCCGGACACGGGTGAGCCAGCGGACTACCAAAAGGCGGTCAACGCTTTGAACGCATACTTTGTGCCTCAAATCGCGCTGGCGAGACACGCATTTCAAAAACTACACCAGCTGCCAGGAGAGACTGTGCAGCAGTTTGCTACACGCCTGCGACAGGCAGTTAAAGACTGTGGTTACGGTGACGACTCTGACAATAAAATTAGGGATGCAATTTTGGGTAAAGGGACATCTGAAAATGTGCGCCGAAAACTTTTAGAAGAGGGGCATGGACTGACACTGGCCTGTACATTGGACATAGCGGCACGCTGTGAAAGCATCGAGGAGCAGATGTCGGCCATGTTATGTACAGCGAAAGGGTCCGCAGAGTCAGTCAGCCGAATTTCCCAAGGAGTAAAAGGGGCGAAGCATAGAAATGAAAATGCGAAAAGAAAAGAAAATAGAGACAGTAAATTTCTGCAGTTACTGACATCAAGCAAGCACTCCAACAACAGTACCCTGACGTGTTCATGGGAGTGGGAAAACTGAAAACAAGACAGGTGCTGCTGCACATTAACCCAGAGGTGAGACCTGTAGCACAGCCACTTAGACGCATACCCTTCAACCTCAGGGGGGCAGTGGAATCCAGGATAAAGGAATTGGTGAACTTGGATACCATCGAACCTGTCAATGGACCCACCCCGTGGGTGAATCCAGTGGTGGGATGGGAGTCGATGTTTGTCTTTGCCTGGACATGAGATGGGCTAATGAGGCCATAGTGAGGGAACGCTTTCCAATCCCCACGATGGATGAGCTGCTCCAGGGCCTGAATGGTTCAACCATATTCAGCAAGCTAGATCTGAAATGGGGTTACCATCAGCTTGAGCTGACCCCTGAGTCACGTGAAATCACCACATTCGCAGTGCACAATGGGGTGTACAGGTACAAAAGACTGTTGTTTGGGGTATCATCTGCCAGAGAACAATATCAGCACGAGATAGCCAATGCCCTAGCAGGGATTGAGGATGTAGAGAACATATCAGACGATGTGATCATACATGCACCAGACCAGGAAGCACATGACAGACAACTTCATGCAGTCATGTTAAGGCTTAGAGAGACGGGACTAACACTGAACCCGGGAAAGTGTCAGTTCAACATGGATAGACTGGTTTTCATGGGACTTCTGTCGTCAGAGAAAGGAATCGGGCCGACAGAGGAGAGAGTGCAAGCTGTGACTGAAGCACAGGAGCCGGAGAACGTAACAGAGGTGCGCAGCTTCCTTGGGCTTGTTGGTTACAGCAGCAGGTTTATTCCACAGTTTGCAACTCTGTCAGAACCACTGAGACGCCTGACAAGGAAGGACACACCATTCAGATTTGGGCCAGAACAGAAACAAGCTTTCAGTGCCCTTAAAGCAGAACTAGCTAAAGCTACAACCTTAGCTTACTTCAACAAAGATGCGCCAACACAGGTGATAGTAGATGCAAGTCCTGTTGGATTAGGTGCAGTGCTGGTACTGGAATTAAAGTTCCAGTGTGCTATGTGAGCCGCAGCTTAACTGACTGTGAGCGCAAATATTCACAGATGGAAAGAGAGGCGCTAGGCCTAGTTTGGGCCTGTGAGAGACTACATCCGTATGTCTATGGGAGAAAGTTTGACCTAGTTACAGACCACAAACCATTAGAGGTGATCTATGGTCCCCGATCCAAACCATGCGCTCGGATAGAGCGGTGGGTTCTTAGGCTACAGCCGTACGAGTTCAAAGTGGTCCACAACGCAGGGAGGAATAATATTGCTGATCCACTGTCACAACTGCTGACAAATTCAGTGAAACTGTGTGAACACAAGCATGGGGCTGAAGAATACGTGAGATTTGTGGCAGTGAGTGCAACACCGAAAGCACTTACCACCAGAGAAGTGGAAGAGGCATCAGCCACTGATCCAGAATTATGTGAGGTGCGCAGGGCCTGGACATTTTGAGAAGTGTAAACAGTATGCAATCGTTGCAAATGAGCTATGCACAATTGGGTATCTTGTTCTGAGAGGCACACGTATTGTGTTGCCCCAGGTCCTACGAGCACGAGCGCTGATACTAGCCCATGAAGGACATTTGGGTATCGTGGGAACAAAGCAACATCTTAGAACAAAAGTGTGGTGGCCTGGCATGGACAGAGCAGCCGAAAGACATTGCAAGGCCTGCCATGGCTGTCAGATAGTGGCTAAGCCTGATCCACCTGAACTGCTGAGACCGACACCGCTACCCGATGGACCTTGGCAGGATATTGCAATTGATATTCTAGGACCTCTCCCGTCAAATCACTCCATTCCGGTAGTAGTAGACTACTTCAGCCGATACTACGAATATGACATATTAACTACCACCACAACAGAAAAGATCATAGACAGCATGGAGACAATCTTTAGTAGACACGGACTGCCTGCCACATGCAAATCAGATAATGGACCTCAGTTCAGATCAGAACAATTCAGACACTTCTGTGATGAAAATGGGATCACGCATGTGAAAACCACACCAAAATACGCTCAGGCCAATGGGGAAGTTGAGCATCAAAATGCATCAATGATGAAGAGAATTAGAATTACTCACTCAGAGGGTTTAGACTGGAAAAAAGAATTGCGAAAATATGTGACTGTGTACAGAGGCATTGCCCATGCAACAACAGGTAAAAGCCCCGCCGAATTGCTCTTCAATCGAAAGGTCAGTGGAAAGTTGCCAGAACTTATTGAGAGGCATGCTGATCAAGAACTATGTGATTATGACACAGAGCAAAAAGCGAAGAGTAAAATGTATGTAGACATGCGCAGATGGGCACGACAGTCAGAAGTCAGTGTCGGTGACACTACTCTTGCGACAAGACAAGACTGACAAGATCAATGCGACACCACACAATCTCATCAGCAAAACAGGAAACAAGGTCGTAGTGGAATCCCCAACTGGAGCACAGTATGCGAGAAACACCACCTTTGTCAAGAAATGTGAAGGACAAGGACTGAAGCCAGAGTCACTCCATGAAAAGGGGGAAACAGAGGGAGCTGAGGACACAGAAACCAACGAATCAGGAGGAAAGCATATGACTTTAGCGCAGACTCTGCAGTCAGAAAATGACTCTGACACACACAGGCAGGCAGAAAGGTCAATTAGGCCGCAAAGGGTCAAACGAACACCCAGTAGACTGTCTGATTATGTTTGTGAGTGATATGAATATGGTGAATGAGCTTGACAAGATCAACACTTTAACGTTGCTCGTGATTTTGGAAAGAGAAGTTCACACTGTTTGTGTTGGTAACCATTGAGTTCAACTTCTAGTAAATGGGAAAAACCTTACAGTTCATGTATTTTGAAATGGAAGACATTTGATCCACAGGTGGCAGTCAGCAGAAGACAGAAATGTCTCTATGCTTTAGTAAGAAATCTATGATTATACGTGTGGTAATGTAGTGTTATAAAGCTGGTTGTTTAGAGAAACATACAAAGGATGTTATTGAGATAAGTTAAGCTATGATTAGCCTAAAGGATCTTGATATGGTCCCGTTCTATTTTGTTGTTGTAACTAGGAGTTTGATGCCAAGAAAAAGGGGGATGTCATGTCCAGGGTTAACATGCCTCACGTCAGTATGGTCGAAAGGTATTATGGGAGGAAGCAGAGGATCAATAAAGAAAAGTGAAGCGTTCTGAGTGACAGTTCGAGAGCGTGTGCGCGTGGTTATTAAAAGTCTGAAGATATCTCTCAGTGCGGAGCTGAGTAGATATATAACAGGACCTACTGAAATAAAGGTAGCTGATTATGAAAAATACCTTGGTGTGTATGCTGATGCTTCCATGTCTCATTCTTGCCAGTGCGGGGAAGCAATAACAAAGGCCAATAGGATGTTGGGGTATATCTCCAGGTGTGTGGAGTTTAAGTCAAGGGAGATAATGCTAAGATTATACAATTCCTTAGTGAGACCTCACCTAGAATATTGTGTGCAGGTTTGGTCACCATATCTTAAAAAGGACATTGCGGCCTTAGAAAAGGTGCAGCGTAGGGCCACAAGAATGATTCCTGGTCTTAGAGGAATGTCATACGAGGAAAGGTTAGTTGAGCTAAATCTGTTCAGCCTCAAGCAAAGGAGACTGAGGGGGGACATGATCCAGGTCTATAAGATTCTAACAGGTTTGGATGCTGTTCAACCGAATAGTTACTTTAGCATTAATTCAAATACAAGAACTCGTGGCCATAGGTGGAAATTAGCGGGAGAACATTTCAAACTGGATTTAAGGAAGCACTTCTTTACACAGCGTGTAGTCAGAGTATGGAATAGTCTTCCTGATAATGTAGTGCAAGCTGAATCCTTGGGTTCCTTTAAATCAGAGCTAGATAAGATTTTAACAACTCTGAGCTATTAGTTAAGTTCTCCCCAAGCGAGCTCGATGGGCCGAATGGCCTCCTCTCGTTTGTATAGTTCTTATGTTCTTATTGAGTTTGTATAGTTCTTATAAGATTCTAACGGGTCTGGATGCTGTTCAGCCAAATGGCTATTTCAATATTAGTTTAAATACTAGAACTCATGGCCATAAGTGGAAATTAGTGGGAGAACATTTTAAAACAAATTTGCTGAAGCTAAAACTACATTTCTCAGACACTCCTTGGTTGGACTGAAAAATTGCAGCAACACCATCACCTTTGCGATTTGGTTGAGGGTTATGCTTATAACTGTATTCAGCTGGAGTAGATTCATTTAGTGTCAGCATCCAGAGACACAGCCAATGAATATTTTATGTGCCCCTTGGTGACAGACTCTGTACCTGTGTTTACCATGAGGCAACCAGTGGCCGTCCAGACCACCACCTAGCCATCGCCACCTGGTAGCCGCCACTAGTCCTGCACCTGACACACAGGCCACCACCAGAATCAGAATCAGAACAGAGTTTATTACCAAGTACATTCACACATACAAGGAATTTGCTTTGGTGGTTGGTGTCAGACATTGAGAGATAGAGGTGGGTTTATATATAAATATATTTATATTAGTGCTGTCAAATGATTAAAATTTTTAATCAGATTAATCACAGGGTTGCTGTGGATTAATTTTTATTAATCACGATTAAATATCATTCATTTTTAATCTATATTAATTACATTTCATTCTGCATGAGCAAACAGACTCAAGAAAAAAGGGAATATTCGCGCATTCCATTTGCCTCAGGATCCGATTTTCGGATTCCGATATTACGTCACATCTGCTAAAAACTCGGGAAAACCCGAGTCGGATGCGTTCCATTTGCCACAGAAGTAGCAATACCATGGACCCATATGAAAAATCAAGATTTTTTGCTTAGCCGGACAACTTGTCGGATTTAACATACCTCAGTTTAAATGGCCTTTATCTTTGTTCACTTACAATTAACCCGAACTACCGTAAATCCGACATATAATCAGACTAATCATGAAATCCAATTCTAGCCCGGTTAATTGGTAGCCATTGTTAGCAATATCACTTGATAACACATTACGCGCGGTGCTTTACGTATAAAACTTCATAGCAACACGTTCACAGATGAGATGAATGGTATAGTGTGTGCGAATGGTTTAATGAGCCACAAATGAGAAGTAGTGCTTAAACGGTATAAAACTACAACTTTCCCTTCTGTTGATAAAAAATGGCACAGCCATCTTGGATTCTGAACTTGGGATCCTCTGTGCTGCTCCGAGAATTCTCAGATCTCTGAGAAACGGGAGCACGCATGTCGTTACTTCCGGCTTCAAAAACTCGGAATCCGACTCGGAATACAAGTTCCGAGGGCAAATGGAACGCACCAAAACTGCCCGAAATGGGTTAAAGACATTTCAGGGATTTTGAGTCATTCTGCGCTGCAGATGGGTTAATTGCGTTAAAAATTTTAATCAGATTAATCATGATGATGGATTAATCCGCGTTAACCCGTTAATTTTGACAGCCCTAATATGTCAAACGATTAAAATTTTTAATCAGATTAATCACAAGGTTGCAGTGGATTAATTTAGATTAATCACGATTAAATGTCATTCATTTTTAATCTATATTAATCACAATTACGAGGAGAGGTTAGCGGAACTGAATCTGTTCAGCCTTGAGCAAAGGAGACTAAGGGGGGATATGATTCAGGTCTATAAGATTCTAACGGGTCTGGATGCTGTTCAGCCAAATGACTATTTCAATATTAGTCTAAATACTAGAACTCGTGGCCATAAGTGGAAATTAGCGGGAGAACATTTTAAAACAAATTTGAGGAAGCACTTCTTTACACAGCGTGTAGTCAGAGTATGGAATAGTCTTCCTGCTATTGTAGTGGAAGCTAAAACCATGGGTTCCTTTAAATCAGAGCTGGATAAGATTTTAACAACTCTGAGCTATTAGCTAAGTTCTCCCCAAACGAGCTTGATGGGCCGAATGGCCTCCTCTCGTTTGTAAATTTCTTATGTTCTTATGTTCTTAATTCATTTTGCATGAGCAAACAGACTCAAGAAAAAAGGGAATATATATATGCACTTAACATGCAAGATAACTTGTACACATGGGGAAATGAATCACGTGGCATGTCTCTCAGTGGAAACAATGAGTAACGCTTCAGTCTCAGCCTCGCATTCGCTGTGATAGCATCGTGCATGTTTACACTAGCTGAATACATATATTTAGACAGTAAAAATACATTTAGACAATGATAGACAGTAACAGTTATTATTATTATTAGAATTAAATACATTTAAAAATAAAGATTTCTTATTAATTATTTTAATATTAATAATAAACCATTAATACATTTAATTATAATAATATTGTCGAACCCAGCGGGGACAGAATGGAGACAAAGGTACAGACATCAGGGTATCGGGGAATACGGGGTTTAATTACAGGTAAGGCAGGCAAAACGCAGATGGACAATACAATGACCGGACTGGGGAAACAAACTGAAATGCAGACTAAATACAGAGGACTAATGACAACAACCAGAAACAGTTGATCACACGGGGATTCCACACAGGGTTAACAAGGGGGCGTGGCACACGGAAGGAGCAGACAATCTTTACACATTGTTTGGATACATTTATTTTCTTACTTTAAAAATTACTGTTTTGATAAATGTGATTGTATGTGTTTAGTACAGTATATGCTCTTCTTGTTTTATCCGGTTCATTTTGTGTTTAAATGCTAAAAAAAAACATATTTCGGTGTAATTTTTTGGGGTCGGGAACCAATGAATTGGTTTTCCATTATTTCCAAATTCGATCAGAAGTTGAATTCGATCAGAAGAAGGATTCGATCCGGAGTTCTGAACGGATTAAGTTCGAGTTCTGAGGTACGACTGAATTGTCCCTTAAAATAATGGCTTTATTTCTGAACTGTTCTTAACTTCATATTGCAAGCTAGCATATAACTTAACATTTCTCATTTTGCTCCAACTATGGCTAGGCATTAACTAGCCATGGATTACTTGACCTGGAAAAAAAGCATTTAAAAAAAACTCTTAGATTCATGTCTTGTACATTCCAGATGGTGTTTATTATCAGACAAAATTAGGCGTCACTGTAGACTGTAGTTTTGGTACAGTAAGGCACGTGAAATTAATTCCTCATACGGGGTTTTTACTATAGGTAATACTTTACCTTGTCTGTCGTCTGCTGTTAATTCTAGGCAAACGCCTCAGGTTATACGACGGGACTGGTAATTGCTGCGGGTTGGACATGCTGCTGACGCTGAAATCACTGTTTTGTATTAAGTTACCAGTACCGCTTCTTAAAAATACACTTGGCTCCGGCCTCAGATAATCTGGCCCTCTTGTTTGTGCACCTCTACTGAAAACTGAGCGTATCTCATCATCCACTCGGTCAAATGATGAGTGTACATTTGGCCCTGCAGCAGTGCTGTTGCTGCATGCATTTGCCACGGTTTCAATAAATTCTTCGTTATTATTACTAGGGCTCGCGCTCTTTCTTCCATGTTTAGACTGGCATCCCAGTGACACTCCCCAACGAAGTTCACCAAAGTAGTGCCTATCTGTAATTTCACGTTCATTGTATATACACTCACCTAAAGGATTATTAGGAACACCATACTAATACGGTGTTTGACCCCCTTTCGCCTTCAGAACTGCCTTAATTCTACGTGGCATTGATTCAACAAGGTGCTGAAAGCATTCTTTAGAAATGTTGGCCCATATTGATAGGATAGCATCTTGCAGTTGATGGAGATTTGTGGGATGCACATCCAGGGCACGAAGCTTCCGTTCCACCACATCCCAAAGATGCTCTATTGGGTTGAGATCTGGTGACTGTGGGGGCCATTTTAGTACAGTGAACTCATTGTCATGTTCAAGAAACCAATTTGAAATGATTTGAGCTTTGTGACATGGTGCATTATCCTGCTGGAAGTAGCCATCAGAGGATGGGTACATGGTGGTCATAAAGGGATGGACATGGTCAGAAACAATGCTCAGGTAGGCCGTGGCATTTAAACAATGCCCAATTGGCACTAAAGGGCCTAAAGTGTGCCAAGAAAACATCCCCCACACCATTACACCACCACCACCAGCCTGCACAGTGGTAACAAGGCATGATGGATCCATGTTCTCATTCTGTTTACGCCAAATTCTGAGTCTACCATTTGAATGTCTCAACAGAAATCGAGACTCATCAGACCAGGCAACATTTTTCCAGTCTTCAACTGTCCAATTTTGGTGAGCTTGTGCAAATTGTAGCCTCTTTTTCCTATTTGTAGTGGAGATGAGTGGTACCCGGTGGGGTCTTCTGCTGTTGTAGCCCATCCGCCTCAAGGTTGTGCGTGTTGTGGCTTCACAAATGCTTTGCTGCATACCTCGGTTGTAACGAGTGGTTATTTCAGTCAAAGTTGCTCTTCTATCAGCTTGAATCAGTCGGCCCATTCTCCTCTGACCTCTAGCATCAACAAGGCATTTTCGCCCACAGGACTGCCGCATACTGGATGTTTTTCCCTTTGCACACCATTCTTTGTAAACCCTAGAAATGGTTGTGCGTGAAAATCCCAGTAACTGAGCAGATTGTGAAATACTCAGACCGGCCCGTCTGGCACCAACAACCATGCCACGCTCAGAATTGCTTAAATCACCATTCTTTCCCATTCTGACATTCAGTTTGGAGTTCAGGAGATTGTCTTGACCAGGACCACACCCCTAAATGCATTGAAGCAACTGCCATGTGATTGGTTGATTAGATAATTGCATTAATGAGAAATTGAACAGGTGTTCCTAATAATCCTTTAGGTGAGTGTATATCATACTTTTCATTCAATATCATCTTAGCTTTTAGCGTACGAACAGCAGTTCTTCAAAATATAAATTATACAGACATTCTGTGTAAAGATAGAAATTGTTCATCATATAAACGCCAAGGATAATAATAATAAAAAAAAACTTTTTAGGCAGTTTTCAGTGTTCACTCGATCTGTTCACCAACAGCGATTCCATTGGCTTTCATTCCGTATATTCCAAGTTTCATTGTATATGTTTCAGGTTTCATTCCATATATATCGGGTTTCATTCCATATATATCAAAGATGATTTAATATTTCAACAACAACAACAACAAATTTATTTTTGTATAGTGCATTATTAACATTACATTGTCTCAAAGCGCTTTACAGCATCCCCACCCAAAGACCCCAGTGAGTAAGCCATAGGCGACAGTGGCAAGGAAAAACTTCCTAGAAGGAAGAAACCTTGGGAGGGACCAGACTCAAAGGGGGAGCCCATCCTCCAGGGGCCGGCAGGGAGAGTCAGATACAGTAAATTTTGAGATACAAACGGGGAGCAGGGGGGAGATGGTAAGCCGGTACCAACGCTCCCTCCAATCGCCAGGCAACCAGAAGGCAGGGAGCGGGTCATACAAAGAAGATGACACAGGCAGAACGGCAAGCTGGATGCACGGACATCATTGGTAGAGGCGATGTCACATATACTGTAGCAGGGTGTACTGGACATCTTGATAGAGTGAGGGCTCCAGGCAGCACCCCCCAGGAGAAGTAGGGGAAATAAAATATGCAATTAGTCAAAGTAGGGGAGACTATAGGCAGTGCTAAAAGTTAGATGAGTGCAATATGAAGTGCAATGCTCCGGCAGATATGGCTATGGCAGCATAAGTAGGAGGGAGAGGCAGGTGGGAATGCAGGCATGGGGAGTCCCTGAAATGACAGCACTCCAATCCCACAAGCGATTGTGAAGCTAGAGTGACAGCACTGTCAATTCAGTTTATCCAAAGCCAATGGCACCGATCCCCACCCAGCTCTACACCTCACACTATAGGTTTAACTGGGAGTGAGAAGTTAGCTAGAGCTAGAACTAGTGTCCCTATAAGCTAAACTAAACAGGTGTGTTTTTCGTCTAGACTTGAATATTGAGAGTGAGCCTGAAATCCGCACATCCGGTGGAAGACCATTCCACAGCTGGGGAGCTCTATAGGAGAAAGCTCTGCAGCCTGCCGTAGCTCTTTCTACACTAGGTACTAACAGATATCTCGCACCTTGAGAACGAAGCAAGCGCGGGGGGTTGTATGAGGTCAGCAGATCACTTAGGTATTCTGGTGCAAGGCCATTCAGTGCTTTATAAGTTAATAGCAGTATTTTATAGTCAATCCGAGACTTAACTGGTAACCAATGAAGGGAGGATAAGACTGGTGTAATGTGATCAAATTTTTTAGTGTTTGTGAGAACTCTGGCTGCTGCATTCTGTACCAGCTGAAGTTTATGTAAGGATCCAGACGGGCAACAGAAAGGAGGGCATTACAGTAGTCCAGTCTGGAAGTTACAAAGGCATGTATTAATTTTTCTGCATCACGAAGTGAGAGCATCTTACGAAGCTTGGCTATGTTCCGTAGATGATAAAACGCAGTTCTAGTAATACTTCTTATGTGAGCATCAAAACATAGATCTGAATCAACTAGAAGACCAAGATTTCTAACCACCGTGTTAAGTTGTGTAGGAAGACCACTAATGCTGAGGTGGTGCAACGTATTTCTTGCAGCCTTGGGATCAATCACCAGTACTTCTGTTTTTTCTGTGTTTAACATTAGGAAATTTTTTGCCATCCAGCACCGGATATCTAACAGAGAGTCTTCTAACCGAGATAGGAGTGATGTATCATCAGGGTTAACAGATATATATAACTGTGTATCATCTGCATAACAATGAAATGCCAACACCATGATTTCTAATAATGTTACCAAGAGGTAGCATGTATAGGGTAAACAGTAGTGGGCCCAGTACTGATCCCTGTGGGACACCGTATGTGACTTTGGTGGCCTTGGATGATTCGTTGTGCACATGGGCATACTGATAGCGATCAGTTAAATATGAGCGGAACCAAGAGAGTGCTGTCCCCGTAATGCCAACTACCCCTTCTAACCGGTCCAAGAGGATATTATGGTCCACATTATCAAATCTGCAGTTAAATCTAGTAATACCAACAGCAATATACAGCCACAATCTGAAGCCATAAGTAAATCATTCATTACTTTGACTAGAACAGTTTCTGTGCTATGGTTTGGTCTAAAGCCAGACTGATATAATTCATTAGTATTATTTTTTTGTAGGAAAGAAGACAACTGACGAACTACAACCTTTTCCATGATCTTTGAAATGAAAGGAAGATTTGAGATAGGTCTATAGTTTCCTAAAACACTAGGTTCAAGATTTGGTTTCTTTAGGACGGGTCTAATAACAGCCATTTTAAAAGGTTTTGGAACATATCCAAGCTTAAGAGATTAGTTTAACACATTTAACAGGGTATTGCAAATCTGCGGTGCAATTTCCTTGAAGAATTTTGTAGGAATTGGGTCTATGAGGCTTGTAGTGGATTTACAGGAGGAAATTAAGCTCAAGAGTTCTGAGTGTTTTATAGGAATGAAAGATTCAAAAGTCTCATTATTGATAGGCATAAGACTAGCAGGAGACTGGCAGTCATCGGTAGCTAAGGACGTGCACTGGATGGTCTGTCTAATCTTAGTTATTTTACCATAAAAAAAATTTATAAAGTCATCACTCTTAAGAGCTTGCGGGACTTGCGAGTTTAATGGAGAATTCTGCGTTAACCTAGCCACGGATTCAAATAGGAATTTTGGATCGGTTTTGTTCCCATCTATTAATCTGGAGAGATACACAGACTTAGCAGTCACTAGTGCTTGTCTGTATTTAGACAGGCTCTCTTTCCATGCAGATTTGAAAACTTCTAGTATAGTTGAGCACCATTTGTTCTCTAGCCTTAGTGATGCCTGTTTGAGTTCACGTGTATGATCAGTAGTGTTGTAGTCAAGACCGCCTAAACCGAGACCAAGACATTGCCGAGACCGGAGGGTATCAAGACCAAGACACTGCCGAGACTTGAGGGTACCAAGACCAAGTCCAAGACCAAGACCAAGACACACTAAGGCGAGACCAAGACCAAGTGTGGTCGAGACCAAGACCAAGACCGAAAACAGACTAGGGCTAGAATCGACATCACATTACCCAGATCAACTGTAGAGAAAAAAGGCATTGCTGTAAAGTGTCATTACTCGTTAAATCAAATTCATGTTATCTTTTCAATTATATTGTCCGTATGTCCATATGTCTCTCATTTAAAATCTCCCAGATTTGTCATAGTTACGAGGCCTGATGGAAAATAATATTTTCAGCAATCCTCTCCTATAACCATTTTATCAGACCTCGTCAAGGGAAAGAGATGGGATGTACCAGAAAGATGTTCATATTAAGTCTCTTATACCAGGGACAGAGGCCTCGGGTAAGCTATGAATACAGCTATGTAATGATCCTTTGCTTTGAATTGAAGAGAATGAGCCTCCAGATTGACTTGCACCTCCAAGACCGTGCTTTCTAATCAATGTAAAATACCTAATTTATTTGAATTATAACTATGCTATACACTTCGCGGACATTTTCGGACATTTTTTTGCCGATGTATGATACGATGTGTATGATGTTTGTGGACTGTGAAGCACTGGCAGTGTCCGTGGAGAAAATGTATAAAATGCAACGTTTTTGAAATGGATGCATCTGACTGGATGCATTTGAATTGAGGCGCGTAATAAATAATGATACTGTTCTGTGAGGATGTGCAGTTTTCTCTTTTTTTCCCCATCCCATCGAGACCGCTATGTCCGAGACCAAGACAAGACCGAGACCAAATAGAGTCGAGACCAAGACAAGACCGAGACCACAAAAAATTGGTCTCGAGACCGGTCTCGAGACCAAGACCGGTCTCAAGAACTACAACACTAATGATCAGAGTACCAGGGGGCAGGTTTCTTATCTCTGTGCTTTACCTTCTTAAGTGGGGCTACAAGATCTAGTGTGCTACGAAGCGATTTTTCCATGTTTGCAGTTGCCTGTTCAAGTTTATTTATACACGATGCCTCAGATGTAAGGCTGAAGGACTGTGGAAGTTGTTTCATAAATGTTGTTGTAGTTAGTGAGGCAATGGAACGTCTGATTCTGTACTTTGGAGCTGTGGTCAACGGGAGGCTATACTGGATTTCAAACGTTAACAAGTAATGATCTGAGAGCAGAGGACTCTGAGGCATAATAGATACATGTTCCACCAGGATGCCATGACTAATAATCAAATCAAGGGTATGGTTACAGGAATGAGTAGGCCCGACAACATTCTGACATACACTCACCTAAAGGATTATTAGGAACACCATACTAATACGGTGTTTGACCCCCTTTCGCCTTCAGAACTGCCTTAATTCTACGTGGCATTGATTCAACAAGGTGCTGAAAGCATTCTTTAGAAATGTTGGCCCATATTGATAGGATAGCATCTTGCAGTTGATGGAGATTTGTGGGATGCACATCCAGGGCACAAAACTCCCGTTCCACCACATCCCAAAGATGCTCTATTGGGTTGAGATCTGGTGACTGTGGGGGCCATTTTAATACAGTGAACTCATTGTCATGTTCAAGAAACCAATTTGAAATGATTCGAGTTTTGTGACATGGTGCACTATCCTGCTGGAAGTAGCCATCAGAGGATGGGTACATGGTGGTCATAAAGGGATGGACATGGTCAGAAACAATGCTCAGGTAGGCCGTGGCATTTAAACGATGCCAAATTGGCACTAAGGGGCCTAAAGTGTGCCAAGAAAACATCCCCCACACCATTACACCACCACCACCAGCCTGCACAGTGGTAACAAGGCATGATGGATCCATGTTCTCATTCTGTTTACGCCAAATTCTGACTCTAGCATTTGAATGTCTCAACAGAAATCGAGACTCATCAGACCAGGCAACATTTTTCCAGTCTTCGACTGTCCAATTTTGGTGAGCTCGTGCAAATTGTAGCCTCTTTTTCCTATTTGTAGTGGAGATGAGTGGTACCCGGTGGGGTCTTCTGCTGTTGTAGCCCATCCGCCTCAACGTTGTGCGTGTTGTGGCTTCACAAATGCTTTGCTGCATACCTCGGTTGTAACGAGTGGTTATTTCAGTCAAAGTTGCTCTTCTATCAGCTTGAATCAGTTGGCCCATTCTCCTCTGACCTCTAGCATCAACAAGGCATTTTCGCCCACAGGACTGCCGCATACTGGATGTTTTTCCCTTTGCACACCATTCTTTGTAAACCCTAGAAATGGTTGTGCGTGAAAATCCCATTAACTGAGCAGATTGTGAAATACTCAGACCAGCCCGTCTGGCACCAACAACCATGCCACGCTCAGAATTGCTTAAATCACCTTTCTTTCCCATTCTGACATTCAGTTTGGAGTTCAGGAGATTGTCTTGACCAGGACCACACCCCTAAATGCATTGAAGCAACTGCCATGTGATTGGTTGATTAGATAATTGCATTAATGAGAAATTGAACAGGTGTTCCTAATAATGAACTAGCGGCTCAGCAGCTACAGCGGGATCTTAATTTAATTAGTGACTGGGCTGACACCTGGCAGATGAAATTTAACATAGACAAATGTAAGGTACTCCATGTAGGGAGCAGAAATATAAAGTACAGGTATTTTATGGGACCTACTGAAATAAAGGTAGCTGATTATGAGAAAGACCTTGGTGTGCATGTTGATGCTTCCATGTCTCATTCTCGCCAGTGCGAGGAAGCAATAAAAAAGGCCAATAGGATGTTGGGGTATATCTCCAGGTGTGTGGAGTTTAAGTCAAGGGAGGTAATGCTAAGATTATACAATTCCTTGGTGAGACCTCACCTAGAATATTGTGTACAGGTTTGGTCACCATATCTTAAAAAGGACATAGCGGCCTTAGAAAAGGTGCAGCGTAGGGCCACAAGAATGATTCCTGGTCTTAGAGGAATGTCATACGAGGAAAGGTTATTTGAGCTAAATCTGTTCAGCCTCAAGCAAAGGAGACTGAGGGGGGACATGATCCAGGTCTATAAGATTCTAACAGGTTTGGATGCTGTTCAACCGAATAGTTACTTCAGCATTAGTTCAAATACAAGAACTCGTGGCCATAGGTGGAAATTAGCGGGAGAACATTTCAAACTGGATTTAAGGAAGCACTTCTTTACACAGCGTGTAGTCAGAGTATGGAATAGTCTTCCTGATAACGTAGTGCAAGCTGAATCCTTGGGTTCCTTTAAATCAGAGCTAGATAAGATTTTAACAACTCTGAGCTATTAGTTAAGTTCTCCCCAAGCGAGCTCGATGGGCCGAATGGCCTCCTCTCGTTTTTATAGTTCTTATGTTCTTATGTTCTTAATCCTTTAGGTGAGTGTACACCAACAGAGTCAAGAATAGCTGCAAATGCTATTTTTAAAGGATCACTATCTTTCTCCATATGAATGTCATCCACAATAACAGCTTTGTCAGTACTGACCACCAGGTTAGTTAAAAAAATCAGCAAACTCCTTAAGAAAATTACTGTACGGCCCAGGTGGTCTATACACAATAACAATGGTGATTTGGGCTGAAGAGCTATGAAGAGATGAGCCAGCAAGACTAAGAACAAGAGTTTCAAATGTGCTGAAACTCAAACCACATTTCTCAGACACTCCTAGGCTGGACTGAAAAATTGCAGCAACACCACCACCTTTGCGATTTGGTCGAGGTTTATGCTTATAACTGTACTCAGTTGGAGTAGATTCATTTAGTGCCATGAATTCATTCGGTTTAAGCCAGGTCTCCGTGAGGCATATGGCACCAAGACTAAAATCAGTAATTATTTCATTTATTAATAGTGCCTTAGGAGCCAGTGATCTTACATTCAGAAGTCCAAGTTTAAGTCTAAGCCCTGCATCACAGCTGTTTTCTAGTAACGGATTCATTGTAATTTTTATTAAGTTATTTTGGCACACACTACGGTGGAATAGGCTTCCATGATTAAAAATGCGGGGGACAGACACAGTCTCAATAAAATGAACCTGTAGGAATTATTGGCTCAAATAAATTTTAATATTCTCCACCAATATGTTTGAATTAATTAAAGTTTAATTAATTATTATTTAATGCTGATTATTAATCAATTGTTATGCCGAATGGTCGGCTCCTCCAAACTCAATTGCGGTATCCCTGTGAGTCTGTTAATGTGAGACTTAAATGGGATTCACTAATTACCAGTATTGCTTAGTAACCTGGGTTAGAAGGCTTGTTCAGCGAGCTGCATCACCAGGTAATGTACACGATTGGTAGCGAAGCTCCCCTCACGGCCAATGAGAGAGAGTCTCGCGATGTTTCAGGCGACTTTGAGGTTCAGAGCGTGTAGCAAGATCGCACAAAGGCAGGAACTTATTATGAGACACACAATGACAGAGGCTAAAGTTGTGTAAAAGACATGCATTTATTCCTAGCTAACACTACAACTGACATAAGACAGACATTACACCTAACACAAACAACAAACACGAAATAACGGAATAAAACAAACAATGTAATTATGAAAATGCAATGACCGGATTTAAATGAGTAACCTGAAATGGGAAATACTGTTCTGCAAAGCAAGCACAGTTTGTGGAAACACGACCCTAAAGTCTTATAGCAGGTTAACAGAACAGTTTAAGTTGTTAGAATGAAAGGAAGTTGGTTTACTTGGTTGAAGACTGGGGGGGGGGGGGGGTCTTGGCAGTTGATGGCAGAGCTGCTGAGTTGATGGCACTCAGGAAGGCGCGGCGTTTGGAGCAGTGGAGTGGAGTCCCTTTAGATTCTCTCTCCTGGTGAAGCTTTGTCTTGGGTGCTGTTCTCTGTTCAGCTGGGCCTTCACCGGAGGGCTTCTGTGGGCTTCTCTCCTCCCGGGCTGATGTTCTCCCTCGGGCTGGCGGTTATTCTCTGCGCTGCTGCTGGTTGTTCTCTGCGCACCTTTGTTCTGAGGTGCTAGATTTTTATGGTCTAAAGTTCATGAATAGGGATGACCAGGAATTCGACTCCTGGCCCAATGGCTGGCCATCCATTTGGGGGGCTTTCGGAAGGGGGTCTGTATCAGTCCTTTTGGGATTTATGGCCCGCCTGATTCCCCCTTTACTGATGATTTTCATTAAGCTGTTATAACTTTTGATACATCCACTTTTATGGTAATCACTGACCAGATTTAGAATCAGGAGTGATTTTCCATCAGTTTGACACCAAATATGCCATACCAGCTTCACAGGTACATACCTCATACCATCTGCATTAATTGATTAGTAACCTGGGTTAGAAGGCTTGTTCAGCGAGCTGCATCACCAGACACTAACGGGGGGGAGGGAGAATGAAGAGCAGAGAGGTCGAGAGAGCTGGGTGACCGTAGGTCGTAGACGCAGGAAAAGGCGTACACACGTTACAGAGGCGGCATCACCTGAGGTGTCTGTGTCTAACAGGTTTCAGGTGCTTCCAGCTTTAGAGCCGGAAGGGACTGGGGAAGCAGGTGGGCCCTTGGGCACTGAGGAGCCCCCTCCCCCCAGAAAGAGGGAGGTTGTGGTAGTGGGGGATTCAATTATTAGGGGAGTAGACAGTTATGTGTGCACGCGTGATAGAGGGTCCCGTACGGTGTCTTGCCTGCCTGGTGCCCAGGTAGGAGACCTTCCAGATCGTGTGGACAAGCTTTTGGCCCCAGCTGGGGTGGATCCAGTTGTCGTGGTGCATGTTGGCACCAACGACATAGGCAAGGGTAGAAGGGCTGTTCTGCAGGATAAATTTATAGAAGTCGCCAATAAGCTTAGAAGCAGAACGTCCATGGTGGTATTTTCCGAAATACTCCCCGTGCCACGCGCAAGTGAGGCTAAGTTAGCTGAGATAAGGAGATTAAATGCGTGGCTAAAAGGATGGTGTAGGAAAGAGGGGTTTAGGTTTATGGGGCACTGGAGGACCTTCTGGAACAGGTGGGACCTGTTCAAGCCGGATGGGTTGCATCTGAACCGGAGGGGAACCAGTGTACTGGGAAGGCGTATTTGTAGAGTAGTTGAGGAATGTTTAAACTAGGGACTGGGGGGGCAGGGAGGTTAGTTAAGTATGTAACTGGGGGGAAACGGAAAGCCCAAAAAAATCATATTATAAGTAGGCACTGTAATAAGCCTACCCTTTGTTGTCTGTATTTAAACGCCAGGAGTATTAGGAATAAAATTCATGATTTAGAGGCTCTTATCTCATTGGACTCTTATGATATTATAGCAATAACTGAAACGTGGTTGAGTGATAAGGATGGACAAGAATATAATATGGATGGTTACACATTGTTCCGTAAAGACCGTATAGGTAAGAAGGGAGGTGGTGTTGCAGTATATGTAAAGGAAATCTTGCAGGCAAGGGAGCTTACTGATATAAGTAAAAGTACGGAAGCTATATGGGTAAAATTAGATGCTACAAACTCAAATAGCCTAATTGTCGGTGTTTGTTACAGAGCACCCAATGTAGCTGCTGAGGAAAGCAGATTGTTATACAGTGATATTAGGATTATGAGCAATAAAAATGATGTGGTAGTTATGGGTGATTTTAATCTACCGGGGATACAGTGGGACATTGTTGCTGGCTCTTCTGAAAATGAACTTGAGATGGTGGAATTAGTACAGGATTGTTTTTTTACTCAGTTTGTTAACACCCCTACCAGGGGAGATGCCATTCTTGATCTTGTTTTGTCTAATAACCAGGACAGGATTGGTAAATTAGATGTTTTAGAACCACTTGACAGTAGCGATCATAACATGGTTAAATTTGAGGTTAAGTTTAGTGCCCGAAGAGCAAAGTCCAAATCAAAAATATATAATGTTAGGAAGGCTAACTTCAATTGTATGAGATTAAAACTAGAAACCGTGAACTGGATGGAGTTAAATAACAAAACTGTTGAAGAGGCATGGGAATTTTTTAAAAGCACATTATTGCAAGTACAAGAGGACTTCATACCTGTTTCTAGCAAGAATAAATCTAGGAAATTGCAACCTAGGTGGTTTAATAGGGACATAAAGTATAAAGTAAGGAGGAAAAGGGCTTTGTTCCAGAGATGGAAAATAACTGATGATGACATAATAAAGCAAGAGTATCTAAATCTACAGGCTGAATTAAAAAATGACATTAGACGAGCTAAAAGGAATGTCGAAAGGAAGATCGCATTGGAGGCTAAGGATGACGTTAAAAGTTTCTTCCAGTATTTTAACTCTAAAAGAGCTCTAAAAGCTGAAATTACTAATCTGCAGGATAGTAAGGGTCTTATAATTGAAAACGACATTGACATAGTAAATGAGTTCAATGATAGTTTTGCACGGGTATTCACTGTCGAGGACACTAGTAACTTACCAGTTCTTATTACTAATTCAACATCGTCTATAACTAATATATATATAACTGAAGCTGATGTTTTGCAAAGCCTAGCTAAGCTCAAAATAAATAAATCACAGGGCCCTGATGGCATCTTACCTATAGTGTTAAAAGAGATGAGGGATATTATTTGCCGACCCTTAACATTACTGTTTCAAAAATCCTTATCTGAAGGTGTGGTACCTTCTGATTGGAAGCATGCCAACATAACGCCCATTTTCAAAAAAGGGGATAGAAGTAATTTGTCAAACTATAGGCCAATCAGTCTAACTTGTATAACTGGTAAAGTTATGGAGGCTATAATCAAAGAGAAAATGGTAGATTACCTGGACTCAAATAACATTTTGAGGGATAGCCAGCATGGATTTAGGAGAGGTAGATCCTGTTTAACAAATCTGTTGGAGTTTTTTGAGGAAGCTACTCAGGAAGTTGATGATAAGAAGGCCTATGATGTCATCTATTTAGATTTCCAAAAGGCTTTTGATGTTGTTCCCCACAAGAGGCTCTCACTTAAACTCAAAGCGACAGGTATTTTAGGAACTGTAGCGACTTGGATTGATAACTGGTTAACGGATAGGAAGCAGCGAGTAGTTATAAGAGGCTCGATGTCACAGTGGGCCTGCGTTCATAGTGGGGTACCGCAGGGTTCAATTTTAGGACCACTTTTGTTCCTAATTTACATAAATGATATAGACACCAATATATACAGTAAACTGGTGAAATTTGCAGATGACACCAAGGTGGGTGGTGTAGCAGATACTGAACTAGCGGCTCAGCAGCTACAGCGGGATCTTAATTTAATTAGTGACTGGGCTGACACCTGGCAGATGAAATTTAACATAGACAAATGTAAGGTACTCCATGTAGGGAGCAGAAATATAAAGTACAGGTATTTTATGGGACCTACTGAAATAAAGGTAGCTGATTATGAGAAAGACCTTGGTGTGTATGTTGATGCTTCCATGTCTCATTCTCGCCAGTGTGGGGAAGCAATAAAAAAGGCCAATAGGATGTTGGGGTACATCTCCAGGTGTGTGGAGTTTAAGTCAAGGGAGGTAATGCTAAGATTATACAATTCCTTGGTGAGACCTCACCTAGAATATTGTGTACAGGTTTGGTCACCATATCTTAAAAAGGACATAGCGGCCTTAGAAAAGGTGCAGCGTAGGGCCACAAGAATGATTCCTGGTCTTAGAGGAATGTCATACGAGGAAAGGTTATTTGAGCTAAATCTGTTCAGCCTCAAGCAAAGGAGACTGAGGGGGGACATGATCCAGGTCTATAAGATTCTAACAGGTTTGGATGCTGTTCAACCGAATAGTTACTTCAGCATTAGTTCAAATACAAGAACTCGTGGCCATAGGTGGAAATTAGCGGGAGAACATTTCAAACTGGATTTAAGGAAGCACTTCTTTACACAGCGTGTAGTCAGAGTATGGAATAGTCTTCCTGATAACGTAGTGCAAGCTGAATCCTTGGGTTCCTTTAAATCAGAGCTAGATAAGATTTTAACAACTCTGAGCTATTAGTTAAGTTCTCCCCAAGCGAGCTCGATGGGCCGAATGGCCTCCTCTCGTTTGTATAGTTCTTATGTTCTTATGTTCTTATGATTAAACAATTAATTATTTTATCTATGTGACTCATTCACATTAGTATGGGATACAGGTGTTTTGGGTTACACCTCAACAGATGTTACACTTTGTGCAGATATTACATCAAATATTCATATTACAAACAGCACATCTTATCCATAGATAGGCGTGGCCGTTAGTTTGTGGTAATAACAATATAAGTTGCACATCATGAAACAACATATTTTGTTTGGTGTGGCTTATGCCAATTCATCTTCTCCAGAATGGATAAGATACACCTAAATTCAGTTCTTTTAACATAGCATGGTAGAAACAAAGAAACGTCCACCAAGATCAGATAAGGACCACAAAGGAATGTTGGAAGAGAAGGGGGGGTTTTTAACCCTTTGGGGTCTAGGGGTAGGAAACACACTTTCACTGACTGGGGCATGATCACACATTTCTTCAAATATCATAAACTTAATTCATGGCAAATAAATTATTTCTTATATATTTGTTTTGCCATTACACTCATCTTTATTTTAATATATATTGTAAATATGTCAGATTTTTGTTAAGTTTGAAATTTGACATCAAAGTATAGACATTACAAAATGCAGTTTGGAACACTTGCAGAAATATTATAAAAGTACATAGTAAGCAATGCTGGCAGTTTGTTTTGATCCCAGATATCTGATCACCAAAGTCTTGGCTACATGAAGATGACTAAATGGTGTAGATGCAACATTCATTTGGATAAATAAATAAGAAAAACCTAACTCATGTCACTATTTCTGGCTCCTTTCATTGAATATGTAGCAACTTTCATGTGTATGAATGAGCCATTGTCACCTGGCCACGTCCCCAACCCCCTTTTATGGCGCTGAAGGGGATATATCTGGATCGCGTTTCACCGTTGCGCTGTTAATCAAATTACCATGCGAATGCGATTTGAATACGCGCTATTTAGAATGTGAATAGCGATCTTCAGGTGAGAGCGGCACTACACGCCCCTGATGCAGGTAAAACAAAGTAAGATGACATGGTTTACTCTTCTGCCGATTTAACCTAATTAAAAAAACTTTAATACTTCCGACAATGGACGTTTTGAAAAGAAGACAGATTACGGATTTAGCCAGCGTTTTTTTCATGATTCTACATTAAGATTTCAGCGAGATATAAACTGAAATAGACGCGAAAAGTACGCGATGTCGCCGACGACATACTCGACCCCAGAGAGTTAACAAAGCAGACTCTCTAAAAGTTAGGACACATTGGTTACACTCACTTTCCAGATTCTTCTGGTATACCATGAGAACATACATACAATGGTAGCTATACCTATCTATTTATTTAAATTTATATGTGTTCAAGTGCAAAGGGGTGAAATAGGTGATACTCCGTGAACATGGTTATAAGGGTGGCACACAAAACACTAAGATTGTCTAAGGACACATACAAACATAACGTATCTGTATATTGAGACTAGTAGTCGTGAGTAAATCAATATACAGGGTATATAGTACAAAAGCAAACTTAAATGAAATTTCCTTTAGGGTGTTCGTCTGTTGGGTGAGTGAGATGTAAGGCAGAGTGTATGTGGAGGGGGTTGTGTGCCAAGTCGAGGGACCCCTGTCCGTGAAGTCCACTCTGCTTGTCTGTAGGTCCCTAAATCTTTGGGCAATAAAAGTTGGAGTGCTAGCCTCCCTGGTTATCTGTGTGTGTGTGTTTGTGTGTGTAACCCCCCTTTGGTGCCTCTCGTACCAGGCTCGGCCTTGTCTCAGGCCACCTGGAATTTAGGCCCTGTGATATGTGCATGTGTGATCTTACAAACCCTAGGTGACGACTCTAAGCGACTAGCAGGCGGTCGGTTATGCCGGTTTGCCTGCCGCCTGGACTTGGCTCTAGTTAGTCAGCATTTGCCTGGAGACTAAGAGCTATGCTTTTAGACAAGAGGTCGGCACCAGCCCGCGAGGGGTGAATACCGTCCCTCTTCTTGGCTGTCGGAATGTTTGGGCCTACCCCAAAACATCCGCCAGTTGTCTATATAACCCACACCATTTATCGGGCACCATTCCGACAGCCAACAATGTAGCGACGATAATCTGCTGTACATTTCATCGCCACGTCTAGCACGTTTCGCATGCCTTACACACATGTATTTAAGAAAGTACAAGCTTATACTCGGATGAGGAAATAGTATTTCAGCAAGTGTTCCTGGCCTTATTGATGAGGTGGGCTGCAGTGGGGAAGAAACTGTCCCTATGGTGTATTTTTTGGTCTCAATGGACCACAACCTTCTGCCAGAGGAGAGAGTCTGAAAGAGTTTGTAACCAGGATGAGAAGAATCAGCCATAATCCTTCCTGATCTTTTCATGGTCCTGGCACTGATCCTGATTCTCCAACTGCTACTCACCCTGTGCCTGATGTTCCAGATGCCATGAGCCTAGAGGCATCAAGCCTGGAGGATGTTTCCCTGGAGGAACTGGAGTGGCTCCATTTGCCTCTGTCCAGGACTTAAACCACACTGGTCCCCAGATCCAAAAAGGTCCCCAGTACCGGGGGAATTTTCGAAGAGGGGCAGGCTGAGTCTCCTCACGAGGGAGGCGGGGACACACCATCCGTGACAGCCGTGCCATGTCGAGCTCTTGACCTGCGAGCCCCACTCCTGCAGTCATCTCGTCAGCCCCTGGCTTGCCTGAGGCCATCGCTGCCCAGTCAACTCCCGCCTGCTTGCCTGAGGCCTTCGCCCAGTCGGCTCCCGTCTGCTCACCTGAGGCCATCGGCCACTCGGCTCCCGCCTGCTGTCACCTCATTGGCCCCCATCTGCTCACTTGTGGCCACCTCACTGACTTCTGCCTGCTTGCTACCAGCTGCCTTGTTTGTGGCCGGCGTCAACAGCTAATTAGTACCCACCTTGGTACCTCTTGGTCCTAACCCAGCTGTTTCCTTGACATCCATCTGCTCCCATTGTGATTCCTGCCCAGCCTCCTGCCTTGGTTCTTGTCCAGATCCTGGCCTCATGAGTCCCACGATGTAACCCAATCCTGCAGACCGCACGGTTATTAAAACCTTAAAATAGACAATAAAAATACATGCATTGCATAAGTACAGCTAAGACACATTGTACTGTTTATTACTCCTCGAAAATGTAATTCACCATCAAGTGTTGCAGCTGAGGACATATATCGAGATTGAGCTTTATACATTTGCCTTACATCAGACACTTTCTCTTTGATGCAGCACATATACCAACATGAACGATCATTTACAGCAGGTCTGAGAATATTCCATTGCTTGGTGATGAGTTACCTATATAAGAGGTTGTATTTGACATCTAGGGCTGGAATAGGCTGGAATATATGATACATTGTCTGCATGTGTGTGGCAGCTAGAGGAGATGAAACATGAAATACACTGGGTCAAATCCAGGTTTTAGCTGCAAGCATCCACAGTTGAGAACTGGCTAACAGATATACGACTATGTCTTTAAAGTATTAAATGAATACTCAAGACCCTACAAACATCTGCAACCCTGTAAGGTTTAGATTTTGTTTTTTTTTTCTGACAGGTTACCTACATCATGTTTATTGTATTGCCAGATGTGTGAAATTTTTCAAAATAAATTGCTTTCTGAAATTTTCTCTAGAAAATTATCAAGTTCATATTTTGTTATCTAAAAGCTACAGTGGTATTCTGCATCGTTGTATTCTTCCAGTGGATTTTCGTAATGTTGGTATCTTGTGATTCCTGCTAAAAAGCAAACTGCTTGCTAGGCTGGAAGAGCAGAATTCATCCCCAGAGTCTGCTTTGTCACCCTGTCCAACATTGTTTCTGCTTTGTGGCTTGACATCACCAAAACAATAATAAACAAATAGTGCAGGCCCTAAAGTTTTTCTGTAAACTAGAAAGATTTTTCTTGACTGCTTGCGCCCATACTCTACAAGAAGATCTCCTTGTTACTTATCCATGAGCCAGAAGTGCTATTCTTACTCTTGTAATATCATTTCCATATGCATCCTCTCTCTCACTATTTCATTGTCATGTTAATCATTAATAATAAATCTCCTGTGTTTATATGTTCTCTCAGATGAATATAATTGAAAGACATTTACACATATACATTCATACCTTTTGCACTTTATATGTAGCTCCTGCCAGTGGATTACAGTGCTATGACATGATTATTTTGACAGGCATGCTGGCAAATTATCACTTGACCCAGATTTTCATCATGACACTATAAAATCCTATATAAATAATTTGGTGTTCAAATATAGAAGAAAGATTTATAAAAATCATAGTTGCAGTCCACTAAACAGCATCTCCAGATTGCCCACAAAGCATGATTGCGTTTCTATGTGCCATGCAATGGGCTCACATCTGGTCCTGAGTATGCCTCTTGCTGCTTGAAATAAGCCACAGGACCCCCATGATCCTGCTCAGGATAAGCTATTGGAAGATCAGATTCAAGTGTATTGTCATATATACTGGAGACAATGGCACACAGTGCAATGAAATTCCTATTCTGCGGGTCTGCCAGCAACACGATCAAACAATAAACAAATCAGCCATAGACAAAAACACATTCAGATACTAAAGAGAAAGTGCATACAACAAAACTACACTAGTGCAAATGTAAATACATAAATAAATAAATTTAGTGCAAAAAAGATATGTCACCCCTCCAGACACAGGCCAGCCTGCAGTATTGGAGGGAGGGCCAGTGGATTGGGTTTATTTACAAGCAAATTCTCAAAAGAATTGTATCGTTCCGTTTCTGTGGTTTGTCACTGAAGCAGAAATTTTAAAATTAGTTTTATTTGTTTTTTTCCCCAAGTTATATAGTAAAAACATTTGTAATTTTCATTTCTTGGATCATAAATGATCTAGAAAAGATGTCAGAACAACAACAATGTAGCCCCTCTCCCCATCTAATCCTTACTCCTCACCCATACCCCCCAACCTCTTCAATTTCAATAATTACTGGTTGGATTAACTGGAGTGTGAAAGCCAATAAATGTTTTTACCCGAAGACCAAGATTTTACTTTGTCCTAGTTCTGATGTGTAACTCTGAAACTACACCAATTAATTTACCACACATTCCAGTGAAACACCTTTTTTCTTGGTTAACTGTGTATCCCTGTCATAAATTATTCATAAATTATTTATCCCTGTCATTTATATTATTCATAGTTTTTATATGTCTAAATTAGCGCTACGTGGTATACCAGTACAGATTAAAATTTCTGTACAGTATGAATTTTTCATATACTGCCATACCATAATGTAGATGTGCACATACAGAACACAAACACGCACCACTTGTATAACGACTAGTCTGGTTCCTTTGTTTAGTATGCGCACCTTGTTCTTTTATTTTACTCCCGTATTCCAGCTTGCTCTCGCCACTGATGTCATATCCTAAACAGGGATGGTTTTGTGCTAATAGTAATCAATCTACATCCCCCTTCTTGAAGACTGAATAACATGGGGGTGCCATGTGCATAAACCCCTAACAAATGTAAGAAGGGTGAAATATGCCAAACAGGACTATCACAACTCCAAGCGGAGAAATAGAAACACATATATGTCACAAAAGTAACAATTCATAGAATACAAAAGTTAACAACAAGAGCACACGCCTGTTTCTCACATACGTAGCATCTCCATCCCGGACCAGGTAGCTGTTAGGCTGCTGCACTCGTCCAGGTACTGTTGCTAATTTGTCATATGTTCTGCATGTCTGCACTCATACTGTTTGTCCTGTGTGCAATGGGACCAGCGGTCTGGCTGATCGGTCATAGTGTGCTTTTCACATCTGTCTGGCCTGCATTAGAGCTTCCTGAACTCGCGTCTCTACCTTGGGGATGTACATAACCTTGGTCATGGGAATGAGTGCCTTGGTGTGCCGAGAAAGCAGACGCTGGGCTGGTGATGCCAGTCCATCCCTTGATGCATTGCATAGGTTCAGCAGAGCCGCATATTTGTCCATGCCATCACGTGTACATTTCTCCAGCAGGTGTTTGGCTGAGTGCACGGCCCTCTCAGCACTCCAATTGATTGGGGGTGGTAAGGGCTGCTGGTGACATGGCAAAAGTCCCATTCACAGGCAAATTCCTGGAACTCCTTACTTGTAAATGAAGTAGCGTTGTCAGTCATTAGTTGTTATAGCTTGGTTATCAAGGTGGCACTGGTTGTGTTAGGGAGCTGGTCTATCTCAAACCAACCAGAGTATGAATCAACCAATGCAAGGTAAGCTTTCCCCTCCCATTCAAAGACGTCTGCTGCAGTGAGAGACCACGGGAGGTCAGGTACATCATGAAGGTGAAGGGGCTCTTTTGTCTGGTGCAGTTTGAGAGCATTGCAGGGGGCACACCGAGAGACGCTGTCTTCAGTATCTTGGTAGATGGTGGGCCAAAACATGGTTTCCCTGGCTCTGCGCTTTGTTGCCTCCAGGCCAGGGTGACCCTGATGCAGCTGCTTTACATAATAGTGCAGTAGTGAGTGGGGAATGATGAAGCGCTGACCACGAAGAAGCAGACCGTTGTCAGTGAGTTAATCTCTCATGGCATAGAACGGCCTCAGTAACGAATCTACACATAGCAAACAAAAATAACAGCTGTAATGCTTCATTTGGCAGCAAATTATATAATATTGTTTACGGCTAGAAGTGCTGGGGAGTGCTGTGCAGAGTCTACTGAGAGGGGACCCCTAATAACTGTGTATATCCTTCTTGCTAATGATTATAACTTTATAACACAACAATCAATTATCCACAACTTACTCTCTGTAACAGGGTAAAACACCATGGCAACAACAATTTGTGAAATATAAACACTTTGTAACACTAATAATTCTATGTTTACAAAATGACCCTGCCAAACGGCATGCTGAATACAGCTTGCTAGCTACCCAGGTAGACAGCTGGGAGAGGCTCCACTGTTATGGTAGATTAAAGAACTGAAAACAGAGATACAAAAGAAAGTGAGACCAGAGATATGCCAGGGGGGTATTCCAGAAAGCTTGGTTAACTTACCATTTGGTAAATCATAACCTCTGGGTTGATATACCCCAAACCCGCATACCATGAGTATGTCGGTTCCAAAACACCTGAGAAGAGTAAGTTCAATCAACCTCCTATTGGTTACCCAGAGTTAATGTGCGTGCACCGTGCATACATAAAGACGTTTTCAATTGATCGCCGATTTCACGAGTAAAAATGGAAAATCAAAGTGAAAAAAAGAGAGCGGCATACTTCACAGAGGCGAAGTTGGACGTTTTAATGCACGCATATGAAGAATTCAAGCCAATAATAATGAAAAAAAGCAATACGACTGCATCGGCTAAAGAAAGAGAGTTGGCTTGGCAAAAAATAACGGAAATGCGTGTGTATTAAATTGCAAATTTGACATCACCTCCCCTTTTATTATAATGCAAAATAATTAAACACCGCTTCCGCATCCTTTTGACTGTTAAATCACTATGAAAGCATTTACTTGTCCTGCCATTCATTTCTTTAGGTTAAAATAACAATGTGTATCGACTAGGAATATATGGTTTCTTATTTAATAAGGTGTAATCCTTCTGTAGCCAGAAGAACTTTGAGCCAAGTCAAAATGAAACACAAAAACATTCTGCAAAAAGGTAATATTTGATTACACGATCACTGAACTATTTATTAAACACGATTTAGTATATTCTTTCTGTCATGTAGCTAATAGAAAAAAGGCTGAAGCCCGTCTAACTGGCGGGGGCCTACCACCACCTTCCCTCATCCCATCTGAGGGCAACCAATGGTAACCAGCATTGTACTGTCCTGTAATGATTACCTATAGTTAGTGGAAAAAAGTAATGAGTTCGATGATTTTAACAAGGCAAAAAATTAAGGATAAAAAATCAAGTTACCTGCACATTGATACTATGAATAGATTTCCTATTAACATAGTCTCCCTCATTTATTGAAGGAGCTTTAATAGGAATGTAGGTGTCATCAATGCACCCAATTATGAATGAATGAATGCCTTTTATTGTCACTATACATGTATTACATGTATTCCAAATTACATTTGGAAACCCTGAAACAGAAAGTCATATATGGAAGTATCAAGTGTGTGTGTGTGCAGGATGAATACATGTATAGATATAAATAGTATGACTACATATTAAATATGCATCATAGATTTTACTACAAAGGACAAACCTACCACTCTGTGGAATTCCTCTTTAATAACACGCAGAGCTTTATGGACAGGGAACTGTACAAACGTGTGTACACACAGTTGCCTTTCCCACATGCTCTGCGTCGCCCATATTGTACAAAAAATGCCCTGACGCAAAAAACCAAAGTGCTATGTACAGAATGTTTTCTGTGCTAAGCGCAGACCCGCGGTTTGGGTTTGTGACATTTGCAATATGCGGTTTCAAGAGATGTTAAGTAAATTAACGATTCTTTTGAAAACTGATAACGCTTTTTCAAATAATCATTAGGAAATGAAAAGACATCAATACGCAGTCTTATAACTCTCTCCCGGTGAAAAAAACCTTGTATAATTTGTGCCTCCACGTCCACAGGATCGTCATCAAAAGGGCACGCCATGCTCAGTAACCTTCTGCAACAAACTGACCCTGGAACATAACCTGCTCAGTAGCAGGTTATCTTCAGAGAGTAAGCTGCTATGGTTACGTACATACCCAGAAAGTTAACCTCCGTTTTTGGAACCGAAAGTTGAGGTTATCCACTAACTTACCCTTAAACTTACCCGGGTATGTCACATAACCTGCTTTCTGGAATACCCCCCAGGAGAACTTGTACCCAAGAGACGAGTGGTATCTGCAATTTGGACACAGTTGGGACACTACAGTTTTTGGTTTTAAAAAATCAGATGTCGCTTAGCATCCTTCTGTACAATATAGATGACATCTACACTCACCTAAAGGATTATTAGGAACACCATACTAATACAGTGTTTGACCCCCTTTCGCCTTTAGAACTGCCTTAATTCTACATGGCATTGATTCAACAAGGTGCTGAAAGCATTCTTTAGAAATGTTGGCCCATATTGATAGGATAGCATCTTGCAGTTGATGGAGATTTGTGGGATGCACATCCAGGGCACGAAGCTCCCATTCCACCACATCCCAAAGATGCTCTATTGGGTTGAGATCTGGTGACTGTGGGGGCCATTGTAGTACAGTGAACTCATTGTCATGTTCAAGAAACCAATTTGAAATGATTCGAGCTTTGCGACATGGTGCATTATCCTGCTGGAAGTAGCCATCAGAGGATGGGTACATGGTGGTCATAAAGGGATGGACATGGTCAGAAACAATGCTCAGGTAGGCCGTGGCATTTAAACGATGCCCAATTGGCACTAAGGGGCCTAAAGTGTGCCAAGAAAACATCCCCCACACCATTACACCACCACCACCAGCCTGCACAGTGGTAACAAGGCATGATGGATCCATGTTCTCATTCTGTTTACGTCAAATTCTGACTCTACCATTTGAATGTCTCAACAGAAATCGAGACTCATCAGACCAGGCAACATTTTTCCAGTCTTCAACTGTCCAATTTTGGTGAGCTCGTGCAAATTGTAGCCTCTTTTTCCTATTTGTAGTGGAGATGAGTAGTACCCGGTGGGGTCTTCTGCTGTTGTAGCCCATCCGCCTCAACGTTGTGCGTGTTGTGGCTTCACAAATGCTTTGCTGCATACCTCGGTTGTAACGAGTGGTTATTTCAGTCAAAGTTGCTCTTCTATCAGCTTGAATCAGTCGGCCCATTCTCCTCTGACCTCTAGCATCAACAAGGCATTTTCGCCCACAGGATTGCCACATACTGGATGTTTTTCCCTTTGCACACCATTCTTTGTAAACCCTAGAAATGGTTGTGCGTGAAAATCCCAGTAACTGAGCAGATTGTGAAATACTCAGACCGGCCCGTCTGGCACCAACAACCATGCCACGCTCAAAATTGCTTAAATCACCTTTCTTTCCCATTCTGATATTCAATTTGGAGTTCAGGAGATTGTCTTGACCAGGACCACACCCCTAAATGCATTGAAGCAACTGCCATGTGATTGGTTGATTAGATAATTGCATTAATGAGAAATTGAACAGGTGTTCCTAATAATCCTTTAGGTGAGTGTATGTTATGTATAACATTCATGTATATACTTTACTGTACGTTTTTTGTGATTTTAATGTATACAGTACATTACAGTATTTTGATTTTATTTATACAGTAATTCTAATTATCTTTATATACCAGATAGGTATGTATAGAGTGTATATGAAATACAGTAGAATCCCAGAGTTCATCGGTAATTTGTTCCAAAAGGAGTGACTATATGCGAATCCGACAAACACCGAATCTTTTTTCCCTATAAGAAAAAATAGAAAACAGATTAATCCGTTTTCGACCCCCCCCCATCTTTGCCTTTTTATACAAAAACATTACACCGATATTACAATTAAATAAGTTCAGAGTTAAATAACATAATTTAAGTAAGAAACACAACATTAAAAGTTAATAAAATTAGTTTTTAACAATTTTAACCATTACTGTACAGTACTGTCAGGGAGCTGAGAGGGAGCACAAACGTAGGTCCCCAAGTCATTGTTTTGAAGGGGAATTCCCTTCCATAATAACAATTGGTAGCAGGTTTTCTGGAGTTGTGTCCCTTCTTTGTCTTTTTTCACTAGGATCTGGCTGACTTTCTTCTCTAAAAAAAAATGTGGTCATCAACAATATCAATGACATGCTTGACCTGTTCCTTATCAGGATGCATTTTCTCAAAAAACTCTTGCATTTTCATCCAATAAAAAGCATTTGTTTTATTTTGGAAAACGTTGACTCCCTCATTGTTTCCTCCTCTCCAGACATCTCCTCAGCCAAAATCTTCTGCTACTCCTGTTGAAGTTGCTGGAGTTCCTCTGTTGTGAGTTCAGTGCTGTGTTCTACTACCAGCTCCTCAACACCATCAGCACTGACCTCCAAGCTGAAGGACATGGCCACAGAAAGTATTTCCTCAACATCTGGGTCAGGCTGAAGAAGAGGATCAACTTCAGGGTCAGCTGTAGCCTGACTAGGAGCATCAAAACCTTCAAAGTCCCTAGAAGGAACCCCGTCAAGCCAAAGGTTTCTCCAAGCTGCTTTTAGAGTCCTCTTAGATACTTCTGCCCATGCTTTGTCTATTAGCCTAATACAACGTAAAATATTGAAATGTTCCTTCCAGAACTCGGCCAAGATTAGGCTAGTTTTTAACTAGATTAGGCTTTTTTTAAATTAGCAATGACCTGCTGGTCCATTGGCTGAAGTAGAGAGGTTGTTCTGGGTGCTAAAGAATTCACTGTTATCCAGCTAAATTCATCTGCTAACTCTTCTTCCATGTCTGGGGGGTGAGCAGGGGCATTGTCCAAAATTAGAAGTGCCTTGAGTGGCAAATTGGTTTTCTCAAGGTATTTTTTTACAGTAGGGGCAAATACTTCACAATTCCACTCCCTAAAAATTTGCCTTGTTACCCAAGCTTTAGCATTCGATTTCCACATAACATTTAACATACTTTTAAGAACTTTATGTTTCTTAAACACTCTAGGGTTTTCAGAGTGGTAGACCAACAGAGGCTTTATTTTTTTTTTTTTTTTTTATAGAGGCTTTATTTTTAAATCACCACTAGCATTTGCAAACAACAACAAAGTTAGCCTATCTTTCATTGGTTTGTGGCCTGGCAATTTCTTTTTCTCTCGAGTAATGTAGGTTCTCGTGGGCATTTTTTTTTCCAGACATAATCCTGTTTCATCACAGTTAAACATTTGAATTGGCATAAAGCCATTTTGGTCAATGAATTGATGAAACTCTTTTACATACTTTTCTGCAGCTGCTTTGTCAGCAATGGCTGCCTCCCCATGCCTTACAACACTATGAATTTTACTTCTTTTCCTAAACTTACTAAACCAACCCCTACTAGCCAGAAACTCATGTTCGGTAGCACTTGATCCAGGTCTGTCTTTCAAGAGATCAGCATGCAAGCTTCGAGCCTCAGAAACAAATAATAGCCTCTGAAACACTATCACCAGCTAACTCTTTTTCGTTTATCCACACTAACAACAATTTTTCTACTTCATCTATAATTGGATGCCTCTGTTTTGTCAAATTCATAACCCCTTTAGCAACACTAGCACTTTTTATTGCCTCTTTATGCCTTATAAATGTACCTACAGTGGTTCTGGGCAGCTTATACTGAGCAGCTAAATCAGTCACACTTATACTGCTGCTTTCAAACTTTTCCATAATCTCCTTTCTAAGTTCAATTGTGGTTCTTACTGATTTCCTTTTCGCCTTCTCTGCACTGGCTTTCTTTGGACCCATGTTCAAATAAGCAAAAAAGCTTATAAAAGCCACAAAAAACTATAAAATGCGATCACAACACTCAGAGCAACATGTGAACGACGCGTAAGACTGACGCCAACTGAGTGTAAACGTTTGTTTACAAAGGAAATCACGCGGTTCTTCGGGTCAAAATTTTCTCGTCATTTCGTGTTTTTGAGTTTATTGCCAAGTACGTTCACACATACAAGGAATTTGCTTTGGTGGTTGGTGCCAGACATTGAGAGATAGACGTGGGTTAATATATAAATATATATACATATATACAGTACGTAGGGGTATATACAGGTACTAATATAAATAGATAGGAGAATGTGAAATATGATATTGCAGTTGAACCGAACAAAAAAAGGGGAAGAAACTGTCCCTATGGCATGATGTTTTGTTCTCAATGGACCACAACCTTCTGCCAGAGGGTAGAGTCCGAAAGAGTTTGTGACCAGGATGAGAGGAATCAGCCATAAACCTTCCTGATCTTTTCATGGTCCTGGCGCTCATCTTCCTGGCAGAATGAATGATGCGCTGTAGTTTGCTCTTGTCCTTGGCAGTGGCAGCAGGGTACCAGACGGTGATGGAGGTGGTGAGGATGGACTCAATGATAGCAGTGTAGAAGTGCACCATCATAGTCTTTGGCAGACTGAACTTCTTCAGCTGCCTCAGGAAGAACATCCTCTGTTGAGCTTTTTTGGTGAGAGAGCAGATGTTCATCTCCCACTGGAGGACCTTGGTGATTGTAGTGGCCAGGAAGCGGAAGTACTCCACAGCGGTGACTGGTGAGCCGAGCAGGAAGATGGGTGGAGGTGGGGCAGAGCTTTTCCTGAAGTCCGCAATCATCTCCACTGTCTTCAGGGCGTTGAGGTCAAGGTGCTGTATATTGTGATTTTAAAAGGAAGCAATGTTAAAGTTGTTGGCATGTCTATTTATTTTTTTACTATACTGCAGTTTGCACAAAAAGAAAATTACATTCTGCAACTCTTGCATACATTCCTTCATATATTGCATTATTTTGTGGAGCAAAGCAAACCCTATAATAATCATAGGCTTCATAATATACATAAAGAAATGAAATTGATTTTATATTCAATGAACTTCTGGCATTTAGAATAAGCCAGCACAAGCCTATATAAAGGCCCAATCATACAAGATAGATAGATAGATAGATACCGTGAGATACAAATTTTTTGGTCATACCACTCAGCACTAGTCTAAAAATGTATATTCTATTATTTCTCATTTGTATTGTGACCAACATTTTCCATGACATAACAGTAAGAACCATAATAGACACAGCAATGGCATAATTCAGTAATTACCATGTAATGTCAAACAGTTACACATAAACAGACACAAACAGACCCCGATTTTATGAGAGATCAAATGTTACTGCTTCCTAGAATGTTTTTGACTGTATAAACATAAGCTCCAGTTAACTGGCAAAAAAAAATTGCCCCACATGCACAGTGGGATGAACATAAAATCTGAATGATGTAAATGATCCCAAACTTGTGAAAAACAGAACACCAGCTATGCTGGTGGAGATTTCTACCCATATGGTGTTTTTGTAAAGTGGTAATAGGATCCATCAATGATCAAATAGACTAAATAGAGTAATAAGATCAAATAACATTATCCTGTTCATAAGGTTAAGTGTGTTCTGCACTCACCTTTCCTTTTATTGCTAAGCGGCATTGCTTTAATTTTGGTACAATTTGTTTCAAAATTTGAAAAGCTCCACACCTTCACCAATACAATGGATCTGAAAAATTTAGACAAAAAGTCTGGACAAAAAAGTGTTTTATATGATCAGATCCAGATCTTCACCCATACAATATACAGTATCACCAAAGCTTGAAAAAGATCACTCAAATACTTTTTGAGTTATTGCAGTAACACATTCAAGTTTCAGAAACTGTCCTTCATATTGCTATCGCTGTAGGTGTCAGGTCCGGTGCACAAGCAGGGAGCGGGGAAGCAGATTCCGGACACGAGTATCACAAAAACGGGGTTTATTAGGGAAGTAGGGAGCAGGACAGGACAAACGTCAATGACAGACCTGGTGAAACAGACTTGAACATGGACTAAATACAGGACATGTCATCAGAATAAACGCAAAAGACAGCCGGTACGATGGGAATTCACACGCGGGTAAAGAGGTGGGCGTGGCACACACGAGGACTGGACGCGCAGGTCATGACAGTAGGGTGCTGTTTTAATTTTGGTGCGATTAGTCTCCAAATTTGGATCAGTTCCAGATCTTCCACCATACAATGTACCTTCAAAAAATGAAAAAGATCCGTCAAATAATTTTCAAGTTACTTTCTTCACAAGATCAAGTACACTGTATATTCTAAAGCCTCCATTTACTTCCTTTGCTTCCTTTGCTTCATTCTAGAAGCAGTTTGCCTCAAAGTGGAACCAGGTGGAAGTCTTCATTCATGTAATGTTTTTGTGAAGTAGTATGAAAATCAATTAAATAATTTGACTTATCGCAAAACTGAAAATTTCAAACTAACTGCATGCCTTGGAATCTTAGAGGAGTGAGCCTACAACACTAACCACTGAGCCCACGTTACCCCTCATATTTGGAATCTAAAAAAGTTAATGTCTTATTTGTTATTATTAAAAGAAGAATTAACCTGTAGTATTTGCTTTTGTTAGTATTTGCTTACTAACTAGGAATAAAAGAAAACTACAAGCTGTGTAAGGAGAATGAAATAATGAAATAATCCATGAAAGAAGGTATTCAGAACTGCTGGTGCAGGGTATTGTGGGATTAAAATGTCTCTGTGGCTAAGAGAATCCATAATAAGCTGAAATACATGACCAGTATCCATCAAAAATTCATGCTGAAAATGCTTATTGGTTTCTCTGTTGTCCTGTAAAGAGAGGCGTTTGACTTATACATGGGTGTGAGGAACTGTTAATGAACAGCTCACACTCATGTTTATGTGACTGCAAAAGCTTAAATTTGAACAAAGTCACAACACATTATCATTGATGGAGTAAGCACGTCTCCAGACCATTGCCTCACATGAAATATATTAATTAAAAATTAACATCATCAAACATTCTTTTGTTGCCTCAAACACTGTTATCCTCTTTCTTTGGACCCATTCTTTTCACTGGACACTTAATGTGACACTGGTCTGTGTTTCAGTCATAAGGCAGATAGTAAAGATACTAGTTCATCCCTTTTATGCTGCCCGTCCAATGCATCAAAAAAAAACAAGTTAATATTTAGCAAAGAAGGCAGCTCAACCATAAAAATATATATATTTTTTCTAGCATTGAATCTTCCCAAAAGAAACAATTTAGCAACCTTGAGACATAAGGTCATTGCTAATGCTTTGTCTCATGTCTTTGTGGCTTCTCACGCTGCTCACAAACCCACAGAATGAACAAGAGCGGCGTTATAATGATGCCCATTCTCAGGCAACGTAGGGCAGCTTAAAGGCTGTTGCCGCTGCCTGGACAAGACCGCTGGGGTGGTGCTATACAGTCTGAAAAAAGTGTGTCACATTGTACTCGTATGTAGCATGTTGCATAATCGGGCACAAAATCGTGGCTTGCCGGTATCTGAAGAGCTTAGGCAAGATGAACTTGATCCGGAGCCATCAAATTTTCCGCCAAATGGAACAGCATTACAACTTCAATATAATACAGTATATCATTTAGATGTTTTAATTCATTGGCAACATCTTACAGCATTCACGATTTCTTTTTGTGACTGCAGCACAGCTTCCGTCAGCAAATGGCCGGATGGTCGCCCCCCGGTTTCTGAGGAACGGGAATGTGTGCAGCCAGCGACCAAAGATGTGCTCAGCACAGCAGCACCATCACCGCCTGTTTCGTCTTTGGCACTGGGGGCACCTCTTGTACTATTGTCTGTAAGAATAAACATACAGAATAAACAAAAGTAACACCGCTGTTCTGCCACAAACTACACGGACAGGGAATTCCAGGCAACCACGTTTATTAGGCAAGACAGAGAGAGAAGTCGTAAGCCGTTCCGAGGTCGTAATCCGTAGCCGTCCAAGCCGGGTGCCGTGAGCCGAATCGTGAGACGAGGTCGTAGTCAAATGGGAAGCCAAGGGTCGAAAAGCCGTTGAGTCAATCCGTGGACGTAGACACACACTGGGAGAAAAACACGAGGACCTACTGTATGGGAAGGGAGGAAGGGCAGGAGGGCTGGTAGGAGGCGCGGGAGGCTCAGGGAGGGCAAGAAGAATCGAACGTAACTGTGGGGGAGAGAGAGAGTAGCGCTCAGTATGTGCATGGCAACAATACTTCGCATTGGGTTTATGCCTAAGTGCTGTTTAAATAGTTGACTCTAAGAATGCTTATTGGTCCTTGCGGGTGCTCCACCTCCTTGAGGAAGAGGGAGGCATGGCAGGGCCCCCCCCCTGACGGCCGCCACCTGGAGGCCGAGGACGTTGGGGCGGTCGGTCGCGAGGTCGCGGGGCGATCAGGGTTTGACTGATGGAAATTGGCAACGAGGGAAGGATCGAGGATGTCCTTAGCAGAAACCCAGCTGCGTTCTTCTGGGCCGAAACCTTCCCAGTCGACCAGGTATTGCAGTCGGCCCTGCTGGTGGCAAGAATCTAGCAGGTCATGCACAGCATACACTTCATCCCCAAGGGGAAGTGGTGTAGGGGGTTCCAAGGACCCCATGGGAGGGATGGGCCAAACTATACCGTACCGGTTTTAGCAGAGACACGTGGAAGGTGGGATTGATCCTGTACACCCGAGGGAGCTGTAAACGGTAGGTGACCGGGCCTACCTGCGCTGCTACGCAGAAGGGGCCGATGAATTTGGGACCGAGTTTACGTCCCGCCGGGAGGCGCAGGTTCTTTGTTGCTAGCCATACCCTATCCCCAACTCGGAAGTGTGGCCCTGGCCTACATCGGTGGTCCTGGGTTTTCTTCATACGCGAAGCCTGTTGTTCCAATAGTCGCCGGGAGCAATCCCATACCTGATGGCTACGCCGGTACCAGTCTTCTAGGGCAGGGACATCTGTAGGAGAGGGACTCCAGGGAAACAACGGGGGTTGAAAGCCGAGTACACATTGAAAAGGAGTTAGGCCGGTAATGGGATGGGGTAAGGAGTTGTGGGCATACTCGGCCCAGGGAAGAAAGCGGGACCATTCCTGGGGTCGAGAACCACACATGACTCGGAGCATCTTTCCCACTTCCTGGTTTGTCCTCTCCGTCTGGCCATTAGTCTGGGGATGGTAGGCTGAGGAGAGACTTAGTGAGATGTTTAGCCTAGTACACATAGCCCTAAAGACCCGAGAGGTAAACTGAGGGCCCCGGTCTGAGACGATGTCTTCGGGTAATCCATAATACCGAAATGCTCCTTGTAACAGCAGATTGGCCAGTTCTAAGGAGGATGGTAGTTTGGGCAGGGGGATAAGGTGGCACATCTTAGAAAAGCGATCTACTAAGGTCAATAATAAATTAATAATAATAATAAATTTTATTTATAATGTACTTTTCATTAAAACAAATCTCAAAGTGCTACAAAAGTAAAATAAGCACATAAAACACATAAAATCAGCAATAAAATGCTCGTTTAAAAAGGTGGGTCTTTAAGCCACATTTAAAAGTGGATACATTTTGTGGTGCCCTAAGATGCTCTGGGAGGGCATTCCAAAGACGAGGGGCAGCAGAGCAAAAGGCCTGATCCCCCATTGTGCGGATGTACAGATGTCTGAGGAGTGAGGAGATCCTTGAGGTATGTAGGGGCAGTTCCGTGAAGACATTGGTGGGTGAGGAGGGAGACCTTATACTCAATGCGGAGTGAAACAGGGAGCCAATGGAGTGTTTTTAGAATGGGAGTAATGTGGTTGAATTTTCGCACCCTCATCAGGATCCTAGCAGCGCTGTTCTGCACGTATTGAAGTTTTTGAATGCTCTTGCTAGGAATCCTGATGAGGAGCGCATTGCAATAGTCCAGCCTGGAGGAGACAATGGCGTGCACCAGCTTTTCTGCATCTGCCAGGGTGAGTAATGGACGAAGTTTGGCGATGTTCCTGAGGTGGTAAAAAGATGTTTTACACAGCTGTTGGATGTGAGTATCGTAGGTGAGATGGGGGTCCATTTTTACACCTAGGTTGGTGACAACTGATGATAATGCAATGTCCTGATCTGAAAAAGAAATACTGGTGATGGTGGAAGTGGAAACCTGGTGTGGAGTGCCGACTAGGATGGCCTCAGTTTTGGAGCTGTTTAGCTGCAAAAAGTTGAGCTTCATCCACGCCTTTATGTCCTCCAGGCAGGTGGTGAGAGTGGCAGAATGCGACAGTGCAGAGTGGTTGGGGTGGTTAAAATCAATTTTTAAGTAAAGCTGTGTGTCGTCAGCGTAGCAGTGGAAAGATAGTCCATGTGTACTGATAACACGACCAAGAGGGAGCAGATAAAGGGTGAAAAGAGTAGGTCCTAGTACCGAGCCCTGGGGAACCCCACAGGTGACAATGTGGGTATCTGATTTGGCTTTTCCCAGGGCAACGTGCTCAGTTCTTCCAGAGAGAAAGGAAGAGAACCAGTCGTAGACGGAGTTGGAGAGACCGATGGTGGTATGAAGGCGGTGCAATAGGATATCGTGATCGACGGTGTCAAAAGCAGCGGACAGATCCAGAAGAATGAGAAGGGATGGGGAACCAGCATCAGCTGTCATGAGCAGGTCATTGGTCACTCTAACCAGTGCTGTTTCCGTGCTGTGACCTTGATGGAAACCAGACTGAAATGTTTCATATAAACTATTTAGTTTCAGATGGTTATGAAGTTGGGAAGCCACTACTTTTTCCAACACCTTTGAGAGAAATGGGAGGTTAGATATGGGTCTGTAGTTAAAAAATTGATCAGGATCTAGTGTGTGTTTTTTAAGAAGTGGCCTAATGACAGCACTTTTGAGTGCAGGTGGAACATGACCAGCTTGAAGGGAAAGGTTTATCACTTGGGTAATGCAGGGCTAGACATAAGGATTTAGGAGGGCACAGCCACTTTGGCCTTGGCTATTCATATTTTTTCTAGGGCACAAGGCCATTAAGCCTGGGCACAAGGCCAAAATTATTTATTAGCTAGTGTGCAGTGGTATTGTTTATTGTGAAGTCATTGACAAATTAAAAATTTTAATTTGAAAAAATGTTTTTTTCATTTATTTAAATTTCATAGGACACCTCGGGCCTTGTGGAGGAATTTTATTTCCATAAAGGATGCATTTTTTTATTTTCAAAAAAGCAGAAACTTTCCAAAAAGGCATTGGGCCAATACTGAGTCACTAATTACCAATTACTGTAATTACCAAGTTTAGACAACCTACGCAATACGATCTTCGATTTGAGACAGAATATATACAGTATATATATTTATAGATATATATAGCTTTATTTCAAAAAACAAAATCCAACAATAAAGGAGCCGTCAATATTTTTGTATTTGTTTGCTCAGAACACCCGTATTCTTTTAGTGTACAGTACAGTACATGACAATTGACTTGACGTTCGTTTTTTGCACACTGCACGCTACCAGTCCTATATCCTCCCAGCAGAGCTTGGTACTTCTCTGAGTCAAATCTGCTCTGCCTCGGCAAATGTTTTTTTACAACACCATCTGACACTTACCTGAACAAAGTAGATAATTTGCAACATTTTGCGGCAGTAGCCGCGAGTTCAGCTTGCTTTCTTTTACGTTCTCGATCTTTGCGAGGCATGGTGACAGCATAAGCAGCAGACGACAACTACACGATGATTACCGAAGAGGACACCTATCTGTTATTCGGAAACCGTCGGATGGCTTTTCCAATCAAAAACGTAACCACCGATGATGCACCACTGTCATTGCTGTGGCTCCATAGTAGGCTGGACGATACATACCGTACCAGCCAATCATGCGACGAACACATGATCGTATTAGTCCAGAATTCATTGCGGTTCATTCAGTAGTTGGGAGTTACGAGATGTGCCGGTCGACCTCGTTTCTCGTATCGAAGGTTGGGTTCGGGTTCGGGTTCAGTACATATGCATCGATTGTTGACGAGGTAAAGTGGACCGTGTCGTGCGCAAGTCTTTTGTGTAATGAACGTTACTTTCGGTAAAAAGGGGGCATACGGCCAGACAAACATTAAAGGCAGGCCAATCTTGGCCGTAAGGTACTTCAATTTTGAGAAGGCGTGCGGCCAATTTTGAAAGGCACGACGGCCATTGGCCGCGGTGCTGCGGCTTATGTCTAGCCCTGGTAATGAGGGGGCTGATAATTGCAAGATTGGATTTTACCAGAACCGTGGGGAGGGGGTCCAACACGCAAGTGGATGGTTTCATCTTAGTGATGATTGCCTCTACCTCTTGCAGAGTAATGGTGGAAAAGTGGCTGAGAGGTCTGGAAGGTCCCGGCAGTGAGTCTGATAGAGTGGTGAAAGTGGCTGATGGGCTAGGAGGACTGGAGAGAAGAGAGCGGATGGTTATTATTTTGTATCTGAAGTAGTTCATGAAGTTATTGCATTTTTCCACAGTGGCATCCGAGGGAGAGGTCGTTTGTGGCTGGAGAAGGTGATTAATGGTGGAAAAAAGCTGTTTCGAGTTCCTGTGGTTGTTGTTGATGATATTGGAATAAAATTGGGATTGTGCATCTTTGAGCGATTTGGCATAGGCCTTTTGATGTTCCCTATAGGCCTGCATATGTACGGTGAGTCCAGAAGCCTTGAAGCGCTGTTCAAGGATACGTCCAGCAGATTTCATCTTCCGCAGCTCACTGGTGTACCAGGGGGCTGAGCGTGAGAAGGTGACCGTGCGGGTTCTGATGGGGGTATGGTGGTCTAGGAGGCTGGACAGAGAATGATTGTAAAAATCCACTGTTTCAGTAACTGAGGAAAAAGTGGTAGGGTCAGACGATATGTGTTGCAGGTCTAGCGCTAGGGCGTCAGGGTCAATGTTTTTAATAGACCTAAAGTCGATTTGCCGCTCCGATTTACAGTAAGATGGGTAGGATAAAGGCAGCTCCATGAAGATGGCTTTGTGGTCTGACAGCCCTAGATCACGTACCTGTAAATTTGTAATGGGAACATAGCTTGATATTACTAGGTCAAGTGTGTGTCCCTTAGAGTGAGTGGGGGCATCAACATGTTGCTGCAGATTTAAATAGTCGAGTAGATGAAGAAACTCAGCAGCAAAGTGGCAGGAGGGGGTGTCAACATGAATGTTAAAGTCACCAAGTATCATAATGTTGGCAGAGGTTGTGTAGAGTGTGCTGAGAAGGTCCTGAAACTCCAGGAGGAAAGCTGAGTTGGGTTTAGGAGGGCGATAAACAAGAAGAAATGTTAATGATAAAGGAGGCTTGCATTTGAATGCAAGGCATTCAAATGTTGAGAGTACAGGTAGTGGAATGGAAGATAGCTCCAAGTCCTGACGATGTATTGCAGCAAGGCCACCACCACGACCAGTGCTGCGTGCCTTCTCAAGGTAAGAGTAGCCAGGGGGGCAGGATTCATTTAAAGTAGAAAACACTTCTGGCTCATGCCATGTTTCAGTGAGGCACAGGAGATCTAATCTATTTTCAAGGATATGATCCTGTAAAAAGGATGCCTTTTTTGACATGGATTGTGTATTGAAGAGTTCAATTTTGACCAATGGAGGAACAACATGTCTCTGTACATGTCAATATAATGGTGTTACCTCTAGAAGTGGGCAAGTCAGTGATAAAGTCCATAGAAATGTGGGACCAGGGACGTGTGGGCACTGGAAGTGGCTGTAAAAGCCCAGAAGGCATACCTGTGAGGGTCTTATTCTGAGCGCACAGGGGACATGATAGCACGTACCTTTCGGTCTCCTTTCGCCATCCTGGCCACCAGTAATGTCTTTCTAGGAGTCTGAGGGTGGCTTTAACCCCTGGATGCCCCGACCCCAGGGAGGTGTGCACCCATTGAAGGACATCGTTCCGCAGCTGTGAGGGGACATAGGTTTTCCCTGGAGGACATTCAGGAGGTGGTGGAACTTTCCGATTACCTTCCAAGAGACGCTGTTCCAGATCGCAGATGATGGAAACCACCACGCAGGCCGGTGGTAAAATTCGGGTCAGTAACTTGGGATCCCTTGGTGCAGGAAAGCAGCGGGATAAAGCATCCGCTTTGGTGTTCTTTGAGCCGGGAAGATAGGTGACCTGGAAAAGGAACCGGGTAAAGAACAGTGCCCAGCGGGCCTGTCGGGCGTTTAAACGCCTGGCCTCTCGTAGATACTGTAGGTTACGATGATCCGTCAACACCTGGAAGGGATGCACAGCCCCCTCTAACCAATGCCTCCATTCCTCCAACGCCACTTTTATAGCCAGCAATTCCCGATTTCCCACGTCATAATTGCGCTCAGCATCCGTGAGTTTCTTGGACAAGAACACACAGGGGTGAGCCTTACCTGTCCGGGGGTCTTTCTGGGAGAGAACGGCTCCGATACCCACCTCAGAGGCATCTACCTCTACCTGGAAAGGTAGTTGGGGATTCGGTTGTTTCATAAGAACATAAGAAATTTTGAGTTGGGTGACAGAATCAGATCTGTTAAGATGAATATCCTCCCTAGATTGCTATACTTGTTCTCATCTCTCCCCATAGAAATTTCCGCAAAACAATTTAGGGAATGGAATATGCATATTTCACAGTTTATATGGAATAATACGAGACCTAGGGTAAAATTTTCCACTCTACAGTTACCAAGGGAAAAGGGAGGCATGGCCCTCCCATCGCTAAAGGATTATTACATCTCAGCCCAGTTGAGACCCCTGGTATACTGGTGTGATCCTTCTTATGAAGCTAAATGGAAGACAATAGAGACCTCTTTAACAGACATACCAATCCAGTCATTTATAGGGTGTATTGATGGGAAATGGGGGACACCACCGACAGGCAGTAAATGGGTGAATTTATCTTTGAAAATATGGCTAGAGGTTGTTCAACGTTTTCAACTTCAGAGACAGATTAAATTGCTCAAATGGCCGGCATATGACCCTGACTTTAAGCCAGGACTATATGATTTTAGATACAGACAGTGGGTTTTCGCTGGCATTACTTCTATATGTAAAATAGTTAAAAACTGGAGACTGGTCAGCTTTGATCATCTATGTCAGACTTATGGGCTTAGTAAAAATGATCTATTCAGATATTTACAGCTTCGTGATTATGTTACTAAAGAAGTTAAAGACTCTGACCAGAAAGAACTGCCAATTGTTATCCAGCTGTTTGTCGATGCATACAAGTCCAGTAGTACTAAAGGACTTATAGGCAGGTTGTACAATGGTATATTTTCATTAAATAAGCACACTACTGCCTATGTGAAGAAACGATGGGAAAAAGACCTGGACATTGACATAACTGAGGACACATGGATGACCGCTTGGTTAACACAATCATCCACCACCAACTCTCTGATTTGGAGAGACTTTTGCTGGAAAAATATTATAAGATTTTTTATTACCCCAAAACAAAAAAGCAAACAAACAAATATGCAACTACAGTGCTGGAGGGAATGTGGAGAAGCTTTGGTTGATCATGCCCATGTATTCTGGCTGTGTCCTCTTATTCAAAATTTTTGGAAGGAGGTTGCAGTAATTATAGCAAAGGTGTTGGGCTTTAGGGTTGACATCACGTTCACATCTCTGTACCTGGGGAGTCTCCCCGAGGGACTAGGTGAAGATGATGAGTACCTCCTAAAGATTATGTTAGTAGCGTGTAAAAAGGCAATTACAAAGTATTGGCTTCAAAAAGATACCCCTACTCTGGGGGTCTTTATCGGTATTGTGAAACAGCTACACCTCCTTGAGCAGATGACTTATTCTTTAAGGCTTCAAAAGGAGCTAGGGGAGAGAAGGTGGGGAAAGTGGTCCATTTACATGCTGAACAGAGAGATATTACTTGATTAAATAGTATATGTTAATTTGTGACTGTTTAATGATCTTTTTTTTATATATATATATATACACATTGTGTATCTCATGACCTCAGACTGATTCCTTTATTTTCCTCTCTTCTCTTTTGTATTGTGTTGACACTTCATAAATAAAAAGTTGAAAAAAAAAAAAAAAAGAACATAAGAAATTTACAAACGAGAGGGGGCCATTCGGCCCATCAAGCTCGTTTGGGGAGAACTTAACTAATAGCTCAGAGTTGTTAAAATCTTATCTAGCTCTGATTTAAAGGAACCCATGGTTTTAGCTTCCGCTACACTAGCAGGAAGACTATTCCATACTCTAACTACACGCTGTGTAAAGTGCTTCCTCAAATTTGTTTTGAAATGTTCTCCCGCTAATTTCCACTTATGGCCACGAGTTCTAGTATTTAGACTAATATTGAAATAGTCATTTGGCTGAACAGCATCCAGATCCGTTAGAATCTTATAGACCTGAATCATATCCCCCCCCTTAGTCTCCTTTGCTCAAGGCTAAACAGATTCAGTTCCGCTAACCTCTCCTCATAAGACATTCCTCTAAGACCAGGATAGGGGCAGAGCAGAAACGATGTTTCAGGTCAACAAATGCCTGATGGGCCTCAGGAGTCCATTGGAGCCTTGTGATCCCTTTCTTAACTAGATCCGTCAGAGGCGCTGCCACCGTGCTGAATCCTTGGATAAACCGTCTGTAGAAATTAGCAAAACCTAGAAAACGCTGGAGAGCCTTAAGGGTCCGGGGTTGGGGCCAATCCTGTACCGCCTTGACCTTGTCCGGATCCATAGAGTGCCCTCCTGGAGAGATGATATACCCGAGGAATCTCAACGTGGTGCAATGAAAGTCACATTTCTCACCTTTCACGTAGAGCTGGTTCTCCCGGAGACGCTGAAGCACCTGTCGTACCTGTTTGACATGTTGCTCCTCTGTTTCAGAATAAATGAGAATATCATCAATTTAGGCGACAACGAATTGATCCAACATATCACTTAATACCTTGTTGATGAATGACTGGAACACTGACGGGCTGTTAGCAAGCCCATAAGGCATCACGAGGTACTCGTATTGACCAGTTGTGGTGATGAAGGCGGTCTTCCACTCGTCTCCCTCTTTTATTCGAATCAGTTTGTAAGCACTTCTCAAGTCCAACTTGGTAAAGATTCGCGCAGCTCTAAGCTGTTCCAGGGCAGAGGGAATCAGTGGAAGGGATTCCCTTCTTTTCACAGTTATAGCATTCAGCTTGCGGTAATCTATGCAGGGCCACAGGCCCCCATCCTTCTTGGCTATGAAAAAGAATCCGGAAGCAAAAGGTGAGGTGGAGGGACGAATGATACCTTGTGTTAACCCCTATGGAGTGAACCAGGGGCCCCTTGCATGGGGGGGCATTTCTTCCCTCTTTGGAATAATTACCTTATAACTTCAGATATAAAAGTCACAGACACATGCCTGATACCTAGAATCAAAGTTGACCCCTTTACAATTGATTGTAGGAAGTTCAATAACGAAATGAATAACCTGTGTATAATTTATGGACATGCGAATATAACAAAAACAGCTGGAAAAATACAAAATCTGTCTTTGTGTCTTGGATTTTTGTAAATATTTCAAAAACTACATAATGGAATAGGTCCAATTTTAAAAATCTGTTTCCCAAACTTGTTTTCTACATGTGTGCCCAATTTCATATCATTTGATGCAGCCCAACAGGTTTTATGGAGGAAAGAGCAAATGGTGCAACTGGGAGCCTTTCCTATCCAAAACCTAACCTAAACTAATCTGAAACTTATCCAAAATGGCAATAGTGTAACTAGCAGTGTTTTTTGGGGTAGCAACTTTCTTTCTAAATGCATTACCACTTATGGGTCATAAGTAACATTTTGTCACACAAAATCACCACACATTTGTAGGAAAATCTATATTTTATTCACACGACTTGTGCCAAACCTATCCAAAACCTATCCAAAATGGCCGCAGTGTAACTAGCAGTGTTTTGGGATAGCGTCTTTCTTTCTAAATGCATTACCACTTATGGGTCATAAGAAACATTTTGTTTCTAACCCTAACCCTGCATAACTGTGCCCAAACAAAGCCCGACAAGTGCCCCGCATAACTGTGCCCAAACAAAGCCCGACAAGTGCCCCGCATAACTGTGCCCAAACAAACCCCGACAAGTGCCCCGCATAACTTTGCCCAAACAAAGCCGACAAGTGCCCCGCATAACTTTGCCCAAACAAAGCCGACAAGTGCCCCGCATAACTTTGCCCAAACAAAGCCGACAAGTACTGTACATAACTTTGCTCAAACAAGGCCGACAAGTGCCCCGCATAACTTTGCCCAAGTGAAAGCCAAAAGCGCTGCATTACTTTGCACACTTCAAAGCTTGACAAAGGTGATGCGGAACTTTTCCCAATGTACCACAATACAAGTGTTACCAAAGCAAATGTTAATTGTAATTTGCTGAATCACGGAATTATAAAAATCTATAGAATAAAAGAGTAAAATGTAAACTGTAAATAAATGTACTTATGTCGAGCGTTGCATCCTCTCCGCGCAAAAAAGCGTCCTCCTCCATCGAATCAATGGATAAAAGCGACACTTTCTTCCCCCGAACCACTCTTCAAAATCATCTTCTGTGCTTTCTCAACAGTGAAAGTCATCCGAGCCATTTTTCTTCAGTCAAAAAAGTTGTTGTCCGAAAATAACTGGAAAATAACTCACGGAGACTACGTGCGCAATGCGTACTCGAGACACTCCCACAAATACTGCACCTGCAGAGAATAAGTTGCGCATTCATGTCCCCAGCGCGAAAAACAATGCCTAATCAGCACATCCCATACCATTTTGCAAACCTTAGACACACCTCTGTTGGATGAAGCAAATGACACTGTAATTTGATGTTCATGTAAAAAGTTTATTATGGTGAAACATAACCATGGGCAAAGGTTCAGTGCGTAAAAAATAATGTGCTAGCAGGGAAGCAGAGCATATATCTGAAAAAATACTTGACAATGAAGGATTACAGTGATTGATTTATGTACATAAGAGATCAAGCTTTAAAACGAGGGTAACTTTGTCATTTTATTCATTGGTTTTCTTCTAAAACTCTGAAGATAAAAAACATTGCACGAATGTACAGAATGCCGACTGACATTTTTCCGCGATGAGTGAGCAAGCTATTTGAGAGCATTACAGTCATATTTATGGAAAAATGCGTGTTTTGTCTTAATACTGTGACGGTTTATGAATTATTGGCTGTGAAAGAAATAGTTTGAAGTGCTTAGTTTTCATTTTATTAACACTTATATTTTACTTCCTGACACACGACCCGTTTAAAGATGGCTACCATGGTCAATTTATTTTTACTCGTTACAAAAAAACCATGGCACAAAAATTGCGCAACTTTCTACAGATATTATTTGAAAGGTTTTTTATAGTGTAACAAGCCGTTTTTGGTTGATTTGATACATTTGTTTCTTTAAGCACTGCAAGTAATTCCATATAATTTTTTTTTGTTATTGAAAATTTGGACGTATGCGTCCGAACCACTAGGCGGTGACAGGGAAAGAGTTAAGGCCTCCTGGACGTAGGTCTTCATTGCTTCCTCCTCTGGTCGGGACAAGGAAAAGAGGTGCCCACGGGGTGGGGTCGCACCCTCCACAAGGTTAATGGTACAATCTGACGGACGATGGGGTGGAAGCATCCTGGAAATCACTGTAATACTCGGGAATACCTGACAGATCTTCTGGAAGAGGGCTCTCAATGGTAGACGCACTGCAGGGCAAGGATAAGCATTCCCTGAAACACTCAGGGGACCATGCTTGTATCTCACATTCTCTCCAGTTGATCTGAGGGTTGTGTTGTCGCAGCCAAGGGAAACCTAGAATGATCTTATCACTTAACAACGTCACAACCATTAACTGTATAGTTTCAGAATGGAGCGCCCCCACCTGGAGGGTTAGTGGGATCATGCGGTGCGTTACCAGCCCTGAAGAGAGTGGCTTCCCATCCACCCCACGCACCGAAAGGGGTTGGCGCAGTTCCTCTAGAGGGATCTGGTGTTGTTCGGGCGAAATCTGCATCCACGAAGCTCCCTGCAGCCCCGGAATCCAACAGCCCCAAACCCCGCGAACATTCCGACCCCCAACGAAAAGTAATGGGAACCACCACTTGCACTTTAGTAAGGTCCGGCGGAAAAATCCCTCTTACCTGCGTCTCGTCTGTCCGAGTCCTCACCGGTCGCTTAGGGCACAGACGCATGAAGTGTCCTGTTTCACCGCAGTAAATACACAGTCCTTGGCTTCGTCTCCTTTCACGTTCTTCCGGAGTTAGAGGAGCGCGTCCCAACACCATTGGCTCCGGCTCTGGTGGGCGGGGGGAAGCGACGACAGCCGATCCTTCTGCGCGGGGGTTCGAGTGGCGCTGTTCGCGGACGATGGTATCCAGGATAATGGACAATCTGACGTATTCATCGAACGTCTGCGTCGCTCCCCTGCAAGCCAATTCTGCTCGTAATTCAGGACGGAGAGCGCAGCGATAGACCGTCTGCAGGCAGTCGGTGGTCCAGTCCAAGCCGGCAGCGAGTGTCCGGAACTCCAGCGAAAAATCGGCCGCTGATCGATTTCCCTGCCGCAGGTCTAAGAGACGATCACCGACATTCCGTCCAACAGCAGGGTGATCGAACACCTCTTTAAAGGCCTCTTGAAACTTGCGGGAGGACAGGAGCAGAGGGCTATTCTCTACCCAGAGTGCAGTTGCCCAGGTAAGCGCTTTCCCCCCGAGGAGGGATATGACAAAATGAACCTGATCCCTATCGGTGGAGAACTGATCAGGGTGATGGTCAATAAACAAGCCACACTGCATTAAGAAAGCCGTGCATTGGTCCGGGTTGCCGTCATACCTATGAGGTAGGGCCACTGGCACAGGAGGACGTGGGGGGGAGGTGGGTAATGGAGTCGCAGCCGCGGATGACAGTTGAAGTTGTCTGACCACATCCGTCAGCCGGGAAATCTGTGCCTGTGCCTGCTGGAGCTGATCTTGGAGTTCCTGCGGCTCCATAGAGAAGGTGAAGTATTCTGTTCTGCCACAAACTACACGGACAGGGAATTCCAGGCAACCACGTTTATTAGGAAAGACAGAGAGAGAAGTCGTAAGCCGTTCCGAGGTCGTAATCCGTAGCCGTCCAAGCCGGGTGCCGTGAGCCGAATCGTGAGACGAGGTCGTAGTCAAATGGGAAGCCAAGGGTCAAAAAGCCGTTGAGTCAATCCGTGGACGTAGACACACACTGGGAGAATAACACGAGGACCTATGGGAAGGGAGGAAGGGCAGGAGGGCTGGTAGGAGGCGCGGGAGGCTCAGGGAGGGCAAGAAGAATCGAACGTAACTGTGGGGGAGAGAGAGAGTAGCGCTCAGTATGTGCATGGCAACAATACTTCGCATTGGGTTTATGCCTAAGTGCTGTTTAAATAGTTGACTCTAAGAATGCTTATTGGTCCTTGCGGGTGCTCCGCCTCCTTGAGGAAGAGGGAGGCATGGCAACCGCATCTGCACCCTACTTGTTATTCATAAACATGCAAGTAATTCAAACAAGTATGTTATGAGAAAAACTCACCCGCGCTGACATCGGTGTCCACCTCACCCGATAAGTGTGAGACCAGGAATTCCGCTACCTCCACCTGTGGTGTTAAGACTCTTACGGTAAGCAGCCACTCATTTTTCATGTCAAATTTAATGTCCGACCACTTCTTTTTAATTTTGGCTACTGTGTGAAATTTGGAACCAACACTTTTAACTGACTCTGCCATGCTGTGCTACTTCCGTCAACTTTCGTTTATTGCTGATGCCACTACTTAACCCCCTGGGCCCTGAGGCCTTTTTTCCACTTTCGAGGTAGTCTGACATGCCTTGACATTTTAAAATATTTCACCTATCTAAAAAACATTTATCCCAAAGTGATACATTTGCTTTTATTCAGCACAAACTCAGCACCAATAATCTGAGACCTCTTAGAATGTTATTATTCTATTTTTTGTTAAAATCAACTTAAAACATATACTTTTCAAAAACCTATTTTCAGACATGCTGAGAAATTGTAAAAAATCACATTATAGACATTTCTAGGTAAGACTTTTGAGCTCTGAAGCTTATAGACACAGGGGTTGGCTACACATAGGTGAAAGTGACATTCAGAAATTTTATATGGTTTGATTACTAAAGTGTTAGAACTTTGGAGTGACACTCTTTTTCTCAAAGTCAGTGGTCTTCACAATGAATATTGATGAGATAGGTGTCCTCACACCTGTAGTAGTTTGCATACTGTCAATGGCCCATCAATCTGGAATGTCACTGCACCCCACACCCATCACTTTGGAAAGGCAGTTTGAAACGCAAGAAAAGTAGCAACAATAAAATCCCTTTCACAGTTTATTGATAGATGGAATGAAAAATGAAAAACTGTGACTATATAAATATAGAAAGCGATAAATATGATGCAGTGACTATTATTGACGCACTGGGGACGAGGGCATCATCAACCGCGTATCTTTCTCGTGTATTTCAGTTTATATCTCGCTGAAATCATTATGTAGAATCATGAAAAAAACACTGACTAAATCCGTTATCTGTCTTCTTTTCAAAACTTCCATTGTCAGAAGTATTAAAGTTTTTAAAATTAGGTTAAATAGGCAAAAAAAGCAAATCGTGTCACCTTTCTTGGTTTTACTTGCGTCGGGAGCGTTTGGGACCGCTCTCAGCGGAAGATCGCTATTCACGTTCTAAATACGCTGCGTTTGAATCGGCGACCACGTGATTGCAGGCACACAGGCTTAGCCCACTGAGCTATGAACACAGGTATGAGCTTCGCTGCTGAAAGTGGCAACACTGGCGCAAAGCTTCAGCGGCAGAGACGTATCCGTGTGCTATATTGTAGCCGATCAGTGTAAACACTACCCAGACATGTGCTCTTGTTTATTTCGGTCACAATGGGCGTATTCACATATTTCTTTACCCAATACTAACTGTCAGATTATCATGTTATTATCATGCGAATAGCGCGATTTGCAAGTGGGTGGGCGATCAGAGCCGCTTCGAGACGCAGACGCTTAAGTCAGTCACTCTTGTTCTTTCAATTCGTATCACGAAGCTGTAAAAATATATTTAGTTTCTACCTATATATATTTGAAAAGTAGACCGTCCAAGGTTTCTGAAAGTATTTTTAAAATGTGTATATGACAAAAACTCGCGGAGTTATTTAAACGGTTTTGCGAAATTTCTGTCAGATCCCGCCGGCGGGATCGCCGGTCCCAAGGGGTTAAACCACCAAATAATATCACTTTTCTTTTCTCGATTTCTGCTAACAGGGACCGGAGCCTCTGTGGGCGGTGCATCAGCTGCCGGGACCAGAGCCTCTGTGGGTGGCGCGTCAGCCGCCATGACCAGAGCCTCTGTGGGCGGCAGGTCAGGCATGACGGGCAGAAAAGGCAGGTCAGGCACCACAGGCAGAACAGGTAAAACAGGGGGTGCCAGCAGGTCAGGAACATCGGAGAAAGCCGCCAGGATCGGTGCTGTAAAAGCAGGCGTTGCCCTTTTAAGAGCTCTTGGGATCCACGGGATAGCATCCCACACAGCTCTTGCCCCTTTATTGGCAAGACGGGCTTCCCAAAATGGGTAAGTGGCTAATGGCAGCTGCGCAATGGAGGCGGTGCGGGCTTGGGGTACCTGCCTGCACAACGTTGCAGTGATCTCTGGAACGAACCCCGCCAAATTCTGGTTTGGAAGGGGTACCTCCCGACACATGGCGGGGAGAGAAGCTGTGACGGAGACGGCCCCCAGGAGGATTGTTGGTTCCTCCTCTGGCTCTTTCCGCTTCTTCTTTTTCCTTCTCAATTCGGCTTGGGGCGGCGAAACTGGGAGCACTTCAGAGATGACGGACTCCTGGTGACCAGCTGGATCCGCCTCTCCGTTATCCGGTCCGTCAGCCGCCGGAGATATTCGTGTACTTTCCGTACAGGGTACACATTCCCGGGCGGAGGTGCCTCACTCAGGAGTGTCCCGCTCCGGCTGGCTAAACTTAAAGCCACAGGGTTCTCCCGGACCTCAGGCTGATTCAGCCAATATACCACCTCTTGCAGCAGACCGAGGCGCTGGTTCTCACAATTGGGGTTTCACATGAGGTAAATGAGGGGGTGTGGCACACAGGAGGATCGTATGAGCAGGTCATAATACCCTGCAGTTTGTTGCTAGGTTTTTTCTCTTATTGCTTTGCAGCACATTCTCAGGGACAAAATTGACATTGTTGATGGAGTTGTCACTAGGGTCACCACCTAATCCATGTCAGAAAGCACACTTGAGCTACTTCAGTTTTTACAAACTGTTTTAAATCTGAAAGTCTCCTGTGCTTAGCTAAATATTTCAGTTCTTCTTGTGCTTTGACTGGTCAAACTATAGGCCAATCAGTCTAACTTGTATAACTGGTAAAGTTATGGAGGCTATAATCAAAGAGAAAATGGTAGATTACCTGGACTCAAATAACATTTTGAGGGATAGCCAGCATGGATTTAGGAGAGGTAGATCCTGTTGAACAAATCTGTTGGAGTTTTTTGAGGAAGCTACTCAGGAAGTTGATGATAAGAAGGCCTATGATGTCATCTATTTAGATTTCCAAAAGGCTTTTGATGTTGTCCCCCACAAGAGGCTCTTACTTAAACTCAAAGCGACAGGTATTTTAGGAACTGTAGCGACCTGGATTGATAACTGGTTAACAGATAGGAAGCAGCGAGTAGTTATAAGAGGCACAATGTCACAGTGGGCCTGCGTTCATAGTGGGGTACCGCAGGGTTCAATTTTAGGACCACTATTGTTCCTAATTTACATAAATGATATAGACACCAATATATACAGTAAGCTGGTGAAATTTGCAGATGACACCAAGGTGGGTGGTGTAGCAGATACAGAACTAGCGGCTCAGCAGCTACAGCGGGATCTTGATTTAATTAGTGACTGGGGCGATACCTGGCAGATGAAATTTAACATAGACAAATGTAAGGTACTCCATGTAGGGAGCACAAATATAAAGTACAGGTATTTTATGGGACCTACTGAAATAAAGGTAGCTGATTATGAGAAAGACTTTGGTGTGTGTGTTGATGCTTCCATGTCTCATTCTCGCCAGTGCGGGGAAGCAATAAAAAAAGCCAATAGGATGTTGGGGTATATCTCCAGGTGTGTGGAGTTTAAGTCAAGGGAGGTAATGCTAAGATTATACAATTCCTTGGTGAGACCTCACCTAGAATATTGTGTGCAGGTTTGGTCACCATATCTTAAAAAGGACATTGCGGCCTTAGAAAAGCTGCAGCGTAGGGCCACAAGAATGATTCCTGGTCTTAGAGCAGTGTTTCTCAACCCAGTCCTCAGCGAACCCCAGCCGGTCCACGTTTTTGCTTCCTCTCAGCTCCCAGCGCACCTGTACCAGCTAGCTGGTGTTCCTGATTGGCTGGGAGCTGGGAGGGAGCAAAAACGTGGACTGGCTGGGGTTCGCTGAGGACTGGGTTGAGAAACACTGTCTTAGAGGAATGTCATACGGGGAAAGGTTAGTTGAGCTAAATCTGTTCAGCCTCAAGCAAAGGAGACTGAGGGGGGACATGATCCAGGTCTATAAGATTCTAACAGGTTTGGATGCTGTTCAACCGAATAGTTACTTCAGCATTAGTTCAAATACAAGAACTCGTGGCCATAGGTGGAAATTAGCGGGAGAACATTTCAAACTGGATTTAAGGAAGCACTTCTTTACACAGCGTGTAGTCAGAGTATGGAATAGTCTTCCTGATAACATAGCGCAAGCTGAATCCTTGGGTTCCTTTAAATCAGAGCTAGATAAGATTTTAACAACTCTGAGCTATTAGTTAAGTTCTCCCCAAGCGAGCTCGATGGGCCGAATGGCCTCTTCTCGTTTGTATAGTTCTTATGTTCTTATGTTTCTTTGACTGAAAGACTTGATTGAAATCCAAATCCTGCCCTAGCTCAAAGTGTCCTTTCTGACGTGGATTAAGTGGTAACCTTAGTTATCACAGGTCCTCTAATGAGAAATAAAAGCTGTGTCCCATTTTTAACTAATATGGGACACATTGTATCCCATAATTCTTCAGACTGAATGTGGAAACCCTACTTGCTGGTTTTTGTGACTAAGCACTTGCATTAGGCGCTTTCACACCAGAGTTTTGGAACCTGGTCCTGGTGTGCAAGTTGCTTCATCTTGACCTGTAACTTTTGTAACTCCTGGCCATTTTCGTGTGTCGCTTTCACACCACACAACAGGAACTGTGACCTTTATGCTAAATAAGCATGGGAGACGCAAAATGATATCCTGGTATGCTCATAAGCCATTGTAAATAGCCCCTGTGTGTAATCTATGTTAGTATAAATAACTTTTGTGCAGTGTATCCAATTGTCATGTGTGCCCTTACTTGTGTTGGTCCTTGCCTGATCCTTGCATGTCTCTAGCCATTGTATAATGACCTACCATGTGTGAGCCTTCCTGTCTATTGTGTAACCTCCCCACATTTCCCTGTTATGTTAGTTAGAGTGTTGTTGCTTGAGTGTGGTCCTTTTAAGGACTACGGTGAAGAGCCACTTCATCTACAACCTTCTAGCCTCATCGCTTCTCCGTTGCTGCGATGCCTCAGTCTGCCTAGCACTATAACAGTCACTTATATGACCCACGACATGTTCATGATTCTTTTAAATTTGGCCAGCAGATGTATCTTTCATTTCCACAGAATAAAAAACGATGTTATGTTATCCCACTCATGAGAGCTACCAAGTTTCACCACCGGTACTGGTGATATTAGACAAAAGTATATCGGTTAGCAATCAAATTTTCCGATACAGAAATATGGAGATGCAAGCAAAAAGATTATTAATTTATTAATTGATGCATTAAATATAACTGAGGGCACAAAAATAATTCCATCTGCTCAATATTTGTTACACTACATCTCTTTTTCTGCACTTCTGCATCACTTCCAAGTTTGCTGGTGCTTGTGGTCATCTAGTCAGCAAGCCATCACTGTAAGCGAAAAGTACCTAGTCTGGAGGAAATCTCAATAAAGGATTCTGGAACTGCAGCGTGAACATGACAAAATCTCTCAATTCGGAAAAAGGTTCTGGTTACAGAAAAAAGTTTCTGCAGTGTGAAAGTGCCTATTTTGTATTTTTTACTGGATAGCAATGCTGTCAGGGTCAGCATCTGTCTGACCCTACCCTTCATGTCTCTACCTTGTTTGGCCAGCATTTGTCGCTGGTGAGCCTACCTTTTCACTCCCTCTCTAACCCTTTTGTGTTCCCCAGTTCCTTGGATTGCCACATGGCTCAGTGTGTTGAATGTCTGGCACAGCCACTAAAACCCTATAGTCAAGTGTTCAAAGCTTACCTCCTGTGTTTTATTTAATTATTGATTTTTGTTGTTCCTATTATGTGTTATTGGTTCTTTGCTTCCCTGTTCTGGTTTGCCCTGCTTGTGTCCTGTTTGAATTAGATTTTTTTCCTCTTAGGGTAGGCAGCCCTCTTATGTCCCCTAGTCTCTAGTGCATCCCTGACTTGGTGGTTGTTATAGTTCCTTGTACTCATTTAGTGTTTATGCTTCCACCTGTTTCTCATTGTTCCTGTATCTCTCTATATTGGTTACTTGTTTATTAATTGCACCTGTTCCTTTTTTGCCCTGTGTCCTTCTGATTGGTTCATTATTATTCTTATCTGTCCTGCATTGTGTCTTGATAGCTGTGTATTTAAATTCCTGCCTTTGTCCTGCTTTTCAGTCTGCCATTGTGAATCTTAGTGTGTTTGTTCCTTTGTTCACCTACCCAGTTTATTCCTGATGTTCTGCTTAGGTCCTGTCCACACGGAGACGCGTTTCGCTGTATACGTAGAAATTTTTTATCGTATTGGCGTTTCGTCCACACGGATCCGGCGTTTTAGGAGACTGAAACCGCTATTTTTTGAAACCGGGTCCCAAAGTGGATAAATCTGAAAACGACACCCTTGCGGTTTCGTGTTTACAGCCAATCCGTATATTTTGTGATGTCATCACGTCATGTGTCGGCTGCGTCACACGTAACAGCAACAACAATAATGGCGGACTACATGATTGTGTTCGTGTTGCTACAAAGCCTACTAGCTTTATTACAGCAAAATCTATTGCTTCTATGCAACTGTTATGAGCAACAAGCGATAATGGACAACACCATATGCCACATGCTCTTAGATCCACCGCGGAAGACAACCAGGAGAGCAACCAGGAGAAAATTTTGGATAAGACCAGGTAGAACTAGCAGTTGGTGGGACAACTTTGTCAATGGCGTTGTTGTGGAAGATGAATGGAGGGAGAATTTCCGCATGTCCAAAGCATCTCTCATCGCCCTGAGCGAGGAACTCAGTCCGCATATTGAAGGGCAAACAACAAACATGAGGGCACCAATTACTACACTCAAAAGGGTTGCGTTAACTCTGTATTATTTGAGCGACGAGGGACGGCTAAGGAAGACTGCTAAAGCCTTCGGCGTGTCGCGACAGGCTGTGTCTGTTGTTGTCAGGCAAACGTGTAAAGCGATCGCTGTCCACCTGGGTCCAAAGTACATCAAGTTGCCTTTTACGGAGTCCGATGCCGAAGATCTGGTTTTGCGTTTCCATCGTGCTCACGGCATGCCACAGTGTTTGGGAGCGGTCGACGGCACACACATAGAAATCAAGCAGCCGTCTACCAACTCGATGGACTACATCAACAGGAAAGGCAAACATTCTCTCAATGTACAGGCGGTCTGTGATTATAAGTACAGATTTATGGATGTTGTGATAAAGTGGCCCGGGAGTGTACACGATGCACGGGTTTTTGCTAATTCAAAGCTCAACCTGTACTTTAAGACTGGCCAGATCCCTCCTCTGAAAAAAAAGATTGTGGACAACGAAGAGGACATACCAATTTATCTTCTTGGTGACCCAGCCTACCCTCTGCTGCCTTACTTGATGAAGGAATATGCAAACGGTGGCTCCACACCTCAAGAACAGTACTTTGGGTTAAGTTTGTGTAGGGCACGGATGGTCATTGAGTGTGCTTTTGGTCGTCTCAAAGCCAGATTTGCTGCACTGAAAAGGCCTATGGACATCAACTTGCAGGACCTGCCCTTTGTCATTTACGCTTGCTTTGTTCTCCACAATTTTTGTGAAAACTGTAAGGAGACTGTGGCTGAACACACTGTGTTGGGAACGATGCAAGGTGATAAAGACTTACAGCCTCCTACACAATGCAACAACTACCTCACAGACTGTAATGAAGGAGAGGGAAAGAGAGTGAGGAGAGTACTCACAAAGTACCTTGACCCTTAAATGCTGGCCATCAAGTTTTTTTTTTTCCTATTTTGGTCAGTTTTTTTTAAGTATTTACACTATTTACATTTGGAAAATGTACTAATGATTATTTTGAAAGTGTTGTGTTGAATATGTCTAGTGAAAATAAATGACTGCAAAAATTCCAGAACTTTTTTTATTGGAAAATAAATATTTAGGTCAAAGAACCATTTAAAAAAAAACTGGTAATATTGAACAGGTATAAAGTGCAACAGTGCACAAAACACAATAACTATATACAACTACTGTACAGGTAGAATAAACTCACAAAACAGGTCAAACTGTATAAAGTGCAACCGTGCACAGAACTGACGTGCAGTGAAAACAATATACAATCAAGAATTATATAGTGCAACAGGGCAGTCACTCTGTGTCATCTTGCAGCAGTGCACGTCTGTATGAAAATGATGTTTGCTGATGTGGGGTGACATGTGGTGTAGGTGTGTAGCATTCAGGGCGGTACTGTCGAGGTTGGTTTGCTGGTTTATCAGGCAGAGGTGTGTGCAGGAAGGCTGGTGTAGTAGGGTGTGGTGTTGTGTTCATGAATGATGGTGGGTGCCCTTGGAATTGACCACTGCTGCTGTGGGTGGGTGTAAATTGACGTTGGAATAATTCCCTCATGAAGGAAAAACACTCCTGAATGCTGCTGGTAATGTTAGCAATGTTTGTATTTATCTGCAGCATGTTGTCGGAGTTGCGTCTAGAAGAGTGCTCCATCAACTCCAACATCCTCCTCTTTATTTTAAGGTCCTCCTCTGCCGGATCGGTGGGAACCTTCCTCTTCAGCCTGTCTCCTCTATGGCTGTTCAACTTTGCCTTAAATAAAGCAGAGAAAATGTGCATTATTATTAAGCAAAATAAGTTCCGAAAGCTATGTGAATAATGCACTAAACCAACACATCTACACAAAGAACATAAATCCATCCTAACTATACTGAAAAAAAAACTAATTCATTGAATTTACTAAATGTTATGGTAAGTGGTTGCACACAATTGATTTTACCTACTTTTAAACAAATGCATTAATTGAACTAAAATTAAAGGAATAGTTCACCTCAAAGTTGATTGTGTCATCATATACTACATACAATACTGTATCATATGTAAATGGACTGCATTTATACAGCGCTTTCAACAGACCCATGGCCAACAAAGCGCTTTACATAGTGCCTCACACATTCATACTCGCTAAGCTTGAAATCATAAACCTGGAGCCAATTTTACCTGGAGCAAATCCCGGCGCTGCTTTACAACCGCAGATGTAAGACAGTCGAAGGATTCCGTGGAGTTTGGAGCATCGGAAGACAGCTCCACTGTCGATGTAGACGACTCTTCCAGGTCACCCGTCTCGATGCCGGCATCGATGGAGCGTGTAGCAGGCGAACCACCCCAGATCTCCTCGCAAAGCTCATAAAATATGAGTACTACCCGTCCTTGACCACTTCGACGCCCTGTGTCCACCGCATGCCTGTATTTGCTGCGTATATTTTTCACCTTTGCGGTGACTTGGGCTTTTGAGACCATGGTAGCATCGTGAGGGAAATCCTTATTGGTTTGCTCCCTCGGATACTGTGCCTGAAATGCGTCCATTATATCACTATATTTGGAGTGACACGACTCCCAGTCCACGTTTTCTTGGAGCTTAGTGGACTTGTAGTCGAGTGTGACTCTGAGTAGAAGTTCGACTTCGTCGTCAGTCCACACGAAAGACTCCACTCTTGCTCTTGAAGTTGTTGCGTTCGCCATCTTCGTCTTCTTCTTCTTCTTGGTTCGTATACAGCGCGCAAGGTTATGCGCATGCCCAAAGTCTTCTTCTCTGTGTATAGTGTATCTCTATGGCAGAATTACAGCACCCCAAACTGGTCTGGCATATATACTACACCGTTTTCAGTGGTTTCGTTTGTACGCAGATATTTCTTGAGACGACGCCGTGTTTACGCAATTTTTTTTTAGAACGAGGAAAAAAAATGATCGGATAGGGAACGCACCGGCTTCGTGTGGTCGGAGCCTGAGTTTCTTAGTTGTGCTTTGTTTCATGGTTTTAGTTAATTTGGTATTATTCCATACTTGTTTCCTGACCCCTCCTGGTCCTTTTGTTTTGTAGTTTTACCTTGTGTGTCCAGTTTCCCCAATAAATCCCTGTTTGTCTCAGAACCGCAAGTTGATTGTCATCGTCCTTTTCCTGCCTGTGCCATGCCGCACTATAACAATAAGTGAACAGTTTTGGTAGTTTCTTTTTGGTAGAGTTTACTGTGCATAGCACCAGTCTGTTGTGAGTCCAACTTTAAGCTGCAAAAGGCACTGCCATATCCCAGATATCTTTAACCTTGTTTATCCATAATTTTTTTATAACTGAGGTTAACAGAAGTTGTGGCTGCTGAACTGTCACTTTCTTCAGTGACTTTGTTTCCTCTTAGGGAGTGCTCATATCTTCCATGGCAGATGTGTATTACCAAAACGGTAGCCTGTATGCTGTGTTGCCAAGTCTCATGAGACAAGCAACCTCACCCCTGAAAACAAGTTCAAAATAAGCCCACTGTGCAAAGATGGCAAAATGAAGCCCAAAAATAAACCCATTATTTTTATACATTATTATACATGACCACATGGCACACAGCTTGTCCTGTGTTTGCCATATAATGCATGTTCCTTGTACATGTAACATGCATACAACAGTAACTGAAATACTGGAAGAATAATTTTTTTAAGTGTGACCGAAAACTAAATATGGTCCTTTGGGGCATATTTTACACAAATTTTTGGATACTAAACTCACAAATATCTCAATTCAAGTGAGAGATGCAAATGTGAGGAACCCCATCCTCCCGCCACAGTAAGTAAATAGCGTTGCTTTGGAAAATCAAAATTTTGTCAAAATGATGAATCGTCTGGGTGATGGAAATCAGGCAGGAGCTGTTTGGGCGACAGCCACGGGCGGGAAGGTGGTGGGCTGGTGGGTCCGTTCTCCCTGGGCTGGATGCAGATGGAACAAGGAAAGCGGCCTCTTCAGGCCTGGGTGCTAGCGGAGTAGTGGCCTCTCCTGGGCCAGGTGCTAGCGGAGCAGCGGCCTCTCTTGGGCTGAGCGACCTCATCAAGGACTGCATCAAAGAATGGTTCTGGGGAAACAATTAGCATCAGGGACAGTGTTAGGGGAGCAGCAGCAGTCTCATAGTAGTCATCTTTGGGTGCCACAGGATCCCAGAAGGAAGATTCCACGGGAAGCTGTACCCGCCTCCTCCATCTTCGCTCATGTGGTCTTGAAATAGTGGGACCGGTAGTAGTGAGCCTTTCCTCCTCCTGCCACAAGGGTTCAGGGTGCTGCATGAATGGCAGTGACAGGGAGTAGGAAGGAGAACCGAAAAACTGGTCCTACTCTCTTCGCCAGAGATGTTCACAAGTAATTTTTTCCAAGTCCAAGTCAAGTCTTAAGTCTTTGTACTCGAGTACAAGTCAAGTCTCAAGTCTTTGATGGCCAATGCCAAGTCAAGTCTCGAATCTTTTTTCCAAAGTCCAACATTCTCTCATTAGATGCTATATGAGATAATACTGCATTGCTGTATGTTTTGGATTGAAAGCATGTATTGTACTATCATCTATTATACACTACAGTATCAAAATTGATCAGAGCATGGTAACTTAGGAGAGCTATTTCAATGTGCAATGTGAAGAAACATCATGAAAGCTATTTGAACTTGATAAATGTATTTTAAAATAAATACCACAGGATACATTAACAACCTTATTATGCTGTATAGCCTTTCCATTCTTAAAGTCTAACATCTGTTTTGACAGTGTTCTACCACCAATCATGGTTTTCATGTCCTTTAACAACTGCAAATAATGAGGAAAATAACAAAATAAAGCAATTACAACATGAAAGTCTGCCAAAAGGTGACCGTTCTGCCATTGTACCAACATTGCATGTAATCAGTACCTGACTGTCAAATCAAATGAATTCAGTACAATTCAAAAACGTTTTGACAATATTTATTGTCACGTGACAAAGAACTTCAGCCAGTTGGCTGGAGTGAAATTTTCAATTCGAGATGTCTGCACACACATGTAACAGTTCTTACCTTGTAAATAGTCTGCTTTTGTATTTAACCGTGTAAATACACTTTTGACGTAGCTAATTTTAGGTTTTATGATGAAATGCTTTTGTGCTTGATGCCGTAAGATTTCCAGCGTGAATCTGAAAGTGTACAGTAAGTGTCATGCCAGATGCTTGAGATTTGGCAGCCATGAAAATGTACATTTTTTGTTTCACCCGAGTTTATTTATATAACAGATAACATTACTTTATACATATGTTAAAAAGCAGAAACTTCAACGAACATGAAATCAACAATAAACTACGTCTATTTATCCAATATGTTATATAATACATACTGTATTTGAAAATTGTTCAGCTTTACGTTTTCAGGACAGACTAATCACTCTGTTAGGAACATTACAGCTTTTTAGTTGTGCTTTTAGCTTCGATGCTACTACTAACACTAACGGCACATTAGCACAGACAAAGAGCTGCATACGCCAAACTACGTCTTGCTTGGCGGTCAAAGGCGTTTCAGGTTCATTGGCGTGGGAAACGGCGGCTCTACTGCTAAACTACTACCGAAAAGACTACAAACGCTGCGGTGGTTAAAATAGAAGCGTCCCGTCAGGTTTTAAATAATAACTTAATGTTTTGGCTATCGGTCCGGGTCCGTATGGGACAGCTTCTGGGTCCGGACCCAGCCCGCGGTCCGCCTGTTAGTGACCTCTGCCATAGACTGTCTTTGTGTGTCAGTTGTCTCAGAGGCTCACAGTCATCAGACAGGTGTTTGTAGAACTTTGACAAATAGTTGACCATTCCAACCAGTCTCTGTACACCCTTGACATCCGAAGGAGCTGGCATCTCCTTGGCTCACACTTTTTCTGGGTCAGCTCTCAGTCCCTCTGCTGTGAGTAGATGTCTGATGTATGGTACTTCCTGTCTCCTGAGCCTGAGTTTGTCCACATTCAGTTTGATGTTCCTCTCTCTGCATCTTCCCAGAAAGAGTCTCAGTTTATTGTCATGATCTGTCACAGCTTCCTCAATAGTCTCACCTTCTCTAGTGATCAGTATATCATTGGCGATGATGTAAGTGCCAGGTAAGTTTTCCAACACTTGCATCAGTTTGCGCAGAAAGACCTCCAGCGCTGAGCTGATCCCCATCGGCATTCTCAGCCAACGAAAACGACCAAACGGTGTTGCGAATGTGGTGAGATGACTCGACTCTTAAGTGAGCTTCACATGCTAAAAGCCATGTTTCACGTCACACACTGTAAAGACTTTGGCTTTCGAAACATCAGATAAGACGTCATCAATAGTTGGTAACGGAAAATGACTGCACTTCAAAGCTTTGTTTAGTGGTCTTAGATCAATACATATCCTGGGTTTGCCATTTGGTTTCTGCACATTCAGTACTGCATTCCACAGCTGTTATTATTTTTCTGTCTGCGAGACTCATCAATTCAACCTCTTTCAGTGGTTTCATCATTGCCACTGGGACCCTGCATTTAGAGAGTTTGACAGTCTGCACTGTTGGGTCAATTTCCAGCTCATATTCTCCTTCTAAGCAACCATCTCCCGCAAACACATCTTGAAACTCCTCCAACTCCTGTGTTTTATCTCCTCCAACAACCATGTACTTTTCTCAGAAGTCGCGGTTGTATCTGAGATGTCCAAAGTCTACATGTTATCACATTCGACTTGAATCAGCTTCATCGCTTCACTCGTAGTTCTGGCCAGTAGAGGTGTTTTACCATCCTCTCCTACTACTTGGATCTCAACTCTGTACTTTTTGTTGTTTCTCGGATTTATCAGCTTGACCTTGCATTTCCCTAATGGACACAGTCTTGACAAGAACCTTGTCTGTGTGTTCCATTTTTACATCCAGGTTCAACAGGTTGATAGGAATAACGTTGCAAGTTGCCCCACAGTCAATCTGAAACTTAACCAGATTGTTGCCAATCATCATGCCTGCAAACAGTTGTTCTTGTTTTTTCCTGTCTGCTTCTTTGATCTGGTTCACTTTTTCTATGCTTTGTGTTACAGCCTTGACAGTCATTATGTCCTCTCCAGAATCTGAGTCCTGCTCTGCCACTGCGTGAACTTTCTGTCTGTGTTCACTCTGTCAGGTTTTACTTCTGCACATTATGGCAAAATGGTTTTCTTTTCCACATTTTTTGCAGCTCTTTCCATAGGCTGGGCATTTTGATTTGCGTCTTTCATGTGTCCTTCCACAATATTTGCAGGATATCCCTTTATCTTGACCTTTTCTTTCTTTCTGTTTAATTACATGCAACTCTTCTAAATCATTTCCTTCAATGGTTCTGTTGAATTCTTTAGAAATCTCCATTGCTCTGCAAATATCCAGACATTTGTCTAAGGTGAGGTTCTCTTCTCTGAGTAATCGTTCTCTCCAACTGGAGTCGCATGTGCCACAGACTACTCTGTCTCTGATCAGGGAGTCTTTTAGCTGTTCAAAGTTGCAGGTCGCCAGCATCCTCAGGTCCATAACATGCTTATCAACAGTTTCTCCAGGCTGATTGCGTGCAAAAAATCTGTATCGCTTGACAGTTTCATTAACTTTAGGATTACAGTGTTCATCAATTTTTCTCATCAGGGCGCTTACTGTTACTCTTGCTTCAGATCCGATCAGTGTTGCGCAGAGCTCTCTTCCGTTTTCCCCGATAAGATAGTAAAACAGCTTTAATCTTGCCTTTTCCTCCGCGTCTGGCAGAGCTAGTTCCATGTAGAGTGAAAACTCTTCTTTCCAAGTCTTCCACGCTTTAGACAGGTTATTTGACTACATATTCCACGGTGTGGGTGGCTTTAATTCCTCCATTTTATCTACTGCAGCGCATTCCTCTTTGGCGTCTCACCTGGCATGTCGAGCCGTTAGCTCATCCGAGGCTAGGAGAAAGGTACTTTCTCCTCCACTCCTCTTAGCTAAATCGTTGTGGATTTCATTCGAGACCCCGCTGCCACCATGTTTCATCTTGTTCTTTTTACAAGCTACACAAGATGGTCCATTGAACTTTATCCCACTCACCGGGATCTTTATTTTAAGTTTTACTCTCAGCTACAGCAGTTACATGTTTCCTCATCACATGCTCAGACGCCACTTTCTCATCACACTGGTGTTACACTCTAAAACCTCTGGGCGAAACACATAACTAGCTATTGTTACGTGCCGTAAGTTCGGGTTACGTGCCGTAAGGAATTTGTGCCGTAAGTTTCGGGTACGTGCCGTAAGAGTTACGTGCCGTAAGTTTAGGAGGATGCCTGCAGGTCCTTCGGACGTCCTGCCCCCTCGCCGATTGGTCAGCCGCCCCCTCGACTCCGGCCTCTGGACCTGACCCCGCCTCCCTTGCCCTCGGAGCTGTTTCCGGTTCATCGGCTGAAGAGATCGCCGCTTCGTCCCTTCGTCTGCCCGCTACTTGCTTCTCGCCTGCTAGCTCGCTCTTTGTTCGCTTTTGCTTTGTTTGATTGACTGTGTATGACTGTTTTGCCCTCGACTTTTGATTCTCGCCTCGCCCTTATTTGTACTTTCGCCTTGGTTTCTGATTGCTTGATTGGTTTTGGACTTTCGCCTGTGTTTCGACTTCGCCTCTCGGTTTTCCCTTTTGATACCTTCGCTTTGGCTTTGTGTTTCGTGTTCACTAGGTGTGTAGGGAGTGTCTGCCTTTTTGTTTATTTGTTAACGTGGGGATTATTGTTTGTTTGGTCAGGGAGATAGATTTAGGCATTGTTGTTTCGTTTTTCCGAGTTTGATACTCGGTAGATGTGCTTTTGTTTGTTTCTTTGGCCTTTGTCACTCCTGATGTTCGTTACACCTAGTGTTTGTACTATGTTTGTGAAAAACTATAAAAGAAAAACTATAAAAAAAGACTCCCTCTGTGTCCCGTGTTCCCTTCTCCTAGCCCTAGTTGTCCTGTCCTCCCCAATCTCTCCTTCCCTTTCACTTTGTTGCGGTCCAACCCTAGACTGGATCGTAACACTATATCCTCCTGAGACCCAAGGAAAAAAGTGTTCTTCAATTGTAGGTTATTTGTCTTTGGAGGAAATAAGACATCTTACAATTAAATTTTTTCAAATTTATTTTTATTTTTAATTTCACAGCATGTCCTCTTTAGTGCACAACAGGAATAAATATGTTTCCTAACATCAGTGAAAAACTAAATGCAAAAATACAATATCCACTACAATGGACATAAATGAATAGGTCGGGTCTCAGGAGGATATGCAATTGCTATTGCTACACTCTTCATTAGCTGACAACTGAATATAGCAGATCAGCCATGGTCAATGCTTTTCTTGTTTTTTTTGTATCCAGAGAAGAGACGTGGAGTTTTTGCAGGTGGTGATGGCTCTTGTTCATCATCACCACTACTACTGCTGTCTGGTACAGTGACTTTTAGTGCCTCAGCCAAGACGAGCTCTTAAAAAGTTCAATAAATCCACACTTAGTTATAATATAATGACAATAATATACACAGAGTTGAGGGTAAAGTTGTTAAACAAATTACTCATTGTTTTGTTTTATGCTCTATAATGTGATGTTCAGGTGTTTAGCATGGCTGTGTATACCTACCTATAATCATCTCCTTCACCTCACTCTTAACTTCCTCTGGCCCTTGGACATCTTGCTCTAGCCAAAAGAAGCATAATGTTCGGTCTAGCAATGCAGACATCATGTAGACCAGTGGTTCCCAAACTATTTCCAGCCACGTACCCCTTGAGACATGTCAGCCTCAGCCGCGTACCCCCTGCTACCAACGACTCTTAATTAGTGTCTATAAATAGATTGCAATACCGCATTCATAAAAATACCGTAAATACTGCACAGTCGATTATTTCTCACCACCAAATGAATTTATTAATATATTTTAGTAATAGATTGTTGCTATCCGGTGGGAGAATTTCACAGTAGGGATGGGCACGGAAAAGGTTTTTGGTTCCCGTCCCATACCATTCGCGTTGGAGGGTTTCCGTTCCCATCCAATTTAACCGCCAAATTTTCAAAACCCATTCCCATCCTGTTCAGTCCCGTGGGATGTTATTCCCATACCATCCCATTCCCGTCAAATAAAAAAAAATCTTCTACTGCTCCCGTGTTTTTCATATATTTCCGTTAGCGCTTGTTTTCCGCGACCAGAGTGGCAGATATTTTTGACTAGGGTCCTGGGAAAGTTGCACCAGCATCATACTGGTGCATGCCATGGCAGAATTTCAGAATAGAAAAATACACAGGACTTTCAGTCCTGTCATTGTATTGTAATTCTGGTATTGCTAGTGTGTGTTCCTTTTGCTCATTAAACCCCGCATTTCCCCAATCCTATGTCTCCTCGATTCTGCTTCCCCGGTCAGCGTTGTGACAGTGAACCTACTTCCATGCTGCAATGTGAACATTTGCCATGTTCCTAAAAATTCTGTTTATTGCACAGTGTCTGACCACACAGACCTAGATCATACTGGACATATCAACTGGACATATTTTCCACTATTACACATTGATGTCTTGCATATACTGATTTTATCGATTACTCAAGAACATACAATATAATTAATACCAATTGTTTTCACTGTAAAAATAATTCCCATGGTTGTTCATATTCTCATTCTTACTTAATATTTACTTTTTAATAATATTGTAATGGTTCTGTGGGAGCTCTCATTGGCTGTTGTGGGAGGTGCATCATGGGAACAGGGATTATGCTGGAGTTTTGCTCATTATGTGTGCATGTTCTGGGCTTGCAGGTAAAAGAGCAAGCTGCACATGTTCTTTGTGTTGTGTTGTATGAGCAAGCTGATGATGGATGTCCAGACTCACCATGGATGTAACAGGTATGGCAAATGATAACTCGGTGGGTCTGGCCTCTATTATCATGCTTGCTCACAGGGTTATGCTTGTGTGCATCCTAGTCTCTAGGGGACGCACTGGTAACAGGTTGGCCTTTTTAAAGGCTGGTAAAAACAAACAATAAAACCTGGCCGGTTCCATTACTGGTTCAAGGAGCATAACTTGTGTGCGAGTGTGTCATTAGCGGCTCTTTCCCTCAAGAGAACTGTTACAATATATATAACGAACCGAATCAGGCTTAATCAAGATAGGTGATCTATCACTTTAACGATCCCCAAAATTAACCTCCTGAACCGGACAAATACAAATTAACGAATGATTAAACATTATATGCGTCTCTTTTTGTATGTTTTCTAAATAAGCCCGCGTGCCCATACCCAACTGTAATAGCGATTAAAGCGATCTATTCTTTTAGTATTTATGTTAAAGCAAGACATTTATTTTATTACTGTTGTGGGATTAATCTTTGGAAACACTTAAATTTAATAAGCACAAAAACATATGACATAAACACGACTGTATTTTGTGTTTTACGGCTTTTTTGGAGGTCACCGACTCCGCTGTTGTGAGAATTACTGACTGTCTCGTTGTTCGAATTCGTGATTCCCCCCGCTCCCTCGCGTACCCCCTACAGCCTCTTGCATACCCCAGAGGGTACGCGTACCCTAGTTTGGGAACCACTGATGTAGACAATATCTCCAAATGGAAGATCCACCACCATGTCACTGGAGTCATCCATTCTGACATTCACAAACATCCCCTCAAACTGGATCTGGAGGGACTTCTGTAGTGCTTTCACTAAACCCACCAGGTGACGTGTCATACTCAGCATCCTGATGAGGTGACTGTTCAGTGAGAGTGAGAGCTGCCCTAAGGGTTGCCACTTTCTCCCCTTGAGTAAGGTCTGTGGCTTGATGAAATGGGGCCAAAACATCCACAAGCTCATTCAGCTGACCCCATTCTCTGGCTGATAGGCACAGGCTCTTATGACCTTGGGCTTCCAGGAGTGCATTTAGACTTTGGAGATTCAAGCCAGTGACTGCCTCCACAAGGAGGAGAGTACTGTTCCATTGCATTGATATAGCTGAGGGGCTCCATACTCTGTCTCAAATGCTTCTTTTAGTCCACAAGTGGAATGTAGTAAACTGCAGAATTTGGTCACCTTGGCCATGGCACTCTTCAGAATGTTTGTCTCTTTCAGTCCATCTTGCACGACAAGCTGCAGTGAATGAGCAAAGCACTGCAGTCGTTGTTGTTTGCAACTGCTCTGGATGGTTTCTATGTCATCCTGGTACTCCTCACTTAGGTCCTCCCAGAGATCACTGTTTTCCAGGCCTTCATCATCATCTTCACTACTTGTAGCAGAGGGATAACAAACTGTGAAAGCTTTCTTCATGTTTGATTGTCACAGATAATGTAATCTATTTTGTGCTTGATGTTAAAGTTGTCACATATTTCTTCAAATGCATCACTGACCAGTATGTGACCCTGTGAATCTTTCACAACTTAAAAGAACAGTCTGGAGTCTTGGGCTACTTCTGTCTAGCTCCAAGAAGTGGGCTGTTACCCCTAAAAAGCCACACATGGTCCTACAGTATCTGTCCAAATGTCCACAGTCACAGATATAGTGTCTGTCTTTTCTAGTTTTGATTTGATAAGGGCCCATTTCTCCGATACTAGATCACTTAGATGTCTTGTAGTCATGCATCGATTTACTGGACTATATCTCTCCTCTGTCACTGACAAAAATTTCCTGAAGTTGGGGTGCTCAATCAAAGACAGGGGCAAATTGCATCCAATTAACTATTGATTCAGTGATGATCCTCTGTCTAGGATAACCCTGGTGGTATACCTGCACACCTCTCGCCTGAACCAATCCAGTAGGCTATTTTGTATACATTTGGTTTGTTACTGTCCAAAATTTGACATTTACTGCAGTAATATTAGAGCAATATTAACAGTAATACTGCAGTGGAATGGACCTACAGTATTTTTGTGATAGCTGTTCTGAAAGAAATTCTTCTTCACTGATGTTACGTTTTAATATTTTTTCCTGAATAAACACTGGGGCAGCTGAGTTTTACCAGGTGCACTGATATCATAACAGTAGCCTATTCTAAAACAGCGATTAATGCATAGGATTAACGTTAGGCTACATCAATAGACTACATCCATGTATACTATGCTGCCATCTGTTAACTGGTAGCAGAGTACCGGGCTTCTATTGGCCTGCTACTTGCTGGTAGCCTAGGCTCGAACGTAGTGAGATGTTAATCAAACAAAACGGGTGGGGAACAATAAAGCTGTAATCTGCATGTAGTTTGTATAGTCTACAACTGTGGTTTGATTAGTTTGCTTGCAGTAACATTATCTGTCCATACGCACTATATGTTTCCCTTTCACCTAACCAAGTGACTGTCCTTGTGCATTTCAAGGTGCCTGATGAAGTTGGATGTAGTTGAGCCAGTATCATTTATCCTGACGCCACACACTTTGGAAGTGGCCGTTCGCTTGTTAGCTGTCTGTGTTAAGGCTTTATAACCGAATGCGATAACAAATGGCCCAGCTCCAGGTGAACTTGCCGTTGCCATGGTCTGTGTTGATTTGAAATCTGTGGCTGCACACATGCGTTACATTGCGCGTAATATCAAGGGAGGGAAATATTCAGCCTGCCTCCGATTTTCCCATAACACATTGTAAAAACTGAAATGAATGAAATACAGTGATCCCCTGCCTATCGCGGAAGTTACGTTCCAGACCGATCAGCGATAGGTGAAAATCCACGATATAGAAAGACAATATAAACATATTTTATAGTTTAAAATACCCCTCCCATATGCTTTAAACACATGTAAACTTATTAAAACACACTTTGTAAACACATATGATATGTGGATGTTGGGCTAAGGATATGAGTAACATAATAATAACTAGAAACGAAAATTCCTGAAGAAATTTTGAGATGGGCCTATTCCGCTGACCGTGGAAGAGCCTGTGCTACTAATAAAGTGGCTGGTCTGTGCACTGCTAGGTGATTGCTATGATGTTGCTAGTTCGGTGCTATGGTGCTTCTAGGCGGTTGCTGAGGTGTGCCACGCCCACCTCGTTACCTCGTGTTCAGCCCTGATTGTGATAACCTGAGTCCTGTTATGTCTAGCCTGTCTTTTGTATTTAGTCCTCGTCTGAGTCAGTCTTCCCCAGATCCGTCATTGAATGTCATGTGGTTGTTGCCTGTTGTGCTTCCCCAGTCCTGTCACCCGAATAAATCCCCCTTATTTCGACTTCCTGGTGTGCTTGCCTGCTTCACCGCTCGCCTGCTTCCCGCGACGTGACAGAATGACGGATCTCTTCGAAAACACAGCGCAGCAGACCGAGCGCCAACGGCTCGGTCTGCTGCAGGAAGTTGTGTACTGGCTGTCCCAGCCAGAGGTCCAGGAGGACCCCATGGCACGGGACTTAGCCAGCCGGAGTGGGGACCTCTTGAGTGAGGCGCCCCCACCCGGAGACGCGTACCCCCTCCGCGAGGTACACGAAAACCTCCGACAGCTGGTCGAGAGGATAACGGAGAGGCGGCTCCAGCCACTCGCTTGCTCCCCGGCCGCCCCGCCTCAACCGACCAGCCACAACCGGAGAAAAAAGAAGAGGAGAGAACAACACCAGGGAGAAGAGCCGGCGGTCTTCCTAAGGGCATGCTCTCTCTCTCCTGCTTCTCACGCCGTCACCCCGGAAGTCACTGCCGCTGCCTGTCTGGAGGTACCTTCACGGGCAGCTTCCCCCTTCCGGGGAACGCGGCTAGCCCTTAAAGGGGCCAGGGCCGTCTGGGAGGCGATTCCCCAGATCCCTAAGGCCCTTAAAGGGGCAGCGCCTGTATGCCCGGCGCCGATCCTGGCGCCTATCGCGGACCTGCCTGCTCCGGACGTGCCTGCAGCACCAGCTGCTACTGCCGCCGCTCTGCCCGCGGCACCGCCTGCTGCTGCTGACGCCACTCTGCCCGCGGCACCGCCTGCAGCACCAGCTGCTGCTGCCGCCGCTCTGCCCGCGGCACCGCCTGCTGCTGCTGCCGCCGCTCTGCCCGCGGCACCGCCTGACCCGCGGCACCGCCTGACCCGCCAGTCCTGCCTGACCCGCCTGTTCTGTCTGACCCGTCTGCCCTGCCTGCGGTCCCAGCTGCTGTCGCCGCTCTGCCTGAGGTGCCTGCGGAGGCGCCCCCTGCTGGCTGCGAGCCCGAGGCACCCCCTACTGCCCACGTGACGGCGGCACCCGCCGAGGCGCCCCCTGCTGGCCGCACGCCTGAGGTACCTGCTAAGGCGCACCCTGCTGGCCACGTGACGGCGGCGCCCGCCAAGGCGCCCCCTGCTGGCCGCACGCCTGAGGTGCCTGCGGAGGCGCCCCCGGTTGGCCGCATGCCCGCTCTGCCCGCGACCCTGCCTGAGGCCGCCGCTCCTGTCCTGTCCGCGGCCCTGCCTGAGGCCGCCGCTCCTGTCCTGTCCGCGGCCCTGCCTGAGGCCGCCGCTCCTGTCCTGTCCGCGGCCCTGCCTGAGGCCGCCGCTCCTGTCCTGTCCGCGGCCCTGCCTGAGGCCGCCGTTCCCGTCCTGCCCGCGGCCCTGTTTGGGGCCGCCGCTCTACCTGTCCAGCCCTGCTCATCGGTCCAGCCTGCTCCGGACCCGCCTGTTCCTGACCCGCCTGTTCCCGTCCTGCCCGCAGCTCCAGCTGCACCGCCTGCTGCAGCTGCCACCGCTCGTTGCGAGGGGCCTGCTGAGGCGCCCCCTGCTGGCCACGTGACTGAGACGCCCGAGGGGCCTGCTGAGGCGCCCCCTGCTGGCCAAGTGATGGCGGTGCCCGCTGGGGCGCCCCCTGCTGGCCAGGAACTGAGGGTGCCCGCTGCAGCATCGCCCGAGGGCCTGACTTCGCCTCTGCCAGCAGCAGAGGAGGTCGCTCTGCCCGTGGTGCCCCTTGCTGACTGCACGCCCAAAGCACCCTCCGAGGCGCCCCCTGCTGGCCAAGTGACCGCGACCCTGCCTAGGGCCGCCTCTCCAGTCCTGCCCGTGGCCCGGTCTGAGGCCGCCTCTTCCGTCCGGCCCGCGGCTCTGGTTGCCCCGCCTGCGGCCACACCCGCGGCTCTGGCTGCCCTGCCTGCGGCCACGCCCGCGGCTCTGGCTGCCCCGCCTGCGGCCACGCCTGCGGCTCCGGCTGCCCCGCTTGTTGCCTCCGTAGAGGCCCTGACTGTTTGTCCGCCCTTACCCCGGCAAGGCCGACGCCCCCCAGGACCCCGCCTTTCAGTGTCCCGTAAGGACACTGCCCCCTGGCTCGCCCGCTCGGCCCCTGGCTGTGGCTCGGTGGCTGCCTGCGGGTCCCCCGGCTCGGGGTCGGCGGTCCCCTCCGGGTCCTCCCCTGGTTCCTCGGTGCCGGTCCTCGGTCCTGCCTCCGCGTAGGCCACCTCCGGGCCCCCCTGCTCCGGCTTGGCGTCGGACGGCGCCTTCGCCGGCTCCGGCTGCGCCTCCGCCTGCCACGGCTTCCCCCTCCTGCCTGCCTGCACCGGTGTTCCCTCCTGCTCCCTCCGTGTCCCCTCCGTCACTCCCTCGTCCCGTTCCTTTGGCCCCTGGGTGGTCCCCTCCTGCTCCCTCCTCCCTCTCGCCTGCGGCCCCTCCGGCCGCTGCCCGTCGCCCGCCTGGGTTCCTACGGGCTCCCCTGGTTCCTCCTCCCTTTCCCTCCGTCCCGCCTGTTTCTGCTCCTCGTCCCTCTGTGTCTCCTTCGTTCCCTTCTGGTCCCTTTTTCCCTCCTGTCTTTGCTCCTTGTCCCTCGGTGTCTCCTGTGTTCACTCCTCGTCCTGTTGTTCCTCCGTTTTCTGTCCCCTCTGTGTCTCCTTTCTCTGTCTGCCTGTCTGCGTTTCCTGTTCTTTGTCAGGTCCTGTCTTTCTGTTGGTCCTTGTTCCTGTTCTGTGTCTCTGTCCTGTTTCCGGTGTCTCGTTGATGTTTTTGCTTTTGTCTTCCAGGTCCTGTTCCCCGGTCTCGTCCCGTCCGTCGCCTCCTCTCGGGCGCGCCCGGTGTGCGCGCCTTTGGGGGGGGGTTCTGTCATGATCCGCTCCGTCCGCTCCTGATGTGTGCCACGCCCACCTCGTTACCTCGTGTTCAGCCCTGATTGTGATCACCTGAGTCCTGTTATGTCTAGCCTGTCTTTTGTATTTAGTCCTCGTCTGAGTCAGTCTTCCCCAGATCCGTCATTGAATGTCATGTGGTTGTTGCCTGTTGTGCTTCCCCGGTCCTGTCACCCGAATAAATCCCCGTTATTTCGACTTCCTGGTTTGCTTGCCTGCTTCACCGCTCGCCTGCTTCCCGCGACATGACAAGAATGGTTCTGTGGCCCACTAGTTCAATACTTTATTGTAAATAAATATTGCAAGTGAGCCTTTTTGCTTGCCTGGCGCCGCTGAGTCACGTGAGCAGCATCGCTTACACAGACAGCCGCAGTGCATTCAGGACAGATATTGAAACTGAAATATCGATCTCATGATGCTGCCATACGCATGCGTGTTTTGATAGACAGGCAGTAGAAGCAGAGTACAAGGTCGCGCATGAACATGCTTTATTTCTGTCTGATTGTTGCGTTTCAAAGTCATACTGCAGAGAAAACCTCTGCTTTTCTCAGACATGTCCTGGAAATTGTAGCTTTTGTGGACGTTACGTCGCTACTTGATCAAAAAAATAACGTAACTACTAGAAAGTTATTTGAGTTATAGTAGCGGTGCTACTGCCCATCACTGGATTTCCGTCAATGCCATGTCCAGCCGGTCCAGCAAGATGATAGCCTTGGGTGATGCATGTACCTGGGGGTCATAAAATAGCCTCCAGTATAAGCCCTGGAGTGCAAAGTACCCCTCCTCCCAGACCCACGATGTAGGATCTGCTTCTCGCAGTGAAGAAGTGGCTGGCTTGGCGGGTTCACTCTGTGAGGATGCTGCAGGCTAGGCTGCTTCACTCCGCAGAGAAGCGGTAGGCAGGGCAGCTATGCCTGTAAGTGGCAAGTTGGTTGGGTGGCTTCGTTCCATGGGAAAGTGACAGTGGCTAGCAAGTCAGCACGTCGTCTTCTTCACTGTTTACCTGCCACCAGAGCCACTCAAAGTCTGACATAAGCCGATCTCCCCTCCAAATAAGCGGTTCCCAATCCTCTGCCAGATTCTCTACGTTGTCATTTGGCAACTGGCTATTGATTGGATCATCTGCATCACTGGCTGGCACCGGAGTGGTAAGCTCAGTGAGCAGTCTTGGTGTCGGAGCAAGAAAGCTAGTCCATAGAAAGAACTGGATACTACAAACATTTCCATCTCTTAATTGTAACATTTGGTGAACATTCCTAGAACAAAAAATTTAGCTGAGTATATCTGTGTCACAGTTAACAACAGGGACAATATCCCTCATTAATTAGTAATACTGCACATCATTTGTAAATTACAAAGCTGGTAAACCAGTGCCTCTGTTTCACAAATGAAATGTGATGATGCGATGAAAATAAATCACACATGGTTATAGACAGGGTGTAATGAAAATGAATTGAATATAATAATGCTATAACAATTATAGCATATCATAGTTATGTCAGTCTTTTACACACTGGCCACTGAATCTGAAGACAAGGTTTACAGTTAAAGGAAAAAAATGGCTGTTAATGTGGAAATATATCAAATCCAAAGGTATGGATTAAATGTTGACTTTTTGTATGCCACAATTCACGGTGAGTTTGATTCTTTGGTTATGAATTGAGTGAGACCAATCTAAAATGCCCAACATCACTACCACATACACCCCCTCACTCACCAGAAACATGGTCCAGACAGCCATCCTGGTCTCAGAGCCCTTCTCCTGACCATCACCTTATCTCCAATTCAAGAAATCCATGACAGCCATGTTAATTAGCACCCTCTCTCTTTTCTGAAGCCAGAGAAACTTACTTATGTCCACTTAAAGACTTCCTTTCTTCTATGAGAGTCTTCCTGACTTTCTTAGTATGTGATTTTTTCATCATAGGTCCCGCTGATGGGTACTTGTGCTTTTACAAAGTCCATGTCCATCTTCCTGTAAGCTATGCTCTATGGATGTATGTAGGGGTCTCAGACCAGTGGCCTCAAACACAAATTATGTCAATAATATGCTAAACCACATCTTATTTCAGAAAGAATGTTAACACACAGGGATAGTTAATGAGAAGGCTAAAAATGTCACATCAGTCAGACAGTCAATACACTCTAATTGTCATGACGAATATTAAGAATTTACTATTACATAGGTCAGTTTGATTGTTTGGTATTTTAAATTGTAGGATTTTCACTTAAATTTCCTGATTATATTAACCAATGCAACACTGATAAGCCAGATTCTGCTTTTGTGCTGTGTAACGTTTGAATAGGTTGATAATGCAAGAGCCAGAAAAAGTTGGATCCTGACATATTTTACAATGCTATAAATTTGTTTATTTACCTATTATTTACATGTACTTTGACACTCAGGCTGGACCACATAGGCAAAGATAACCATTAGTGATTTAGTCTAGCACAATCTGTCTAGCATGCTGCAACTGCTTGTTATAAAACTTGATTTATGTGATTAATCCTGTACAGGGCTAGACTGGGACTAAAAGTCGGCCATGGACTTTAGGGTCCTCTATGATAAATTTTGATAACTTTTGTCAGTCTGCATACCCATCAGCCCTCTGGGAAAATGCCCAATATGTGCCAACTGTTACACTGAAGAAAGCTGTAATATTAAGACTGCACAGATTTCATGTAGACATCCATCTGTCTTCATGGCCTGAGGTGCATGGTAACAATGAGTCTTGAGAATGAGGCAGGAGACAGCAGAGAAAGGCACAAACACACACAATGTGTGCAATTAAGGGTCACCCGCTTGCCTAAATTTTTGTATTTGGACTATTGAAGGAAACCCGTGCAAAACACTGGAGAACATGCAAATCCCATACACAGAGCCAGGGACTGGGATCAAGCCCACACAAACACAGGGAGAACATGCAAACTCCACAAACACAGAGCCAGGGATGGGAATTAAATCTACACAAACACAGGAAGACCATGCAAACACCACACACAGAGCCAGGGATGGGAATTAAACCTACACAAACACAGGGAGACCATGAAAACTCCACACACAGAGCCAGGGATGGGAATTAAACCCACTACCTTGGAGGTGTAAAGTATGAAAGAATGAATGAAAAGGTATGAAATTAATTTATTATTTTCATTTATTATTGTTTGTTTTTATTACTAATTTATTTGTATTTATATTTACATATTTTTATTTTGTATGTATTTATTTTTATATTTATCAGTGTATGTCTATATAATAGCAATTTATTATAATCATATTTTAATCAATTTTTTATTCTCATTATTAAATTATTTTATTTTATCTATTGCTAATTTATTTTCTATTGTTATTTTTTAAGATTTTTATTTATTTGGTATTTATTCTTAATATACTTAAGAAATTTTTATTAAAATACACTGCTCAAAAAAATAAAGGAACACATTGAAAACAAATCAGATCAATCATGATGGATATCTATACTGATATGGACTGTGTAATGTGTTAGGAATGAAAGGATGCCACATTTTTGATGGAAATGAAAATTATCAACCAACAATGATGCGGTAGGCTAGTTCATTTAGCCGAAATTTCATTGCAGCAACTCAAAATTGTACTCAGTAGTTTATATGACCCCCATGTACTTGTATCCAATGAGACAACGGATGGTGTCTTGTGGGATCTCCTCCCAGATCTAGACCAGAGCATCACTGTGCTCCTGGACAGTCTGAGGTGCAACCTGGCAGATCAAAACATAATGTTCTATTGGATTTAGGTGAGGTGAGCGTGGGGGCCAGTCAATGGTATCAATTTCTTCATCCTCCAGGAACTGGCTGCATACTCCATCACATGAGGCTGGACATTTTTGTGCACCAGGAGGAACCCAGGACCCACTGCACCAGCATAGGCTCTGAAAATGAGTCCAAGGATTTCATCCCGATACCTAATGACAGTCAAGGTGTTGTTGTCTAGACTGAAGAGGTCTGTGCGTCCCTCCATGGATATGCCTTCCCAAACCATCCACTGACCCACCACCAAACTGGTCATGCTGAACAATGTTACAGGCAGCATACCGTTCTCTACAGCCGTTCACTTTTGTCGCATGTGTTCAGGGTGAACCTGCTCTAATCTGTGAAAAGCACTGGGGGCCAGTGGCGGACCTGCTAGTCCTGGTATTCTATGGCAAATGCCAATCGATTTCCACGGTGCCAGGCAGTGAGCACAGGGCCCACTAGTGGACATTGGGACAGGGTCAGCCATTTATCATGCAGTCTGGAAGCAGTTTTTGGGGTTAAGGGCACTGCAAAAGCCCAACAGTGTTATGCTCATTCAGTCAGCACTTGGATACAAAACAACCTTCTGAGTCCCAATTCATAGAGCACACCACTTCCAGAGATACACTCCAAAATGTATATATGAAATATATACATAAAAACAAAATATAATAGTTTTTATATCAAAACAGACAAGTACAGCATCAGATGTAAACTCTTTAGCTTATGGTGGATCAACCAACTAGCATAAAGAACTTCTGACTGATCATTGTCTTCTGGTCTGTTGTGAAAAGAGGGTGACAATCCACTTTGCAGCTCCATGACAACACAGGAGGTTTATTAACAAAATAAAGCATATCCTACACAACTACTTACAATGATTCACTGACAAAATGAACTAAGGCAGGAACTTAAATACACAAACCAAACTGAGCTAACAAGGATGCAGGAGTGAAGCATTAGCAAGACAACCAATCAAACAAAACACAGAGTAACAAGCAACAGGTGCAACTAAAGAACAGGGATAATCACAGAACTAGGACAAACTAGAAAACACTAATCTAACACTAGGAATACAAGGTGAGTACAGATTTTAAAGGTACAAAAACAAAACCACAACCTAATACAAGGAGGGTGGACCATGGGTAGGAGAACTGAGACTAAAAACAGTAAGAAAATCATAACCTGAAACAACAAACATTAAGGACAATAAAAATCAAAAAAGGAACCAAAAATAGGTGAGACTGGACTTAAGTTCAAAGCAAAACCCACTGGGTTCTCAATCACTGAACCACATGCTCAGCTCCCTGAGCTATACAGCAGTCTTGGAGCAGGGAGAAACAGATAAAGGTAAAGGATTCAAAGACAGAGGAGGATGGGATGGCCAGCAACACCTACTGGCCAAACAGGGTTGAACAGGCACCAACCCTGACAGTTTTTTCTCTTCTCTCTTTTATTTGTAATTACATTTTGTTTATCGCCTCTTCTGTGAAGCATCCTTGGGTTGATTAAAGATGTTATATAAATGAAAATTGTTGTTGTTGAAGAAATAAGTGACAAATTCTGTTCCATGTTTTTCAGAATTTCTCTGTTTTCTCAGTTTTCATAGTTCATTATGCTAACTGCACACTTTAGGAACATTTATTTAGATTTGTAACATTATTGCATTACTGTTCTGGATCATAATTTATAGATCTCGTAACAGACCTTTAATGTTAAGCTTGATAATGTGAGTATCCTTTATACAGAAATTGACAAAATATTTCTCATTTGTAGCACTGTTGTGTCACACTAACAGGGTTGGAGGTTCCAATCTGGCCTCCACTTTGTGTGTGGAGTCTGCCTGTTCTTCCTGTGTCACATGGGCTTTCTCCTGCAGGTAACTATGTTACCTCCTGCAGTCCAAAGGTGTGCAGTAAAGCTATCAGCAGTAAAGCCCAAAGCATGTCTGTATGAAGATTTTAAAGTCAGTGTTTTCCTGTGCAGTTGTTTAAATAGAGCAACTGAGTACCTGGGCAATTCAAGTACCTGGGTTGAGCATCAAGTGTCTTCTGAGATTTCAAAAATATTTTTGACCAGTTTCTGGATAATAATACCATAGCCTGCTGCCCACTTCCAGAACATACTTGCCCTGTTAGCTACCCACCCCCTGGCACCACACTGTCCTGGTTGTCAGCCACCTGGTTCTTTTGGGGGGGGGGGGGCTATCTTGATGCACATCACCTTTCTGCTGTTATTTGCTGGGACCCCACAGTCCGGGGATGTGTCAATCATCAGTCCACTCCATCAAGGGTCTATAGAGAGAGCAGCTTGGAAGGGCTCAGGATGAAACTGCCCCGTCCTATTTGACCTTTCATTAGGCATCATCAAATTTAATCTTATTCTTCTTTAAAACTGGATCATGCCAAAAATTAAACCATTTCAAACAAAGTGGGACTTTGAATAGAACCAACAGATTCTGTTTGCCCAGAATTTTGCAATTCTGTCATCACATAAATTAATGCAAAATCAAGCAATCTCCACAATATTTGCAAGAGTTGTAATTTTTTAAATTTACCACAACTTTTCCATAAGAAATGGCCAAATCAAGAATGTGCCACAGCCAGTGACACCATTGCAGTGCACATTCATGCATGTTATTCGGTAGGCTGCACTGTGGGGAAGAAGAGCATCACTAACTCCTCTAATTTACTAACAAAAATTACTACTAAATACCATGCAAAACAATTCTCAAATGTTTTGCATGAAAGTGAAGGCAACCCATTTTGCACACATTGCAACATTCTTGTAGAACACAAGTGGAAATAAAGTCTGGACAGTCACATTTCCTCCATTGTTTTTATTGTTGAGACCAATGGTGTAAATAACAAAGTACAAATGCATAATTACTGTACTCTGCTGTCTTTTTGTGGATGTGACAACCAATATATGGAGATTCACTATATATACAGTAGGTTAACATACCAATATTTCTGACTGATATTTAGGCTTTATGAATATTCAAAGTTAACAGCACCAGAGGTAAAGACACAACTTCTAAAATAATGCAGATCATTGCACTGGATCATTTTCTGTAGTGGAGGAGGAGGGATTTCGTCTGCTCATTCATTACTTAGAAGAGGTTACAAAGTACTGGCCCATGACATGTTTATGATTTATTATTAAATCTGGCCCATAGATCAATCTTTCATTTTCCACAGAATAAAAACAATGTGACATCATTCTGTTTATCTGCGCTAGCAGACTAAGCAAGTTTCACCTCTTTTTATGAACAAAATGAAAATATCTGCTTATTCTCTTGTGACTCAGTTTTCCTTGTTGTGATGCACTGTTGACTTACAATATTGTATTCAAGCTTGCATTGAGTGAATTTGAAGGATAGGTTGCTTTTTGTAAGATTAATAGATGCATGTGATTAATGTGTAATACTATTTACTTTTGATACTTAAGTACTTTTAAAACCAGGTATTTTTTACTTTTACTTGAGTACTGGATCACTTTTATTTTTACTTCAGTAACCTTCTGGTGTGGTATCTGTACTTCTGCTTAAGTATGAAAACTGAGTCCTTTTTCTGCCTAACTACATAAATAATGGGCATCTTGGAAATAAAACTATACATTTTTAATTTCATTGCGTTTGATTTGCTGCTAATGTTGAATTGAAAGGTTATTTTACTAAGACTTAAGTAACTGAAACCAAAAGACAATTTTATCCTTTATATATAATGAGTCCACGATTCTTGAATAAAAAAAAAAATGAGAACTGAAATGTGATTGTGTGATATAAAAAGAAATACACAAAGAAAGTAGTCATATATATTGTATGTAGGGGTGGCACGGTTCACAAAACCCACGGTTCGGTTTGTATCATGGTTTTAGGGTCACGGTTTTCGGTTCTGTACGGTTCTTGTTATTTTTTCTTTTAATCTTTAACACTCCAGAAATGTACTTCAGCATATGATATATATATCTTAATTATCCACAATTTAGGATACAGTATTAATAAAGTTATATCATGTAATCATGCATAAACTGAATTTGACTTGACTTAAAGCACGTACATTATTAAAAATGATTAATCCCAGAACAGTAATAAAATAAAAGTCTTGCCTTAACATAAATGCTAAAAGAATAGATTGCTTTAATCGCTATTACAGTTGGGTATGGGCACGCGGTCTTATTTAGAAAACATACAAAAAGAGACGCATATAATGTTTAATCATTCGTTTTGTATTTGTCCGGTCCACGGGGTTCGTTAAAATGATAGATCACCTATCTTGATTAAGCCTGATTAGGTGTGTTTATATATATATATATATATATATATATATATATATATATATATATACTGTATATATAACGTGAAAAAAATTGGTATTAATTAAATTGAATGTTCTTGAGTAATCAGTTTCTGTGTATGTACAAGACATCAATCTGTAATAGTGAAAAATATGTCCAGTTGATATGTCTGGTATGATCATCTGGCAATAGCCTGTAGGTCTGTGTGGTCAGACACTGTGCAATAAACAGAATTTTTAGTAACATGGCAAATGTTCACATTGCAGCATGGAAGCAGGCTCACTGTTACAACGCTGACCGGGGAAGCAGAGGCGAGGAGACCTAGGATCGGGGGAATGCGGGGTTTAATGAGCAAAAGGAACACAGGTAAAGCAGAATTACAATATAATGACCGGACTGGAGAAAGAAACGGAAACGCGGACTAAATACAATGGAGTAATGACAAATTTGACAACAATCAGGAACAGCTGGTAAACACAGGGAATCCACACAGGGTTAACGAGGGGGCGTGGCACACGGAAAGAGCGGACAATCGAGGCATGACACTCACTGGAGTGCTTTGTCACAGATAACTTAATTTTCTTTAACAAAGTGCCTAACCGCACATTAAATAAAGTCACACAACAAAGGCACACAACAGTGTTCAGATGTTGTGCTATCGGTTGGCTGAAATTTAAACGTTTTCTTCAGAGACAGGGTGGTAACGCCGAAAACACGAGCTAAACGCAGCAAACGAAAGGCTACCGGAAATTACTTAGCTGGCTGAACTTTTACCGGAACTACGTCACACTGCTCTGTGCATATAGAGCCTTTGCACGCTCTACTCGCGCGAATTCTGAACGCCATGACGGACGGCGGAAGAGCTATTCTGTAGACGGACGGCAAGCCAAATGAGTACGTGTTTGAGTTCGTTCTAGTAGTAAAATGGTTATTTCGTGTTGTGCCGTGGGTGTGCTAATAGACAGGGTAAAGCCAATATATCTTTTTATCGAATACCATTTGATGGGGAGAGAAGGCAGCGATGGGTTGCTGCTATCAGCCGAAAGGACTGGCAGCCCTCCAAGTACTCCAGGATTTGCAGCGAGCATTTTTTACCTGGTAAGGTTCATGTATTTCCCAGTTACGTTTACTTAATTTGTGTAATACTACACCGTCATCCTTGTCCAGATGGAGACCCAGTCAAATTGTCATTTGTAACATGAGTAACCTAAGTTAGCTATGTAATGAGCAAGTACCAGCTAGCGTGATAGGGCTGTGCAGTCTAACGTTACCCATTCACAAAGGTAGCTAACGTTAGCTTAATGTCAGGAATACCAGATTTTGGTGCCACTTAAATGTCTATGCTTCTCTCTGATGGTCATGAATTTATGTTAGAGGCAATGTAAACACTGACATGTGAGGCTATTTAAAGGGATAGTTCACTTTAAAATGAAAATTCTGTCATCATATACTCACCCTCAAGTTGAAAAAACAACACAGAGCAGACTCGGCGATTTAATGAGGTCCGTGAAAACTGAGGGAGGAAGAAGGTAAGGGTCTGTATCCAAACCTGCTATCTCCAACTTCTCCAAATATCGCTCTTTGTGAGCACCTACCAGATGCCCTACCTTGACCGATAACGGCACAACAACTTCTTCAATAGAAGAAGCCATGAAGTTTAGTGGTAACGTTAACGTTATCTATTTTAATCTGTTTAAAACTATTCAAATTTCCTGCTCGTCTACTACTGCTCAGCCTGCACGTCCAGTGATTTTGCCGTCCAGCATGGCGTCGTCACGTGGTCGTGGTCACGTGTTTGCAAAGGGTCTATAGCAGGGGTCTCCAACTCCGGTCCTGGAGAGCTACTGTCCAGCAGGTTTTCTATCATACCCGACTTCTGATGAGTCACACCTGTTCTCAGGTAAATACCAGGAACAGGTGTGGCTCATCAGAAGCCAAGTGGGACAGAAAACCTACTGGATAGTAGCTCTCCAGGACTGGAGTTGGAGACCCCTGGTCTATAGCCTATTCTTTCGCGCGAAAGGGAAACACACTGACATCACATACGGGGCACGAGGCTACATTGCGCATGTCATGAACCGTCGAATCGTGCGACGCATGCATGCTCCGAACCGAGACAAGCGAACCGAACGGTTCGGTTTTTTTTCATGAACCGTGCCATCCCTAATTGTATGTATATATGTATAAACAGTATGTCTCTTTCTTCATTGGTAGTAGTTCCTGAACTCTCAATTTTGCCAGCTGATGCAAATTTTCTGCAAAACACCACATAGAACTCAACAAATTGCATTACAAATTTTGAGAAAAGCCATTGCAAAATCAAGCATTTTTGGCCGCAGCAATCACAAAAAAACTCCACAAAATCTCATAGGGACTGCCAAATATAACTTCAGTTTTATTAAACAAGGTTAGTTGAGGCCCCTTTTTAACAGAGGCCCCTGGACTTCAGCCCGGGTAAGCCTGTGCATTAAAGCTCCCCTGGCAGTATTCCCCAGCTCCAAATAAAAGACACTGGAAAAAGAACCATTCATTGGTGAACAATAAAAACCAGAAGCTCTTGACATGCTTTTGCCAAAGACCTCTGGGGCATGGGGACCTGGCAGTAAAAACATAAGACATACGCTATTAAAATAATATCCACAGTCAACGTCGTTTCCTGAAGGTCATGCTTATGGGAGAAGAGTAATTCTGGCCTCAGCCCACTGCAAATTCACGGCTGCTTGTTTTTTCAAACAGAAATTCTCACAAGTCAAGGGAAATGGCCTCATGAGAATTTCCAGTGAGGTTGGCTGAAAGTGGACAGAACAGCAAGGCTCACAAAAGAGCTTCACTTTCCTCAAACTCCAAGGTGTTCAACTGAGTAGGGAAGGAGTGACACTACCATGGTCAAAATTACAGCTGCATATGCCTTACTGAAACACTGAAATTTTGCATAAATTAAAATTTAAAAATTCAGTTTATTCTTAAATCTGCTTTTAATTTCAGTATAATTAAAGTTCCAGTTTTTTATTGGCCCTCAGACAAAAGTGATTGGACACATGTTTGCAAACATTTTTCTTTTCCAGTTTCCATGACATTCGGAGGAAATAATTTTTTTTCCGTTTAATGGCTTTTTGGGAGAATACACTGAGGACTAGAGCACCATCCTATTGCAAATCAATTTTTAAGTTTTATTTTGCATCTTATAAACTGTCTAATACATAACACAGTTAATATGTTTTCTGCAATGTTGTCTTTGGTCTTTCAAATTCAAGTGAGGTCTATCCCTGGAATCAGAGGGGACAGGTATATCCTGGATGGGATAGTGGTCCATTGTAGTGTATAAACTGCACACACACACACACACATACACACAGACCTGTATTCATATCTTTGTGGGGAATGACCATTCTTTTCTATCGGCAAGACTCTAATCCCAACAACAATGACAACCTTAACCTCTACCCAGCCCTAACCTTAACCGTAAGTAACCAAGTCATTTGGCATTTTTAGCTTTTTGATTGCAGTCACAGATTTTTATAAAATTGAATTTCCCCTTGTGGTGACCAAAAAATGGTCCCTACAACATCAAAATAGCAGGTTTTTTATCATACTGTGGGGACATTTTGTCCCCACAATGTAGTGTGTATCTAACACACACACGCACATACACACACACATACACAGAGCCATTTATTCAAAATATCTTATTCTTCTGAAAAGTTTTAACTGTATCTAAAAACTATTTTCACACCACATTTCCATACATTGCGTAAAAAATCTGAATTGCAGTCACGTGAGGCAGGGCACTATATGCTTCAAATTTCAAACAACCGTTGATGTAAAAAGGCTGGGGGATGAATTAACAGCTAAGAGACTAGCCAACATGCCCCCACCCACGCATGCCATATATCATGGAAAGTGGGAAATAAATAGTGTGGGCCCACTATTTAGATCAGCACACCTCAGTTCAGTCAGCTGCACCCTGTTTTAAAGCTGTCTAAATACTCCCTGTGAAGGTCAGGACCAAACTATAAAGGATTAAGATCAAAGCCACTGCAAAAATGCTTTTCTTAACTGACTACAGCTCTCAGCAAAACTGTGAGTAAAACACTGAGGTGTTTTCCCTTCAGCTTTTTCTCAGAGGACTGTTATATGTTTGCTGCTCCAGTAAAGTGTTCACACTGCTAAAAAAGAACATAAAAAAAAGACAAAACATGATGTTAACAAATACTTCAAGTCGTATATATTTGTTTTTGTTTAGCAAAACAAGCAGTTGAAAAATGTGATTAAATGGTAATAAAAAATTACCCAGGTTTCTTAGTTACACTGATTATACAAACCTTCTTAAATGGTTGGTTTTTGGTGCAGGCCCATTGACATAATCCAAGGCATTTTGCTGTTTATGACAGCCATCTCTGAGGGAAAATAGAGAGGAAGTAAAACAGAAAGGTATGGGGGAAACAAGGATTGCTCTGACATCCATAATGCTGATTCCTATAGATATGACAGATTAAGTGTCCAGCCACAGAGAAGCAAAATACTAACAAAGAGGTGAAAAAGAAAGTCTGCAAAAACATTTCACAGAAGAAAGGAGAAAAAAGAGGCCTGGTGACCTAGCAAAGAGGTCTGCTTAGATGCACATACCAGACTGGATGGTTCAAAAGAACTATAAGCTAAATTTGGAGAAAATTACACTGAGGTTTACAATAAAAAATCTTTATAAAGTTCACAAATGGAAAAAAAATATATACTACAGTGCAAAGATTTCAGACAGTCAAAGAAAATTATGCTTAAATGATGTTCATGTTTTTGTAAAATAAGATATTATTTCTGTCAAAGTGAGTCAGCTTAGCCATTTCAAAACCTCTCGTAAAATCAACCAGTATCAGCACTTACCATACAATAAGCCCATGTATTTTGAACTCAACCACTGACACATCTTGGTTGGTTAATCAATTCCTCATTGAGTTATTTTACTAAGAGGTTTGGGAACTGAAGCAGTGTTCATCTAACCAACCAACAAGATAACGGTAACTTTTTGGAGAACAGGAGAAATTCATGTCAGTTGTTATTGTGTTACTGTTAATATGCATATGTTCTAATGTTAAATTGTGCTATTTTTCTGAGAAAATTCACACCTACTAACCAGATAAATAGCATTTTCTATGACTGTGCAACACTTTTTATATATTTATTAACAGGATGTTAAATATGACATTAAATTTTATACTTTCAGTTACCTGATGGTTCTGGCTGCTAACATATACCTTTGAAAACAGACTAAATAATCTCAGGCACTAGAATTCTTTTCAAAATTCAATAAAATCCATGATGAATGTATTACTGTCCTATTCACATAACGACTAAGTCCCATAGAACAATGAAAAAACAGGCTGAAATACTATGTCACCAAGCACTCCCTGTCTGATACATCATATGATAGAGTCATATGATAATTAATCTGAATCACAAACATAACACCCAGAGTGACTCACTGTAAGCACTACAACATGAAGCTCTCATTCACGTCAAGTAGGAGCGCAAGACTCAAGTGGCCAAGCCAAAAATACACCCCCTTCATTTTGAGCAAAAAACCAGGAGCCCATTTCCATAGCATGAAGAGTGTTATCTGTGAGTCTGCAGTCACAATAGGAAGCTGCCCTACAATATAAGTCCAAGCAGGAGGTGACGACTAGATACCAACAAGCCTGTCGTATGAAGTGCGACAGTGCAGCTGATAACCTGCTTCCTCTCTGTCAGGGGACGTCTTTATAAGGCTGTGCTCCTCACAGTGAGGCACCTGAGACCCCAGAAATAACCACTGTGGCCTCTGGCCAGAGTTGTGACAGCCCTATGCAACAGACATCAGAAAGTGTACTGTAGTGTGTGAAAATCATTAATGCCTATTTTCCACCAGCATTTGCACAGGCTTTGAGCACTCACACACTAGTGCACTACTGGTAAATTTTCAGTTGTGTACAGTGTGTTTTCTGGCAACCTTAGTGAATGTACTACACATCATGCAATATACAATGTATTTTTTGATCTACCCATTTTCTAACCATTCAGGGCTGCCAGATTGTGAGCCCATTACAGGTAGCACAGGGTAAAAGGCTGGGGTATACCTACTTAATGGGATGTCAATTCTTCCTTTACAGCACAGATACTCACAAACTCAAGGACTGGGTAGTATTATAGTATTGAGACATCATGAAGCCTAGCGGCACATCTCTGGACCATCCATCCATCCATCATCTGCCGCTTGTCCGGGGTTCGGGTCGCGGGGGTAGCAGCTTCAGTAGAGGCACCCAGACCTCCCTCTCCCCAGCTAACCCCACTAGCTCCTCGGGGGGGACACCGAGGCGTTCCCAGGCCAGCCGAGAGATATAATCCCTCCAGCGAGTCCTGGGCCTGCCCTGGGGCCTCCTCCCTGTAGGACATGCACGGAAAACCTCTCCGGGTAGCCGCCCAGGAGGCATCCGCACCAGATGTCCAAACCACCTCAACTGGCTCCTTTCGACGTGAAGAAGCAGCGGTTCTACTCTGAGGCCCTCCCGGATATCCGAACTTCTCACCCTATCAATAAGGGAGAGCCCAGACACCCTGCGGAGAAACCTCATTTCGGCCGCTTGACAAAACTGGCTTTCGGGACATCTCTGGACAGCAGGAGGAAAGCAGAGGGAGAACATGCAAAGTGCACTCACACACAGAAGAGAGGTGGGATTCAAACCCCAAGTGCAGGAGGAGTGAGGCACAGGGCTGCTTAGTGAATCACCAAGCCACCCCAGAAGGTGTTTTTATTACTCAGTCTCATATCATTCTAGGTTATGGTATAGAAATACTAAGCACAGCTGAGGAAAAAAAAAAACATAAATTAAATCAATGTATATCATCAAATCATCTTATAATGCAAAACTGAAAAAAATTCACATCATTATAAAATATAATTATATTTTATCATAATTACGAGGAAGTCTGAAAGAAATGGATATTAATTACAATACACTTGGAGAAATACAGTTCACTGACTATTCAGGATCGTTGGACAACTCTGCACGTAATCCCGATGAAACATTCTCCCCTCTCTGAAGAATTGCACAAGATTTATTTCAGTGGCACAAAAAGTCCATTGGAACATCAGCCTCTGTCAACAAGCTGGACCCATATTTCATGTGTCACGTAGGCTGGGTTGAGAAGAAAGGGAAGATGGCCATGTAATTTCCGAGCTTATTGAAACATATGAGACTCAGTAGAGTATTGTGAACCGCAGCATCTGGGGAAATATTTAGACGTCCAATACATGACAGTGCTCTGCCAGATTTGGCACTTTGAAGCAGATCCTAAATAAGCCTGCAGAGAATAAACATTAAAAGCATATCTGAATAGAGACAATTAGCAGATAAACCTTCATCTGTTGTGTCCAGTCAACTGCATAATGCTTGTGAGGGTCTTGGGAGCATTTAAGATTGGTTAAAATGTTAAACCCTATTGGTTGTTATAATGTCTCTGAAAGAATGTCTGAAAGAATAAACTAAAGACACTAGCGAGGTCAAGTCATTGGATGAAGTTCTGGCCATCAGCTGGGCAGCAGACAAAAGAATCTCTAACTGCTCAGAGTTTGTGAGAGACTGGATGTTGTTTGTTCACCATGATGGTAAATAAAACAAGTCGCCTAACCTTGAAATATTGTTTATTAACTGGCAGAGACACATAACATAATAAACGTGCTTCCTGCATATATTTCAACACCTGCCACCGCGCTCACTGTAGTGCACATGTTTGCAGACCGCTCCACCAAAGTACAGTACACACATTAGGACAACAATCACCAACATGAGAACGGGGACTTGTCTAAACTGGGTAAGTATAGTATATACCCACTTCTATTCACTGGGAACTGCTGGACTTTGCTGTGTGTATAAAACCAACCATTGTTATACCTAAAAATGGCAGCCAACTTTCAACTTAAAAATGAGTCTAAAATTTTAAATGTCTCACACTGATGCCACCTGGTGGTTAGGCCCAGTCAGCAATCTCATTTACTGGGTGTAGCAGCTCTACACAACAGTATTAAACTATCTGAATGGTCAGATCAAAGTGCTCCACTGACAATGTTTTGACACAACTTGATAAACCAGTGAAAAGCATAAAAACTTTAACACAAATCACACACATAAAACAAACTAGAATGCTTAGCTGCATTGCAAGTATTTTCTGTAGGGTCAGAGTTTAAATCATAGGAATTTGACAGGATGATGGTTCCTCCTTCTACTAAGTTAAAACTGCCTTGATATCAGCTCCTGTGCAGACGAATGTCTTATCGTTCAATGGTGGCTCCTAATCTAGTCAAGCTGCTCCTTATACTGTAGCTCCTATGCACAAGGCTGCACAGACACACATAAACCGAGTTATATGCACAAACCAGACAAGTAAAAAGAAGCAGAGTGGTAAAAGGAAAAAGGCATTAGGTTATGTTATATACTTTATATATCTATCAGTAGCTGTAGGGTATCATAAGAGTCGAGAGGAATTTGTACATATAACTGGACAGGCTCATAGGCCTGCCTTATCTGAAGTGGATGTTGTGTATGGTGACAGATGCAGACAGCAGCTAGTCATGGGGCCAAGTTGCTACAGAGCCAGAAGATTCTAGTGGTCCCACAGCCTGGGAAGAGAGCAATTTGATAAATCCTTCTCAGGGCCACAGTGCTCTATCTATACTGGATTTGTACATGTCACCCCACAGCCTGGTCAGTTTTCGTATCCCATGCTCAAAGCATACTGAGGAGATGGGGGTGTACACATCAGTAGTTATAATTTCAGATCCTTAAAATTATTAGGTAAATGATATTAGGTAATATTATCCATCCATCCATCCGTTTTGTATACCCTCTTGTCCTATGCAAGATCTAGAGTGCAAGGCAAGGAATAAGCAACCCACTGCAGGTAATATTAAGTAACTTATAATCAGCAGTGAATTTGATTAATCAATTAAAAGATCTGTAATTTATCTAGAAAAAAAATTAATTCAAACATATTTACAAGACTATGTCATGTTAAAATAGTCCCTCCAGAATTTTACCATTCTGCAATCGCAGAAATTAATACAAAATCAAGCAAACTCTACAATATTTACAAGAGCTTGCAATTTCTCGAATGTACCTCAACTTTTCTGACCTCTTGCATTTGGACCATGACACACCCTGTGATACTATATGGCAGTGTGCATTCATGTGTGTTTCTTGCTAGTGTACAGATCCAGCCGCTTAAAATTTCCCCACTTTCCATGACAGGTCCTTGACAGGACCTTGACTGGCTCTTGGCTGGTCCTTGACTGTAATGAGATCCCCCACGATGATGTAATGAAAAAGGGGGCCGGCATGATCCACCCCTCAACTCTCTGTGTGTAAAGTACTTGCAATGATCTATCCATCCACCAGGGAGAGCAGTAATCTGAAGTGACTTACCTGAAATCAGGTAAGATACCTGAATCAGGTATTGTAACTCCACTGCAAAAAATGAAAATCTAAGCAAGTACAATTTCCCTATATTTAAACAAAATTCCAATTTCATTAATAAACTTACTACACTGCAATAAATGGCCTGTGAAATTTAGAAATAGTTTCTGTTGTGAGGCAAAGATGGCCTAAAACTGTCAAAATGTGTTTTTAGTCAGTTTATTGATGAAATTACCATTTTATTTTACTTCCCTCTTTGGAGATGAGGCGGTCCCAAGATATGTCCAATACAATAATTACAGGCCTAAACAAAGTATTAAGACTGATATTGTCAAGCAATGAGAGGTATATGAAAATTAATCAGATTTGAAGCCCATTAAGCTTGTTTGGCACAAGATGAAAGATTTCATGCGCAAGGAGGCCAAGCCAGGTACAAAGCAGCAGCATGTCCAAGAGTTATTTTGGGAGAAGAGAGTGACCCAAGATGTGTGTGACAGACTAATTACAGGTCTAAACAAAGTAATAAGGTTGACTGTGGAGAATAAAGGTGTGTTCTTTCTTTCTGTCTGGCTAACAGCCGGATAGGCTGCTGGTGGCTGCACATCCACGGGGGGGGGGGGGGGTGATGTGTGAATGTGTCATTAACTTCTCTGCTTGGCCACAATGAAACAATGAGACAGATGAGACAGATGTTTGAAGCGGTCAAGGTGAGGTTATTTTTTTAACATAAGAAACACTGCTTTCAGATCATAAGAACATAAGAACTATACAAACGAGAGGAGGCCATTCGGCCCATCAAGCTCGCTTAGGGAGAACTTAACTAATAGCTCAGAGTTGTTAAAATCTTATCTAGCTCTGATTTAAAGGAACTCAAGGATTCAGCTTGCACTATGTTATCAGGAAGACTATTCCATATTCTGACTATCAAGCCAGTCGGTTAAATAAACACTACTAAACAGTCATTACACACTACCAGTCAAAACTGTTGTTGGCATGTAAATTAGAAACCAGAAGACTATAGTGGAAAAAAAGTATGATCGTCTACCAAAAACATTTATACACTGTATAGTCATGACTGACATGCTGAGGCTGGGTTTGAACCAGTGACCCAGGGAACACAACCAGTGACCCAGGGAACACAAGCACACAGGCTTAGCCCACTGAGCCACACAGGGACCCTGAAAGTGCAAATGTTTTTTGCATGAAAATTCACCATAGCAAATACCCTGAGCAAGGAACTGCCCACAAGCACAAGAAAAGTGGTGGGGCCGGGGGCTGGGGGCTGGGGGTGGGGGGTCAACTGAATGTGTGAAAGTCATTAACATCTCTTTTGACTGGTAGTATGTGTGTGTTTGTGTGTGGGTTTGCATAGATCACATTTGAGGACCAAATTGCCCCCAAAGTGTAGTAAAACCTGAAATTTTCCTACTTTTGGGGACATTTTTTGAGGTCCCTATTTGGATAAACACTTTTAAAGCCTCTGATCACAAATTTTTCTGAACACATACAAATCGAATTTCAATGAAAAAGTTGGCCAAAATTTCACATCTGTTCACGACTATACGCTCGGGTGGTGAACAAAAGCACTGGCAAAGTCTTGCATTTCTGAAAAGTTTCAATACGCAGAAAAAGGCTAGTCACATTAGAGCGCTATTTCGTGAAGTCTGGTCCACCATCTAAACGGCTAAATAGAAATAGAAGAAATCACAAGACAGAAAACACTTTAACATCCTCGATCCATCACAAAGCCGGACTCGCCATCAAAACTGTAAGCTCCTCTAAACCCAGCTTATTGTACCTTGATACCTTGTACGTTGCTTTGGATAAGTCTGCTAAATGCTTTAAATGTAAATATAAATATTGTACAGTGTAAAGCCATGTAGCAGAAATGACTTGGGGTCAGTAATCCAGGAGACATGGAGGTGTACAGTAAATATCCATTGTCTTCCCAACATCAGTCACTGAATGGTATTAAAAAAGCACTGGAGAGTTCAAAGCATACAATTCTCATAGTCTAACAGCACCACCAACATTCAGATGTAAATGAGCTTGAGATGTAAATGCATGCTGGCTGACCAGATCACCCCCCCTGGAAAGAAAATATCCCTATTCCCTTTTATTGTCCTTGGTGATTTTAACAGAGTGAATCTACACCAGGAACTTCCTAAATACAGACAGCATATCGACTGCCCCACCAGGGACAACATCACACTGGACACTGGCGTGCACAGATAGAGACGAGGTGGTGCTGAAGCACTTGCCCTTTTGCCCTCAGTCCAAAAAAGTGCCCTTTTGAAAGACGTGATTATTTTTTTTTTTTTAAAGCTGCGCGATTTAAAAAGGTGTGAAAATAATGGCTTGATTTGTGCCCCTTCTTCAAAGACACCCGAACCCTGTCGCTTTTTCACTGTCACCGTGTCACGTGAACACGCTTGCAGTTCATTTGTTGTGAGGCGTGTAGCAGCGGCATGACATAGGACTACTTGGAGTAGGCATAGTAGGCTAACTATAGCGACTGGGAGCCACGGCGGACAACACGGCAGCTCTTTCCCTTCCCAACCAGTCAGGTAACCCATGAATCGAGTGAAATTATTCTGTTTGCCCTCTAAGACCAACCTGCAATTGTTTTGTTGTGAAGTAGCCTGTCAGAAACTGCACATGACAAACTTTGCCAGCTTGCCCCCTCCATCCATCCATATGGATAAACAAAAAAACGACACATTTAAAATGTAACCTAAACCATTTAGGCAACCCCACTCTCCATCAATTCCGACCTTTTTGCATACACTATTGAAAATATCACGTTATGCTATAGGCTACATGCCGTTAGGCAGAGGGCTCTTTTGAGCCCATTTTTCGTTACAAATTTTAGGATGATCTCACGGAAATCTGTGAATAAATACAAAGTTTTCAAACTGAAGTCAGTGACGGGAAGACATCACACTTTTTAGAGATGGAACTGCAGAAAAACCTAAAACCTTGACATGATTATGAATAATAGAATTATGGACGTTTCTCCGTTTTTGTGGATTAGCCTTTCCATAACTAACGTCAACTACTGTCCTACTTTGGTAAGATTGAAATTAATGTCTTTGACTGTCTTTAGTAGGTGTCTCCTGTGAGAAAGTTAGAACACCGTCCAACTGTCTAAAGATGCAGTCTTTAGCCTAACTGGTTGTTACTGACTCAGCGATGCTCGCAGACATTTACGCACTGTGTTGTGACCTGGTTGTGACAGAACAGTGACGTTGTTATTGGTAGTTTGAAGGGTACGGTGTTGGGGGTGCATGTTAAAAGTTTTGAGAAGCACTGGTTAGACATGTTAATTTTTTTTGGTGTAACATATTGGCAACATTAACACATTAATTTGCTAAAGGAAAAATAGGCAGTTCCCAATTGCCTGTGAAAACGACCATTCTGCCCTGTTCTTGTAATGACCACAGTCAGTCTTATTCGTTCTCATACATTTTGGTCTATTTTTAGAGAATGTTTTGAAATAAAAGTCAAATTGCATTTAACCTGTGCGTTTTTTTTATTATAAAAAGAAAAGGTTTTCCACATATGCAAAAAGTGCCCTTTTTTCCCCCTGGAGCACTTGCCCCCCAAAATGTCTGTGCACGCCACTGACACTGGACCACTGTTACACCATTTTAAAAGATGCCTATCGCTCTGTCCCCCGGGCAGCTTTAGGACATTCTGATCACTGTATGGTCCATCTTATTCCAATTTACAGGCAACAGCTTAAACGTGCCAAGCCTGTAGTCAAAACTGTGAAGAAGTGGACCAATGCAGCAAAGCAGAAACTGCAGGACTGTTTTGACTGCACTAATTGGACTGTCTTTGAAGCTGCATCTGATAATCTGGATGAGCTGACAGACACTGTGACATCATACATCAGTTTTTGTGAAGATGTGTGTGTCCCGACCAAGACCTTCTGCACATACAACAACAATAAACCATGGTTCACTCCCAAACTGCAACATCTTCACCAGGCCAAGGAGGATGCCTACAGAAGTGGTGACAGGGCCCTGTACAGGCAGGCCAGGAACACGCTGACCAGTGAGATCAAAGTGGCAAAAAGAAGCTACTCTGAGAAGCTGAAAGAACGGTTCTCAGCCAATGACCCTGCATCAGTGTGGAGAGGCCTGCGAGATATCACCAGCAACAGACGACCCCTACCCCCCGCTGAAGCAAACAAAGACCTGGCAGATGAGCTGAACAACTTCTACTGCAGGTTTGAGATAAACAGATTCACACCCCCCATCCACCCCACTCCAGAGACAATAACCCCCATCACACCTCGTACCCCCCTATCCTCCCCCCTGGAACTCAGAATACACAAAGCGGAAGTGAGCCGGCTGTTCCAGAAACAGAAAACCAAGAAGGCCCCGGGACCAGACGGTGTATCCCCCTCCTGCCTCAAAACCTGTGCTGATCAGCTGGCTCCCATCTTCACCCGCATCTTCAATAGATTCCTGGAGCTGTGTGTAGTTCCCTCGTGCTTCAAACGCTCCACCATTATCACGGTCCCCAAAAAACCCACCATTACAGGACTGAATGACTACAGACCTGTCGCCTTGACGTCTGTGGTCATGAAATCCTTTGAACGCCTGGTTTTAGCCCATCTAAAGGACATTACAGGACACCAGCTGTACCCCCTGCAGTTTGCCTATCGGGCAAACAGGTCGGTGGATGATGCAGTGAATATGGGGCTGCATTATATCCTGCAACATCTGGTCCGTCCAGGAACTTATGCCAGGATCCGATTTGTGGACTTTAGTTCGGCTAAACGAGCATAGATTTTAACGAGCAGTTAAAATCATTTCAGATCCGTCACATCCTGGACACAATCTTCTCCAGCTACCCCCCTCTGGCAGGCGCTACAGATCTGTTTACAAAAACTGTTTACACTCTACCTCGCACCTTAAAATTGCACAGTGTTACTCACCTGTGTATATTTATAATATTTATAATTTTTCACATTTGTATTGTATTTGTATTGTATTGTACTGTATTTGTACAGTATTTCTTGTATACGGTATTTTGTTTTTATAGTGTCACTTATTGTAGAGCTGGGTGATATGGCCTAAAAATAAAATCTCAGATTTTTTCACAAAAAATCTGATTTCCGATTTTAATCGATTCTCCCCTCCCCTACTCAAAATCAAACTACTTTATTTAGCTTTTTTTACTTTAGACCACACCTTTAGGAGCAGTGTGTGGCTCAGTGGGCTAAGCTGTGTGCTTGTAATCAGAAGGTCACTGGTTCAAGCCCAGCCTCAGTATGTCTGCAGCTCCTTGAGCAAGGCCCCAACAGGTGGCCTTCACAGACAACTTATTCTTCAAAGATCAAGTTGAGGGAGGCATAAACACAATTTCCCCACGGGGATCAATAAAGTGTCAGTTATTATTGTGAACACTTTTAGAAAGGTTTCTCTATAGCTTATTTTAAAACTGGCAACAACACAATACACCCTCAAACTTATAAATAAAAGTAATAAGTAATATTGTAATAACAATAGAAAAAAAACACATAATTTTATCATGTCAGCTTAGTATTAAGTAAATACTTTATGCCATTGGGTTTGACATATTATATTACAATTACAATTCCAAATTACAGAAGTAGCAACACCTTTCTTTGGGCACGTGCCATCTTTTCCCCTGTCATTGCCATGTTGTTAGTGAATCTGCTACAGTGTTAATTTACCCGTGAGGAATGGTGCATCGCATTAGTTCCGCATTTGGCGCTTGTGTGTAAAAAAAGTAATAAAATCGATTTCATGAAAACATATCGTCCTGAACTGTAAATTCGAATTAATCAATTAAATTGATTTATCGCCCAGCTCTAACTTATTGTTTGTGTATGAGAGAGTATCAAACTGTGGGAAACTAATTCCTTGTGTGCCCCAGCACACTTGGCGAATAAAAGCTGATTCTGATTCTGATTGCTGCAGCAGGTGAGGATCATGAACTCCCAATGACCTACAAATTCTTTAATCAATCAACAGTTACAGTATCAACAATCAATGGCTGGACAGTTGATACAGGGACAATGATCACAACACACATCAGAACAGCCTTCCCAAAGCCAACAAACTGAACCCTATTGAAAATTTGTGGACTATGCTTAAAATAAAGCACTTTAAAACAAATCAATATACTGTAGGACCAAAGTGCTGTACAAAGGATAAATAAGAATAAGACAATAAACAAACCAATAAAGCATATTAAAATAAAATAAGTAAATAAAATAAATCAAAACAAAAATGAGCTTTTTTAAGTCATAGCAAAGACCATTCAATCATTTAACCCTGTAAAAAGAAAAGTAAAGTTTTTGTAAAGACAGCGCCATCTAATGGTATCACCCTGCAAATGAATGAATGGGCGGGTTTATAGTCAAATATAGGCCCACCCCTAGAAGAAGGGGGGCTCTACCTTTCGGATGGTAATTGGAAGGAACTTGGCTGGGATTTGGCTGCCAGCCAGACTGGAGGGGAAATTTTAAGTGGCTGGATCTGTAGTGGGGGAATTTTGCCCTGCCTTGGTAGGGGAAAAACCGGCTATTACTCTGCCAAGGGGGACTTAACAGTGAGAGGATCTGGGTCCCCCACTCCAAGTCCTTCAGCCCCTATACTTGCATATGCAAATAGGTTTTTACCCGACCCGCTGCAGGAGGCAATTTGGGAGGCAGGTTCAGGAGTAAAACGATCATGGTGGTGCCCTGAACTATACACGCTTCAGCCTGGTATCGGTATGACCTGCTGACAGCCCTGCACCCCCAAGACCAAGCACGTTGGGTGGGACACCCCTACCCCTGTGCAGCTACACGCTGTTCAAACACATGAAACACCTCAAATACAGAGTAAATACAGGAACGAGTGATTCATTAAAGACAGAAAGATTGCTCTTCTTTCCGTGATCTAAATGAAATGAGAACAACTTCGGGCCGTAGGGCTGAACTATACCACTATAACTTGAAAGTATAACTAAAATTCAGCAATCGGTCTTTGACAGTTGACGTCACACTCGCTATAGTCGCAGTGTATTGTGGGTCGAATCGCCATTTTGGAGGTATATAACTCAAGAGCAAGCGTTTGCGTCCACCTTTATCCTTCGAAAGATGGGATACTCGTGCTGTGTGAAAGGCTGTCATACTAAATCACAAGGCAGAAAGGTGGACCACAACATAAGATTTTTTCGGATAAAAGAGGATATGGACGGCAGGTAGAGGAGGTGTTAAATTATTCCATGTATTATTATTTATTATGCATTTGTAAGGCTGTCTACATGATTACAGTTAACTTCATCATATAATTACTAATAACTTAACTTGAACATAAGAAATTAATTGAAGTAGCCATTTGGCTGCATCCAGACCTGTTAGAATCTAATATGCCTGGACCATGTCCCCCCTTAGTCTCCTTTGTTCAAGGCTGTACAGATTTGTTTGCAACTTGATTACAAACTAGCGTACCTTTGCAGTGACGATTGTGTTGTCGTAGTACTACGTTCGAAATGTGAACAGATCCTGTACCCAGCCATTGATGAAATGTCCGTGGGCTTCAAGAGATTTATAGTTTTTGAACTGTTCATATGTGTAAGCGCTGATACCATAGACAAGGTAGTTTGTTATATCCAGAGATGAAGTTAGAGGCAACAATGTTGCATCGGAATTCCATTTTTTAATGTGAGATCATACTGATCTATATTGTTGATTGTTGACAATTTAGCCAAATACCGATCCCTGGCGTCATTCGTATGTTTTTCTCTGTAAGGAATTTTCTCGTTCTGCTTTTTCTTCTCCATTCTTCCTAGTGTTTGCGTCCGCGAATACCTTCAAAATGGCGAATGGGGGCGTGTCAGACAATGCAGACACGTGACTGACAAAGACCGATTCACCCACGGTGACAGAAAAAAAAACCCCGGTTAGCTCGGAAGAAAAAAAAGTATCAGGATTTACAATACCTTATCAGAACATAACATAATACCAATCGTCGTCACTTAAATCTTCAGTACAAAGAATGACATTAACAAATGTCATTCTTTGCTGCGAGAGAGTGGTGTTGAGCTGCAGCAATTGTTTTGGGATTGTTTGGCATTGTATTTTGGAGTGTTTTGAACGTATTTTGAACATATATTTTGAGTGTTTGTGTGCTTTACCTGTTTACATGGGTGGCTGTTTTATTTCTATTTATTGTTCTTATTTTGCTGATGGTGTCGCGTGAGCAGCGTTTTCTGTCCGCGTTTAACTCTGTAACAAACGCCCGCGGGGCGATAATAACTAATAATATCTAACATCGGTATCGTTACCCAGCACCGGAAAAGGACAGTTGCTCCTGAGCTTTGCTCGGTCGCCAGTCGGGGCCGGGAGGACATTTTCCACTTTTTTCCCGCTCCGGCAGCTATGAGGGGGTTTTTCTGGTTTTTCGACCTCCCAAGAGCAACTTCGATTTCGCTTTGTTTTTAGTTCATACTTGGTTCAGGCAGAAGTTCTTCTGGTAAGTAGTAGTAAATTTATCAGGTTTAAAATTTTAAATAAAAATAATAATTAAGTTCCGTTTTAACACAAGTAATAACTTATTTTAGTGTACTCGGCACTTTACTGCATTTATTGTTACGCAAATTAATCAATATAGTTAAATACACTATATAAATTTACTGGGCTGGGAGTAGGGGAGAGTGGGGTGAGTTGTGCCAGTTTTTACTTAAAGTGACTTTAAAGCGAGGCCATGACAGTAATACTTCCAACTAAAATATGTACATATATTTCAGGGTGTGGTGCATCCCTGGGAACAATCACTTTGGATCTGAAATACAGTATTTAAGAAATATAGCTTTCAAGTGGTCTGCCAGGTTAGTTAAGTATGTAAGTGGGGGGAAACGGAAAGCCCCAATAAATCATATTATAAGTGGGCACCGTAATAGGCCTACCCTTTGTTTGTATTTAAACGCCAGGAGTATTAGGAATAAAATTCATGATTTAGAAGCTTTTATCTCATCGGACTCTTATGATATTATAGGAATAACTGAAACGTGGTTGAGAGAAAAGGATGGACAAGAATATAATATGGATGGTTACACGTTGTTCTGTAAAGACCGTATAGGTAAGAAGGGAGGTGGTGTTGCAGTATATGGGAAAACTTGCAGGCAAGGGAGCTTACTGATTTAAGTAAAACTACGGCAGCTATATGGGTAAAATTAGATGCTACAAACTCAAATAGCCTAATTGTCGGTGTTTGTTACAGAGCACCTAATGTAGCTTAATGTACCTAATGTAATTGTTATACAGTGATATTAGGATTATGAGCAATAAAAATGATGTGGTAGTTATGGGTGATTTTAGTCTACCGGGGATGCAGTGGGACATTGTCGCTGGCTCTTCTGAAAATGAACTGGAGATGGTGGAATTAGTACAGGATTGTTTTTTTTTACTCAGTTTGTTAACACCCCTACCAGGGGAGATGCCATTCTTGATCTTGTTTTCTCTAATAACCAGGACAGGATTGGTAAATTAGACGTTTTAGAACCACTTGACAGTAGCGATCATAACATGGTTAAATTTGAGGTTAAGTTTAGTGCCTGAAGAGCAAAGTCCAAATCAAAAATATATAATGTTAGGAAGGCTAACTTCAATTGTATGAGATTAAAACTAGAAACTGTGAACTGGATGGAGTTAAATAACAAAACTGTTGAAGAGGCATGGGAATTTTTTAAAAGCACATTATTGCAAGTACAAGAGGACTTCATACCTGTTTCCAGCAAGAATAAATCTAGGAAATTGCAACCTAGGTGGTTTACTAGGGAAATAAAGTATAAAGTAAGGAGGAAAAGGGCTTTGTTCCAGAAATGGAAAATAACTGATGATGACAGTGTAGGAATTATTAGCTCAGGTAATTTTTAATATCTCCACCAATATGTTTGAAATTAATTAAAGTTTAACTAATTATTATTTAATGCTGATTATTAACCAATCGTTATGCCGAATGGTCGGCTCCTCCAAACTCAATTGCGGTATCCCTGTGAGTCTGTTAATGTGAGACTTAAATGGGATTCACTAATTACCAGTATCGTCTAGTAACCTGGGTTAGAAGGCTCGTCCAGCGAGCTGCATCACCAGGTAATGTAAACGATTGGTAGCGAAGCTCCCCTCACGGCCGATGAGAGAGAGTCTCGCGATGTTTCAGGCGAGTTTGAGGTTCAGAGCGTGTAGCAAGATCGCACAGAGGCAGGGACTTAGTGTGAGTACTCAATGACAGAGGCTGACGTTGTGTAAAAGACATGCATTTATTTATAACTAACACTACAACTAACATAAGACAGACATTATACCTAACAAACACAACAAACACGAAATAACGGAATAGAACAAACGATGTAATTATGAAAATGCAATGACCGGATTTAAATGAGTAACCTTAAATGGGAAATACTGTTCTGCAAAGCAAGCACAGTTTGTGGAACACGACCCTAAAGTCTTATAGCAGGTTAACAGAACAGCTTAAGTTGTTAGAATGAAAGGAAGTTGGTTTACTTGGTTGAAGAGTGGGGGGGGGGGGGGTCTTGGCAGTTGATGGCAGAGCTGCTGAGCTGATGCCACTCAGGAAGGCGCGTCGTTTGGAGCAGTGGAGTGGAGTCCCTTTAGATTCTCTCTCCTGGTGAAGCTTTGTCTTGGGTGCTGTTCTCTGTTCAGCTGGGCCTTCACCGGAGGGTTCTTGTGGGCTTCTCTTCTCCTGGGCTGATGGTCTTTTCCTTCTGGCTGGCGGTTATTATCTGCGCACCTTTGTTCTGAGGTGCTAGATTTTTATGGTCTAAAGTTCATGAATAGGGATGACCAGGAATTCGACTCCTGGCCCAATGGCTGGCCATCCATTTGGCTGGCTTTCGGAAGGGGGTCTGTATCAGTCCTTTTGGGATTTATGGCCCGACTGATTCTACCTTTACTGATGATTTTCATTAAGCTGTTATAACTTTTGATACATCCACTTTTATTGTAATCACTGAACAGATTTGGAATCAGGGGTGATTAACAATCAGTTTGATACCAAACATGCCATACCAGCTTCACAGGTACATACCTCATACCATCTGCATTAATTGATTAAACAATTAATTATTGTATCTATGTGACTGATTCACAGGGGTTTTGGGTTGCACCTCAACAGATGTTACACTTTGTGCGGATATTACATCAAATATTCGTATTACAAACAGCACATCTTATCCATAGATAGGCGTGGCCGTTAGTTTGTGGTAATATCAATATAAGTTGCACATCTGGAAACAACATATTTTGTTTGGTGTGGCTTGTGCCAATTCATCTTCTCCAGAATGGATAAGATACACCTAAATTCAGTTCTTTTAACATAGCATGGTAGAAACAAAAAAACTTGGTGACTGTCCACCAAGATCAGATAAGGACCACAAAGGAATGTTGGAAGAGAAGGGGGGGGGGGGGGGGGGTTTAACAAAGAAGACTCTCTAAAAGTTAGGACACATTGGTTACACTAATTTTCCAGATTCTTCTGGTATACCATGAGAACATATATACAATGGTAGCTATACCTATCTATTTATTTAAATTTATATGTGTTCAAGTGCAAAGGGGTAAAATAGGTGATACTCCGTGAACATGGTTATAAGGGTGGCACACAAAACACTAAGATTGTCTAAGGACACATACAAACATAACCTATCTGTATATTGAGACTAGTAGTCGTGAGTAGATCAATATACAGGGTATACAAAAGCCAAACTTAAATGAAATTTCCTTTAGGGTGTTCGTCTGTGTGTGTGTGTTCATGTGTGTAACCCCCCTTTGGTGCCTCTCGTACCAGGCTCGCCCTTGTCTCAGGCCACCTGGAATTCAGGCCCTGTGATATGTGCATGTGTGATCCTACAACAGAATAAAGCAAGAGTATCTAAATCTACAGGCTGAGTTAAAAAATGACATTAGACGAGCCAAAAGGAATGTCGAAAGGAAGATCGCATTGGAGGCTAAGGATGACGTTAAAAGTTTCTTCCAGTATTTTAACTCTAAAAGAGCTCTAAAAGCTTAAATTACTAACCTGCATCATAGTAAAGGTCTTATAATTGAAAACGACATTGATATAGTAAATGAGTTCAATGATAGTTTTGCACGGGTATTCATTGTTGAGGACACTAGTAACTTACCAGTTCTTATTACTAATCCAGCATCGTCTATAACTAATATATATATAACTGAAGCTGATGTTTTGCAAAGCCTAGCTAAGCTCAAAATAAAGAAATTATAGGGCCCAGATGACATCTTACCTAAAGTGTTAAAAGAGATGAGGGATATTATTTGCCGACCCTTAACTTTACTGTTTCAAAAATCCTTATTTGAAGGTGTGGTACCTTCTGATTGGAAGCATGCCAACATAACGCCCATTTTCAAAAAAGGGGATGGAAGTAATTTGTCAAACTATAGGCCAATCAGTCTAACTTGTATAACTGGTAAAGTTATGGAGGCTATAATCAAAGAGAAAATGGTAGATTATCTGGACTCAAAGAACATTTTGAGGGATAGCCAGCATGGATCTAGGAGAGGTAGATCCTGTTTAACAAATCTGTTGGAGTTTATTGAGGAAGCTACTCAGGAAGTTGATGATAAGAAGGCCTATGATGTCATCTACTTAGATTTCCAAAAGGCTTTTGATGTTGTCCCCCACAAGAGGCTCTTACTTAAACTCAAAGCGACAGGTATTTTAGGAACTGTAGCGACCTGGATTGATAACTGGTTAACAGATAGGAAGCAGCGAATAGTTATAAGAGGCACAATGTCACAGTGGGCCTGCGTTCATAGTGGGGGTACTGCAGGGTTCAATTTTAGGACCACTATTGGTCCTAATTTACATAAATGATATAGACACCAATATATACAGTAAACTGGTGAAATTTGCAGATGACACCAAGGTGGCTGGTGTAGCAGATACTGAACTAGCGACTCAACAGCTACAGCGGGATCTTGATTTAATTAGTGACTGAGCCGATACCTGGCAGATGAAATTTAACATAGACAAATGTAAGGTACTCCATGTAGGGAGCAAATATATAAAGTACAGGAATTTTATGGGACCTATTGAAATAAGGGTAGCTGATTATGAGAAAGACTTTGGTGTGTGTGTGTTGATGCTTCCATGTCTCATTCTTGCCAGTGCGGGGAAGCAATAAAAAAGGCCAATAGGATGTTGGGGTATATCTCCAGGTGTGTGGAGTTTAACCCTATGGAGTGCACCAGGGGCCCCTTGCATGGGGGGGCATTTCTTCCCTCTATGGAATAATTACCTTATAACTTCAGATATAAAAGTCACAGACACATGCCTGATACCTAAAATCAAAGTTGACCCCTTTACAATTGATTGTAGGAAGTTCAATAACGAAATGAATAACCTGTGTATAATTTATGGACATGCGAATATAACAAAAACAGCTGGAAAAATACAAAATCTGTCTTTGTGTCTTGGATTTTTGTAAATATTTCAAAAACTACATGATGGAATGGGTCCAATTTTAAAAAGCTGGTTCCCAAACTTGTTTTCTACATGTGTGCCCAATTTCATATCATTTGATGCAGCCCAACAGGTTTTACGGAGGAAAGAGCAAATGGTGCAACTGGGAGCCTTTCCTATCCAAAACCTAACCTAAACTAATCTGAAACCTATCCAAAATGGCAATAGTGTAACTAGCAGTGTTTTTTGGGGTAGCAACTTTCTTTCTAAATGCATTACCACTTATAGGTCATAAGTAACAATTTGTCACACATCATCACCATACATTTGTAGGAAAATCTATATTTTATTCACACGACTTGTGCCAAACTTATCCAAAACCTATCCAAAACCTATCCAAACTGGCCACAGTGTAACTAGCAGTGTTTTTTGGGGTAGCGTCTTTCTTTCGAAATGCATTACCACTTATGGGTCATAAGTAACATTTTGTCACACAACATCACCACACATTTGTAGGAAAATTTATATTTTATTCACACGACTTGTGCCAAACCTATCCAAAACCTATCCAAAATGGCCGCAGTGTAACTAGCAGTGTTTTGGGATAGCGTCTTTCTTTCTAAATGCATTACCACTTATGGGTCATAAGTAACATTTTGTCACACAACATCACCACACATTTGTAGGAAAATCTATATTTTATTCACACGACTTGTGCCAAACCTATCCAAAATGGCCGCAGTGTAACTAGCAGTGTTTTGGGATAGCGTCTTTCTTTCTAAATGCATTACCACTTATGGGTCATAAGAAACATTTTGTTTCTAACCCTAACCCTGCATAACTGTGCCCAAACAAAGCCCGACAAGTGCCCCGCATAACTGTGCCCAAACAAAGCCCGACAAGTGCCCCGCATAACTGTGCCCAAACAAAGCCCGACAAGTGCCCCGCATAACTTTGCCCAAACAAAGCCAACAAGTACCGTACATAATGTTGCCCAAACAAAGCCGACAAGTACTGTACATAACTTTGCTCAAACAAGGCCGACAAGTGCCCCGCGTAACTTTGCCCAAGTGAAAGCCAAAAGCGCTGCATTACTTTGCACACTTCAAAGCTTGACAAAGGCGATGCGGAACTTTTCCCAATGTAATCACAATACAAGTGTTACCAAAGCAAATGTTAATTGTAATTTGCTGAATCACGGAATTATAAAAATCTATAGAATAAAAGAGTAAAATGTAAACTGTAAATAAATGTACTTATGTCGAGCACTGCATCCTCTCCGCGCAAAAAAGCGTCCTCCTCCATCGAATCAATGGATAAAAGCGACACTTTCTTCCCCCGAACCACTCTTCAAAATCATCTTCTGTGCTTTCTCAACAGTGAAAGTCATCCGAGCCATTTTTCTTCAGTCAAAAAAGTTGTTGTCCGAAAATAACTGGGTAAACTCACGGAGACTACGTGTGCAATGCGTACTCGAGACACTCCCACAAATACTGCACCTGCAGAGAATAAGTTGCGCATTCATGTCCTCAGCGTGAAAAACAATGCCCAATCAGCACATCCCATACCATTTTGCAAACCTTAGACACACCTCTATTGGATGAAGCAAATGACACTGTAATTTGATGTTCATGTAAAAAGTTTATTATGGTGAAACATAACCATGGGCAAAAGTTCAGTGCGTAAAAAATAATGTGCTAGCAGGGAAGCAGAGCATATATCTGAAAAAATACTTGACAATGAAGGATTACAGTGATTGATTTATGTACATAAGAGATCAAGCTTTCAAACGAGGGTAACTTTGTCATTTTATTCATTGGTTTTCTTCTAAAACTCCGAAGATAAAAAACATTGCACGAATGTACAGAATGCCGACTGACATTTTTCCGCGATGAGTGAGCAAGCTATTTGAGAGCATTACAGTCATATTTATGGAAAAATGCGTGTTTTGTCTTAATACTGTGACGGTTTATGAAGTATTGGCCGTGAAAGAAATAGTTTGAAGTGCTTAGTTTTCATTTTATTAACACTTATATTTTACTTCCTGACACTCGACCCGTTTAAAGATGGCTACCATGGTCATTTTATTTTTACTTGTTACAAAAAAACCATGGCACAAAAATTGCGCAACTTTCTACAGATATTATCTGAAAGGTTGTTTGTAGTGTAACAAGCCGTTTTTGGTTGATTTGATACATTTGTTTCTTTTATTGAACGTCATTTTTTTTTGTTATTGAAAATTCGGACGTATGCGTCCGAACCACTAGGCGGCGACAGTGAAAGAGTTAAGTTAAGGGAGGTAATGCTAAGATTATACAATTCCTTGGTGAGACCTCACCCAAAATATTGTGTGCAGGTTTGGTCACCATATCTTAAAAAGGACATTGCGGCCTTAGAAAAGGTGCAGCGTACTGCCACAAGAATGATTCCTGGTCTTAGAGGAATGTCATACGAGGAAAGGTTATTTGAGCTAAATCTATTCAGCCTCAAGCAAAGGAGACTGAGGGGGGATATGATCCAGGTCTATAAGAATGATTCCTGGTCTTAGAGGAATGTCATACGAGGAAAGGTTATTTGAGCTAAATCTATTCAGCCTCAAGCAAAGGAGACTGAGGGGGGATATGATCCAGGTCTATAAGATTCTAATGGGTTTGGATGCTGTTCAACCAAATAGTTACTTCAGCATTAGTTCAAGTACAAGAACTTGTGGCCATAGGTGGAAATTAGCAGGAGAACATTTCAAACTGGATTTAAGTAAGCCCTTCTTTACACAGCGTATAGCCAGAGTATGGAATAGTCTTCCTGATAACGTAGTGCAAGCTGAATCCTTGGGTTCCTTTAAGTCAGAGCTAGATAAGATTTTAACAACTCTGAGCTATTAGTTAAGTTCTCCCCAAGCGAGCTCGATGGGCCAAATGGCCTCCTCTCGTTTGTATAGTTCTTATATTCTTAAACAGTTTGAATTGCCGTGAAGCTACAGCTCACAATCACATCCAAACAATTGTCCAACCTGCAACCTTGCCGAGTCCTTCACCCAGTCGACGAGGTCAAGTAGGAGAGTCAGATGCAATGATTCACGATGAGATGGGACGAGATGGGTTACAGGAGGAAGCCTCCGTATGGCAGGGTCCTCCTTTTGCACAGCGCCCGCCGTTGCACACCCCCGAATATCCACCTGTGTAATACAGGTGCTGCGCCCTGAATCCCAGACTGACGCACACGACCTCCCCTTTAGCTCCACTGACTCGAGTGCCTCTCCTCCACAATGCTCCTCAGTCTTAGTGCAGCTTCGGAGTCCTGGATCCCAGAATGGTGCGCGCGGCTTCCACTTTGCACACCCACCGTCAACATTTTGCACACCCACCAGGGAACAGCTGGTAATCAAGAGAATTCCACATGAGGTTAACGAGAGGGCATGGCACACAGGAGGAGCGGCACGATCGGGACCTGACAGAACCCCCCCCCCAAAGGCACACACACTGGGCGCGTACAACCAAACTAGGGGGGGCCGGACAGGACACGACGCAGGACTCAGGAATGTACCAGAAAACACCACCTGGAGGGAAACAAGAGCAAAGACATCAACGGGACACCAGGAACAGCACCGACATGCAAAACAGGCACAAAGAGAATAACTCAAGGTGGAACAAGCAGACGGGGAGCAAACACAGGGGGCACACAGACAGGGGCAACAAAACCAGGGAGTAAAGAGGCGAAGGGCAGGGGAAGCCAGGGAGTCGAAGGGACCCCCTATGACCATGGAGCAGGAGGGACCCCACGTGACCTGGAGGTAGGAGCCAGAGGGGACACTGGAGGAGGCAAGGAGGGAACATTGGAGGGGGCGAGGATGGAGCAGGAGGGACAGCCAGAGGAGGGAGCAGGAACTGCTGCTGGCGACTGCACTGCAACAGCCGGCGAAGGGACCACAGGCGAGGAGCTGTCGCAGAAGGGACTGCAGGACAAGCAATGAGCCGTCGCAGAAGGGACTGCGGGCGAGCGGCGAGCTGTTGCAGGAGGAACTGCAGGCAAGTGGTGAGCGGGAGCAAAGGGGCCCACAGGCGAGTGGCAAGTGGGAGCAAAAGGGCCTGCAGGCGATCGTGGGGGCTGGGTGGATGGGACCCTCACATGGTGTAGGTGACCCCTCCACCTCTGGGATATGGAGAGATGACCTTCCCGTTGATACCGGGGCCGGGATGTCTTTCTGGATAGGGTCCCCGTGGAAGGTCTCAAGGACAGCCCGAGAAGATCCCACTCCAATTCTTCCTCAGAGGATGAGGAAGGGAAGGCAGTGATGAGGCCCAAGTCCTCTGGGGCTTGGCTGGGTCTCTCAGGGATAGAGTCCAGAATTAAGGAGGTTGAAATAGGGATCAAAGTAGGTTCAGGGGGATCAGGGACCTCCTTGGGGATGGGAGCTGGGGGTTCAGGAACTGGAGCAGGAATGGGGGGGGACAGGAGTGGGGACCACCAGGATAGGAACCATGGAGGGCGGAGCGGGAGCCGGCGAGACAGGTGCAGGAGTCACAGGGAAATGATGCGCCTCTGGGGCAGACGCCAAGGGGAGATGATGCGCCTCAGGGGCAGATGCCACCGGGACCTTTCTAGGGAACTTGGAGATCCTAGGCATGGCATCCTTCGTTGACCTGGCTTCTTTAACCCTCTGGGACCAGCGGGACCTGACAGAAATTTCGCCAAACCGTTTAAATAACTCTGCGAGTTTTTGTCATATACACATTTAAAAAACACCCTCAGAAACCTTGGACGGTCTACTTTTCAAATATACATAGGTAGAAACTAAATATATTTTTACAGCTTCGTGATACGAATAGAAAGAACAAGAGTGACTGACTTAAGCGTCTGCGTCTCGAAGCAGCTCTGATCGTCTTCCCACTTGCAAATCGCGCTATTCGCATGATAATAACATGATAATCCGACAGTTAGTATTGGGTAAAGAAATATGTGAATACGCCCATTGTGACCAAAATAAACAAGAGCACGTCTGGGTAGTGTTTACACTGATTGAACATAAGAACATAAGAACATAAGAACTATACAAACGAGAGGAGGCCATTCGGCCCATCGAGCTCGCTTGGGGAGAACTTAACTAATAGCTCAGAGTTGTTAAAATCTTATCTAGCTCTGATTTAAAGGAACCCAAGGATTCAGCTTGCACTACGTTATCAGGAAGACTATTCCATACTCTGACTACACGCTGTGTAATGAAGTGCTTCCTTAAATCCAGTTTGAAATGTTCTCCCGCTAATTTCCACCTATGGCCACGAGTTCTTGTATTTGAACTAATGCTGAAGTAACTATTCGGTTGAACAGCATCCAAACCTGTTAGAATCTTATAGACCTGGATCATGTCCCCCCTCAGTCTCCTTTGCTTGAGGCTGAACAGATTTAGCTCAAATAACCTTTCCTCGTATGACATTCCTCTAAGACCAGGAATCATTCTTGTGGCCCTACGCTGCACCTTTTCTAAGGCCGCTATGTCCTTTTTAAGATATGGTGACCAAACCTGTACACAATATTCTAGGTGAGGTCTCACCAAGGAATTGTATAATCTTAGCATTACCTCCCTTGACTTAAACTCCACACACCTGGAGATGTACCCCAACATCCTATTGGCCTTTTTTATTGCTTCCCCACACTGGCGAGAATGAGACATGGAAGCATCAACATACACACCAAGGTCTTTCTCATAATCAGCTACCTTTATTTCAGTAGGTCCCATAAAATACCTGTACTTTATATTTCTGCTCCCTACATGGAGTACCTTACATTTGTCTATGTTAAATTTCATCTGCCAGGTGTCAGCCCAGTCACTAATTAAATTAAGATCCCGCTGTAGCTGCTGAGCCGCTAGTTCAGTATCTGCTACACCACCCACCTTGGTGTCATCTGCAAATTTCACCAGTTTACTGTATATATTGGTGTCTATATCATTTATGTAAATTAGGAACAAAAGTGGTCCTAAAATTGAACCCTGCGGTACCCCACTATGAACGCAGGCCCACTGTGACATCGAGCCTCTTATAACTACTCGCTGCTTCCTATCCGTTAACCAGTTATCAATCCAAGTCGCTACAGTTCCTAAAATACCTGTCGCTTTGAGTTTAAGTGAGAGCCTCTTGTGGGGAACAACATCAAAAGCCTTTTGGAAATCTAAATAGATGACATCATAGGCCTTCTTATCATCAACTTCCTGAGTAGCTTCCTCAAAAAACTCCAACAGATTTGTTAAACAGGATCTACCTCTCCTAAATCCATGCTGGCTATCCCTCAAAATGTTATTTGAGTCCAGGTAATCTACCATTTTCTCTTTGATTATAGCCTCCATAACTTTACCAGTTATACAAGTTAGACTGATTGGCCTATAGTTTGACAAATTACTTCTATCCCCTTTTTTGAAAATGGGCGTTATGTTGGCATGCTTCCAATCAGAAGGTACCACACCTTCAGATAAGGATTTTTGAAACAGTAATGTTAAGGGTCGGCAAATAATATCCCTCATCTCTTTTAACACTATAGGTAAGATGCCATCAGGGCCCTGTGATTTATTTATTTTGAGCTTAGCTAGGCTTTGCAAAACATCAGCTTCAGTTATATATATATTAGTTATAGACGATGTTGAATTAGTAATAAGAACTGGTAAGTTACTAGTGTCCTCGACAGTGAATACCCGTGCAAAACTATCATTGAACTCATTTACTATGTCAATGTCGTTTTCAATTATAAGACCCTTACTATCCTGCAGATTAGTAATTTCAGCTTTTAGAGCTCTTTTAGAGTTAAAATACTGGAAGAAACTTTTAACGTCATCCTTAGCCTCCAATGCGATCTTCCTTTCGACATTCCTTTTAGCTCGTCTAATGTCATTTTTTAATTCAGCCTGTAGATTTAGATACTCTTGCTTTATTATGTCATCATCAGTTATTTTCCATCTCTGGAACAAAGCCCTTTTCCTCCTTACTTTATACTTTATGTCCCTATTAAACCACCTAGGTTGCAATTTCCTAGATTTATTCTTGCTAGAAACAGGTATGAAGTCCTCTTGTACTTGCAATAATGTGCTTTTAAAAAATTCCCATGCCTTGGGAATTGGGATTGGCTACAATATGGCACACGGATACGAGATATAAACTGAAATACACGAGAAAGATACGCAGTCGACGATGCCCTCGTCCCCAGAGCGTTAATAATAGTCACTGCATCATATTTATCGTTTTCTATATTTATATAGTCACAGCTTTTCATTTTTCATTCCATCTACCAATAAACTGTGAAAGGGATTTTATTGTTGCGTTTCAAACTGCCTTTCCAAAGTGATGGGTGTGGGGTGCAGTGACATTCCAGACTGATGGGCCATTGACAGTATGCAAACTACTACAGGTGTGGGGACACCTATCCCATCAATATTCATTGTGCAGGCCACTGACTTTGAGAAAAAGAGTGTCACTCCAAAGTTCTCACACTTTAGTAATCAAACCACATAAAAATTCAGAATGTCTCTTTCACCTATGTGTAGTCAACCCCTGTGTCTATAAGCTTCAGAGCTCAAAAGTCTTGGCTAGAATTGTCTATAATGTGATTTTTTACAATTTCTCAGCATGTCTGAAAATAGGTTTTTGAAAAGTATATGTTTAAAGTTGATTTTAACAAAAAATAGAATAATAACATTCTAAGTGGTCTCAGATTATTGGTGCTGAGTTTGTGCTGAATAAAAGCAAATGTAACACTTTGGGATAAATGTTTTTAGATAGGTGAAATATTTAAAAATGTCAGACTACCCCAAAAATGGAAAAGAGGTCTCAGACCCCAGAGGGTTAAATGTCAGGTCCCACCAAACATGAACTCTCCTAGTGGTTTGGTGTTGCTTGAGGTGGATGAAAGGACTCAGTCAATGGAACAACTGGAAGTAGGGTCTGGATTACAGGAAACTCAGAACCCCACGTCATGATTGCCATTGGTAACACCACCAAACACGACATTCTTTTACCACGAAAGACCACTCTGGGTACCTTGCAACACATTGAAAGGATTGTGGATGCTAGTCCTCCAGATGAACTGACACCAGCTGCCACTATTCAGGAGAACACCCCTCAACAAGCAGAACCATCCCTGTGGCATCTACCTGTAGACCTCAGTCACCTGGGGCCTCATGTATAACAACGTGCGTAGAATTCACACGAAAACATGGCGTTCCGGACAAAACTAGGAATGTGCGTAAGCAAGAAAAAATCCAGATGCATAAAACTGTGCGTAAGCACAGATCTACGCACATTCCCTTTATAAATCCCAATGAGCGTGAAATTTTACGTACGTGAACGAGCCCACAGCCACTCCCCCGACCCGCCCATATTTATGTGTATTTGCATATGTAAATCTGTATAAATGCCCGCTTTGTTCTATGTTTTTCTTAAACAACAATGGACAAACCACGAGGGAAAAAGAAGTATTTTTGCGAGTGTGAAGTAGAGGTCATGTTAACAGAAATCGAGAAAAGAAAAGTGATATTATTTGGTGGTATAAGTGGCATCAGCAATAAACGAAAGTTGACGGAGTGGCACAGCGTGGCGGAGTCAGTTAAAAGTGTTGGTTCCAAAATTCGCACGGTGGCCGAAATTAAAAAGAAGTGGTCGGACATTAAAATCGACGTGAAAAAACGAGCGGCCGCTCACCGTAAGAGTCTTAACAGCACAGGTGGAGGTAGCGGAATTCCCGGTCTCACACCCTTTGAGCAACTAGTTGCTGCGATGATTGGGGACACACTTTTATCGGGTGAGGGGGACGTTGATGTCATCGCGGGTGAGTTTTTCTTGTACCATACTTCTTTGAATTACTTGCATGTTTATGAATAACACGTAGGGCGCAGATGCGGTGTTACTTTCGTTTATTCTGTTTGTTTATTCTTACAGACAACAGTACAAGAGGTGCCCTCAATGCATTAATAGAGTACATTAATAGAGGGAAAGTGCTTTCTATTTACATAAGCAAATTCGTTCTCTGAAGGTGACTTAATAGCAATGTGCGCGCAGTCGATAGCTTTGTCTACGTTGGGAAAACCGGACATCGCTGCAAATTGCACTTTAATATTTGCCTGTTCAACCACAGTGTAAGGAAATTTTATATATCTGGGCAAGGGCGTAACTTTGGCTGGAACATTGGGGGGGGGGGGGGGGGTGGAAGTCTCCACCCATGACAGGGGAAACATGATTATTGGGGGGAGGTGGTCATGACCCCCCTGGAAATTACGCCCATGTATCTGGGTGACAAGCAGATTTTGCCGTCCCATACAACACCGGCATGGCGCGACTCAGTGTTGACTGAGAAATACCCGATCAGTCCGCAAGTTCTCGCTGAAAAGCACCTGTGGCTAAGAACCCGCGAGTGGACAGAACTTGTAAAGGAACAGGTAGCCTATAGCGCAATTCCTCATCGTCTGCTTTTGTAATGCTGGCCCCAGTTTAGCACACAGCTCCAAAAGGATTGCTCTTGGAAATCTGAATCGACTTAGAAGCCAGTCATCATCATGGGCCAGGAAATCAGTATATGATCCCTGAATACGAGCTCTATTCTGACTCTTCCATTTGCAATGTCCTCTAACAATGCAAGAGCAGCCATGGTTGGAATATTTTTTGTCTTTCCCTGCACCGTTTTATTGTCACAGATTGATTACGATCAGGTGACCGATGGCCAAATAATTTCGGTGTATTTCATGCAGACCGCGTCATGAATGCGAGTCTGACACAGTGAAACTGCAGTAGCACTCTTTTGCCAGTAGGTGCCTCCATTTTGCCAAATCGAGCAGAAACTTGCGTACGCCTTGTCTGGGGTTGCCGTGAGAATGTGCGTGGCGGTACGCCAAGTTTAGTTTTTATACATCTCGACGTGAGCGTGGAAACGGGCGTGCGCAACATTTTCGTGCGTAAGCACCGTTTATACATGAGGCCCCTGGAGGAGGAACAACAGGAGGTGGTCAAAAGAATGCTATATGAAGAGTCCAAGGCTTTTGCAAGGGATGGAAATGACATTGTATGTAATCCTAACCTACAAATGGTTATAAATTTAACAGATGACATACCCATGCAGAGAGCATATGCTTCCATACCGAAACCATTAGTGAAAGAGGTCAAAGAGTACATACAGGACCTCCTTGTGAAGGGATGGATAGTGAAATCTAAATCCTCCTACTCTGCTCCTGTGGTGTGTGTGCGGAAGAAAGACGGCACCCTGCGTCTCTGCATAAACTATTGGCTGTTAAATAAGAAAACTGTACCTGACAGACACCCACTACCTCGAATCAGGGACCTGCTGGACACTTTAGGTGGATTCTCATGGTTTAGCATCCTCGACCAGGGTAAAGCTTACCACCAGGGCTTCATAGTGGAAGACTCGCGTCATTTCACTGCCTTCATCACATCATGGGGACTGAATGAGTGGGTCCGAATCCCTTTTGGTCTGCACCAGCAGCTTTCCAGAGAAGTATGGAGGAGATGTTGAACTCTCTGAGAGACGAGTGTTGTATCTCCTACCTGGATGACATTTTGTGCTATTCAGGATCATTTAATAATCATGTAGAGGTGATCCGCAAAGTGCTCCAAGCCTTACAGCAGTATGGGGTAAAGCTCCGACCTGAAAAGTGTGAAATGTTCAGGCAAGAGGTTCGTTATGTTGGATGCCTGGTCTCTGCTGAGGGGATTAGGGTTGATCCTAAAGACTTGGAGGCTGTGTGGGCACTGAAGGGCAAAACACCGCAGACAGTAGGTGATGTGAGAAGAATTCTGGGTTTCCTGAGTTATTTTTGATAATATATTCAGGACTTTTCTAAAACAGCAAAGCCATTGTACGAGTTACTCCAAGGGAAACCGGTAACACATCAAGCGTCTCCCCGTCAGGGTAAAAAGAAAAGCCCACAGTTGTCATCCCGGCACCCGATTGAGTGGACAGATGAACATCAGAGCGCACTTGAGGGATTAGTGGATCTGCTAACCCATCCTCCAGTTCTACCATACCCAAACATTGACATGCCGTTTGTTCTACACACGGATGCATCAGAACAAGGTCTTAGGAGTAGTTCTGTACCAGGAACAGGACGGAAAGCTGTGGGTCATCCCCCCTCCTGGACCTTGCGATCTTCCTCAACGACTCCCTGATCCGTCCTTCGGTTAATGCTCGCAACCTTGGGGTTACCATGGACAATCGTCTGTCCTTTTCCTCACATATCGCCAACGTTTCCCGCTCTTGTCGGTTTCTCCTGTTTAATATCAGAAGGATACGTCCATTTCTTTCCACACAGGCTACCCAGATAGCGGGTACCTAGCGGGTTTACCACTGAGCGTCATTCGTCCCCTCCAACTGATTCAGAATGCAGCTGCTCAACTTGTTTTCAACCTTCCCAAGTTCTCCCACACCACTCCTTTGCTGCGCTCCCTACACTGGCTTCCTGTGGCTGCCCGCATCAGATTCAAAACACTGATGCTCGCATACAAAGCCAAAAATGATCTGGCTCCATCCTACCTAAAAGACCTCATCACACCCTGCACTGCACCACGATCTCTCCGATCCTCCAGCATTGCACGACTGGTCCCACCACCCCTCAAGGCACAAGGAAGACACACCTCTCGGCTCTTCTCTGTTCTGGCACCAAGTTGGTGGAATGAACTCCCCCTAGATGTCCGAACAGCTGAGTCACGAGTATTAGATCGATGGTATTCATAGCCTTGGTTTTATTGAGCTAGTATCATGAAAAATTCATTGCAGAGTCTTAAAGCACTTATGTAAATCGCTCTGGCTAAGGGCGTCTGCTAAATGCTGTAAATGTAAATGTAAATGGGTCATTGGGTATGGATCACGAACTCTGACTCCCGCAGAAAGAAACTACCATCTGCATAGTGGCAAGTTGGAGTTCCTTGCCCTAAAGTGGGCAGTGTGTGAGAAGTTTAGAGATTACCTCTTCTGTGCTCCACACTTCACTTTCTACACTGACAACAACCCCCTCACTTGCATCATGAGCACAGCCAAACTGAACGCAGTTGGACATCGATGGGTGGGAGAATTGTCAGACTTCCACTTCAGTATCAAGTATAGGCCTGGCAAAGTAAACACTGATGCAGATACTCTGTCCCGACTCCCCCTTGACACTGACCGCTACATGTCCACTTGCACAGAGCATTTGACACTAGGGCTGGGTATCGAGTTTGATACTTTTTAAGCACTGACCGAATCGTCTCAATAGTATCGAGTATCGAAAAAACCTTTTTCGTTCGGTACCAAATTTCGATACCTAAGGGCATAATCTTGTCAACGTCAGTGAGCTAGAAAATGTGCGGCATCCTTAACGTGCCCGGATCAAATGCTGGTGATTGGCTGCGGCGAGGCTGCCTTGAAAATCAATAGGTGCGTTCGACTTCATGCTGCGGCGCAAGAAATCGGCTGCCGCCTTACAAAACAATGCATTCTGGTAAGATCATTTGTCCGACTTTGATCGGCGCTGCAGCCGCCTTTCGATCACATGTGCCATCAAAGTACCGTGAGAGCAAAACAAGAGCAGTCGCAGAGGTAAGGCACTGCAGTTGCTCAAAATCGGCTGCGAGAGCCTTGCTGATGACACACTTTATTCTCATTGGTCAGATTATGTGACGACAAGCACGACGTGTGCTGCGTGTTTTTTCTTAAAAAAGTTCCTGTATGTAATCAATCTTTATATCGAATATCTGATATTCAAACAAAACTATAATGACACAGCATGTTCATCTTAAGGAATTATACGCAAACAATGCGCTAAAAACATACAAAAAAAATTGTACATGTGTAAAAGTAATATTTAAATAACACTGTATGGCTGTCCATAAAGATTTTCATGCAAAAACATGGGAATTTCAATCGCATCCACTTCTTCCGCTACGATCAAGGCAAAAATCGCTTGGTCTGCCATAATGAAGTTGATTCAGCACACTACGGAAACCTACAAGTGTCCGACCCGACGGCCGTCTCTTTACTCCTCCCCTGACCGCAAGGGACTGCTCTTGCCAGCCGGTGGCAGGCTAGTGTAGTGCATCTCGAACGCAACTAATAGTTTACGGCGGTTACGCCTACTCGCCCAGAGCTTGTCTAATGTGAGGCTAAAATGTACACTACACTTTAACTCTTTCATTGTCGCCGCCTAGTGGTTCGGACGCATACGTCCGAATTTTCAATAACAGAAAAAAATGACGTTCAATAAAAGAAACAAATGTATCAAATCAACCAAAAACGGCTTGTTACACTACAAAAAACCTTTCAGATAATATCTGTAGAAAGTTGCGCAATTTTTGTGCCATGGTTTTTTTGTAACAAGTAAAAATAAAATGACCATGGTAGCCATCTTTAAACGGGTCGAGTGTCAGGAAGTAAAATATAAGTGTTAATAAAATGAAAACTAAGCACTTCAAACTATTTCTTTCACGGCCAATAATTCATAAACCGTCACAGTATTAAGACAAAACACGCATTTTTCCATAAATATGACTGTAATGCTCTCAAATAGCTTGCTCACTCAACGCGGAAAAATGTCAGTCGGCATTCTGTACATTCGTGCAATGTTTATTATCTTCGGAGTTTTAGAAGAAAACCAATGAATAAAATGACAAAGTTACCCTCGTTTGAAAGCTTGATCTCTTATGTACATAAATCAATCACTGTAATCCTTCATTGTCAAGTATTTTTTCAGATATATGCTCTGCTTCCCTGCTAGCACATTATGTTTTACGCACTGAACCTTTGCCCATGGTTATGTTTCACCATAATAAACTTTTTACATGAACATCAAATTACAGTGTCATTTGCTTCATCCAATAGAGGTGTGTCTAAGGTTTGCAAAATGGTATGGGATGTGCTGATTGGGCATTGTTTTTCGCGCTGGGGACATGAATGCGCAACTTATTATCTGCAGGTGCAGTATTTGTGGGAGTGTCTCGAGTACGCATTACGCACGTAGTCTACGTGAGTTTACCCAGTTATTTTCGGACAACAACTTTTTTGACTGAAGAAAAATGGCTCGGATGACTTTCACTGTTGAGAAAGCACAGAAGATGATTTTGAAGAGTGGTTCGGGGGAAGAAAGTGTCGCTTTTATCCATTGATTCGATGGAGGAGGACGCTTTTTTGCGCGGAGAGGATGCAACGCTCGACATAAGTACATTTATTTACAGTTTACATTTTACTCTTTTATTCTATAGATTTTTATAATTCCGTGATTCAGCAAATTACAATTAACATTTGCTTTGGTAACATTGTATTGTGTTACATTGGGAAAAGTTCCGCATTGCCTTTGTCAAGCTTTGAAGTGTTCAAAGTAATGCAGCGCTTTTGGCTTTCACTTGGGCAAAGTTACGCGGGGCTCTGTTTGGGCAAAGTTATGCGGGGCACTTGTCGGCCTTGTTTGAGCAAAGTTATGTACAGTACTTGTCGGCTTTGTTTGGGCAACATTATGTACGGTACTTGTCGGCTTTGTTTGGGCAAAGTTATGCGGGGCACTTGTCGGCTTTGTTTGGGCAAAGTTATGCGGGGCACTTGTCGGGCTTTGTTTGGGCACAGTTATGTGGGGCACTTGTCGGGCTTTGTTTGGGCACAGTTATGCGGGGCACTTGTCGGGCTTTGTTTGGGCACAGTTATGCAGGGTTAGGGTTAGAAACAAAATGTTTCTTATGACCCATAAGTGGTAATGCATATTAGAAAGAAAGACGCTATCCCAAAACACTGCTAGTTACACTGCGGCCATTTTGGATAGGTTTTGGATAGGTTTGGCACAAGTCGTGTGAATAAAATATAGATTTTCCTACAAATGTGTGGTGATTTTGTGTGACAAAATGTTACTTATGACCCATAAGTGGTAATGCATTTAGAAAGAAAGACGCTACCCCAAAAAACACTGCTAGTTACACTGTGGCCAGTTTGGATAGGTTTTGGATAGGTTTTGGATAAGTTTGGCACAAGTCGTGTGAATAAAATATAGATTTTCCTACAAATGTGTGGTGATTTTGTGTGACAAAATGTTACTTATGACCCATAAGTGGTAATGCATTTAGAAAGAAAGACGCTACCCCAAAAAACACTGCTAGTTACACTGTGGCCAGTTTGGATAGGTTTTGGATAAGTTTGGCACAAGTCGTGTGAATAAAATATAGATTTTCATACAAATGTGTGGTGATGATGTGTGACAAATTGTTACTTATGACCTATAAGTGGTAATGCATTTAGAAAGAAAGTTGCTACCCCAAAAAACACTGCTAGTTACACTATTGCCATTTTGGATAAGTTTCAGATTAGTTTAGGTTAGGTTTTGGATAGGAAAAGCTCCCAGTTGCACCATTTGCTCTTTCCTCCGTAAAACCTGTTGGGCTGCATCAAATGATATGAAATTGGGCACACATGTAGAAAACAAGTTTGGGAACCAGATTTTTAAAATTGGACCTATTCCATCATGTAGTTTTTGAAATATTTGCAAAAATCCAAGACACAAAGACAGATTTTGTATTTTTCCAGCTGTTTTTGTTATATTCGCATGTCCATAAATTATACACAGGTTATTCATTTCGTTATTGAACTTCCTACAATCAATTGTAAAGGGGTCAACTTTGATTTTAGGTATCAGGCATGTGTCTGTGACTTTTATATCTGAAGTTATAAGGTAATTATTCCAAAGAGGGAAGAAATGCCCCCCCATGCAAGGGGCCCCTGGTGCACTCCATAGAGTTAAAGCATAGCATAAATTTAACGCAATCGATGTTTAAGTGATCAAAAGTATGGCTACATTATGCCAAGATTGACGGCAACAGCGTGCGATGCAATATTTGTCCAAGACTGGCAACACGTCAAATATGATAAAACACCTGAAAGGACACGGAATTAATTAATGAGTACATAAGAACATAAGAAATTTACAAACGAGAGGAGGCCATTCGGCCCATCAAGCTCGTTTGGGGAGAACTTAGCTAATATCTCAGAGTTGTTAAAATCTTATCTAGCTCTGATTTAAAGGAACCCATGGTTTTAGCTTCCACTACAATAGCAGGAAGACTATTCCATACTCTGACTACACGCTGTGTAAAGAAGTGCTTCCTCAAATTTGTTTTAAAATGTTCTCCCGCTAATTTCCACTTATGGCCACGAGTTCTAGTATTTAGACTAATATTGAAATAGTCATTTGGCTGAACAGCATCCAGACCCGTTAGAATCTTATAGACCTGAATCATATCCCCCCTTAGTCTCCTTTGCTCAAGGCTGAACAGATTCAGTTCCGCTAACCTCTCCTCGTAAGACATTCCTCTAAGACCAGGAATCAAGAAAGAAAGTTGCTCCGTGTTTGACTGCAAGAAGATCACGCCGGTGCAGTCATCATCATCCTCTCAGTATTTTCCTGACTCAGGGCCTCCAACAACATGCCCACCACAAGCGTCGTCCTCCGTGACTGATGAGGATAACGACGCGATGGCTGGGGCTCAGACAGGTAAACAGACATACAAAATCAGCTAACTTTTATCGCTTCATTCTTGTGCACCATTAAAGTTAAGTTTAAGTTTGTGCAGGGTCAATTTATTAATCCTTTTTCGGACCTAACGTACGCTGTGTAACGTTATGCACTGTTTCGATGACTTTAAATACCTAGCTAAGTTGACACTAAAATGCTTTAAGGTTAACAGTAAATGATGAAGTTTACCTCACATTAAACTTCTTATTTAAATGTCCTTATCCTTGGCTGCATTAACAGTTTAGCTTTCATGTTTTCTTCACATTAATGTTATAGTCTCTGCTCGTGCTGACCCTGGAATTAGGAGACCATCAAGTGATAATCCATTTACACTGGCAGAAAAAGTAAAAATGAAGAAAGGAAAGATGAATGCCACAGGGCCGTTACAAATTTTATTGTTAAAGGTTTGCTGCCTTTTTCTACTGTGGAGGCTTCATGGTGGAGGTAAGTACAGTAAGCTGTAAATTATGTTGTAATATTACCATTAAGGCTGTTGGCCAGGTTTGTAGGTAGTCTTAACCTAGATCATTTTAAAAACTTTTTATAGTAAGCAACAATGATAAAATAATGCTAATTGAACTTTTTTGTGTTGATGATGTCAACTATAGGGAGATGATAAGCACCTAAAACCCCAGATATCAGTCCCCCAGCCGAGACATGAAAAAAGGTTATGTGGTACATTGGGAGGAGCTTAAAGCTCTCTCCCATCTATGACGTCATAAGCGAGATGTGGGCGTATCCTTTGTTCTGATTGGTCGGGGGGAGGGGGTTTTGGCCAAATGGTACCATACATGCTTATGCCACGTGTTGCCGATAGGGGGTCGTGTGGTTTGGTGGTTGTTAAACTTTAATAGAATAAAAATACATTACATGTATTTTATTAATGTGTTATTTTTAATAACGTTTTAAGGAATAATAAAACATATAGCAGGATGAACATAAGCTAGGGCAAAACTTTAGTGTTATTTAAAAGAAAGAAAGAAAAGCAGATGGAATTTAAACAAGTAGAGACATGCCCCGAGCGAAACACCGTAATTTAAACAAACGACACAAGTCCCAAACTTTAACTTTTTAAAAGAAAGAAAGAAAAGCAGACAGAATTTAAACAAGTAGAGACATACCCGAGTGAAACAAGCACAAAAGAGCAAATGCGAAACAAGCACAAACATTTTAAACCCATTACATTTAACCAACGTGTTTAAAAAAGAAGAAGAAAAACTTTTAGCGATATTTACCAGTGTTAGGTTGAAGAAAACATTTATCTAGCAAACATTTTAGCCCCGCAGCTCGGCCATGTGCTGCCGACCTGTTCAAACTTCCGCGTGAAATGGTCGATCGCTGGGGGAAGGGGAGGGGCGTAAACACGTTAAAAATGGCGACGGCTGAACCAATGGACGTATGTCCGCGTGGGTTCGAACCCCACCCCAGGTAAACCCTTTTCTGGGCGGTAGTGCCTAGCCGCTGGTAATCCTTGTTAAAATGAGTGCATGCTCTCTCTCACTTGCTCTCCACGTACAGTAGAGACACTTAAATAGCCGCGCCGCTGTGAAATCTGTGGCAAAAATGGCGACCGATGGACAAATTGTTTCCGATCTCTTACAGACAGAGCTTGCAATGAGTTTGACGACGACACCTACCCATAACTTGGTACTACTAACTACTAACTACTAACCGACTTGGGCTCCACGCAAGCCGCCAAGACAGCGCAAGCACGGAGCGCTGTGCAGCATATTCTTGCATAAAGAATGTATCTGTATAAAACTCGAGAAAAAATTTTGAACAAAGTGTGGTCGGCCCACTTCTGGTGATGACGACCAATGAGATGAGAGAAGACCATGTTGAAAACGTATTAAAACCCCGCCATCCTGTGAGCAAGCACTCACGATGAGACACATCTCCCAGCAAGCAATGGCGAGCGAACTGACATCTCCTGAAGCTGCCCTACTGGAGCCTGCACCGCCTTCTGGCCTGCGATTCCCATCATGGCCTCGGGCATCAACTTTTGAACTGCGACTGGACACCCCGCCACAGCTTCCTCAGCTCTTGCAGCAGTGGCCCCTGCCGCCACCACCTCCTTCTAGCCCGGCGAGCGAACTGACATCTCCTGAAGCCGCCCTACTGGAGCCTGCACCGCCTTCTGGCCTGCGATTCCCATCATGGCCTCGGGCATCAACTTTTGAACTGCGACTGGACACCCCGCCAAAGCTTCCTCAGCTCTTGCAGCAGTGGCCCCTGCCGCCACCACCTCCTTCTAGCCCGACCTGGGCTATGTGGCCGGGGTCATAACAGCAACCTCCGCAGGAGACCTCCAACCTAATGGACACATCGAGGCCCCCTGCCCCGACGATGGATGAGCTCAGCGATCGTTTTGCGGGACTGTCATTATCTGAAGATGCTGTGGATGGGAGCATCACCGACTCTGCCATGAAGATAATCAAAGGATCACTGGCCTGTATTCTGGACCAGATCATCGAAGATGACATGCAGGAGAATTGTGTTGGGTGCTCTGGGAATCACCCGAGCCAGCGGAGGCACACGTGCCTCTATGAACCTGAAGCGTTTTATTTCTTTAACAATTTTGAAAAGCTGATGAAAAAACTGTATAGACCATGGTTTAAATATATTATCACAAAAGCGGTCGCGATGTTTCACCCTCACCCCCGACCTGTCAAAGTCCAAGGTGCAGTCGAGGCAGTAATTTCTGAACTTAAAACCGAAATTAATGTACGGGAAAAATTACGCGAGCTGAAACGTGATGTTGAAGGGAAAGATTATGAGTGTGCTGTAGATGGGGCAATTAGTGATTTCTGGGATATGCACAAGTTCGAGCAGACTCTGGCTGGGGTGTAAACGTCTGTCAAAATGTGATTGGATGGCAATTTTTACATGCTTTTCTAAATAAAATGAGTTGAGTCATGAAAACATTGTGTCATTATTGCTAGAGGTTCACGATGGATAACAAGCACTTGAAACGATTCTATTATACGCCATCAAACCCTGGGTCATTTGGTGGTGTCGATAGATTATACAGGTCACAGATAAATGATCAAAGTGGACATACTGTGGATAAAAAGCAAGTTGCGACATGGCTGTCTGGTGAAGATGCATACACATTACATAAACCGATCAGATTTAACTTTAAAAGGAATAGAGTCTTTGTGACTAATATCGATTCTCAATGGCAAGCTGACTTGGTGGATATGTCGGCTTACGCGGACCAGAATGATGATTTTAAATACATGTTGACGTGCATAGATATTCTATCAAAATACGCATGGGTGCGCTGCCTTAAAAGCAAGACAGGTGCAGAGGTAAAGAAAGTGTTTGAAAACATTCTCTCTGAAGGCCGGATACCCAAAAAGCTACAAACCGATTGAGGGACAGAGTTTAACACATCGTTTCATAAGCTTACGGAGAAACACGGGATAATACATTTCGCAATCGGTAATGATGTTAAGGCATCCATAGTAGAAAGATTTAACTGCACTTTAAAGACACGAATGTGGCGCTATTTTACGGCTTATAATACAAGAAGGTATGTGGACATTGTACAAGATCTGGCGAGTGCTTACAATAACACCTGCCATAGCACCATTAAAATGAAGCCGGTTGAGGTGAATACGGAGAATGCCGGACAGGTTTTCAACAACATATATGGCTTGATGCCTGGTGCAGCTGAAAAGCGTCGTTATAAGTTTAACATTGGTGATGTGGTCAGGGTATCGAAAGTGTTGATTGATAAATGATGACAACGAGTTGTAACCAAAATATGAGAAACTTTACTCACTCCACTTGAACAAAACCTACCAGTCCCCCCAAACAACTTCTCTCTCTCTCTCCCCATCACGCCACGCATGCGCATTCCCACTTAACAAACTCCCACCTTTTTTTAATAAACATGGATTCCTTATGTACATAGAACAGTTTCATAACCAGAATTTTAAATCAAGATATCTGCATCAATATTCAAAGAGTCCATTAGGTTTGATGTTTTGTGTTACTTATTCTTTAAGGTGCCATTCACCTTCACTGAAGGCTTTCAATAGAGGGAGTGCTGACGTTCCTTTCTTTGTCAAACAATCAGCAAGCTGATCTTTTGTTGCAGACCACATGATGTGATGGATGATTCCAGACTGAATGAGCTCCTTAACATTGCTGATTTCAAGGCGTAGTCTCTTTTCTTTGACAGGTTTGGTTGACCTGACAGCATCCAGCAGTGAGTGATTGTCAGTTATACATACAATCGGTAAACCTCTGTGCTTGCAGTCACCTACTGTGAGTTCTGAGTACAGTGTGGCCAAAAATATTGCATTGTCAATGCCATCTGCAAGGGCCAGTGTCTCTCCTGCCAAAGTGCTTCTCACAACCCTTCTTATCCTTTTTGACTGCCAACATATGGGTGAGAATTTTCCATTCTCTCCCATGAGCATGATTAGATGTCCACCCTGAGTGCCCCCATCAGGAAGGTTGCCCATTGACGAATCACTGAACACTACCAGCTGTAATGAGTTGTCTTTGCCTAAGTGCTGGAATTTTAAGGTCACCTCTTCGGATTTGAGCTTCCTGATTAGTTTATTTGTAGAGAGAAGAGTTTGAACAGTAGCATCTTTGGTACTGGATGCCAAGATGGACACATCACACATTACATCTGGCCGTGTTTGTCTCGCCACCCATAGTATTTGTCCTATCTTTGATCGCAGCATGTCAGTTTCTTGGTCTGTTAGCGGAGCGTCTCGCTCAACAGCTCTAGCTGGGTGCACTGGAATGGGCTCCAGATTCTTAATGTACGAACTCTGTTGTACCTGTATCATGTCATTCATGGAGTAGAACTCCATTCCAATGTAGCTTAAGGTGTTGTGCTCTTCCCATCCAACATGGAAAGCTGCTTTTAACCGTGGTATGATTGTTGTGGAGAACATTTCGGAACCCCCCCAGATAAAATCATCCACATGGCAACCTAGTACTCCCATTACATGAGAGGAGTCATCTAACCAGTAGAAGACTGCTGGATCAACTTGTGACACAACAGCTCCCAAGTGACTCCCATAGTGTCTTTTACTGTATTGTACCAATAAAGAGAAGCATCTGCTAGTCCGTAAACACACTTCTTTAGTCTCCACAGAATTCCTTGCTTCTGAGCCTCTGGTGGTGGACGAATATAGATGTTTCGGGTCAATTCTTTCCCTTGCAGAAATGCTGCTTTAATGTCCATAGAATTTAGTTGCCATTTCTTTTGACATATGATAGCCATAATCATTCTTAGAGACTCTGAGGCACATGTTGGGGAGTCTTTTGGCAGTTCCTGAATGTGCATTTCTTCAAAGCCTCTAGCGCAGGGGTGCCCAAACATTTTCCCTTAGTGGGCCAAAATGAAAATCTATTGGAGGACCGCGGGCCAAATGTAATATTTTACACAAAATACAAACACTAATAGTAAAGTAAAGTACTTTTATTTATCAAACAGTTATCTAACCTTCCTTTCTGTGTAAATAATAGAGATGGGCGATCCACGTTTTTTCAGTTCCGATCCGATTTCGATACACAACTGCCGATACCGATACAGATTCCGATACAAGAGCTCTTTTTACTTTGTTATACTTTACATATTATTTTTTTTAAGCTAGTAAATACAGATGGAAAAAATGTATGAGAAAAAATATTTAATTAGGCTACTACAAACATACATAACATACTGTTCCACTTCATTTGTTTTAAGCGTTTTTGAGGCATTTGCAGTTCAATATGAATATCTTCAAAGCAAATATACAAAAGTGGCGAATGCTTAAAATTTTAACAGTTTTTCTCCCATTGGCATCAGCGCAGTTACACTTTTGTTGCGATGGCAGCCCCTCTTGTATCACAAGCAACGAGTTCGCAAAACAGTCCAATTAAGTTAGCGACTCCCAAATCATCCATTGCTTTGTTTTGTCTCGCAGTTGGGATTTTCCATTAAACGCTATTCCCACCTCAAAACCTTATTTTACATAGATTGCAAAACGCTGTGCTTCCGGTTTCTGTTAAAAGCCTAAAATACTCCCAGATCGTCACGTCTTATCTTACGCTCCTCGTACTGCGAAGGGTATGCGCATGACCTCACAGCAGGCGGAAGTCACTGTACTCACCCACTGAGTAGCAAAAAAGACTTAGGGGCAGTGATAGCGTTCGATTTGAATTCCGCAAAAACACACATGTAAAATGGGAAAGAGCTGTCGTGCGATTGATTGCCAAAAACTAAATAAGTAAGTATAGGACGTGGATTGGTCACGCATGGCCGATTCCCGATCCGTCAAATACTGTAGGTCTGGATCGGCGCCGATACCGATCCGAATATCGGTATCGGTGCATCTCTAGTAAATAACATTAAACAAAATAAGTCATATATAGGCATTTAGAGCACGTCTAAACTTTTGTAATCACATGTAGTGCAAAATGTCAAAGAGTGCATGTCCAACAGCAACACAACAGTAGCAACAATATAAGGAAAGACTCATGGGACTTTTTGCAAATTGTTAAAATATGACTATTTAAGAAGTGTGGAAATGTACATATGTGCACACTGCACAGATATTCTCTACAATACCCTTATAGTTGCTTGTATTTCAATTTTAGTCTTAGATATTTCAAATGTAATCAAAGCACCACGAGTGAGGACTGTATAATATACAGTCGAACCCACTTATCTCGACTTCGACCAGAGCATGTGAGCGGAGCGTGAGCGAGGAGCGGAGTGGGCGGAATTTGGTCAGAGCGCGGAGCGGTTTTTTAATTAAGGCTGGAGCGGTCGCTTTGTCTCGCTCCAATTTCGCTCCGATACCGCTCACAGTACAATTCTGAGGCGTGCCCAAATCTACCCAGAATTCATCTGTACAATTATCAAGACTGTTACACAAATTGGCCGAGATGGAATTCGCAAAGTATTTCACAAAGGAAACTGATAAATCATACAAGTGTACTATTCTTATCAAACGTACAGATGACAAGAATGTACAGCAAGAACAACAATGTGGTGAAACTGTTTCAGTGAGTAAAGATTCACTTTGGAATCACTTTTCTCAGAAACATGAGTGTGCTACGCGAACAAGCGGAAGCCAGAGCAAAACGCGTGCAAGTTTTATATGGTTGTAGCATATCAAGTCTACAAAGTAAATTAAAGTATAAAAGCCTATAAAGTAAATTAAAGTATAACAGCCTATAAAGTAAATATTGGTAATCAAATAAATTCGTTTTGTCATTCAAAGTAGGTCTAATAAGATTTTTTTTAATTTCACGTAACGTAAAATTTTATTTTAGAGACGTGCTGCATCAACAGAAAAAAATTGAGGAATTTAAAACGTGTCTGTATATTCTTTAGGCTATTAAACCCACTGATTCCTTTATTTTTAAGCCTATTTTTGTGTGGAATGCCATTTCCAAACCTGTCCGTTGTTGCCGATAGGTTGCTTAAAAATAAATATTTTCTGTTCTGACTGACAATGTTGCCGTTGCTCATATTTCTTTATGACATAAGGCTTCGGTTTTAGGTGACATTTGTTAGGCATGCAGATTATTTGTCCCTCTTTTAAATTGGAGCGAGCGTGGAGCGATTTGACTGGAGCGGGAGGACATTTTAGTGGAGCGGTGTTGAGCGGAGCGGCTTAGTGCGAATTAGAGCGGAGGAGCGGGCGGATCCAACAGCCTTGTGAGCGAGGAGCGGAAATTCTCACCGCTCCGCTCCGCTCACATGCTCTGACCTCGACTAACTCGCCAACCCTATTAAGTCGACGTTTTTGAAGTGGAACCGCCAAATTCCCTTATTGCAATAGCATTTCTCATCGGTTATGTCGATTCTTTTATGTCGCCGAACCCTAATATCTCCAGCACGAAAGAGGGCCAAAATCGCCACTTAACATCGGTTATCTCGATCCCCGTGACTAATCGCCGGCTTTTTAAAATGTATCACAAGTGCTAAACAGCGCGTATTCAAATCGCATTCGCATGGTAATTCGATCGCTGAACAACGCAGGTGAAACGCGATCTAGGTAAATCCCCATCAAAACCAAAGCCAAGCATATCTGCATGCGGCAATGACAACGAACACGAAGAAGATGCGGACGAAGATTTGGAGCCAATTCCCTCTGCCGGTGAGGTGATAGAAATGCTACAAAAAATTCGACAGTATGGTTCTTTTGTAGGGGATGGACTGTTTTAGACAGCATAAATAATATCGAAGCATTTGTTTTCAAGCAGACTGTTAAAGGCAAAAAGCAACAAAGCATTTTAGACTTTGTAAAGAAACCATATTAACTGCGTGTACGATAGCCTACATTTCAGAGCTGTCAGAGCGAAATTACTTGTGAATGTAATTTTGACACTGCAGATTTGCTTTTTGTAACAACGGACTACACCCCGCAGGTTTTTTTGTGATTTTGTGAGCGATCTTTGTGTTTGCAATGTTGGATAATATAATTAAAGGTTTGTATCGAGAATTGACGGTGGTTTTTATTGTATACTGGTAAATCTCCGCTTTTAGTTGGTGCACATAGGGCCTATGCCTTTTGTTGTTAGCCGACATGTATGTGCATTTTTATAGCATGCCGATCGCGTCATCAAACAAATCACGGCAACGCCAAAAACCCGTGCATGTACATTCTAATTTATTAACGCACATAAATACATTTCAAGCATATCTTAATACAGTATATTGCCGCCATATTGGTTTTCGGTTATCTCGATCATCGGTTATCTCGACGCATTTTGGCAACCCCCTAGGCCGGCGACATAACCGGGTTTGACTGTATATTAGTTAGGCCAACGTATACACTAAAAAGTAAACGCACTGATAGCTACACTGGGATTCTTGCTTTAAGAATTTTTGAAACAAATTTTTGTACAGTATAATTTAAAATTTTAGATATTCATTGGCGGGCCAATCTAAATAGTACGGCGGGCCAACCTTGGCCCGCGGGCCCCACTTTGGGCACCCCTGCTCTAGCGACTAGTCTAGCTTTAAGTGCGACTCCATCAGAGGTTTCTTTAAGTGTACACACCCACCGTGTGGAGATGCATTTCTGTCCTTCGTCTCTCACTTCCTCAAAGACGTCATTCTTTTTCCAGTTATACAACTCATCTTGCTTAGCAGGATCAAAGACATCATCATTTCCTCACATAAGTCAGTATGCTCAGCTGTTACTGTTTGAATATTGTCCATTTGACTCAGATTGACTGAGCCTGTAGAACCGGCAATTTTCTCAGGTCCACTGTACTGTACATTGTACCAGTTTTTGTTTCTTCCAGTGACCTTTCCTGCACGACTTAGAATCTTCCCTGTTAGTGTCTGTCCACTTTCTCTGTCTGTATATGTCATTATTTGTCCAGCTTTCAGTCGCAATTCTTCATGTTTTGCATCGACTTCTGTTTGGATTGCATCAGTACATGCAATATGCCCATTCTCATGTGGAAGTAGACTGGCTACAGCATTATTTTCTGAATCTGGTAAGTCGATATGTGTATCAGACTCATCCCCACTTTCTGTAGTGCCATCTTCAAGGTTGAGCCCAGAGTCCAGCACCATTTGTTTTTTAGTTGCCTCTCGCTGAAATTCCCACATTGTTTGTTGGCCATCAGCCTTTCTCAGCCTGGTGTGATGCACACGAACATAGGTGCCACCATGCCTGACGAAGACTACCACACCATCTTGCCCAATGACAACTCCTGGACCTTTCCACTGTGGGCAATCAGCACGTTTGTAGTAGACTTTGTCCCCAGTCTCGTATTGCTCATTGTTCACTCGCAGTTGTTTACGAAGGGCTCGCCGGATCCTTTCAGAGCATTCAGCTTCTGTGAATGCACGGCGTGCAGCATGTAAAGTTGTAATATGCTGAGCCATCCATGTATTTAATGTAGTGTTTTCAAGGGCTGGTGGCTTGTCAGTTAGGACTGACGGCATATTAGGATTTTGTCCAAACACCAGTTGGTATGGGCTGCAGCCATGCACATTGTGCATTGAGTTCTTTGCCATCAAAGCCCAATCTAGAGCCATTGTCCAACTACACCCATTGTCCTTTTTTATTTTTAGCAGGATATCAGTGAGAGTGTGGTTATGCCTTTCCAAAAGGCCATTGCTCCATGGGCTATAGGCTGCAGTGGTTTTGAGTTCAATGTTGAATTTTTCAGCCATATCCCTCATTTCTTCATTGTTAAATTCACCACCATTGTCACTGAACAGTCTATGTGGTGGTCCATGTACGCTTATCCAGCAATGGATGAGATGTTTCACAATTTCTTTGGGTTTCTTGGTTGTAACAATACTCGCTGCACTGAACCGTGTGAAGTGGTCAATGACATGGAGATACCATACACCTGGTTCCAACTCATGCAAATCCACAGCAACTATTTCATTGTAGGTTGAAGCCATGGGTAAACCCACAGCAGGCTTTGACCTAGGTTTGCTATATCGTATACAGGTGTCACATTTGCTTACAATGTCTTTGAGAATTCCAATGCATTCATCATCATGATTACCTGCACAGTCCAGCAATCTTTTCAGCTTTTCTACAGAGGCATGCCCAAATTGTTTGTGTAATTTCAACAGAATCTTCTGTTTTTCCTGTTTCGTCATATTTTCAGTCACGGTCAGAATTTTGTCCTCCTTCTGAATATCATTCTCTGATGAATTATCATTGGCCCTTATGTTCACACAGTAGTGGCCTGAAGAAGTCAATTCAAGTTTCACTGGCTGCTTGAACATTGTAGCTTGGTCCTGTTCAATATCTAAGACTGCACCTGCTCTTTTCAGTGATGGTTTGCTCAAAAGTAGGGGGATGTCTACTGGTACAACTTCCGTTTCTATTTGGCATTTCGTTTGACCGATCACAGCTGGAATTGTCACTCTCTTTGTAGAATGAACAAGTCTGCCATCACCAAATCGGAATGCTCTAGAACTGTCTTTGGTCCCTAATTTGGCTAACTCACTTTGTTGTAGTCTATTGACATAATGATCAAACCATTTTTCTCCACACACTGTTCTGGTGCAGGCAGTGTCAATGTCAGCTGATCCTAAAGCCTCAACCATGAAGATTTCTGTGTCAGATAATGACTCCTTTGACAACAAAGTTATGTGACACTCATCAGCATATTGTGACTGGTTTTCAGTATCCTCTGTTAATTTTGCCTCTTCATTTTTGTGAGGGCAATCCTTTGCCCAATGGTAAGTGCTCTGACAGACAGCACAACGTGATCTCCTCCCATATTTATCTAATGGGTTTGACCCAGGTAGCACATTAATTCGACTTTTAGAACCTGATCTATCTCTGTTTCCAGTATATCGTGTATAGTACGCGCAGTCAGGATCATTTGATGCACTACCCCCCTCTGGTGGCGAATTATCACCAAATATTCTCTTCAAGGCTGATTTCATATTACTGAACGTGAGGTCTGAGCAAGCGGTAAGCGCTAATTGTTTGTCTTTAACATTAAGTCCAGCTGTATCAAGTAGTTTAAATGCTAGGACAGCATCTGGAAGCTCCATTTTTAACTTACTCATCTTGTTGTAGGTTCGCTCGAATTCAATGATGTAATCCAGCATCACTGAGCATCTCTTTTTATGTTGTCGAACTGCATATAGGCATCATACTGACGGTCTTTTTCCTCTTTCAAAAACACGGTATCCAACTTTTGCAAAAGCGTCGTCAGTCCATTTTTGGTGTTCAAATCCTCCGCGGATATTTCCAATGCTACAGTTCTCGGTCTCCCTGTTAGAGACAAGGCCACCGCTAAGGCTTGTTTCTTCTTGTCCAATTCAGTAACTAGCTTCCAGATATGGATTTCGTTCTTCCAACCTTCGTAAGACTTATTTTCTTCAAATGGAGGCGGCACTTTATAGCTGTTTGCAGCCATCCTCTGCTACCAATGTTGATTGATAAATGATGACGAGTTGTAACCAAAATATGAGAAACTTTACTCACTCCACTTGAACAAAACCTACCAGTCCCCCCAAACAACTTCTCTCTCTCTCTCCCCATCGCGCCACGCATGCGCATTCCCACTTAACAGAAAGCACGGGGGAAATTTACCAAAGCATATGAGCAAACTTTTACGGACGAGGATTTCACAGTCACCGAACGTCTGCCTAGATCACCACCGGTGTACAGGATAAAAGATTATGATGGGGAGATCATAGACAGCACATTTTATGCAGAAGAGCTACAAAAGATCAGAATAGACAAAGACAAAAACTTCAAAGTTGAGAAAATTGTCGCGGAAAAAACGCAAAGGGGCAAAAAAATGTTTTTAGTGAAATGGCTGGGGTGGCCCCACAAATTTAACAGCTGGGTCCCCGCTAGCCAAATAGTCGACGTATAAGGGCGATGATGCGTATTTGTGGCAAGCATTCACATCAAAAGCAGCCATGGAGGAAGAAAGCGGTTTTTATGTTACGCTCCCTAGCAACGCATCTATGGATGTTTTCCCACACAATACCATATCAAGCTACACGACAAAACTAGCCAAGCCGATCGATCTGAACGGTAAATGGGAAGTAGGATTAGCGGAAATCCACTACCCGCGAACGTGGGATACGCGGTGGAAGAAGACACATTATTTTACGTGGCCGGAGGGGTGTCAATACCGCCAATCCTGCAATACAAGCTAAAAGCGGGGCATTACAGAGATACTGAAAACCCAATCAGTGAAATTAACGATGCTCTAGGAATGTCAAAACTAAAACTTGACTATGGAGCGATAAAAAACAAAGTGTATATGGTTGGACCACCACACATGGCTTTAAAAACTAAAGGTAACCTTGCAAGGATGCTGCAAAGTCTGACCAGAACAAGGCGATACCCTTCCGGTACGGAAAAACGATCGTGAAGCTGCATTTCAGGCCGGTTAAGCACAACCCCCAATAATAATAATAATGTACAGCGCCGGCGATTTTTCAGATCCACATAGATATGTGGAATACTACAGAAGCCAAGCTGTGGTATCCCCGGATACAACGGAGCACCCGTCATGTACGGAGGGTGTCTGGGGGGCCTTTTTCAAGGGCTCCTGAGAATGGCCGTACCTTTTCTGAAAAAGACTTTCAGTATGGCGAAGCCGCATTTAAAATCGGCAGCACAAAATATTGCAAAGGATGTAATTTCCGGAGCGATTACGGGGCAATTAACAACACGACAGCAAGAGGGCTCGAGGCTCATGGTGTTGGCGCGTGGTAAGCGTCAAAGACCCCCCGAGGCTCGAATTACCGCTGCTAAAAAACGCAAGGTGTCGACCAAGAGAAGCTCAGTAGTCAAAAAGAAGCAAGAGAAGAAGAAGGCGTCCACAAAAGTACAGAGAAGAAGATACATTTTCTAAAACTATGGCCCTCATACACAGCCTGTCAGAGGAGTGCATGAAATCAGAATTGGATATTTTTGCAGTGCCATACACACAAGCAAGCATCAATAAAAATATATACGTAGAAGTTTTTCATCGGCGGTAATGGGGAAGATTACCTATATCTCAACAACAGGCTACTGCACCTGCGGTGCCGAATCACAAAAGCTAACGGGACAAACATTGACCCTGCCGTGAAGGTGTGGGTCATAAATTACCCTATAGCCTCAATTTTCTCACAGGTGGACGTATCCTTGGGTGACAGGCTAGTAAGCCAGTCTAGCAATACGTACCCTTACAGAGCCATGACAGAGTGCCTGCTTAATTACAGCGCCGGAACACTATCCAGGCAGTTTACCTGCGGGCTGTTTTATAAAGACAGTTCTGGTGCTATGGAAGATACAGACCCTGATGGCGATAACAAGGGCTTAGAGAAAAGAGCAGCATTTTCAGCAAGAAGCGGCGTTTTCGATTTGATTGGCCCCATACACTCTGACATATTTTTTCAAGAGAGGTTAATGCTAAATGGGGTCGATGCCAAAATTAAAATGGTTCGAAACAAAGATGAGTTTTGCCTCATGAGTGGAGATGCTGAACAGTACTCGCTCAAAATCGTATCGGCTTCCCTGTTTGTTAAGAAAGTTTCTGTTTCGACGGCTGTCAAACTGGGGTACGCCAGCGCCTTGCTGACAGCCAATGCGAAATACCCGATCGAGAGAGTCTGCATGAAAACATTCAGCGTTGCTGCAGGCAGCCGGGTCTGCGCGCAAGAAAATCTGTTTCTAGGCCAGTTGCCTAAAACCGTTGTCATCGAGCTAGTGGACAACATGGGCTTTATGGGGGTGTACGATCGAAACCCTTTCAATTTTCAACATTACGATGCTGAATTTGTAGCGCTTTATGTCGACGGTCAGCAATTTCCTGCAGGTTTCAGCCTGATTTTAACAGGGGTAATGTTGCACGTGAGTATTACAGCTTGGTTCTGGCCACGGGGAGACATTTGAAAAACTATCCTGTAGCTGTTGACAGAAACGATTACATAAGCGGCTACACTTTGTATGCCTTTAACTTGTCACCGGACGAAGGATGCAATCAGCACCTCTCTATGGTTAAAAGCGGAAACATGCGCCTGGAGATGAGATTCCGTCAACCTCTGGCCACTGATAGTATACGCGACCTTCGACAATATAATCGAGATTAACCAAAGGAGAAACATTTTGTATGATTACTACTAGTCATGAATACCCTGGAGCTATCTAATATCCTTAGTAGAAACCGATGGACCGCGAGACATTTTTATGGTGTTTTAGCTTGTGATGAGCTGGAGGAAGTAAAGCTTGATAAATTACCCGCAATCTTCATCATCAATACACATCCTAGTTCTGCCCCCGGAGAACACTGGCTGGCGCTCTTTATTAACAATGACAGCTCCGCAGAGTTTTTTGACTCGTACGGGAATCCACCTGATCACTCCAACTTTCCGAGAATCATAAAGACATTCATGACGAGGAACTGTGACTGGCTTGTTTACAACACAAAGCAGGTTCAAGACGATCTCAGCGTGACGTGCGGCCAACATTGCCTTTATTTAATTAACCGCTGTAGAGGCTTTTCTTTTTCTAAAATTCTATCATTTTATAGCAATGATTTTAAAAAGAACGATGCCATGGTTTCTCATTTTGTTTCTAAATTTAAATACACCAATCGTGTGAAAAATGTGTTTACCAGAATGCAAACGGTGAGATGTTGTTTTAAGGCTTTGAAAAAGACTGTATGTTAAATAAAAACCACAAAGACAAAATATCACGTTTCAGTGTTTTATTAAGTAAGCACAAAAAACACTGAAAACACACAAAAAAACATTTTTAAAACATAAGCCAGTCTGGTTTTAAGAATTTCCGCGGGGTGCTACGGGTCCGTGGAGAATGACAAAAACTTTTGGGGGTACTGTCACACGACACATCGGTGGTGTTCTTGATCGCTTCTATGAGACGGCAGACATCTTGGTTAGGTATGAGGGAGCAAGGCATGTTGAGCCTTGCCAGTCCTTGTAGAAACTCGCCCCATCCCACAGGTCTTCTCGCATCGCCAACATTACGAGGGTTGGTAATGTTTTTAAGCAAATTGAGCATGTGCGACCCCGCGATAGTCTTTCCATTAAAAATGAACTCCCCGAGCGGGTTCCACGCGGTGACGGCAGAGTTTTCAAGCATTTTACCCATCATATATTCAACTTTTTGCTTGTTACGCGGTGCGGCATTTTTCACAACATCATCCATGACTGTGTCCCCAGCATCAACAGTGGCGCATGCTGTCTCTTCAGTGGGAAGTGTCAAAGATAACGGCTCATTATCACCTTGCCTGGCCAGATTCAAATATCTCTGTAACACCTCTGTATACAAGCGGACCTTTTCGTGATCAGCAACATCCGTTCTTGATAAAATGTTGTGTATTGCAATGTCCAGCTCGCTTTCGGCAGTCTGCCTTATCGTATCTTTAGGCGCTGTGGCATCATGCAGTTTTTCAAGTTGTGACTTTGGGACCAGATACATTTTCCTAGCGTAATCCATTTTACTTAACCACGATGAAAAAGACTGGTGAGAAACGGTATGCACACGCAAAGCTTGACAAAGGCAATGCGGAACTTTTCCTTATGTACCATAATACAATTGTTACCAAAGCAGATGTTAATTATAATTAGCTGAATCACGGAATTATAAAAATCTATAGAATAAAAGAGTAAACTGTAAATAAATGTACTTACATGTCGAGGGTTGCATACTCTGCGTACTCGAGACACTCCCACAAAAACTGCACCAGCAGAGAATAATTTGCGCATTTATGTCCCCAGCGCGAAAAACAATGCCCAATCAGCACATCCCATACCATTTTGCAAACCTTAGACGCACCTCTATTGGATGAAGCAGATGACACTGTAAGTTGATGTTCATACAAAAAGTTTATTATGGTGAAACATAACCATGGCCAAAGGTTCAGTGCGTAAAAAATGGTATGCTAGCAGAGAATCAGAGCATGAATCTAAAAAAATACTTGACAATGAAAAATGACAGTGATTGAATTATGTACATAAGAGATCAAGCTTTCAAACGAGGGTAACTTTGTCATTTTATTCAATGGTTTTCTTATAAAATTCCGAAGATGAAAAACATGCGCGAATGTAAACGATGCCGACGGACATTTTTCTGCGAAGAGTGTGCAAGCTATTTAAGAGCATGAGAGTCATATTTATGGAAAAATGGGTGTTTTGTCTTAATACTGTGACGGTTTATGAATTGTTGGTCGTGAAGGAAATAGTTTGAAATGCTTAGTTTTCATTTTATTAACACTTATATTTCACTTCCGGACACTCGACCCGTTTAAAGATGGTTGCCATGGTCATTTTGTTTTAACTTGTTACAAAATAACCATGGCACAAAAATTGTGCAACTTTGTACATATATTATAATAAAGGTTTCTTGTACTGTAACAAGCCGTTTTTGGTTGATTTTATACATTTGTTTCTTTTATTGAACGTCATTTTTCTTTGTTATTGAAAACTCGGACGTATGCATCCGAACCACTAGAGGGCGAATTCCAAAAAGTTAAGTCTTGCAGTCTGTGATTTGGTTAGCGGGATGTTACCACACAGTACGTTCAAAGCTATTTCACAAAGAGTGTTCAGCAAACCCGGCGATGCCATCTTTAAAATTTTCTTTCTCTGTCTGGCGTTACTGTCAAATAAAGCTTTCAGGGCACTCCAGTTTCTTTTTATACGAGCCGACATCGTTAATATTTTTTCTTGAGAACGTAAGCAACAGGCATCTCCGGTCGAAGTAAACCAGATCTGAGTCTGCAGTCCTCGGGTGTCACGGCTTTTAAATCCACGAGCAGGTACCCATAAGGGACTTTTGTGGCATCTTCGAAAGCTTCTAGAAAAAAATTTGAATGCCGCGGGTACATCTGACGTGCCAGTACGCTCGTCTGTAATTTATCTCTGGGGTTTTTAAATAATATGATGTAATTGGCATTCAGATTGATGGTCCGACTTTTTTTACCTTGGAAGAAGAGATTCTGCACCAGATAAATAACACTCAGATTTCTGTGATGCGTATACTTGGTGAAAGCTTTTTCAACTTCGTTATTGTCGCAGGCTTTTTCTATTAGATCGTCAATGATGATTAGGTTGATTTTATTTGGAGGCAAAAGTTCATCGTCACACAGAGACTCCGGAATTCCTTCCACAAATTTAATGTTCTTTATTTTGCACAGCAATTCATCATACAGCGGTTGCCAGCAAGAATAGCACCGTACAACATTTTCAGGAACTCTGGATAATGTACAATCCACATTTTCCAACAGTCTTTTAATGAAATATGACTTGCCAGAGTTACTCGGTCCCGATATAATACAAGAGAACGGATGCTGAAGTCTATTGTCGAACCCTTCACTAGTAGCCATAAGGTAAGGTCGTGTAGTCAGACTGAAACTGCCGCTTAGTGTACACGACCTTGAAACACTTGCTGACTGTCTTATTTTTTAAATGGAAACCCCTTTTATCCCGCATAATCTGCTGCGTGGATGTCCTGATCTCTCTAGGGTGGTCACGTGGGTTACTCACATAGTCCTGAACCAATCCTGTCAGAGATGCAATATTGACAACTTTTGAATTGGTGTTATGCAACGTGATCCCCTTCACTTTCATGCTCATTTTGCCCTTTGCCGTTCTGTACCCATAAGTTTTGGGTCCCCCTGAGACAAATTCCCAACCCGATCTCACAAATTTTCGTGCAGCCATCACGACATAAAATCTATTTAAACGTGCTGTGATCACGTTTTCGGCTTTTTTTACGTGCTGGGGTAACGTTTCCCCTCCCTATGTGTTTTAATGGGCAGTGCCTAACACCGCCACTATGAGCGCTAACTGGTGACTAAGGGACGGGAAAGTCATGCATGGCCAGAATCATATTTTGTTTTTTGTGATCTGATAACGCTTTCCATAACGTGTGACGCGACCTTGCAAAACAGCGCTTGGATTTTACTTCTGTTAATAATTCCTTTTGAATAATGTCCGGGATTTCCCTCCATACACTAACTCATTCATGCAACAGAACTAAAATCCAAGCGCTGTTTTGCAAGGTCGCGTCACACGTTATGGAAAGCGTTATCAGATCACAAAAAACAAAATATGATTCTGGCCATGCATGACTTTCCCGTCCCTTAGTCACCAGTTAGCGCTCATAGTGGCGGTGTTAGGCACTGCCCATTAAAACACATAGGGAGGGGAAACTTTACCCCAGCACGTAAAAAAAGCCGAAAACGTGATCACAGCACGTTTAAATAGATTTTATGTCGTGATGGCTGCACGAAAATTCGTGAGATCGGGTTGAAATTCCACAATGTGATCATCTGGGTCCAGCTTGCTTGTTAGTTCACCGAGAAAATCGCCCAGAGGGGGCGCCCAGTCACCCGGTTTGCTGACAAAAATGACAGAGTCTGTATCATGATACAGCGTGCGCCGTCCCAAGCGGTCCATGAGATTGTACAGCTCAAGCCTGGCATAAGCTGTAGTGAAAGCGGCAATAAAAACATTGACGTGCCGCGGCATGCTAGGAGACACCTTTATGTGGTACCATTGGACCATGGCCACATTGTCATTCAGGAAGGTAAAGTGAGACACATTGACCAGCTTTGAAAAAAGGAAGGTGAGAAACTCATCGGGATCTTTGATGAGCGTCGTGCTCGCCTGATTTATTCTCTGACCAAACTTTCCCCAAAGACTGTTTAGAAACAATTTGGAAATTTGGCGTTTCACTTTGTTAACCCCGATGTTCTCGGGGTTCAAACGGATACCCTCCTTCTCAAAGTACGTCTGAATGTATCTCTCTTTATCCTCAGCAGTCGTTGCCCAAGAGGGATAGCCAGAAGCCTCCTGTTTTCCCTTTAAATGATTATTAATATAGCCAGCAAAAAGTGTGTCTGTCCGGTCGGGGAAATGCCAGACCTCATAAATCTTTATGACTTTGTAGCCCTTTTCAACAGCCTTGTTGATTTCGACACTGTACCACGTGCCGAGCAGAGCTCTCTGCTCATCTGTATGATTACAGACCCCCTGCCTCTCGGCTTCACAGCATGTTCTGCAAAGTGTGAACATGAGTTTACCACCGCACCTGTAAGGCAGAACCGGTAGGTAAAGGCCTCTCGGTGGGTAAACTTTGGCTTTGATAACTCCAAAATAGTTTTCAATGCTGTCAAAATCACTGTAAATGATTACAGGGTGGCCTACAGGGTACTCCTTAAACTTGTTGACTGAGGGGTAAAGGCTAGTAAAGTCGTAGTAATGTATGCGTTCATCACTCTGCGCTTCATAGTGCAGTTGTAGAGCGTTAGTTCGGCCGCCAAACAGAGCGTCCCGAGGATCGATGCGTTCTGGAAAGTCAAATTCCCTCAAGAATGCCTGCACATCAGCCTTTTCAGCCTTCAATTTATTCCACTGGTGCTCCCAAATAACATATACATTGAGGTTGTACTGCATGTGTTTTTAAGGTCAAAGATTTTGTCCTGAAACTGCTGATGCATGTCCCCAAAACACAGTTTCGTTACAGGATTCACTTCGTGTGAATCAAAGCATTCTGGGCACCCGTGAAAAAAACAACCAGCAATTTCGTACGTCGTACGAACCCCACCGGTTTCGGTATAGCCATCGAGGTAGTAGGGCCCCATTTTCACCTCCCCTCTACACAGCGCGTGCTGAATCTCTATTTGTTCGCGATGGGCTATGTATTCCAACCATTGAATAGATGGCGTGGAGTATGCTTTTTGGCGCTTGATGTAATTGTCCGGAGTGGTTAGCGCGACCGTATTTTCAGGCAGAAAGCTCATGCAAAACTGTTTCATGCACACTGAGGCTATGGTCACACATTGAAAAGGGTCTAGATTACAACTGTTGATGATCTCACCCCTGAATCTGAGACAGCCCTCTCTTAAGATGACAACATCATTTTTACAGTACTCTGCCATTTCTTTCCTAAAATCAAACACACCCCCAACAACAGTGTCGTACCAAGCCATAAACTCTCTCTTTTCCTTTTCCATCATGGTTTGCACACCGTATGCCTCAGGTGGCGGGTAGGGTCCGATGTAATTTTGATTTTCTACAGTGTTCCAAAAATGGGGAAAATAGCCTTTCTTTTCGCTCTCAAAACCCAGAGCTGCAGGAAATGCGCTCAGCTTCATGGGCAGAAAGCAAAGTGAGTCAATGTATCTTTGGTTAAAGTCCTCGTCTGTCACACATAGCAGTTTGCTACCCTGCGTGATAATGTGTGGGGTGACACCATTTTCAACTAAATATTTCATAAGCAGGTAACTGTCATAGCCTTTAGAGTTGTGCGCTATGAATGTATACCCCTTGTATTTACAGTTGCGGTACTTCTTAAAAAATGCCGCTACACACCCGTCCCCTTTAATGGACCAGCAATTGCCTGCATAGTCAATGCAACAGATGTAATTTGCAATGTGAACCCCCACATCTTGTCTGCATTTTAGAACCACTTGACAGTAGCGATCATAACATGGTTAAATTTGAGGTTAAGTTTAGTCCAAATGAAAAATATATAATGTTAAGAAGGCTAACTTCAATTGTATGAGATTAAAACTAGAAACTGTGAACTGGATGGAGTTAAATAACAAAACTGTTGAAGAGGCATGGGAATTTTTTAAAAGCACATTATTGCAAGTGCAAGAGGACTTCATACCTGTTTCCAGCAAGAATAAATCTAGGAAATTGCAACCTAGGTGGTTTAATAGGGAAATAAAGTATAAAGTAAGGAGGAAAAGGGCTTTGTTCCATAGATGGAAAATAACTGATGATGACATAATAAAGCAAGAGTATCTAAATCTACAGGCTGAATTAAAAAATGACATTAGACGAGCTAAAAGGAATGTCGAAAGGAAGATCGCATTGGAGGCTAAGGATGACGTTAAAAGTTTCTTCCAGTATTTTAACTCTAAAAGAGCTCTAAAGGCTGAAATTACTAATCTGCAGGATAGTAAGGGTCTTATAATTGAAAACGACATTGACATAGTAAATGAGTTCAATGATAGTTTTGCACGGGTATTCACTGTTGAGGACACTAGTAACTTAGTTCTTATTACTAATCCAACATTGTCTATAACTAATATATATATAACTGAAGCTGATGTTTTGCAAAGCCTAGCTAAGCTCAAAATAAATAAATCACAGGGCCCTGATGGCATCTTACCTATAGTGTTAAAAGAGATGAGGGATATTATTTGCCGACCCTTAACATTACTGTTTCAAAAATCCTTATCTGAAGGTGTGGTACTTTCTGATTGGAAGCATGCCAACATAACGCCCATTTTCAAAAAAGGGGATAGAAGTAATTTGTCAAACTATAGGCCAATCAGTCTAACTTGTATAACTGGGAAAGTTATGGAGGCTATAATCAAAGAGAAAATGGTAGATTACCTGGACTCAAATAACATTTTGAGGGATAGCCAGCATGGATTTAGGAGAGGTAGATCCTGTTTAACAAATCTGTTGGAGTTTTTTGAGGAAGCTACTCAGGAAGTTGATGATAAGAAGGCCTATGATGTCATCTACTTAGATTTCCAAAAGGCTTTTGATGTTGTTCCCCACAAGAGGCTCTCACTTAAACTCAAAGCGACAGGTATTTTAGGAACTGTAGCGACCTGGATTGATAACTGGTTAACGGATAGGAAGCAGCGAGTAGTTATAAGAGGCTCAATGTCACAGTGGGCCTGCGTTCATAGTGGGGTACCGCTGGGTTCAATTTTAGGACCACTTTTGTTCCTAATTTACATAAATGATATAGACACCAATATATACAGTAAACTGGTGAAATTTGCAGATGACTCCAAGATGGGTGGTGTAGCAGATACTGAACTAGCGGCTCAGCAGCTACAGCGGGATCTTAATTTAATTAGTGACTGGGCTGACACCTGGCAGATGAAATTTAACATAGACAAATGTAAGGTACTCCATGTAGGGAGCAGAAATATAAAGTACAGGTATTTTATGGGACCTACTGAAATAAAGGTAGCTGATTATGAGAAAGACCTTGGTGTGTATGTTGATGCTTCCATGTCTCATTCTCGCCAGTGCGGGGAAGCAATAAAAAAGGCCAATAGGATGTTGGGGTATATCTCCAGGTGTGTGGAGTTTAAGTCAAGGGAGGTAATGCTAAGATTATAAAATTCCTTGGTGAGACCTCACCTAGAATATTGTGTACAGGTTTGGTCACCATATCTTAAAAAGGACATAGCGGCCTTAGAAAAGGTGCAGCGTAGGGCCACAAGAATGATTCCTGGTCTTAGAGGAATGCCATACGAGGAAAGGTTATTTGAGCTAAATCTGTTCAGCCTCAAGCAAAGGAGACTGGAGGGGGACATGATCCAGGTCTATAAGATTCTAACAGGTTTGGATGCTGTTCAACCGAATAGTTACTTCAGCATTAGTTCAAGTACAAGAACTCGTGGCCATAGGTGGAAATTAGCGGGAGAACATTTCAAACTGGATTTAAGGAAGCACTTCTTTACACAGCGTGTAGTCAGAGTATGGAATAGTCTTCCTGATAACGTAGTGCAAGCTGAATCCTTGGGTTCCTTTAAATCAGAGCTAGATTGACAAGTTCTCCCCAAGCGAGCTCGATGGGCCGAATGGCCTCCTCTCGTTTGTATAGTTCTTATGTTCTTACAGTATGTTCTTAAAGCCATTCAGAATATTATAAAATACATTTAGTATGTATTTGTTAAATTGTTGTATTCAAAATTAATACGAACTACAATTCTGAGGTCTTCAGAAGACACATTTTACCTTACATACATCTTAAATATTACATAAGGGTATGCAAAATAGTTAAATATGCAATGAAAGTGCTGCTTACTTTTGTTTTCATGAAGTAGTGGATATATTGTTTATGTTTGGGATTATCTTTTGGCTGTATACAAGGCTACATTTATTAAAGTTTGGTATAATATTTGTTTGCTTTGAATATATCTTATATTGTCTTACAGAATTTGATGCCATTTAAAAACATGTGCAGTGAAAATAGTAACAAGTAGGTGTAATTTTAAAATGATCAGTATTGTTTTCCAAGAGGTTGCAGGAATATTTCAGGAATGTTGTGAGATGCCTTTTGATTTAAAATGGCTATACATGCCATTTTTATCTACTATGCTTGTATTAATGTGTCAATGCATGTTCTGACCACCCATACTCTTTGCTATCCTTCTCACATGTCTAGGTGGTGCCCAGGGTGGGCACCATCTGAGCTGGAGTCCTGCTTCAGTCCCGTGGCTATTGAGGATGTTGTAACTTTTGAGAATATAGTCGTAATTTGCGAGATTAAAGTCATAATAATTCAATAATTAAATCATGAAGTTACAAGATAAGTTGTGATTTTTTTGGAATGCGTCTTTTGGCATTATTCCAAAAAACTTTTATCTCGCAATTTAAAAAAAATTTTTTTACAGTGAAGAGGGTCTGGATAGATGTCTTGAGCCCCATTCCCCGCAGCAACGACAGGACCTGCTACCTACTTGTGGCCATGGATTATGTCACCAAGAGGCCCAAGATGTACACAGTTCAACCATGTAGTTGCCGCGCAGCTCATCCTCTTAGTTAACACCCACCAGTGCGACTGGGACAGCCACCTGGTTCTGGTCCCATGGGCGTACTGGGCTTGGTGATCTTCAACCACCTCATGTCTGGGAGGGAGCTGTGCACGCCAGTGCACTTCGGTTTTCAAGCTGCCCCAGACCTGGAGGTATGGCATGTAAAGATGCATTATTTTATAAATTTTTTAAAAAGCTGTTCTAGATGGAATTCCACCTTGTGACTCTTTACAGCGTTAGTTGATATAAGATAGATGGTTCGGTCTCCAACAAGTACACTGTAAAAAATGGCTGCAAATTTACAGCAAATATTCAACAGTATGGTACTGTAATATTGTTTTACGGTATTGTACATTATTATGCAATGCATTGTGGATATAAATGATATTCAGAGTACACTTACAGTAAAATCAGAGTTATACTGTAAAAATTGAAAAGTACCTGTATTTTTCAAAATACGTATGTATTATTGCTGAATTATGCATTACTTATTTTATTTAGTTTAAAATATGTTTAATAGACTTCCGGTGACGTCATGCTGCTAACAGCAGCTTGAAGATTTAGCTCCGTTCATGTACGAATATATTTCCTAACTGAACTATACAAAACTCGGCGAACTTTTTACTTAGACGATATGGCATCATCCCTGAGAGGTAAGGGATCGCAAAAACAGGACCAAGTTAAAGACAAAGGGGACAATTTGAAGCAGTTGACTCTGAAACAAGCCTCGTGTTCACCTGTGGCTGTAGATGCTAGAATGCACGATTCTGAATCAAGAATATTGGAGGAACTCGAGAAAATGAGGAAAGATAATCAAGAGGGACACACGCAAACTCAGCTCTCCCTAACGAGACTAGAAACGGCCTTTAAGGGACTAAAAGATGAAGTGACAAATTTGGAAAAGAGAACCATGGAGGCGGAGGACCGCATTAGCTCTAACGAAGACACTGTGAAGCGCCACGAGCAGGCCATCCGGCATTTGCTTCAGTGCGATATGTATTTGACTATGCACTGCGAGGACATGGAGAATAGACTACGGAGAAACAACCTGAGAATCTACCGTGTGCCAGAGGGAAGCGAGGGAAAAGATGTAAAACTTTTTGTACAAGAGCTGCTTAAATCTGCCCTTCAACTACCCCCAGAGACGAACATCTGCATCGAGAGAGCTCACAGAGCACTTACCGCCAGGTCTAAAGATCCAGATGCTGCTCCGCGATCCTTGATTGTAAAGTTTCTGGACTACTCCGCCAAGGAGTCTATTCTAAGGCAAGCATGGGAGCAAAAAAAAGTAATGTACAAAGAAAGGCAGATCTACTTGGACCACGATTTTTCTCCCGAATTGCAGAAGAAAAGATTGCTTGTGCGTGACGCAGTTAAGCAGCTGAGGGCGAAGAATATTAGAGCCAGGTGTATTTATCCTGCACAGCTGAGAGTGGCCCTAGCAGACGGTGAGAAAACCTTTCCGATGATGTCAGATGCTCAACCTGTACTGGAGCAGATGGGGGTGAAGGTGCGCGTGGATGAGAGGGAGCGGCTGGAAGCGGGGTTGTCCCGAAGTGGATGGAGCACCGCGGGAAAGAGAGCATGGAGCGGCCCTCAAAAGCGTTCATATGCAGGGCTTGAATCTTTCTTCGCCGAGTCTATCTGATGTTTGAAATTGTTACTAGTTAGGAGAATTATAATACACTGTTTTAATGCCGGACGGGGCGGGAGGAAAAGCGAGTGGAGTTTTATTTTTCCACGGCTTGGCGTGCAACGGACTGCTCTGAGAGCCGGACGCAGCGACCCAAAACGTTTAGTTTTGTTTTCCACGGAGGACCAGTCACCACCCTCTGCCCAGGAAACATCGGGGCTGGATTTTTCAGGTTTGATAACTGACTGATCCAGTCTGGTATGTGGAAGCCTACATTGTTCTGTTTATTCTTGTTGTTTTATGTTGTTAATGTTCTCCGTGTCCTGAGATTGAAAATGGGCCAATTCCTGCTAATATGTAAAAAACGTGTTTCTTTGTGCTCCATGATGAATAGGTTCATAATACGAGATGAACAATCTAATTTGTGTTACTTATAATGTTAAAGGGCTGTGTAGCCCCATTAAGAGGAAAAAAGTATTCAACCAACTGAAAAAACTTAACTGTGCTATAGCTATGCTTCAGGAGACACATCTTTCAGAAAAGGAGCTTTTGAAGCTGAGGAGGGAATGGGTTGACCAGCAATATAGCTCCTCATATCATAAAGGGAGGAAGAGGGGTGTCACAATTCTTTTCAATAAATCTATTTATTTTTCTCATGAGAGAAATTTCTGTGATAAAGAGGGGAGGTATGTGATGGTAATTGGAAGTATAGGGGGCATTAAAATAACTTTGCTTAATTTACAGTATATGCTCCAAACGAGGACAATCCGAATTTTTTTAAGAAGATGGCATCATTGATAGCAGATAAAGCAGAAGGGATGCTTCTGGTTGGAGGGGATTTTAATTGTGTTTTGAGGGCAACGGTTGATAGGCTCCCTGCTGGTTCAGGTTTTAAATCCCAAAAATCTTTGGCTCTCTTAACACTGATGGGGGAGTTAGGCTTGGTAGATGTTTGGCGTAGTTTGCATCGCAAGGAGAGAGATTTTACCTTTTTCTCACAGGTTCACTGCACCCATTCAAGGTTAGATATGTTCCTGATTTCGGGAGCAGACTCCTTTAGAGCCACTGGATGTCATATAGAAGCAATCACCATCTCGGACCATGCTCCAGTATGTTTGGAATTAAAGATGAGTCCAAATAACAATTTTAAATATTGGAGAGCCAATGTATCTATATTAAATAAAGAAATAGTTAAACAGGAGTTACAAAAAAGCATTATTGACTATTTTGAATTAAATGATAAGGATGGGGTGTCTCCAACAGTATTATGGGAGGGAGCCAAATGTGTCCTAAGGGGCAATATTATTGCAATTTGTTCTAGACTAAAAAAAGAGAGACTTGCAGAACAATTAGAATTAGAAGACAAAATCAGAACATTGGAAAGAGAATTTCAGATAACTCGGAAGGATGACCTTCTGGACAAACTAAAAGAGACTAGACAACAACTGAACAACTTGTTAACCTACAAAGCAGAGGGGCAGCTGAGATTCATAAACCAAAGGTATTATGAATTTGGTAATAGGGCTAGTCGCCTGTTAGCATTTCAGCTGCGTAAATCACAATCAAGTAGAGTGGTGCGTAAAATAAGATGCCCAAAATCTGGGGATATGATGCAGCAGCCAAAGGATATTACAAAGGCATTTGCTAGCTATTATCAGGAGTTACAGTATATAGGGGAGAGGACTGTTCAAATAAGACGGAAAAGATTGAAGATCTGCTTAAATCAATTAATCTTAGTAAACTGACCGAGGAGGAAGCTGACCAGATAACAAGCCCAGTTACAATAGAAGAAATTAAAAAAAGCATTATGAAACTTAAAAATAATAAATCTCCAGGAGTGGATGGACTCCCTGGAGAATATTATAAAGTGTTTGAAAAAGAGCTGACTCCAATTCTGCATAAGGTCTACAATTACGCGCTCTCAGAAGGTGTTCCCCCCCGGTCATGGTCTGAAGCCATTATTAGTGTCATCCATAAAGAGGGCAAAGACCCAACACTCTGTGCCTCTTATCATCCCATCAGCCTTCTATGTGTTGATCTGAAAATACTTACGGCCATCATTGCAAATAGAATTCAAAACCACATAAGAAAACTTGTAAAACCTGATCAGACTGGTTTCATTGCACAGAGGCAAGGAACAGATAATGTCAGAAGAGCCTTGAATCTCCAGATAATAGCGCAAAAAAGTGACACCCCATCAATGCTTCTCAGCTTAGATGCTGAGAAGGCTTTCGACAGAGTGGATTGGGCCTTTCTACAGCAGACTCTCAGACATATGGGTTTTAATGACACCTTTATTAAATGGATCCAAACATTTTATAAAGACCCCAGGTCACGAGTAAGGGTTAACGGCCACTGCTCTGATTTTTTCTCATTGGGACGCGGCACTAGACAGGGTGAAGTCCTTTCCCCCTCTTTATTTGCACTTAGCATAGAGCCGCTGGCCGAACTGATTAGATCCAATCCTCTCATACAGGGAATAAGAGATGAAACCAATGCTCCTCATAAGTTGTCTCTTTTTGTTGATGATATTTTATTATTTTTGGAAAATCCTGTTACCACCATTCCTGCCCTGCTCCAAAGCCTTAGTGAGTATAGTACTGTATCGGGATATAAGGTTAACACAAATAAATCTGAAGCATTAATGATTGTTTGGAATTGGCCTTCACAGTTAGATAATTTGGTCTCATTTAGACATTCCACACAGGGGTTTAAGTATCTGGGAGTAACGATTACCCCTAAGACCAATCAGTTGTTTTCATCTAATCATGAAAGGTTATTTAGGGAAATCAAAACCGATTTGAATTGATGGGACGTACTTCCACTTTCTCTCCTAGGAAGAATTGAATGTATTAGAATGAATGTTCTACCGAGATTACTGTTCATATTTCAAAGCCTCCCTGTTTTTGTACCACAATCTGCGTTCAAATCATTAGAAAAATGTCTCTCAAAATTTATCTGGCAGAACAAAAGGCCAAGAGTGCGCCTTAAAATTCTGATGTCAGATAAGGATAATGGGAGCCTGAGGTTGCCTAATATAAAAATGTATTATTGGGCTGCCCAAATAAGAGCAATTGTGGCCTGGATCATTCGTGATCCAGAAACAATATGGGTCTCCTTGGAGGAGGAGTCATTGCCTGGGGTATCTCTGTCGTGGCTCCCATTTATTGGTCTAGAGAAACAGAAGAAAGTGAGGGTTGAAAATTTATGGGTCAAAAATACTCTGAAAATCTGGAACCAGGTACAAAAACAATTAAGAGTATTGGTGGCCCTCTCGCGAGCTATGCCCATTAGCAGGAATATTGAATTTCTTCCATCTCTAACGGACAGGGGCTTTGATAAGTGGGCAGAGAAAAAGCTTATCACTGTAAACCAACTCTTCAAGGGAAATGTAATGAAATCCTTCGCCCAATTAAGAAATAACTTTAATTTACCCTCAGGGGACCATTACAGATATTTACAAATAAGGGACTATTTAACAAAACATAAGGACTGGGATCAGCTCAGAAGAGAACCAACAAACATAGAAAAACATTTGATTCATTTGATTGAAAACAATGGTGTAATGAAAAAACAAATGTCCTTAATTTACTGCAAACTGATGATAGATATGTCGGATAATACCGAGCATGTAAAACGACAATGGGAAATGGAACTCAATGTGACATTGGATGATGATACTTGGATAGGTGTTTGTTCTGGTTGTCATAAGGGGGTGGGGAGTCAAATGTGGAAGGAGTTTGACTGGAAGTCTAAGATCCGATTTTTTAGGACACCACTAAAGTCTCTCCGCTCTGGGAGTTGGGGTAGTAATAAGTGCTGGAGAAACTGTGGCCTTGTGGGTAATCAAACGCACATATTTTGGGACTGTCCCATTGTTCAACACTTTTGGACTGAAGTTAGGGGGCTCGTAGAAAAGCTCCTTAAAGTGAATCTTTCCTGGGACCCCTTAACGTGTCTACTGGATAAATTCCCGGATTCTCTGTCCCATGATCAGAAAACTTTGCTGCATCTTTTACTAATGGCTGCAAGGAAAATGATAACAATTTATTGGTTGAAACCGGAACCACCCACGGTCTCACAGTGGATACAAAAACTCAAACAGTTATATTCAATGGAACAGTTGACAGCACAACTACAGCTGAAGACTCACATCTTTGAAAGAAGGTGGAGACCAGTCCAAAGCCTTGTTGGATAGGCCACTTATGTCTCTTTTAAGTTTATGTTTTTGCTTGGAGTTTATCTATTTATTTTTATTTATTTATTTTACTTATTTATTTTTCCTCAGATTTTTATTGTAAACATGTATATCTTCATTTGAGAACTCGGCCCCAATCTCAGGACTGTGGTTATTGTTTGTATTTACGTTGACTGTTGTTAATAAAAGTTCAAAAAAAAAAAATGTTTAATACAGATATTTCAAATGTAATATTTCAACTGTTTTAACAGTTTTACTTATTTTAAAATACGAATATTTTCATAGTTATCAGCTATATTTGATGCATTATTGTCAAGTGTAAGGTCAGTTTAGCAGTTAGAAGACGCCGTGCTGTTTGAACTGAAACAGGCGCGAGGGAGCTGTCTTTAATACGCTGGCACAGAGTAAACCAACACAGAGGCGCACTTGTCACGCCCACAAGAGCAGGGCCGAGCGCCGATGACCAATCGACAGCCAATAGCACCACTATTTGAACCGACTTCTCCTAGAAGTCGACGCGAAGTATTGTTGCCATTTCCGAATGCGCCTTACTGAGCAATCTTTCTGTCTCCTGTCTCCCCGGTTTGTCCTGCCTGCCCGTCCTGCCTGGTCCCGTTCACCCCTTCCCGTCGGATCCTCGTCTTGTCAGTCTTTGTAGGATTGTTCTCTCTGGTACTCAACCCACGCCTGTGACTCGACCTCGATTTTGGATTCCCCTCCTGCTTTTGGTTTTCTAATAAACTTCCTCTATCATCGCTGTTTATTACAGCACTAATATTTGGATGTTAAGGTGAGTAATACTATGTTTCTTCATTCATTTATTTATTTATTTATTTATTTTGTCTGTTCAAGTGGTGTGCACTCAGTTATTTTTAAGAACTGAGTAGTGGTTATATATTTTAAGGTTTAAGGTAGTGGAGCTTCATTGTTATTTGATAGTTATCGTTAGATGATGTGATTAACATTATTACATTTTGGTCCTCTTGTTAGCAATATTACGTTAACTTAATTAGTTTTTTGCTAGTTTTTGCTAGTTAGGTGAAGCTAGCTGTGACCGCAGGAGAAAGAACGTGATATTTGTCTAAAGTTTTGTGTGTTAAAACTGTGAAGACAAAATATAACAATCAGCTAAAAACGCTAAGAGTTTCTCTCTGTTTGCCTCGTTATTTCTTATTTCTTCTCTGCCATTACTGTCAAGTTGTTTGGATAGCAAAGTTGTTAGACAAAGTGAGTTCACATTTGAAAATGTTTAGCAGAATATTCAGTTAATGGTACAAGGCTTCTTAAAGTTGTGCATAATTCTTTTTTACTTTTTGGCTTTAAATAAAACCACCCGTTAAATAAATAAAATGTAGCCCAAATTAAAATTTATACTATTTTTCGTTGGACACATTTTATTTGAAGTCATTATACTTATATTAAAAATGGCGCTATTTTGTGAGTAGATTTTAGCAATCAGCATGTTGAGAGCATGAAACTGTCGTCCTGAGAATCTCTCATATAGGTGTTAGAAAATTGTCAGTGCAGTGTAAATTAAAACTGTTCTTGGGTTATACTTGGTCTGTCCACCACCATTTTAGATGTCCTCTTCATATTTTAATAATACATTTAAGAAACTGCCAAATATGAGTATTAAGAAAATGTTATAGACCTATGTAGTAACATGAAAAGTATTAAACTCTTTATATTTGGAAAGGCTCACTGTATGAAATCTGAAAGTGGATGAAAGTGGAAATAGGTATTCAGGTTTTACAAAAAGGTCAGCACAAGAAATTTTAATCAAGATAAATTAATTTGAATTAATCAAAAATGCTTCATTGCCAGTTTTGTTCGCTGGCATTTGGTTCTATTGTGTCTTTCACTCATCACATGAAAGTTCATTGTCACCTTCCAAATGTACATTTTAAATATTGTGTTCCAGACTGTAGACGTAGCTTTAAAAAAATTCCGTGCAATTTTGGTCCGAGTTCTTGACCACAATTGAAGAACTGTTTGATATCGCCCATGCCAACGCCATGGAGCTCATCAGTAACCCAGAGATAAACTCTTCCTTGAATCTCAGCGACAGAGGGGACGACAGTGTTACTACTTCAACAACAGAAGCAGGAGAAAGGAGAAACGCTGCAAAGGAGGAAGCACAGATCTGAACTTGACAAAAATGTCTTGCTAGACTGCTAGAGAAAGCAGTGTTGGAAAGCAGCACTGAGTCAAATTCAGAAGACATTCCATCAGAAACTGAAGATAGTGAGTCATTCTTGAGCAGAAGCTTGGAAGGCCTCTTTTACACCTCGGATGTCGTCATCATGTTCTGGAGTTAGTACTGGCTGCTGCTTTTGGAGTGTGCATGGGACCAAGCAAGGCACTGGAAATTACCCTGATCAAAACTTTGATTTCTAAATATAAATTAATAATTTAATAATTTCGTACTTCTGTTGGATAATTTATTGTAATCTGACATTGGAAACAATTAATAGAATCGATTCAGTTTTGATCGCAATGGGGAGGTATACCGTCAAACTTCAACATGTGAGCTACCTGTAAATGTTTATCTTTTTCACCCAAATTTGACACAGAATGGTTATTCATAAAAAGGGATTATTTGAGGGGGTCAAACTTAACATTGCTCTTAGTTAGATTTTTACCATATAGTTATAAGGACCACCCTATTGTGCATATGTTTTTTTTTTCTTTCAGAAATTTCTTCAAAATCAACCCAGAGAGAGGGTCAATGGTAAGCAAAAAAAAAAGGTGAATAGCAAGAAGACCGGAAAGTTAGTCCAGAAGAAGTCTGTTGCCATCAATCCACATGTTTTGTTCACTAATTAGAAAGCTCACTGAATTTGAATGGGACTTCATATAAGGTACCTGAAGCATTTTATTCATGCACATATAGCACTATTTTAGGGTATTCATTTATAGTTTTGTGTCTGTCTGAACTTTTAACTTTTTGCAAAGCAGATTTCAATGACTAGAGAGTCGAAAGTGATGTAAAATTTACCTGTGAAACTAAAATGGTAAAATGGTAATGATAGTTAGCAGGGTTTATTTATTGCTTGTGTACTTCACTGTTTGTAGGGATTCTGCCAAACGTGACCACCTGGAATGATGGAATATGAGGAAGTTTTTTTTATTTTTTATTTTTTAAAGAATTCTACCTGCTTGATGTTAATTTGTTTATTCCTTAATTATTTCAACAATTAGTTTTGAATTTTTGAAAATCACAATTAAAAAGATTTTAAAATTACATGATGGTGAAACATTGGAAATGTAAGGATTGTTGAACATTTTCCATTAACATCTTTTTACAAAAATAACATTTTTTAGAAATATGTTATTTCTAAAAACTTACAGTAAAGACTTATACAGAACATATTTGTGGTTTCAGTGTATTTTCTGTATGTGTATCAAAAGTTTAATTATAGCGTATAACAAGTCAGTTAAATCAGTCATTGTCTACCTGGAAGCTGGAAGGCATAAGCTATACTGTAGGTTAGATGGCATGCATGCATTGTTTCATTAATATGCCTTAACATAAGAAAACTACAGTAAATATAAACTGTACATAAAGGCATACAAACTTTTACAAAAAAAAGTACAATTGTACTCTAGTATTACATTAATTCACATACTGTACATATACAGTATTGTTGTATTGAGATGTTACAGTAAATTACATTAAAACTGAATATAGTAATGAACCGTAAATTACATGTACAGGAAAAAAAATACATGTTTCTGTAGTTTTACAATAATTTACAGTAGTTTAGGTATACTGTGATTAAAGATATTACTGATAAAATAAACTGTAAAATAAATATACAGTGGCCTACTGTAAAATTTACAGTACTGTACTGGCGTCTGTGCTGCCAGTAATTTACTTTAAAATATACGGCAACATTTTTTACAGTGTAGGAAATTTCAAACCATAAACAACCGTTGCTGAGGAGTTACCGCTGGGAGCGTTGTATAGTAGCAGAACTAATTTTCTTGTTACCCTGGAGACACGAAAACTAACCGTCTATAAGCAGAAAGCCCGAAAAACCAAGGAGAACGAAACAGCAATGTTGAAGATTACTTTCGAACAGTGTATAACGTTCATCTGACAGCGTGAGTGGCACTTAAATTAAGTTAGTTATATTCAAGTATAATAAACTTTCTCACAACTTTCGCGATGAACTGCTTTTATAGTAATAACGATGTGTTTATTATCTATTTATTATTAAGGATGATGCCGGTAACGGATCTTAAGACGAGAGCTACGCGTAAGATGGAGAAGTTAAGCGAAATCGAGGTGGTGGAAAAAGCGCTGTCTGAGCAGAGAAAGGTTTTCAGACTTTTCAACTTTCCGGTAGAGCTGCGTCGCTGCATTTTTTGTTTAAGCTAGAATAGTTATTGTAGTTTGTAACGCAAAAGGTTTGCATGCAACGTCGCTTAATTTATAATCAACAAGAACATGTTAAACATAAACTGTAATATTTATCATTTAATATTATTTATTATTTTTCAACAAACCCACAAGTGATAATTTACCGCTGGGGGCGTTGCATGTGAAATATGACTGAAAAATCAGACTGACCGAAAGATAAAGTGAATTCAAAGTGATCTCCAACTAAACATGCTATGAAAGAATGACTGACTAGAGGGAAGACATGTTAACATATTGCTCCTTTGTTTACTTATTTCACTGGAGCTTTATTATCCCTGCTAGGTGTAGGGGTGACCAGTGCTGTACTGTATATGTCAGACATGTGACACATTATAACAACTTATAACAAATATTAAAACACACTGTGTATTATGTGCCAACCAACCTCAACTGCACTCTAAATGCATTTCATGATACCAAGCTGGCATAACTTCTCACAGGTTTTGAAATCCATCTATTTATTTTCCATAACCACTTGTCCCATGTCACGGACGCAGGGCATGGTACAGGCGGGGAAAGGAAGCTGACGATCCACTCCAAGAGACAACAGGGGTTTATTGGGGAAATAAACATACGAAAGGAAACCAGTCAGGGTAACCAGAGTAACATGACAACACCAAATACAATGACTGACCGGAGCACGGCAGGCACTTAAATACACAGAAAACTGGGGCAAGCAAGGAACAGGTGTAAGACAGTGAATTAATCAATCAATAAACACTGGCACAAGGAAACCGACAACAAGTTGAACTAATAACAACAAATAGGCACAGAAACTAAGAAACCTACAAGACCTAAAACTAAGAAAACAAAAAGATACTACACTAGACAAAGAAGCGAGAAAACAAAGCATAACCAATGCACAAGGAAGACAAACCTAGAACAGGAAACTCAAAAAGGACAACAGAAAATACTAGGGAACAAAACAAGAAATACAAAATAACTGATGAGACTGGTCTCAGCCAATCTCAAATATATGACCACAGGCCCCATGATTTCTAAACCACACGCTTAACCCCCTAAGCTATGCGGCAGCTTAGGAAACAGGGAAAACACACATGGGTGAAGGACAGAGGGGGAAGGCAGGATGACTAGCAGTGCTTGCTGGTCAAAAGGGAAAGGGCATAGGAGGAGGGATCAGAGGGCACCAACTCTGACAGTCCTATCCAGGGTTGTGGGGTCCACAGCCTATGCTGTAGGATATGGGTGCAAGGGATAAAACAACCCAGGACAGGGTGCCAACCCGATGCAGGGCACACTCACATGCTACTGTGGGTGGAAACCCCATGATGACAATATGCAAACTTGCATGCATGGATCTACTGTGGAGACTTGAACCCTACTCCCAGGGCTGTGAGGCAATGGCGTTAACCACTGCGCCACCAATACTTCGAAATCATAGCACAAAATATAGCTAATCCCCATCTCTTTGCAGGATTTTCTTTTTTCAATGTCTCACTCAGATACAGATATATTACACATTTTTCCATGGGATCATTTTATTTGACAACAAAAAACACATAATTGTACCCACCTTAGTGGTGTGCAGCCATCCAATCTCTTCACAAGGTGGATGAATGTACGTAGTTCACATGAACATCTTGTATTGTTGGACTTTTGTGACAGCTCCCTCAACTTGCTTGGAAATCATTGATGTGCCAGTAGGTCCAATCACTCGGGCTACAGCCCGAGTATTTTAAGCCTAGTCCTGAGTATTTTAGCCGGGATGGCAATCTTAATTTTAAAAAAAAAAGTCAAACCCCAGGTAAACTTGACTTAGGGCCTGATCTTTAGACCAGCTAGAAACGCCCCTGGTGCCAACCAGCCCAGGTTCTCCCTATAGTTTGGTGTTAGCAGCATCTGTACTACAATATTTAAAAAATTCAAAGAAAGATGTACCATTTTAACAGCAGCAATTATAGGAAGGGTGTAGTTCTGGTGAAAGGCTGTAAAATGGTTGTAAGAGGATATATGCTGGTTGCGGAAGCAGTCATACAGTCATACAGAGATTGAATTCAGGTCTTCTGTGTATCACACATGAGGCTTAATTGTAAACAATATTTAATATCTGCAGTAAATATTTACATCAATGTCAATCAAAGATGTAGGAGAGAGTTTGATATGGGGGGAAGGTACAGTTTAATGATTAAATTTATTGGGGGGGGGGGGGTGGTATGAATGAAGCCAAATTAAATATTGGGGGGTACACATTCCCCTCTCCCAACAACAATACCGATCCCCCCCCCCCTCCCCCTCAGTTCCCATATACCTGATGTCAATAATAAAGATACATTCCCTGTATTCCCAGGAGTTTAAGAAGAGGATGAAGAGCTTGTGCAAAGAGCGTACAAATGATGACAAAGATGAACAACTGAAGGAATCCCTCTTCAAATTCAACAAGTTTCTCAAAGTCTGTACCAATCCAAAGAGAAAATATATCTCTACACCATTCTTCTACACATCTTTTACATTTGTAATTTGTAATTGTTTTCAACCATTTTCTGGAAATTACTAGAGAAAATAACAATGTACCAAAATAGCATATTAGATACAGGAGCCAGCAAGGCCATATGACATAACCATAGTACAGTAGCCATTTTAGCAGGAACAAATAGAGGAAAACTATCCATATAATCCAATTTAAAATGTGGAAAAAACTGCTAGAGGCTAAATCTTATTTATTTTTATTTATTTATCCTTTATTTTACCAGAAAGGTTCCATTGAGATACAATACAGTATCTCTTCTTCCAGGAAGTCCTGGCCAAGATGGCAGCAAATAAGATAGAAGTTTCATATACATACACACAAAGGTGATTAATATAAACACAAACTAAAGCACCTTTAAATACTCAGAATCTCCAATAACACTTAGAATTAAATAACTTTATATGAAACAATGACTCCGAGTTTAAGAGATTTTTAAACACAGAAAAATTATAGCTTCAGATATAAGGCATCTTAGATTAGTCCTGCAGAGATTTTTTTGTCTTGATGCTTATTTTGCGGTTTAGGTTCAGAAATAATTGAAAAAGTGGCCATAGGGAGTGGCAATTACAGGGATTCTGGAGGCTCTAGGCAAAAAAACTCTATGGGGTCCTCCAACTCCCCCTCCCCTGGCATGGTTAAATATATTACCTTTATTTTACTATGAAGTGTAAATTAATAATACCAACAACGATAATTTAATAAACACAAGACCTTTATTTTCAATTTTGTGAAAAACAGAACACTGAAATAACGCAGATTTTTCATTGCAATGTTTTATGTAATCGGTTGTCCCCAGGGGCCCCTCCCAGTTCAGGGCCCCAGGCCATTGCCTGCCCTGCCTGTTCTATTGCTGCTCCTCTGGCCATAAGCATCACCGTAGCAGAATATCGAGAATGTAGCTAAAGAGATGCAGCAACAATGTTACACTAACAGTGGGGACTTAACAGTAACACTCACTGGTATAAGCAGCAAATTGATCTGAAGCTGAACAAAACAAGTGTACCTCATCAAACTCAGCTCCAAATTCTTTGATTATAGGAGTCTATTATTGCTAATAATGCTTCTTAAAGAAAAGCACATCTTGGTATCTCTTCAGGAGAATAACTTGAAGTTTGCTCGGGCTGTGAAGAAGGCTTATGAAGAGAAAGAACTGACAAAGCAGAAGGAGGCTGAGATCGAGTGCTTGGAACGGGAGAGCATAGTCTTGCAGAGGAAGAAAAAGCAGCTCCTCCTTAAAGTACAAAGAAATACCATCTATAAGAACTTTCTGGATCAAGTCACCAAAAAGTCCAAAAAGGTTAATCAGTTTACGCCTTCTTCATCTTTGCTACTTTTACATGAGGACTATTTTTTTTCTATTTCCATCAGTGAAGCATATATTTTAAAGAAATTTTTGGTTACATGTTCAAAAACATATTTGTCATTAAAAAAAATCACTATATATACGTGCAAGTTGTACTTTTCAGTTTATATGAGTAACAGGACTGAAGGTAACAGGACTGAGTTTTAGCATAAAATTAGCAAATTCATGAACCATAGCCACAAGCCATCAAAGCTAATAGTATGAAAAAATCAAACACATTCAAGTAACTTACCAGCCAGGCCTGGGGGAAGGGCCCGTGGGGCCCGGCCGGGCCCAGTCTGAAAGAGGTTCGTGGGATTGTCCCCAGGTGGACCCACCACCCGCAAGGGGAATGTCAGGGGTTCGGTGCATTGTGGATCAGGTGGCGGCCAAGAGAGGCCCTGGTGGACCAATCCCCGGCTGACAAAACTGGCTTTCGGGACATGGAATGTCACCTCTCTGGTGGGGAAGGAGCCTGAACTAGTGCGTGAGGTTGAGAGATACCGGCTAGACATAGTTGGGCTCACCTCAACGCATAGTGTGGGCTCTGGAACCAGTCTCCTGGAGAGTTGCAGCGGGTGAGCGACGCTGGGCTGGGGTGGGGCTACTGGTGGCCCCACAGGTCGGTGCACTAACAACGGAGTTTACCCCGCTGAACGAGAGGGCTGTCTCCCTGTGCCTTCGGGTCGAGGAGAGATCTCTGACTGTCATCTGCACTAATGCGCCGAATGACAGTTCGGAGTACCCGGCCTTCTTGGACTCCCTGGTTAGCACACCACGAGGGGATTCCATCGTTTTGCTGGGGGACTTCAACGCTCACGTGGGCAACAACAGTGTGGCCTGGAGGGGAAGTGATTGGGTGGAATGGACTCCCTGATCTGAACCCAAGTGGTGTTCTGTTATTGGACTTCTGTGCAATGCATGGTTTGTCCATAATGAACACTATGTTCTAGCATTAGGGTGTCCATAAATGAATATGGTGCGAACATGCCCAGGGCTTCAGGTTGATGATTGATTTTATAATCGTATCATCTGATCTGTGGCCTTCTGTCTTGGAAACTCGGGTGAAGAGAGGGGCAGAGCTGTCACAGATCACCACCTGGTGGTGAGTTTGCTCAGGTGGCGGGGGAGGTGGCCGGTCAGGCCCAAGCGCATAGTGAGGGTCTGCTGCGAACATCTGGCAGAGGTTCCTGTTCACCGTATCTTTAACTCGCACCTCCGGCAGAACTACAACTGCATACCGGGGGAGGTTGGGGACATTGAGTCTGAATGGACACTGTTCCAGACCTCTATTGTGGAAGCGGCCGTACAGAGCTGTGGCTGCAGGGTGGTCGGTGCCAGTCGTGGCGGAATTATTAGCCCGGGAGTCTCCGGAGGCAGCTGGAAGCCAGGCGGAATAGAGCTTGGGTGGTTTCGGAAGCAAAAACCCGGGGCGTGGGAGGAGTTTGGTGAGGCCATGGAAAGTGACTTTTGGTGGGCCTCAAATAGGTTCTGGCAAACTATCTGGAATATCAGGAAGGGGAAGCAGCTCCTGGTTCCTACTATTTATAGTGGGGAAGAGGTGTTGTTGACCTCACCTGGGGACATGACCTGGAGGTGGAAGGAATACTTTGAGGACCTCCTCAACCCTGCCTCAGGTACATCTACGCGCACTGCCTTTGAGACATCGGAGGGCACGGAGCCCGAGGGGGCTGGAGTGGACTTGCCCATCACTGGGGCTGAGGTGGCCAGGGTCGTTAAAGAGCTACGTGGTGGCCGGGCCCTGGGGGTGGACGAGATGCGCCCAGAGTACCTAAAGACTCTGGATGTTGTGGGGCTGTCATAGCTGACACACCTTCTTAGCAGCGCGTGGAGATCAGGGACAGTGCCGCTGGATTGGCAGACCTGAGTGCCGCTGGGTGGTGGTCCCCTTATTTAAGAAAGGGGACCGGAGGGTGTGTTCCAACTATAGGGGGATCACACTTCTCAGCCTTCCTGGGAAAGTCTATTCCGGGGTACTGGAGAGGAGGGTGAGATCAATAGTAGAATCTTGGATTCAGGAGGAACAATACGGTTTTTGTCCTGGCCGTGGGACACTGGACCAGCTTTATACCCTGGCAAGGGTACTGGAGGGAGCCTGGGAGTTTGCCTATCCAGTCTACATGTGTTTTATGGACTTGGAAAAGGCTTACAACCGGATACCCCGAGGTGCTCTGTGGGGGTGCTTCGGGAGTATGGGGTTCAGGGCCCACTACTGTGGCTGATTCGGTCCCTGTATGAACGGAGCAGAAGCTTGGTCCGTATTGCCGGTAATAAGTCAGATGTGTTCCCAGTGCAGGTTGGGCTAAGCTAGGGCTGCCCTTTGTCATCGGTTATGTTTATAATATTTATGGACAGGATTTCTAGGCGCAGCCAGGGTGTTGAGGGTGTCCAGTTTGGTGGCCTCAGGATTGTGTCGCTGCTTTTTGCGAATGATGTCGTCCTGTTGGCTTCATCTGCTGGGGACCTCCAGCGTGCTTTGGGGCGGTTTGCAGCCGAGTGTGAAGCAGCAGGGATGAGCATTAGCACCTCCAAGTCGAGACCATGATTCTCAGCCGGAAACACGTGGATTCAGATCAGGGAGGAGGTACTGCCCCAAGTGGAGGCATTCAAGTCTCGGGGTCTCGTTCATGAGTGAGGGTAGGCGAGATCGAGAGCTGGACAGACAGATCGGAGCGGCGTCTGCAGTTTTGTAGGCACTTAACCGGTTCGTCATAGCTAAGAAAGAACTGAGCCGGAAAAGCAAAGCACTTGATCTATTGGTCCGTCTTCGTCCCTTCTCTAACCTATGGCCATGAGCTATGGGTAATGACCAAAAGAATGAGATTGTGGATACAGACAGCCGAAATGAGGCTTCTCCGCAGGGTGTCTGGGCTCAACCTTAGAGATAGGGTGAGAAGTTCGCATATCCGCTGCTTCTCCATGTCAAAACGAGCCAGTTGAGGTTGTTTGGACATCTGGCACGGATGTCTCCTGGGCAGCTACCCGGAGAGGTTTTTGCATGTTCTACAGGGAGGACCCAGGACGCGCTGGAGGGATTATATCTCGGTTGGCCTGGAAACGCCCTCTCCTGGAGCCGACACCTTATCGTGGTGGAGGCGTTTGCATGTTTCAATGATCCCAGGAGCTAATTTGCCGGGGCTTTATGCCCCTGGTAGGGTCACCCAAGGCAAACAGGTCCTGGGTGAGGAACCAGATGAAGTGCGGCTCACAAGACCCCTAATGATGAGTAAAAAGATTGATCATGATTTCCCTTGCCCGGTGGCCAGGCTTGCACCCATGGGGCCTGGTCGGGTACAGCCCGAACAAGGCACGTGGGTCCCCCTCCAATGGGCTCACCACCTGTAGGAGGGGCCATAGGGGTCGGGTGCAGTGTGAGTTAGGCAGTGGCCGAAGGCGGGGACCTTGGTGGTCTGATCCTCGGCTGCAGAAGCTAGCTCTAGGGACATGGAATGTCACCTCTCTAGTGGGGAAGGAGCCTGAGCTGGTGCCCGAGGCTGTGAGGTTCCGACTAGATGTAGTCGGGCTTACCTCGACGCACGGCTTGGGCTCTGGAACCAGTCTCCTCGAAAGGGGTTGGACCCTCTTCCACTCTGGAGTTGCTCACAGGGAGAAGCGCCGAGCTAGGGTGGGCATACTTATTGCCCCCTGGCTAGGCGCCTGTACATTGCGGTATACAATGAGGAAGCAGAGTCTGGGGACTTGGGGGTGGACTCACCTATCTCTGGGGCAGAGGTCGCTGAGGTGGTTAAAAAGCTCCTCGGTGGCCGGGCCCCGGGGGTGGATGAGATCCGCCCGGAGTTCCTCAAGGCTCTGGATGTTGCGGGGCTGTCTTGGTTGACACGCATCTGCGGCATTGTGTGGACATCGGGGGCGGTGCCTCTGGATTGGCAGACCGGGGTGATGGTCCCCATCTTCAAGAAAGGGGACCGGAGGGTGTGTTCCAACTATAGGGGGATCACACTCCTCCGCCTCCCTGGTAAGGTCTATTCGGGGTTGCTGGAGAGGAGGGTCCATCGGATAGTGGAACCTCGGATTCAAGAGGAGCAGTGTGGTTTTCGCCCTGGCCATGGAACAGTGAACCAGCTCTATACTCTCAGCAGGGTCCTGGAGGGTGTGTGGGAGTTTGCCCAACCAGTCTACATGTGCTTTGTGGACTTGGAGAAGGCATTTGACCATGTCCCTCGGGGAGTCCTGTGGGGAGTGCTCCGGGAGTATGTGGTGCCGGACTGCCTTATAAGGGCTGTTTGGTCCCTGTACAACTGGTGTCAGAGCTTGGTCTGCATTGCCAGCAGTAAGTCGGACTCATTCCCGGTGAGGGTTGGACTCCACCAGGGCTGCCCTTTATCACAGATTCTTTTCATAACCTTTATGGACAGAATTTCTAGGCGCAGCCAGGGCGTTGAGGGTGTCCGGTTTGGTGACCTCAGGATTAGGTCTCTACTTTTTGCAGATGATGTGGTTCTCACTGGAACAGTTCACAGCCGAGTGTGAAGCGGCTGGAATGAAAATCTGCACCTCCAAATCCGAGACCATGGTCCTCAGCCGGAAAAGGGTGGAGTGCTCTCTCTGGGTCGAGGAGGAGGTCCTTCCCCAAGTGGAGGAGTTTAAGTATCTTGGGGTCTTGTTCACGAGTGAGGGAAGGATAGAGCGGGAGATCGATAAGCGGATCGGTGCGGCGTCAGCAGTGATGCGGGCGCTGTATCGGTCTGTCATGGTGAAGAAAGAGCTGAGCCAAAAGGCAAAGCTCTCGATTTACCAATCGATCTACGTTCCTACCCTCACCTATGGTCACGAGCTGTGGGTAGTGACCGAAAGAACAAGATCGCGAGTGCAAGCAGCCGAAATGAGTTTTCTCCGCAGAGTGGCTGGGCTCTCCCTTTTAGATAGGGTGAGGAGCTCGGTCATTCGGGAGGGACTCAGAGTAGAGCTGCTGCTCCTCCGCATTGAGAGGAGCCAGATGAGGTGGTTCGGGCATCTGCTTAGGATGCCTTCTGGACGTCTCCCTGGTGAGGTGTTCCGGGCATGTCCCACTGGGAGGAGGCCCCGGGGAAGACCCAGGACACGCTGGAGGGACTATGTCTCTCGGCTGGCCTGGGAATGCCTCGGGATTCCCCCAGAGGAGCTGGAGGAAGTGGCCGGGGAGAGGGAAGTCAGGGTTTCCCTGCTGAGACTGCTGCCCCTACGACCCAACCTCAGATAAGCGGAAGTTAATGGATGGATGGATGGGCCTGGGAACACCTCTGCATCCCCCCCGAAGAGCTAGTAGAGGTAGCTTGGTAGAGGGAGGTCTAGGTATCTCTGCTGAAGTTGCTACCCCCGCAACCTGAACCCCGGGTAAGCGGATGGTAATGGATGGATGGATGGAAACAAATAAAAAATCTAAGAAATAATTTGGGTAACAGGACTGAATGTTGAGAATCACCACCACAGGCAATACATCAAACATCAAAAATACAGATGAGAAAGAGAGATGATTTACCTTTGGTTTTCTTATGGTCTTAATGCAACTGAGGTGATGCAAGTTTCAGTTGAACATGTCACTTGTGAAATGTACCAAATTTTTTAGGAGCGGAAATGTAATAGGGTTAACAGGACCGAGTGAAAACCTGAGGACATGACTAAAAAATGCATTTTAACATGTTATTGTATTATATTATTGATTTACTATAAAGGGAAATGTATTTATAGCATAAATGGGTAATACTGTCACATAATACAAAAAAATAAGATTTTTTAAGGTCTTTAGTCATTATAATTGTAGCATTAGTGAATGGGGACTGATGACAAACATAATTCTTTCAATGTTCCAGGTAGATTTTATTAATGTTTTATGTTATGTATCTTAAATTTGCAATGAGAAAATTGTGAGGATACTTTGCTTGATAATATATAAGCTACTGTTCATGCATGTTTAAACATATAAAGTCCTGGGGACAGAAATGGCACAGATTCGGCGGAATGGCCCATAAAAACATTCTTTCCTACATGTATAGGATTTCTTACTCCAATTAGATTCCTAGTCAGTGAAACAACACTGGTAAAATAATTTTAATGTAACATTATCATTTAAATTATTAATATTTAAAATAGAAATGTGATCTCTAGTATCACGTTACTTAAAAAAAAATGTTATTATATACAAAGTTTCCCTCTTCAGCCGTCTTGTTTGTATTATAAGTAGTCAGTTGACAGCAGATGTCACCTTTGTATTGCATTATGGTATGCAGGGAGTTGGTCATCAAACGAGGAAGCTATTTCGAAAACAGCCATATTGTCCATCTTATAATCCTATACACTGTCTATGCATTTTTTATGTGTCTTACATGCATGTATTGGGATTTGCTGCAGTTTGGAGATGTTTGGGAACTGATTGGCCGCTTTGACACTCTGCTGGCCAATCGAGAGCAGCTGCTGCTGAAAGAGAACGAGGGGCAGGAACTTGCAGAGACCCAGCGCCGGCAGCATCGCTACTTCATAGAAGAATGGAGTAATCACATTTTGCAGTGTAACAACCAGCTGTCAAGCTTGCAAACACATTTGGACCAAGTCCGCTCTCTAGCCTTTAAGTGGGTATGCCTTACATTATTATTACCTGGTCAGTGACAGTCCCTAGTTCTGGAACTATTATTGTGTTCCATAGGGCCAAAGGGTTTTAGCACTGGTCTTCCTTCGCTAACATAAGAACACTGTGCTTTTTGATGATAGCTCAAAAACCGATAAACGGATATTTTTCAAACTTTGCAGAATCAATTGTATGGGTGAGGCTGGATAGATGAAGATCTACATCTGGTTTCATTTTCAGAAATATTGCCCTAAAATTGAAGCAGCAGTGCTGTTTGACAGCAATGGAAGGAAATGGCAGCTATAGAAGACACTAGATCTTGTGAACACAGTAATTCATAAAGTACAGTACGGATTGAATGGGATCTAATTCACGGGCATGGGAATTTTTCAAAAGCACATTGTTGCAAGTGCAAGAGGACTTCATACCTGTTTCCAGCAAAACTAAATCTAGGAAACGACAACCAAGGTGGTTTACTAAGGAAATTAAGAATAAAGTCAGGAGGAAAAGGGCTCTGTTCCACAACTGGAAAATAACTAATGATTTCAAAATCAAGCAGGAGTATCTAAGTCTACAGGCAGAGTTAAAAAATGACATTAGGCTATCAAAGAGGGATGTAGAAAGAAAAATTGCATTGGAGGCTAAGCATGACAGTAAAGGTTTCTTCCAATATTTTAACTCCAAGAGAGCACTAAAAGCTGAAATCACTAATTTGCAGGATAGTAAGGGCCTTATAATTGATAACGAAATTGATATGGTAAACGAGTTTAATGATTATTTTTCAAGGGTGTTCACAATAGAGAACACAAGTAATTTACCACCAATTAATACGAATACAGCATCGTCTATGACCAATATATGTATAACTGAGGTTGATGTGATACTAAGCCTAGCTAAACTCAAAATAAATAAATCGCAGGGGCCTGATGGCATCTTACCTTTAGTCTTGAAAGAGATGAGGGATATTATTAGCCAACCTTTGACTTTAATATTCCAGAAATCGTTATCTGCGGGTGTGGTACCATCAGATTGGAAGCATGCTAATATAACACCCATATTCAAAAAAGGGGATAGAAGTAATCCAGCAAACTATAGGCCAATCAGTTTAACTAGCATTACTGGAAAAATAATGGAAGCTATAATTCAAGTGAAAATGGTAGATTACCTAGATGCAAATAACATTATAAAGGATAGCCAACATGGATTTAGGAGAGGTAGATCCTGCTTAACGAATCTGCTTGAGTTCTTTGAGGAAGCTACAAGTGAAATTGATCACAAAAAGGCCTATGATGTGATTTACTTAGATTTCCAGAAAGCCTTTGATGTTGTCCCCCACAAACGGCTCTTGTTAAAGCTTAAAGCTGCAGGAATTTTAGGAACTGTGGCAGCTTGGATCAAAAACTGGCTAACTGATAGGAAGCAGCGAGTAGTTATTAGAGGCACTATGTCACAGTGGGCCTCCGTTTATAGTGGGGTACCGCAGGGTTCAATTTTAGGACCACTATTGTTCCTAATTTACATTAATGATATTGACACGAATACATACAGTAAACTGGTTAAATTTGCAGACGACACTAAGGTGGGCGGGGTAGCAGATACTAATCTAGCAGCAGAGAGGCTTCAACGGGATCTGGATTTAATTAGCGAATGGGCTGATACTTGGCAGATGAAATTTAACACAGATAAATGTAAGGTAATCCATGCAGGGAGCAGAAATATACAGTACAGATATTTTATGGGTTCCACTGAAATAAACGTAGCTGATTACGAGAAAGATCTCGGTATGTATGTTGATGCTTCCATGTCCCACTCTCGCCAATGTGGGGAAGCAATAAAAAAGGCGAACAGAATGTTGGGTTATATCTCTAGATGTGTGGAGTTTAAGTCAAGGGAGGTGATGTTACACTTATATAATTCCTTGGTAAGACCCCACCTAGAATACTGTGTGCAGGTTTGGTCACCATACCTCAAGAAGGACATTGCTGCCTTAGAAAAGGTGCAACGAAGAGCTACGAGAATGATTCCTGGTCTTAGAGGAATGTCTTACGAGGAGAGGTTAGCGGAACTGAATCTGTTCAGCCTTGAGCAAAGGAGACTAAGGGGGGATATGATTCAGGTCTATAAGATTCTAACGGGTCTGGATGCTGTTCAGCCAAATGACTATTTCAATATTAGTCTAAATACTAGAACTCGTGGCCATAAGTGGAAATTAGCGGGAGAACATTTTAAAACAAATTTGAGGAAGCACTTCTTTACACAGCGTGTAGTCAGAGTATGGAATAGTCTTCCTGCTATTGTAGTGGAAGCTAAAACCATGGGTTCCTTTAAATCAGAGCTAGATAAGATTTTAACAACTCTGAGATATTAGCTAAGTTCTCCCCAAACGAGCTTGATGGGCCGAATGGCCTCCTCTCGTTTGTAAATTTCTTATGTTCTTATGTTCTTAATTCTGAGACAGATCACCCCAAAACTGAAGCAGTGCCACATAGTGATACCTAAAAAATGGTGATTTCAGATATTTCATCCCATTAGCACAATAACTCCAAAAAATTGACAGATCTTTTTCAATCTTTACACATATGTTGTTAGTAGGGTTGCAACATTATGAGATTCTTACAGTATGATAACTGTCTCAGAAAATATCATGGTGGCACGGTATCAGAGTTACGGTATTTCAATTTTATTATTATTGTCATATCCTGCCCCACCTAATCCTCCTGTGACCTCCTTGGCATGGCTTCAACAAACCATGTTTGTCCCTCATTAGCCCTACCTCTTTTTCCTGCCCTCCTGTGATGCACTCCACCTACCTCTTGTTACCTTCCCTGATTGCTCCTGTATTTAAGTGCCTCTCTGTCCAATGGACCCTAGTTCTGTCATTGACGTTGTGCTTCTCTGTTTCCCATGCCTTAGCCTCCCCCTTCTCAATCCCCCGCAATCTTGTCTGTTTGCCTGTTCTGTTTCTTTGAATACACCTTCCTTTGTTGTTGTGACATACAACAATTATTAGTCACAATGACCCACAAAGGAACGAAAACAGAAAGGATTTTTTTCGTTGAGCAAATGTTTTATTATAGTTGAAACAATTTTTAAAAATGGAAGTATTTGTAAAAAATTCTCCCTTTTGAAAATAAAGTTGTACATTTTCCATTTGAACAAAAGAAATTAGCAGGAAAAAATAAGGATCTTTTATAAAATAGATCTCTTTGGATAATAATCGAAAAAGATGTTGCTACAAAGTAGGGCTGTCAAAATTAACGGGTTAACGCGGATTAATACATCATCATGATTAATCTGATTAAAATTTTTAACGCAATTAACCCATATGCAGCGCAGTATGCACTTCAAAATCACTGAAATGTCTCTGTCAACCCATTTCGGGCAGTTTTGGTGCGTTCCATTTCCCCTCGGAACTTGTATTCCGAGTCAGATTCCGGAGTTTTGAAGCCGGAAGTGACTACATGCGCTCCCGTTTCTCGGACATCCGAGAAATATCTCGGAGCAGCACAGAGGATCCCGAGTTCAGAATCCAAGATGGCTGCGCCCTTTATCAACAGAAGGGAAAGTGGTAGTCTTATACTGTTTAAGCACTACTTCTTATTTGTGGCTCATTAAATCGGTCGCACACGCTATACTCTCCAACTTATCTGTGGATGTGTTGCTACGGAGTTTTATATGTAAAGCACCGCACGTAATGTGTTATCAACTGATATTGCTGACAATGGCAATTAACCGGGCTAGAATTGGACTTACGGTAGTTTGTGCTAATTGTAAGCGAACGAAGATAAAGACCATTTAAACTGAGGTACCTTAAATATAAAAAAAGTTGTCCGGCTAAGCAAAAAATCTTGCTTTTTGATATGGGTCCATGGTATTGCACTTCTGTGGCAGATGGAATGCATCTGACTCATGTTCAAGATGTTCAATAAACATGTTAAGTGCATATATATTCCCTTTTTTCTTGAGTCTGTTTGCTCATGCAAAATTAAATGTGATTAATATAGATTAAAAATGAATGATATTTAATCATGATTAATCAAAATGAATCCACAGGAACCCTGTGATTAATCTGATAAAAAAAAAATTATCATTTGACAGCACTACTACAAAGTTAAATATACAATATTAATCTAACAAAGCAAAAAGATCACGGGGGGATCAAAACATGGAGCAGGCAATGAGAAGGGCTGACGTTATCAAGTTACAACTCTAATGACACAACTGGGGAGCACAGGACTGCGAAACTGTCACGTCCTGATCATACTGCTCCTCCTGTGTGCTACGCCCCCTCGTTAACCACGTGTGTAATCTCTATGTTACCAGCTGTTCCTAGTCCTGTCTGATTAAGTTTCTGTATTTAAGTGCTTCCCTATTAGTCTTTCCCCAGTCCTGTCATTGAAATTTCGTAACGTTGCTCCTTGTTTTGCCCCGTGTGCCTTGCTGTTCTTCTCATTAAATCCCGTTTTCACCGAATTTCCCGACTCCTGCTTCCCTGAGGTGCAATACTAATACCAACATTGCATGTTATGCACATACAATCGCTAGTCATCTGTATTAAAATAAAACTTTTTCTTACTTTCAATTCTGTATGGATATTAAGTTATGGTTAAAGTTTTCCTAAAATATTGTTACTCTGTGTTACGTTCACGGTGCAGGCGAGCAGGAAAGTAGGCAGGCTGAGCCGGACTGACAGGCAAACGAGGGCCAGAAGGGAATGGAGGAGGAACAGAGGGACGAGGAGCAGAAACAGGCGGGATGAAAGGAGGAGGAGCAGACAGGGGAGATCAGACAGGAACGGATGGGGGAAAAAAGGGAGCCCGAAGGAGCCCAGGTGGGCGACGGGCAGCGGCCGGAGGGGCCGCAGGTGAGAGGGAGGAGGGAGCAGGAGGGGACCACACAGGGGCCAAGGGAACGGGACGAGGGAGTGACGGAGGAGACACGGAGGGAGCAAGAGGGAACACCGGTGCAGGCTAGCAGGAGGGGGAAGCTGCGGCAGGCGAAGGCGCAGCCGGAGCCGGGGAAGGCGCCGTCCGATGCCAAGCCGAAGGAGGGGGGCCCCGAAGGCGGCCGACACGGAGGCGGGACCGAGGACTGGCACCGAGGGACCCGGCGGAGACCGCCGAGCCGGAGGACCCGCAGGCAGCCACCTAGCCACAGCCAGGGGCGAGCCAGAGGGCAGGGCGAGCCAGAGGGCAGAGCGGGCGGGACCTGAGCCCGGCGCCTATGTCCCCGTCCCTTCCGGGATACCGAAAGGCGGGGTCCTGGGGGGTGTCGGCCTTGTTGGTGCAAGGGAAGGGAGTCATGAGGGAGGTCCCTGAGGGTGGAAGCTCGGGCAAAGCAGGGGGCGTGGCAGCAGGCGGTGCAGTCGGAGCCGCGGGTGTGGCCGCAGGTAGTGCAGCTGGAGCCGCGGCCAGGACAGAAAAGCCGGGCTGGACAGGAGAGCCGGGCTGGACGGGAGAGACGGGCTGGACGGGCAGAGCGGCGGCCTCAGGCAGGGCCGTGGGCGTGTGGCCAGCAGGGGGCCCCTCGGTGGGCACCGCCATCACGTGACCAACAGGGGGGGGCCTCAGCGGGCACCTCGGCGGGCGCCGCCATCATGTGGCCAACAGGGGGCGCCTCGGCGGGCGCCGCAGTCACATGGCCAGCAGGGGGCACCTCGGCGGGCACCTTGGGCGTGCGGCCAGCAGGGGGCGCCTCGGCGGACACCTTGGGCGTGCGGCCAGCAGGGGGCGCTGCAGCGGGCGCCACCGACACGTGGCCAGCAGGGGGCACCGCAGCGGGCGCCTGGGACAGTGCCGCGGGCAGTGCGGCAGCAGCTGCAGCATGCGGTGCTGTGGGCAGTGCGGCAGCAGCTGCAGCAGGCGGTGCCGCGGGCAGTGCAGCGGCAGTAGCAGGCAGGTCCAGAATGACGGGTAGCTCCGAAACGGGCGCCAGGATGGGCGCCGGGCGAGCAGGCGCTGCCCCTTTAAGGGCTTTAGGGACCCGGGGTATAGCGTCCCTTACCGCCCGTATCCCTCCTTGGCCCAGGCGTTCCGCCTGAAAGTTATTAGCCTCCAAGGGAGGTAGCCTCTCACCGGTGCTGATCAGGCGCGCAGCATCGGTGCCCTCCCAGGTGAGCAAGGAGCTCCCTCGCCCACTGGCAGGGATGACAGCAGGGCGAAGAGAGCAAGCCCCCATGAAGATCGTCGGGGCTTCCTCCTCGCCTTTTCCCCGGCGCCTTTTCTTTTTCCGCCGACCAGGACAGGTAGGTGGAGGCGGGGGTGCCTCGGAGAAGGCGAGCGGCTGGAGCTGCTTCTCCGTCACCCGGCTGACGAGCTGCTGCAGGTTAGAGCGCACTTCCACTATCACGTGTTCTTCCGTGCGCGGGGTAACCTCCTGTAGCAGGGTCCAGCTTTGGTTGGCCAGGGCGAACAAGCCGAGGTCCTCCTGGATCTCCGGTTGCTCACGCCAATACGTCACCTCATGCAGCAGGAGGAGCCAGGGATCTTCTTCCTGCTGCGGTGCGTTGTTTGGAAGATCGGACATTCTGTTACGTTCGCGGTGCAGGCGAGCAGGAAAGTAGGCAGGCTGAGCCGGACTGACAGGCAAACGAGGTTTATTGTTCTCAGACGGGTAGACAGGGACAGGACCAAGCACTACTTTGGACAACGTCAATGACCGATCTGGGAAACAGTGGGAGACGCGGACTAATATGGACAGGATACGGTGAACAGAACAGGCAACAGGTGAATACAATCGGGAATAAACACTGGGTAACGAGGTGGGCGTGGCACACACAAGGATCGGACGGAGCAGGACGTGACACTCTGTCATAGGAAAAAACTTTGCAAGCTTTGCAATTGTAATTGATCCCCATGGGGAAATTGTCTTTACACCTCCAATTTGCTCATTTTTGGCCAGAGAGCTGGGGGTTAATTAAGGGCCTTGCTCAAGGACCCACAGATGTGCTGAGACTGGGTCTGAACTGGTGATCTTCTAGCTACGTTCACACTGCCAGTCACATCGTTCAATTCCGATTTTTTACTCAGATCGGATTTGTCTATATTGACGGTTCACATTCATAAGTACAAGTGACCTACAGTATATCTGACTGTAATGTGAACGCATCGGTCCTCCGAAACGTCACACATGCGCACATTGATACTTTTTTACACGGGTAAAAAGCTGATCGTATAATTGGCACGTTGTGCGGCCATGTCCTCTGCGCTGATTCGAGTCTTTTGCGTCTTTAAACTTTGACTTCAGGCTCTTTATTTTTCTTTGGTACTGTAGGCACGTTTGTTTGTGTCCACGCTAGGGGTGAAGATCACACCTTTCCTCGCGATACGATACAATATCGATTAGTAAAGGTTAGTTAAGTATGTAACTGGGGGGAAACGGAAAGCCCCAAAAAATCATATTATAAGTAGGCACTGTAATAGGCCTACCCTTTGTTGTCTGTATTTAAACGCCAGGAGTATTAGGAATAAAATTCATGATTTAGAGGCTCTTATCTCATCGGACTCTTATGATATTATAGCAATAACTGAAACGTGGTTGAGTGAAAAGGATGGACAAGAATATAATATGGATGGTTACACGTTGTTCCGTAAAGACCGTATAGGTAAGAAGGGAGGTGGTGTTGCAGTATATGTTAAGGAAAACTTGCAGGCAAGGGAGCTTACTGATATAAGTAAAAGTACGGAAGCTATATGGGTAAAATTAGATGCTAAAAACTCAAATAGCCTAATTGTCGGTGTTTGTTACAGAGCACCTAATGTAGCTGCCGAGGAAAGCAGATTGTTATACAGTTATATTAGGATTATGAGCAATAAAAATGATGTGGTAGTTATGGGTGATTTTAATCTACCGGGGATGCAGTGGGACATTGTTGCTGGCTCTTCTGAAAATGAACTTGAGATGGTGGAATTAGTACAGGATTGTTTTTTTACTCAGTTTGTTAACACCCCTACCAGGGGAGATGCCATTCTTGATCTTGTTTTCTCTAATAACCAGGACAGGATTGGTAAATTAGACGTTTTAGAACCACTTGACAGTAGCGATCATAACATGGTTAAATTTGAGGTTAAGTTTAGTGCCCGAAGAGCAAAGTCCAAATCAAAAATATATAATGTTAGGAAGGCTAACTTCAATTTTATGAGATTAAAACTAGAAACTGTGAACTGGAAGGAGTTAAATAACAAAACTGTTGAAGAGGCATGGGAATTTTTTAAAAGCACATTATTGCAAGTACAAGAGGACTTCATACATGTTCATTCATCCAGCAAGAATAAATCTAGGAAATTGCAACCTAGGTGGTTTACTAGGGAAATAAAGTATAAAGTAAGGAGGAAAAGGGCTTTGTTCCAGAAATGGAAAATAACTGATGATGACAGAATAAAGCAAGAGTATATAAATCTACAGGCTGAATTAAAAAACGACATTAGACGAGCTAAAAGGAATGTCGAAAGGAAGATCGCATTGGAGGCTAAGGATGACGTTAAAAGTTTCTTCCAGTATTTTAACTCTAAAAGAGCTCTAAAAGCTGAAATTACTAATCTGCAGGATAGTAAGGGTCTTATAATTGAAAACGACATTGACATAGTAAATGAATGAGTTAAATGATAGTTTTGCACGGGTATTCACTGTTGAGGACACTAGTAACTTACCAGTTCTTATTACTAATCCAACTAATCTATAATTAATATATATATAACTGAAGCTGATGTTTTGCAAAGCCTAGCTAAGCTCAAAATAAATAAATCACAGGGCCCTGATGGCATCTTACCTATAGTGTTAAAAGAGATGAGGGATATTATTTGCCGACCCTTAACTTTACTGTTTCAAAAATCCTTATCTGAAGGTGTGGTACCTTCTGATTGGAAGCATGCCAACATAACGCCCATTTTCAAAAAAGGGGATAGAAGTAATTTGTCAAACTATAGGCTAATCAGTCTAACTTGTATAACTGGTAAAGTTATGGAGGCTATAATCAAAGAGAAAATGGTAGATTACCTGGACTCAAATAACATTTTGAGGGATAGCCAGCATGGATTTAGGAGAGGTAGATCCTGTTTAACAAATCTGTTGGGGTTTTTTGAGGAAGCTACTCAGGAAGTTGATGATAAGAAGGCCTATGATGTCATCTACTTAGATTTCCAAAAGGCTTTTGATGTTGTCCCCCACAAGAGGCTCTTACTTAAACTCAAAGCGACAGGTATTTTAGGAACTGTAGCGACCTGGATTGATAACTGGTTAACGGATAGGAAGCAGCGAGTAGTTATAAGAGGCTCAATGTCACAGTGGGCCTGCGTTCATAGTGGGGTACCGCAGGGTTAAATTTTAGGACCACTATTGTTCCTAATTTACATAAATGAAATAGACACCAATATATACAGTAAACTGGTGAAATTTGCATATGACACCAAGGTGGGTGGTGTAGCAGATACTGAACTAGCGGCTCAGCAGCTACAGCGGGATCTTAATTTAATTAGTGACTGGGCTGATACCTGGCAGATGAAATTTAACATAGACAAATGTAAGGTACTCCATGTAGGGAGCCGAAATATAAAGTACAGGTATTTTATGGGACCTAGTGAAATAAAGGTAGCTGATTATGAGAAAGACCTTGGTGTGTATGTTGATGCTTCCATGTCTCATTCTCGCCAGTGCGGGGAAGCAATAAAAAAGGCAAATAGGATGTTGGGGTATATCTCCAGGTGTGTGGAGTTTAAGTCAAGGGAGGTAATGCTAAGATTATACAATTCCTTGGTGAGACCTCACCTAGAATATTGTCTGCAGGTTTGGTCACCATATCTTAAAATGGACATAGCGGCCTTAGAAAAGGTGCAGCGTAGGGCCACAAGAATGATTCCTGGTCTTAGAGGAATGTCATACGAGGAAAGGTTATTTGAGCTAAATCTGTTCAGCCTCAAGCAAAGGAGACTGAGGGGGGACATGATCCAGGTCTATAAGATTCTAACAGGTTTGGATGCTGTTCAACCGAATAGTTACTTCAGCATTAGTTCAAATACTAGAACTTGTGGCCATAGGTGGAAATTAGCGGGAGAACATTTCAAACTGGATTTAAGGAAGCAATTCTTTACACAGCGTGTAGTCAGAGTATGGAAGAGTCTTCCTGATAACGTAGTGCAAGCTGAATCCTTGGGTTCCTTTAAATCAGAGCTAGATAAGATTTTAACAACTCTGAGCTATTAGTTAGGTTCTCCCCAAGCGAGCTCGATGGGCCGAATGGCCTCCTCTCGTTTGTATAGTTCTTATGTTCTTATGATTCCTTAAGCCAATGGTTGATTTTTTTTTTATACCACAGAAATTCCCACGATACTATACGATACGATTTGATTCAGTTCGATACTGGGGATTGTAGTTGAAATGATTTCAATGAAATGCTCCACATTTCCCTTCTTTGGAATAGAAATGGTAGACTGACAGATGAGGCAAATGCACTTCAAATGGTGGAAAAAAAACAGTCCTCCTCCCATTCCGTATGGAAGTGGTAGATTTTTGGCTTCTTACTTGGTCCAGCTCCCCCATTCATTTTTATACCCTTTTTTAAGTTTAGTAGAAATAAATTGGAGGCTGACTAGGCGACTCGGTAGCTTGCAGCAGCTGGCGCGGTTGAACCTGTTGTCCATCCTCTATTTTTTATGACATACGATCTACCCACACTATCTTTGCAATCGACCAGTAGATCGCAAACGACGTATTGGGCACCCCTGGTGTATACACTGCGTTCCAAATTATTATGCAAATCATATTTTTCTCAGATTTTCCAAATTACCTATATGAATTGCAGTCATTGTAATTTTCCAGTCATCAACTATTAGAGTACAATTGAAAGGTTTTTCAACAAACTGCCCAATGATAACAGTATATTTAAAAAAAATAAAGCACTCAAAATGCACTCAAATGCATGTTCCAAATTATTATGCACAACAGAGTTTCCAAACTTTTCATTTTTATAAAGAACAAAAAATGCATTAGCATAAGCATTAGCAGGTTATTACAAACTGAAAGGTAACTGAAATCAAACAGTATTCAAGTCAAAACTTTATTATAGGTGACGTTACATTTGCACATAGGACCCCTTGTTCGAAAGGAGCTTCTGAACTCTCCCATCCATTGAATTTGTCAGGTTTTGGATGGTATCTGCTTCAATTGTTTTGCATGAGGACAGAATAGCCTCCCAGAGCTGTTGCTTAGATGTGAACTGCCTCCCGCCATCATAGACACTCCTTTTGATGATGCTCCAGAGGTTCTCAATAGGGTTGAGGTCAGGGGAGGATGGGGGCCACACCATAAGTTTGTCCCCTTTTATGCCCATAGCAGCCAGAGATGCAGATGTGTTCTTTGCAGCATGAGACGGTGCATTATCATGCATGAAAATGATCTTGCTGCGGAATGCACGGTTCTTCTTTTTGAACCATGGCAGGAAGTGCGCTTTGAGAAACTCCACATACTTTATGGATGTCATTTTTACCCCGTCAGCGATCCTAAAGGGGCCGACAAATCTCTCTCCCCATGATTCCAGCCCAAAACATTACTCCACCTCCTCCTTGTTGGCGCCGTAGCCTTGTTTGCATGGGGTGGCCATCAACCAGCCATCCACCACTCCATCCATCTGGACCATTGAGGGTTGCACGGCACTCATCGGTGAACAAAACAGTTTTGAAGTCAGTCTTCATGTATTGTTTGGCCCACTGGAGCTGTTTCTGCTTGTGTGCAGTGGATAGGGGAGGTTGAAAGGATGGCTTACGCACAGCTGCAAACCTCTGGAGGACCCTGCGTTGGAGGCATCAGCAGCTTCAAAAACTTGTCTGCTGCTAAGACAAGGCATTTTTGCAGCTGCTCTTTTAACCCGATGTAATTGCCTGTTGGAAAGAGTCCTCGATTTTCCCTTATCAGCACGCACACGTGTGTGCTCTGAATCAGCTACAGTGGTGTGAAAAACTATTTCTTATTCCTGATTTCTTATTCTTTTGCATGTGTGTCACACAAAATGTTTCTGATCATCAAAAACCGTTAACTTTTAGTCAAAGATAACACATGGGTGGTGTAGCAGATACTGAACTAGCGGCTCAGCAGCTACAGCGGGATCTTAATTTAATTAGTGACTGGGCTGACACCTGGCAGATGAAATTTAACCTAGACAAATGTAAGGTACTCCATGTAGGGAGCAGAAATATAAAGTACAGGTATTTTATGGGACCTACTGAAATAAAGGTAGCTGATTATGAGAAAGACCTTGGTGTGTATGTTGATGCTTCCATGTCTCATTCTTGCCAGTGTGGGGAAGCAATAAAAAAGGCCAATAGGATGTTGGGGTACATCTCCAGGTGTGTGGAGTTTAAGTCAAGGGAGGTAATGCTAAGATTATACAATTCCTTGGTGAGACCTCACCTAGAATATTGTGTACAGGTTTGGTCACCATATCTTAAAAAGGACATAGCGGCCTTAGAAAAGGTGCAGCGTAGGGCCACAAGAATGATTCCTGGTCTTAGAGGAATGTCATACGAGGAAAGGTTATTTGAGCTAAATCTGTTCAGCCTCAAGCAAAGGAGACTGAGGGGGGACATGATCCAGGTCTATAAGATTCTAACAGGTTTGGATGCTGTTCAACCGAATAGTTACTTCAGCATTAGTTCAAATACAAGAACTCGTGGCCATAGGTGGAAATTAGCGGGAGAACATTTCAAACTGGATTTAAGGAAGCACTTCTTTACACAGCGTGTAGTCAGAGTATGGAATAGTCTTCCTGATAACGTAGTGCAAGCTGAATCCTTGGGTTCCTTTAAATCAGAGCTAGATAAGATTTTAACAACTCTGAGCTATTAGTTAAGTTCTCCCCAAGCGAGCTCGATGGGCCGAATGGCCTCCTCTCGTTTGTATAGTTCTTATGTTCTTATGTTCAAGTAAACACAAAATGCAGTTCTTAAATGAAGGTTTTTATTATTCAGGGAGAAAAAATATCCAAACCTACATGGCCCTGTGTGAAAAAGTAATTGCCCCCTGAACCTAATAACTGGTTGGGCCACCCTTAGCAGCAATAACTGCAATCAAGCGTTTGCGATAACTTGCAACGAGTCTTCTACAGCGCTCTGGAGGAATTTTGGCCCACTCATCTTTGCAGAATTGTTGTAATTCAGCTTTATTTGAGGGTTTTCTAGCATGAACCGCCTATTTAAGGTCATGCCACAGCATCTCAATAGGATTCAGGTCAGGACTTTGACTAGGCCACTCCAAAGTCTTCATTTTGTTTTTCTTCAGCCATTCAGAGGTGGATTTGCTGGTGTGTTTTGGGTCATTGTCCTGCTGCAGCACCCAAGATCGCTTCAGCTTGAGTTGACGAACAGATGGCCGAACATTCTCCTTCAGGATTTTTTGGTAGGCAAATAGTTTTTCACACCACTGTACATACTTCTTGATTGTGCGATGAGCGCGATGAAGTATCTTGGCAATGTTGATTGTTGTCATGCCTTGACCTAAACACTCAACAATTTGTTGCTTCTCAGCAGCCGACAGGTCCTTTTTCTTTCCCATTTTGGTTGAAAATGTAGGCTGCTTAATAATGTGGGACAGCCTTCTTAAGTAGTTTTGCCTTTAATTGGACACAAACTAATTAGCACAGGTGTCTGCAATTGCTTTCAGTGATATAAAGAGCCCGGACACACATCACCATCCATGAGTTCAACTGACAAACAAAAAAATTCTTACCTTATCACTCCTGAACACTTTTTGCATAATAATTTGGAACGCAGTGTACTATGTACAGTGGAGATCGAAAGTTTGGGCACCCCAAGTAAAAATGTGTATTAATGTGCATAAAGAAGCCAAGAAAAGATGGAAACATCCCCAAAAGCCATCAAAATGCAGATGAGACATTCTTATAATATGTCAAAAAAAGTTGGATTTTATTTTCATCATTTACACTTTCAAAATAACAGAAAATTAGCGACTGGGCTGATACTTGGCAGATGAAATTTAACACAGATAAATGTAAGGTAATCCATGCAGGGAGCAGAAATATAAAGTACAGATATTTTATGGTTTCCACTGAAATAAAGGTAGCTGATTACGAGAAAGATCTCGGTGTGTATGTTGATGCTTCCATGTCCCACTCTCGCCAGTGTGGGGAAGCAATAAAAAAGGGCAATAGAATGTTGGGTTATATCTCTAGGTGTGTGGAGTTTAAGTCAAGGGAGGTGATGTTACATTTATATAATTCCTTGGTAAGACCCCACCTAGAATATTGTGTGCAGGTTTGGTCACCATACCTTAAAAAGGACATTGCTGCCTTAGAAAAGGTGCAACGGAGGGCTACGAGAATGATTCCTGGTCTTAGAGGAATATCTTATGAGGAGAGGTTAGCTGAGCTGAATCTGTTTAGCCTTGAGCAAAGGAGACTAAGGGGGGACATGATCCAGGTCTATAAGATTCTAACGGGTCTGGATGCTGTTCAGCCAAATGGCTATTTCAATATTAGTTTAAATACTAGAACTCGTGGCCATAAGTGGAAATTAGCGGAAGAACATTTTAAAACAAATTTGAGGAAGCACTTCTTTACACACCATGTAGTTAGAGTATGGAATAGTCTTCCTGCTAGTGTAGCAGAAGCTAAAACCCTGGATTCCTTAGCTAGATAAGATTTTAACAACTCTGAGCTATTAGTTAAGTTCTCCCCAAACGAGCTTGATGGGCCGAATGGCCCCCTCTCGTTTGTAAATTTCTTATGTTCTTATGTCTATGTGGAGCGATCAGGAAGGTGTCTGGACATAGCCACACTATGTTAGTTGTTAGTTACAGGGGGATAACATTGCTTTCAGTGTTGGGTAAGGTCCTTACTAAGGTCATTCTTAACACGATCCGTGATCACATGCTTGCCTGTCAGCGACTGGAGCAGTCTGGTTTTACGCCTAAGAAGTCTACCATCGACCCTATCCTTGCACTGAGGGTTCTCATCGAGCGCAAGTGCGAATATAGCCAGAGGTTCTTTGCAGCCTTTATCAATTTTCGTGAAGCATTCAGCTCAGTCGATCGAGTTGCCATGTGGGACATCCTGAGACTTTGCGGGATCCCCCCGAAGTTGCTGGATGTCATGGCCAGCCTGTACACTGGTACTGTGAGTGCTGTGCAGAGTGGAGGGAGAACCTCTGCATTCTTCACAGTTAATTCTGGGGTTTGCCAAGGGTGTGATCTTGCTCCTACTGTGTTCAATGCTTATATGGACTGGGTGTTGAGCAGGGTCCAGGCATTTAACGGCACAACCATCAGTAGTGTGTATGTCTGTGGGGAGAATGTCGACTAAGGCTAAGGGGACGTCCACGTAACACCTGGCTGCGGCAGATGGATGACCATTTCTGGAGGGTGTAATGTGTCTGCCTGGGGGATTGCCGGCCAGGATCCTGAGGAGTCTCACCGTGTGGCATCAGCGCATGCTCCCCAACCTGACCTCACATGACCTGACCTTATGACTTTGATGACTAGACTGGGGAGCAGAGGACTGGGAACACCTTTATACCAGGAATAACGAAAGAGAAAACGAGAGGCAGCTGGCATGAATCACACAAGGGCTGGAACGTGAGGCAGGACTAACGATGAACAGATGTGGCTCATTAAGGTCATCCTGGGAAGGAAGCAGGTGGGGCAGAGGAAGGGTGTGACACTAAATACGGTTACATATTGATAAAACACTTTGCTATCTGATTTTTTCAAAACATCAGGTTCATTTTTTTGGACTGCTTGCGAGCAATCTACATCAGCCCGGAATGGGATATTCAGCCAGAGAGTCCGATTTTAGATTCTTTGTGTTCTGTCTATTTAATAAAAGTTCTGCATAGCACTTGCACTTGTGTTTGAGTGTGTGTTTATGGGTCTTGCTAAGTTCCTCGGTCACAGTCAGGTGATCATGTATGTTCCTGACTATATCTACACTCACCTAAAGGATTATTAGGAACACCATACTAATACGGTGTTTGACCCCCTTTCGCCTTCAGAACTGCCTTAATTCTACGTGGCATTGATTCAACAAGGTGCTGAAAGCATTCTTTAGAAATGTTGGTCCATATTAATAGGATAGCATCTTGCAGTTGATGGAGATTTGTGGGATGCACATCCAGGGCACGAAGCTCCCGTTCCACCACATCCCAAAGATGCTCTATTGGGTTGAGATCTGGTGACTGTGGGGGCCATTTTAGTACAGTGAACTCATTGTCATGTTCAAGAAACCAATTTGAAATGATTCGAGCTTTGTGACATGGTGCATTATCCTGCTGGAAGTAGCCATCAGAGGATGGGTACATGGTGGTCATAAAGGGATGGACATGGTCAGAAACAATGCTCAGGTAGGCCGTGGCATTTAAACGATGCCCAATTGGCACTAAGGGGCCTAAAGTGTGCCAAAAAAACATCCCCCACACCATTACACCACCACCACCAGCCTGCACAGTGGTAACAAGGCATGATGGATCCATGTTCTCATTCTGTTTACGCCAAATTCTGACTCTACCATTTGAATGTCTCAACAGAAATCGAGACTCATCAGACCAGGCAACATTTTTCCAGTCTTCAACTGTCCAATTTTGGTGAGCTCGTGCAAATTGTAGCCTCTTTTTCCTATTTGTAGTGGAGATGAGTGGTACCCGGTGGGGTCTTCTGCTGTTGTAGCCCATCCGCCTCAAGGTTGTGCGTGTTGTGGCTTCATAAATGCTTTGCTGCATACCTCGGTTGTAACGAGTTTTTATTTCAGTCAAAGTTGCTCTTCTATCAGCTTGAATCAGTCGGCCCATTCTCCTCTGACCTCTAGCATCAACAAGGCATTTTCGCCCACAGGACTGCCGCATACTGGATGTTTTTCCCTTTGCACACCATTCTTTGTAAACCCTAGAAATGGTTGTGCGTGAAAATCCCAGTAACTGAGCAGATTGTGAAATACTCAGACCGGCCCATCTGGCACCAACAACCATGCCACGCTCAAAATTGCTTAAATCACTTTTCTTTCCCATTCTGACATTCAGTTTGGAGTTCAGGAGATTGTCTTGACCAGGACCACACCCCTAAATGCATTGAAGCAACTGCCATGTGATTGGTTGATTAGATAATTGCATTCATGAGAAATTGAACAGGTATTCCTAATAATCCTTTAGGTGAGTGTATGTCCCTGATGGCTGCCACTAATATGCTGCAGCCAGTTCAGATTATGCTAATAGGACAAACAACTAGAGAAATCTATGTTGCTTATTTTTTTCCATTTCTTTCTGGTTCCACTGATTTGGTTTGATAAACATATAGCTGCAACAAATGCAAAATATGCTTAACTTCATATTTCAGTTCAGAGTAAACAAAAAAATACCAAAATACCATGTCGCTAGATAGCAGCAATTTAAACTAATTGAAAGATAAACAAATATGAGATATATAGGTTCTAGTGTTCATCCAAAAACTGGAAATAGACTAGAGTGTAAGAGTGACTAGAGTGAGGTTACCTTAAATGACAAGCAGTAATTCGAATCATTAACATCAGTTCTCATCAAACCACTAAGCACTGTAGTTTGCTTTACTGTAGACAATATGATTTGCCATAAAATGGCAGGATGAATGAACCAGGCAGTGCCAGAAAATGTAATGTGGTGTATGCATGTAGAGATGTGCAAGGTACAAATCTGGTAGTGACACACTAGAAGAGACTTCAGATGGCAGCACGAGTTGCCAAGTCTAAGAGGCAGAGAAAATATTCTCCATTTGGTTGCATTTGTTTCAATACCGGTAATGGGCAATGTACATGTTATGATAAAATTCAATTTCCATGTTGTGAAACTGTTATATCACTGCAACCCTAGTTGTAAGGTTGAAGATCTGGACCTGATCAAATTTTGAAACAAATCGCACTAAAACTGAAGCAGCACCACATACTGAAAGCAAAGAGAATGCCAGCTCAGACTCTTGATCTTCAGCATAATTATTTGGCTGATCTTTTCAAACTTTGCAGGCACATTGTATGGACAAATATCTGGACCTCTTCAAATTTTGAAACAAATTTAAACAATGGTGCTTATTGATATCAAAGAGAAGGAAGAGATTATTAGAAGCTTATCCTTGTGAACAGGATCATTCTATTTATTATTTACTCTTTTTGATCATTGATGGATCTTATTACTACTTCACAAAAACATTATATGGATAAAATCTACAGCTAAAAATGTACACTAGATCAGATTTAAAATCACAGTAAAGTTGTAACCTGAGCAACAGGGGGCAGCAAAACCGGAAGTGAAATACAAGGCAGCCAGGAGTTCAAATGGAGCCTGCAGCTACCATTTTGTGAACAGTCATCTTCCATCTAAGCTTATTCCATGGATCTTTATACAAACTTCCCAGGAACATTGTACCAGGCAGTAATTCTAAAACTGTGAGGAGTTAGATGATTTTATGAATATTCTATCATAAAGTTTATATTGATTTTTAGTGGTTAACCACCCCATTCAGTAAATTTTATCCATAGCAGTTTGGTGGCCAGTTGGCAAAATATATTGTGGTGAACTTTATTTTGGGAGAATTTACTTGTATCATGGTGTTTTTTTGGAGTGTGTAAGATAAAATATTTTCTTTAGACTGCAGCATTGTCATTTGGCAAAATAAATCACACAAATGCCCTTAGACTCCAAGCTTCACAGCGGTTCTCATCTGTGTATATGTGTGTGTATGTGTTTGTCTGAGTATGTCTGCACGAGAGAGTGATTAACCACGTTTAACTATTCAAAACATGAGTTCAGTCATCAGGTAAGCGCAAGTTACTGGTTTCCTGTTGTTCCAGATGACCCATCCAGTACTTCTATAAATTGTACAGGTTATTGAGTGTGGCATGAGTATGGATTAGATGGGCGGAGCAAGTGACAGGGCTGTCTGAGGAAGACAATGCTGTCGTTTCCAACAACCCCCTTTCCAGATTATAAAGTCTTTTTCACTGATATTTCGCTCTTTGTTGTTGACTTTTAATGCAAAGCAAATAAGTGGGCCATTCTATGAGTTCTTAGACATTTTCATTTATATAAAGACTGATGTAGTTATGTATGTAATAACATTAAATTTAATTAGCTGAACATATGAAGATTCTACTAAAGATTTATACTTTAGAGTTCCTTGCTAACTACAATATTTCCATGTCTAACTTTCAAACTGAAGGAGAACTGAGTTATATCTTACAAGGTCACCGATCGAGTAGACAGCCCACTCCACCCTATAGGAGTTGAGGTTCATTTATATCAATGTAGGTTGCCCTCTGAATATTGTGATTCTCTGAGCAGGAGACGACATGGAACCACATCCAGTCCACTGCAGCCAAGGAGACCCTCCTGCTAGGCCAAATCAAAGTGGTTACACTTAACCTCTTCTACTTGATTGGCGAGAAAACAGGCGGGAAGCATGGAGTGCACATCAATAACATAACAGAGCAGCTGAAGAAGGTATGTCCTCACAAGTGTCATTACTGTTCAGATCATTAGGACATTTTCGAGATTAATACAGGGATTACTTGAGTTATTTTGCAGTGATTCTTTTGTAAATGTATGCAGACTGTTTATTTGTTTTTTATTACTGGCCTGCCATTGATTATTAGACAACATAAATTATAGATATAATGATAGATGTTTATAAGCAAAATATTATTTACCTTGGATTTTGTAGTATTTTGGTGTAATAAATGACGGTGAGACGGAGTATATCAACCAGTCCTTTACTAGTCACATTGCAGAACTCGTACATACGGGTAACATCCTATCCAGCCTCATGCATAGTATATCCTGTATAGGTGCTTCCTCTATTCAAATAAAGGCACAGAACACAACATTTTCCCCTTTTTTTAAGGAGCACCTACCCTAAGTATTACTCAAAACATATGAGGTAAAAACGTCCTGTGGCTTAAAGTAGTAACATTCCGTTAGCTTATTCTTGGTCACAGACAATGAAATAAGGCGCTTTCCAGGAATAGTAACATGGGTATGCAGAACTAACCCTACTGACCGCAACATCACTGTGTAGTTACACATAACTAAAGTACAGTTACATTAAAGTGCATCACCTAAAGTGCATTGATAATTTAACAACGGAAAGTAACCTAGTGAAACACCATATACATCACGATATGAAAGTGTAACATTCAAGTGACATAGTCCTTCAGCAAGGTAGGCTGGCGAACATCTCGCATGGGCCTAGGTTCAGGAGGACGGTTAGCTGGAAAGTGTCCTCCTTTGTAGATGTAGTTATAGTGTCAGAAAATCCAGTAAGGTGGGAGGCATTCCATGTATTGCCATTACTCAGTCTGTATGTACCCTCACCAACCTTCTCACTTATTGTAAGAGGGTCGCTGAACTTCCTGTGCCCCTTAGGCACATGTAGCGGGTTTCTCACATGCACCCTGTCCCCTTTTTGAAAAGGAGGAGGACGAGCATCACGTTTGGCATCAGTGTACGCCTTCATTTAGTGGCGCTGGCTGACCCTGTGACATATGTCCATGTCGGTCTTTGTAGGCACAGGAGCGGGAGGCAGCAGAGTCAGCTTTGTGCGCATGGGCCGTCCACAAAGTAGCTGGAAAGGGGAAGTCCCAGTTGTGGCATGAGGTGTAGCACGGTAGACGTGCAAAAAGTCAGTCACAGCTGGCTTCCATGGCTTCTGTTGCTGAATGGCTATCTGTATCGTTTGCTTAAGCACTCGGTTAAATTTGCCCATTGGCAGCAGGGTAGTAGAGAGATGAATGGTGATGGCGGATTTGTCTGTCTTCTAAGAAAGCAGCAAAGGCAGCAGAGGTGAACTGAAGACCGTTATCCGTCACAATGCTCAGCAGGTTGCCATAACGGCTGAACACAGATGACAGAAATGTAATAACAGTGTCTGTTGTAATGTTCAGAGTAAAGGCAACTTCTGGCCATTTACTATAGTAATCATTCAGTGTAATTGCATACCTGCATGCTGGAGGAGCAAGGTTGAATGGACCCACAATGTCCGCAGCAACCTTCTGCCATGGGCCATCTGGCAGAGGTACTGCTTGTAGTGGAACTGGGCGTGGCTTTGCTGTCTTGTCATTCAACTGGCACCAATGACAAGAACGGATGGCACTGAGCACCTCGGCGTCCATCTATCGGCCACCAGTAGAGTTCACATAATCGCTTTGTCCGCACCACTCCTTGATGAGACTCGTGTGCAATGGAAATCAGGTCAGGTCGCAAAGCTATGGGTACGACCAGCCGAGAGTCACGAAAACAAAGTGGTCCTTGGCACATACTGTAATTCCAAGCGGAGCTTGTAGTACGGCAGCAGGTCAGGTTCAAGGCTTTTAGGTGAAGGAGGCCATCCACACGTGATCTGAGCGCGGGGTTTTGTGAGTTCGGGGCATGAAGCACAAGCAGTCCAGGTCAGTGGCAGACAGAGTATTATGGGCGGTAGAGAGGAGGGCAACGAATTCAGGGTCAGTGTCATCGATGTGAGCAGGAGCAACGGAGCCATCAGGTGATGGAGCAGCAGGTAAGGGCAAGCGGGACATGCAGTCGGCTGGAGCATTTTCAGCACCTAGGCGGTAGATGATATCATAGTTGTAGGACATGAGACGAGCAGACCATCTTGACACCCGTAGGCCAGCACGCCCAACGCCGTTTGTGGTCAGTAGGGTCGTCAACACCTGGTGGTCAGTCCGCAGGGTAAAGCAACATCCCCAAAGGTATGTACGCCATCGCTCAACAGCCCATACACATGCTAGGGCTTCCTTTTCTACTGTAGCGTATTTACGTTCAGCAGCAGAGAGAGTTTGGGATGCAAACGCCACAGCCCATTCAATCTTGTCTGGGCCCACTTGTGACAATACGCCACCTAGACCATAGTCAAATACATCTGTGGACACTATGCTATGCAATGTGGGGTCAAACAAAGCTAGGGCCTGGCTATGAACCAGCATTTTCTTAATGGTCTCAAAACTAGCCCGTGCCTCATTTGTCCATTGAAAAGCACTGTCAGTCAACCTCAGACATGCTCGCATGGGTTCCACCACAGAAGTGTGGTTCGGCAGGAACTTGAAGTACTATGAAAGCAGTCCAAGGAAGGAGCGAAGAGTTAAGGCATCAGTAGGTGCAGGTGCATCACCAATGACCCGTATACGTCCTGGGTCAGGTTGCAGTCCATCAGCTGAAACGATATGTCCAAGGAAAGGCAATTTAGGCTGGCGGAAACGACACTTTTCTTTGTTGAGTTGTAAGCCAGCAGATTTCAGCCGATGCAGAACGACTTCCAAAGCTTTGTCGTGGGCAGGAATGTCACGGCCATGTATAATTATGTCGTCCAGGTAGTTCTCTACCCTTGACAGGCCAGCAAGGACAATGCTCATCATTTTCTGAAATGCGGCAGGAGCTGAGGCAAGCCCATACGGTACACTACAAAAGCAGAACAAGCCATCATGGGTGATAAATGCTGTAAGGTCACGGCTATTTTCATGTAGGGGCCTTTGGTAGTAAGCACTAGCCAGGTCAATTGTGGAGAAGATGGTGGCGCTTTTTAGGTTAGACAGCAGTTCATCCATATGGGGCAATGGAAATGCATCCACAATGACTGCTTTATTGGGTTTGCGCAGATCAACACACATGTGAATTTTTCCCGACTTTTTCTGAATAACAACAATCGGTGACACCCATGCTGAAGCATCAATGTGCTGAATTATACCTGCAGGTGATTCAGTTCCTCTGTTACCGCATTGCGAACAGACAATGGCAAGCGACGGAGCTTTTGGCGCACTGGTGTGATGCTGTCATCAATTTTCAAGTTCATTGCACAGCCCATGGTAGGTGTATGTGTAGCAGCACATTCCAGTAGAAGGCAGGACCATGTTATGCTCTATGCGCACCTGCAGTGATGTTATGAGGTATCGCCCAAGCAGTGGAGTCCCATTGTTCACAATGAAGAAAGTGCATGGAGTTGTGTGGCCATGTAGTGACACATTCACGGACAAGCAGCCAAGGACAGGGATGTGTGTTTTAGAGCAAGACACAAGCCTGACCTTGGGCTGAGTCAGCTGAGCGTGGCTGAAATGGCGCACGTAGAGGCTCTGTGGCAGCATGGATACAGAAGACCCAGTGTCAACAACTAAATCCACTGTGCAGGGTTGAGAGTGGTTAGTTGAAATCTCCACAGTGCATGTAATTTTAGTAGCTGCACTAGCAGCATTGTCTGCAAATAACACTAAAACCTCAGGGAGTACAACTTCATGTACTTCTTGTGTATTAGGCTGAGTAGAACAACAAACTTTAGAAAAGTGTCCAGTTTTTTGCATTGCCTGCATGTTGCTGTAGCTGCTGGGTAGTTAGGTGCATTGGCTAAATGAGCATCTGATCCACAACGGTAGCATATCTCTTTTCCCATGATTGGCAGAAGCATTAGCGCCAGTAGCATTTGTCTTATTCCCTCTCCCCTTCCGTTTTAAGGTGTGCTGCACAGCCTGCACCGCTGCTGCGCGCGTGTCAGCAATCGCCTTGGCGTGGTCTGTAGCCGCCAGTGATGGGAAGTTCGGATCATTTTACCGACTCTGACCTTTGAGTCTCGTTCAGCAAAATGAACAAATCTTTTTTCGAGTCATTTCGTTCATTTTAGCAAAATATAATTAAAATGTTACCTGTTACCTCCCTAACACATCTACTGCTTACACAAATGTTGATCACACTACAAACAAGACAAAACTATAGTGCTATAAGAAACAGAAAATATTAATTCATTGTTTACCTGGGTCTTTAGTCTATGATTCGCTCACCTCGCCTCTTATCTGACAAGTTTTCGGGTTTGAGTCGTTCGTTCATCACGTGACAGCCCAATTAGCTAACCAAGGCAGTCTGAGCCGGAAAAAGAATTTGTTAGTTCATCTCTCCAGTCTTCGGGTTTGAGTCATTCGTTCATCACGTCACAGCTCCATAAGTTTAACCTATGCAGTCTGAGCCGGAAACAGAATTGATTAGTTCATCTCTCGAGTCTTTGGGTTTGAATCGTTCGTTCATCACGTGACAGCCCCATAAGCTTAACCTATGCAGTCTGAGCCAGAAAGAGAATTGATTAGTTCATTCCTCGAGTCCTTCAAGTCGTTCATTCTTATATTATGTGACGTGACAGCACTGGATATAGAAATTAGTTACTAATTTAACTTCCTTACAAACGGGTGCATAGTTTATTATTATTATTATTTATTATTATTGTTATTATTATTAGTTTTTAGTTTATAAATGTGTGAATTTCTGTCCTGATGGTTCTTTTCCATAACACTGAATGTACTAAAAGGTAATAAAGAATTGGTTATTCTTTAAATTTTGCCCATATGATGCTGAAATCACTATTAGAGATCAAATCAAGTATCAGACATACTTGTTTTGTTTTTGTTTTTTTTACAGTGGATTCTAATCTTCATAAAATACAATACCTTGTTGTATGATTTATGAAACATTTTTGAGTCAATTACTATATGTTTAGGCCATAATAAATTACCTTCAATGTTTACAAGTTGTTTTTTTAACTGAAAAGTCACATGTACTTACCAATGATACTTAATAACTTGTAACTAAATAACTTTTATACTTGATTACTTAACTGTGCAGTTATTTACTAAATCAGATTGTCTTTGTAAACTATACTTTTGAAACACTGACACTTTAGACACTGTACACACTTGAATTGTTTTTATTGTTTATTTTTGTGGGAGAAAAGCTTTATAGCAAAAAGGATAACTATTCACAAATGAATTAAAACAATTTACATAAAAATAATTACAAATTAAAAGATACTAAAGCCACAGAGCCTAATAACCTTAACAAATTATCAAAAAAATTGCACAAGCTAGGCTTTTAAAAAAATAATAAAAATAAATAACCTTTAAAATAAATAACACTTTTGTGCCAGAAAGGCTTCATAGCAAAGAGGATAACTATTCCCAAATGAATTAAAAACAACTTAAATAAAAATAGGCCTAAATGAAAAAAATAAATAAATAAAATAAAGCCACGTGGCCTAATAACCTTAACAAATTAACTCACAATATTAAAAAATATATATACTGCACTACAAGCTAGGCTTTTTAAAAATAAATACAAATAAAGAAGCTTTAAAATAAATACACTGTGGCTATATTTTTAGGACTTGCTTTAAGGCATGTCTGCGCTCAAAAAACAAGTTCCCGGACCTTGGATGGGCTTAGTCTGTTAATCTGCCCAGTTTTCGAAAAAATTCTTTCAGATGGCACAGATGTGGCCACAATGGAAAGTCTTGCCTTCATGACCTCAGAAAGGGTTTTGTATACAGCAGAACATCTCCTCCACCAGGTCAGAGGGTCTGATGTGCGGGGTAAGAGTGGCTCTGCAAGGTAGGCCCGCATCTCCATCATAGCATCTGTCTTAGAAGCGGTAGCAGAAGGCCTCATGCTTGCTACCCTTTCATCAAAGTCCTCTCAGAACATGGCCCCTGTACTGGCAGTCGCACTAGGGTCTGAAGCATTCTCCTCCTCCTCACTATGAGCTGGGTTAATAGCTGCTGCAGCTGCTGTAACCCTCTTTACTGTGTCTTTTGCTGCCTGGTGATTGACAAAGGCTTGCTTTTTGAACCTTGGCTCAAGGCAAGTAGCATCAGCAAGCTTCTCAATGTGTTCCACTTTGCCAAACCTCCTAGTCATTTCTGACATCAGGGAATCCACTAGCTTTTTAACAGGGCAAAAGCTGGAGGGATTCCTTTGATATCGGACAACAATCTTCTGAAATGACTTTCGAGGCAGGCACAAACCTATGAAGAGTAAAAATTGTTTATAAATTAATTATAACAAAATCAAAATCAGTACTGCATATACTTCTCTGTTAAAAATAAGGTTACAGAAGAACATACATCATAATAGACAGAGTTTAAAATGTGGTTTTAAAATGAATAGTAATAAAATATATTGGATTACTTACTTTTCTGCAATTACTTCAGTGGTGGCCTCCTCAAATGGTTGATCTTGATTTTGTCTATTATATCACCTCTTAACTTTTCATACAGCCTAGGCATTACAGTTTTTGATAGTGTTTTTCTGCTAGGTAGACTGTATGATGGGTCCAGAAGATGTGAATACTCCTTGAAGCCCTTATCCTCCACTATAGAAAATCGAGGATTATTTGTAATAGCCTTGCTTGCGTTAGCCTAACAGTTCACTTCAGGCTCATTGAGTTCCACGAACAAAATTCAGGTATATTTAATCTCCGCTAATTCAAGCCAAGCTTGACAAGCGAGGCTCGTGCGCGTCCACGCGATATAAAAGGCAGCCTTCTTAATCGATGCTGGATAAGTAAGAATGGAAGGAAAGGAAAAAGCTGTGTTTTTCCCCCAGCGGAGCAAGAATTATTACTGTGTAGCGGGTTCATTAGCAATCAGAATTCTCAGGGCAGATGTGCTCTTATTCTGAAGGCTTGTTCAACTTCCGGTTACAGTTTTTAGTTATCTTGGCGGCAACCGGATCTTGCTCTCTCTTGTTTGTTTGTTGTTAATAAAAAGTGCATCGTCCCTTTCACGGACTAAGCATCTGCCTCCTGCCTTTTTCCTCTCGCCACATTGGTGACCCCGACATCGATCTCCTCGTACGTGTTTCAAGATTTCCCTCAGCATGACAGCTAATGCTGTGGCTTTAAAGCTGCCAGACTTCTGGCGTGAAAATGCCGCTGTGTGGTTTGCACAGGCTGAAACCCAGTTCGCCATCCGGGGCATCACGCAGGACGACACAAAATACTGTTGTTGTTGCTGCACTGGACAACGCCACGGCATCCCGGGTGGTGAGCTTTCTGCAGGATCCCCCAGCGGACGGCAAGTATGGGGCTTTTAAATTGCTGCTGCTAGCGACTTTCGAGTTGTCAGAGCCGGAGCGGGCACGTCGGCTTCTCGCCTTGCCCTCCTTGGGAGATCAGAAGCCATCCGAACTTATGGACCACATGCTGTCTTTGCTGGGCAGTGTAGGAATTATTAGCTCAAATAAATGTTAATATTCTCCACCAATATGTTTGAAATTAATTAAAGTTTAATTAAGTATTATTTAATGCTGATCATTAACCAATTGTTATGCCGAATGGTCGGCTCCTCCAAACTCAATTGAAGTATCCCCGTAAGTCTGTTAATGTGAGACTTAAACGGGATTGACTAATTACCAATATCACTTATAACCTAGGTTAGAAGGCTCGTCCAGCGAGTTGCATCATCAGGTAACGTAAACGATTGGTAGCGAAGCTCCCCTCACGGCCGATGAGAGAGAGTCTCGCGATGTTTCAGGCGAGTTTGAGGTTCAGAGCGTGTAGCAAGATCGCACAGAGGCAAGAACTTAGTGTGAGTACTCAATGACGGAGGCTGAAGTTGTGTAAAAGACATGCATTTATTCCTAACTAACACTACAACTAACATAAGACAGACATTACACCTAACACAAACAACAAACACGAAATAACGGAATAAAACAAACGATGTAATTATGAAAATGCAATGACCGGATTTAAATGAGTAACCTTAAATGGGAAATACTGTTCTGCAAAGCAAGCAGTTTGTGGAACACGACCCTAAAGTCTTATAGCAGGTTAACAGAACAGCTTAAGTTGTTAGAATGAAAGGAAGTTGGTTTACTTGGTTGAAGAGTGGGGGGGTCTTGGCAGTTGATGGCAGAGCTGCTGAGCTGATGGCACTCAGGAAGGCGCGGCGTTTGGAGCAGTGGAGTGGAGTCCATTTAGATCAGGGGTCTCCAACTCCGGTCCTGGAGAGCTACTATCCAGTAGGTTTTCTGTCCCACTTGGCTTCTGATGAGCCACACCTGTTCCTGGTATTTACCTGAGAACGGGTGTGGCTCATCAGAAGCCGGGTAGGATAGAAAACCTACTGGATGGTAGCTCTCCAGGACCGGAGTTGGAGACCCCTGATTTAGATTCTCTCTCCTGGTGAAGCTTTGTCTTGGGTGCTGTTCTCTGTTCAGCTGGGCCTTCACCGGAGGGTTTCTTGTGGGTTTCTCTTCTCCCGGGCTGATGTTCTCCTTCGGGCGGATGGTTTTCTCTTTGGTGCTTTGTTCTGAGGTCCAGGTTTTTATGGTCTAAAGTTCATGAATAGGGATGACCAGGAATTCGAATCCTGGCCCAATGGCTGGCCATCCATTTGGCGGGCTTTCGGAAGGGGGTCTGTATCAGTCCTTTTGGGATTTATGGCCCGACTGATTCTCCCTTTACTGATGATTTTCATTAAGCTGTTATAACTTTTGATACATCCACTTTTATGGTAATCACTGACCAGATTTGGAATCAGGAGTGATTTTCCATCAGTTTGACACCAAACATGCCATACCAGCTTCACAGGTACATACCTCATATCATCTGTATTAATTGATTAAACAATTAATTATTTTATCTATGTGACTGATTCACATCAGTATAGGATACGGGTGTTTTTGGGTTGCACCTCAACAGATGTTACACTTTGTGCAGATATTACATCAAATATTCATATTACAAACAGCACATCTTATTCATAGATAGGCGTGGCCGTTAGTTTGTGGTAATATCAATATAAGTTGCACATCTGGAAACAACATATTTTGTTTGGTGTGGCTTATGCCAATTCATCTTCTCCAGAATGGATAAGATACACCTAAATTCAGTTCTTTTAACATGGTAGCATGGTAGAAACAAAGAAACTTGGTAACCGTCCACCAAGATCAGATAAGGACCACAAAGGAATGTTGGAAGAGAAGGGGGAGGGTTTTAACAAAGCAGACTCTCTAAAAGTTAGGACACATTGGTTACACTCACTTTCCAGATTCTTCTGGTATACCATGAGAACATACATACAATGGTAGCTATACCTATCTATTTATTTAAATTTATATGTGTTCAAGTGCAAAGGGGTGAAATAGGTGATACTCCGTGAACATGGTTATAAGGATGGCACACAAAACACTAAGATTGTCTAAGGACACATACAAACATAACGTATCTGTATATTGAGACTAGTAGTCGTGAGTAAATCAATATACAGGGTACACAAAAGCCAAACTTAAATGAAATTTCCTTTAGGGTGTTCGTCTGTTGGGTGAGTGAGATGTAAAGCAGAGTGTATGTGGAGGGGGACCCCTGTCCGTGAAGTCCACTCTGCTTGTCTGTAGGTCCCTAAATCTTGTGTGCCAAGTCGAGGGACCCCTGTCCGTGAAGTCCACTCTGCTTGTCTGTAGGTCCCTAAATCTTTGGGCAATAAAAGTTGGAGTGCTAGCCTCCCTGGTTATCTGTGTGTGTGTGTTTGTGTGTGTAACCCTCCTTTGGTGCCTCTCGTACCAGGCTCGGCCTTGTCTCAGGCCACCTGGAATTTAGGCCCTGTGATATGTGCATGTGTGATCCTACAGCAGACATCAGCCATGTTTTATTTTTCGCGAGCTATTTATGCAGCGGACGCCGGCTCCCATTCGCTCAGCCCTAGCAAGCTCCCCAAATACAGATTTCCGCGAGTTGGCGAGAGAAGCGGACAGAGTTTACATTGCCAGTCGGCAGTCCTGCGCCGTGCTGGACAGCGGAGGACCGGCTGATTTCACTTTTTCTGCCCCTGGTGTCGTTGCTGCAGCTCAGCGTGACTCTAAGTCCGGTCATTGTTTTTATCATGCCCGTTTTGGTATGCGTGCTAAGAGATGCATTCCGCCCTGCTCCTTGAAGGACCGGCGCCCTGTAGCTGCGCTGGGTGCCGGACGGCAAAGCAGCCTGCTATTCGTTGAAGACTCCGTTTCTGGCCGGCGTTTTCTGTGCGACACGGGCGCTTTGGTGAGCGTCCTCCCCGCCTCACAGCTAGACATGCAGTCAGGAGTGCGTGGTTTTCCCCTAGAGGCTGCTAACGGCACTTCGATTGAAACTTTTGGGGATCGGCCAGTAGAACTCTGTTTTCACGGGCAGCGTTTCCGATGGGTTTTTGTTTTGGCCTCTTTTTCCACTCCATTGTTAGGGGCTGATTTTTTGTGTGCCAACAATTTGCTAGTGGATGTTAAAAATAAGCGCCTGATAAATGCAGAGACTTTTTGCTCTTTCCCTTGCACACTCAGCGGGGCTGGCCCTTCCAACCTGTCTGGTGTTTCTGCTTCGGCTGATGTTTTCCAGCGTCTCCTGACAGTTTCCCACCCTCACCACACCCACCTTTTCTGCATCCTCGGCGAGACACGGTGTATAGCACCACATAACCACAGCAGGCCCACCAGTGCATGCCAAAGCAAGGCGCCTAGACCCTGAGAAACTGGCTGTCGCCAGGGAGGAGTTTGCCACATTGGAACGTTTGGGGATTGTTCGGCGTTCTGACAGCTCCTGGTCTTCTCCTCTCCATATGGTGCCCAAGCCTGGGGGTGGCTGGCGCTTTCCTAACAGTGCGAATCTGTCATTCCCATATTCCACCTTGATGGGAGGCAGTTGGAGTGTTAAAAAGCCATGTTATTCCCTTCTTTGCTAGAATATCACTTATTCTGGAGTGATCAAGCTCCTTTAGGGACTCTCTCAGTTCTCGTTCTGCACCAACAAAATTGGTGCCATTGTCCGAACGAATAGTAGATACTTGCCCTCTTCTACAGATAAATCGTCGTATGGCATTTATGCAAGAGGAAGTATCCAAAGAGTGGGCCACCTCAATATGAACTGCCCTAACTGCAAGGCATGTAAACAGAACTCCATACCGTTTGACCATACTACGTGCCCTTTTGACCTCAAAAGGTCCAAAGTAGTCTATGCCCACATTCGTAAAGGGCGGCTTGTCTGGCCGTACACGTTCCTCAAGTAAATCTGCCATTTTTTGATTCGGAGGTTTGGCATGCAATTTCCTACATGTGGTACATCTGGATATTATTTTGCGGGCAGCTCTGTTCAATCCTGGTATCCAGTATTTCTGTCTGATTTTTGCAATTAACTGATTCCTTCCACAGTGACCAGCTTGATAATGTGCTTGCTGCAGAATCAAGTGTGAAATGTGGTGATCTTTGTGTAACACAGCTGGGCATCTGGCTTCTTCTGGCATGGCTGACTTGTTCAACCGACCACCCACTCTGATTACACCGTTTTGTAGAACAGGATCTAACTTGTAGAGTGGACTTGACTTCTTTACGTGTGAACTTTTACTTTGCAGTGAGACCAGCTCATCTGGATACATCTCCCTTTGACTGTAACATATAAGCGCCTGTTCTGCGTTATCCAAATCCAATACAGATAAAGGTCTCTCATCCACTGACCTTCTCAATTTCATTCTTTCCTCTTGTGCCTTTGATTTTAGTTTTGCTGCCTCCATTTCTGTCGGAGCAACAACTGATTCACATTCCTTTCTCATAACAACAAGAGAATGGAGCGTGTCTTTCATGCGCAACATCCATGCAACAGCCTTCTTCAGTTTATGCCAGTCAGAATAGTATTCAACCAATTTCCTCATAGCAGTAACCTTGGTTGTGCTGAGGTGACTGGCTAGGGCTGCCTTTCTTACTTCTGTAGCATCATTCATGATGCTGGGCAAGTCAGGTTTTGTAGGCCACTCGCTAGGATGTTTACAAAGGAAATGTGGTCCGTACATCCAACATTCCTTCTTGAAAAGACTGGTGAACTTCATACCTCTTGAGGCTAAATCTGCTGGATTAAGCGAACTATTCACATATTTCCACTGGCATGGGATAGTAGCTTCAAGGATGAATGAAACCCGATTATCAACAAAGGTTTCGAAGCGTGAAGCATCATTCTCAATGTACCTCAGTACAGTAAGACTGTCTGTCCAGAAAACAGAGTCTTCAAGTTTAGTCTCCAACTCCTGTCTTAATAGTGTATCTACTTTCACTGCTATAACTGCTGGAGTTAGCTCCATTCTAGGCATTGTGATCTTTTTCAATGGTGCTACTCTGGACTTCCCCATCAAGAATGTGCAGCATTTCTGTCATTCTTCGCCAGTAAGTACTATGTATGAAGCTGTCCCATGCCCAGTTTCACTGGCATCTGAAAAATGGTGTAACTGAGCTCTAAGAGTGGGACCAAAGCCGTCCGGCTTGATGCATCTGCTCACCTGAAAACTGGATAGCTCCTGGAGATCTGAAAGCCACTGGATCCACTTTTGTGAATGCCTTTCCCCAACTTCATCATCCCAGCTTAACTTCTCTTGACAAAGCTCTCTCAATATCAGCTTGGCTGGGAGAATACATGGAGCAAGCCAACCTAAAGGATCATAGACAGAGCTTACTACTGAGAGTATTCCTCTTCTTGTAGCTGGTCTTTCTAGCATATTTACTTTAAAACTGAAGGTATCCGACTCCGTGCACCACTGAACTCCTAAGGCTCTTTCAGTTGGCAGTATGTCTTTGCTCAGGTCTAAGTCCTTCATTTCCGCAGTTCTATAACAGACAATAAAACCTTTCTGCTGTTGCTGACCCATTTGGTCAAGTGGAATCCACCATTTAAACATAAGGATCTCAGAGACTGTGAAAGCACTACTGCTTGTTCTTCTGATGCTACAGATTTCAAGCAATCATCCATGTAGAAATTTCTCAGAATTGTTTCAGCAGCCTTAGCTGTTGCTTTATCTCTTCCATCTTCTGCTGTCTTTCTCAAGGCAAAACAAGCCCATTTTTGGGGGTGCTTCAGCTGTAATATTTTAATAACTAGTATAGATACCCCCCCCACCCAGCCCCGAAAAATGGTTCGTTCCAGCTTCACTCTCCGCTACTCTGACAATGGTGGCTGAGACGCATTGGAGCGGTGGTGTGAGTACTTGGCTTAAAACAGGACATGTTAGCTGCATTTAACCTTCAGTAACTCTTTCTTTATATAGTTAGGTAGTAGGAGTCAGACCATGTCTCCTATTAGCTGAAAAACATTACCCCAGGGCTCTCAAGTGTCACGCATTGAGAGTGACAGTCACTCTTTTCATTCTTTTGTCACACACTCCCGCCACACATTGTATTTCTCACGCGGAAAAATAATTTGTAGGCTAATATGCCGCAGAGCCCAATTTTTCCCCAGACCGCGGCACAGTAGCGCCTCACTATAAAACAAACGTGTCTCCGCTGGAGTCTAATGGTGCGTTCGTTTTTCTCTCGGAACTCGGAAATTCTGAGCTGAGTAACATTATGATACATTCGAATATTTTAAAATGGTCCCCAGCCCCAAACACACTCATGACTACAAGACTAAGGCCCAATCTCATTTCTCCACCCTTAGCCCTACCACTAAATATCGAGGGCCCTCCCTTCCGAAGTTGACTTCACAGCTCGTAGCCACAAGGGGTAGGGCTTGGAATCGGGACACCACTCGCTTATGAGCTGCCTGGTTTGCTCGGGAGTCCCTGGAATAGTACAACATGCTTATAACACGGAGAAGTCACTTTAACATTACAACATGATTATACCACTGACGTGTCCCTAGAATATTACAAAATGATTATGACACTGTAGATTTGTGGATTAGCATTCCTTTGGCAATGGCACGCAGATTTAAAATTAAGAATATTGCATGCAATATTTCTATAAAACATGCACACATTTTGCATAAACAATGTGTTTATGTTGCATAAACAATATGTCAGAAACAATGTCTTTTACATATTCCACGATGTAGAATAATGCACTTAGAAGACTATTGAACGAAACACAGAAAACAATAGGGGGTGAGTTTCCCAAAAGTGTCGTAGCCAAAAAACTACATAAAACGGACTATGAATGCTCTCTCTGAATAAATACGTTCTTAATTCTTCGACGGTTTTGTGAAACTCACCCCTGCTCAGTTCTTTTTCTATAAATACTAGAATAGTAGAGATACTGCTCTGTCTCTACGCACGGAATTAGTAGTGTTGTAGTCAAGACCGCCTAAACCGAGACCAAGACATTGCCGAGACCGGAGGGTATCAAGACCAAGACACTGCCGAGACGTGAGGGTACCAAGACCAAGTCCAAGACCAAGACCAAGACATACTAAGGTGAGACCAAGACCAAGACTGGTCGAGACCAAGACCAAGACCAAGACCGAAAACAGACTAGGGCTAGAATCGACATCACATTACCCAGATCAACTGTAGAGAAAAAAGGCATTGCTGTAAAGTGTCATTACTCGTTAAATCAAATTCATGTTATCTTTTCAATTATATTGTCCGTATGTCCATACTGTATGTCTCTCATTTAAAATCTCCCAGATTTGTCAGTTACGAGACCTGATAGAAAATAATATTCTCAGCAATCCTCTCCTATAACCATTTTATCAGACCTCGTCAAGGGAAAGAGATGGGATGTACCAGAAAGATGTTCATATTAAGTCTCTTATACCAGGGACAGAGGCCTCGGGTAAGCTATGAATACAGCTATGTAATGATCCTTTGCTTTGAATTGAAGAGAATGAGCCTCCAGATTGACTTGCACCTCCAAGACCATGCTTTCTAATCAATGTAAAATACCTAATTTATTTGAATTATAACTATGCTATAGACTTCGCGGACATTTTCGGACATTTTTTTGCCGATGTATGATACGATGTGTATGATGTTTGTGGACTGTGAAGCACTGGCAGTGTCCGTGGAGAAAATGTATAAAATGTAACGTTTTTCAAATGGATGCATCTGACTGGTTGCATTTGAATTGAGGCGCGTAATAAATAATGATACTGTTCTGTGAGGATGTGCAGTTTTCTCTTTTTTTCCCCATCCCATCGAGACCGCTATGTCCGAGACCAAGACAAGACCGAGACCAAATAGAGTCGAGACCAAGACAAGACCGAGACCACAAAAAATTGGTCTCGAGACCGGTCTCGAGACCAAGACCGGTCTCGAGAACTACAACACTAGGAATTAGCGATTTTCAGAAAATTGTTTGTGAAAAATTCAACCTCATACTCCGTTTCACTTACATTAAACTAAGATATTCTGCTAAAATTAGTTTTTTTTATATATTTATAAAGATATGAGCTTCTTTCCCCACACCGCTAGGCATCTTTTCTTTTCTTGTTGTGTATTGCAATGCATTGTAGGAATTTTCTTCTTTCACTCGGTTTTGAGTCAGCATCTGAAAAATCTTCGTTTCGAGGGCTATCTTGAGGGCTGAACACCACTACCCCTCGCTGCTAAAAAGAAATGGGACAACACTACCCTACGCGGGTACGCGCAAAACGGAGGGGTAGGGCTAAGTGGGGGTATTGGGATTGAGCCTAAGTACAACCCTTCTGGATCATGCACCTGGCACTGCAACTATTTTTCCATCATTAAAATAGCAAAAGTGAGTTGGCCAGGATCTAAAACGATTTGCGCCATGTGCTTCAGACCATGCACTTTATTAAAACAGGGCCCAGTCACTTTAGACCAGGTTTTGGTTGGTCCATAGTGCACTGCTTTCCATTGTCTCAAAACAGCAATGCACCAACAATTCACCTGACTACACCTTATTTTAAGACCTACACACACATGGGTGCTCAAATGGGCGCAAGTACATTTGCTGTTTAAACAACATGGGCACTGGATGGGGAAAATGACAACTGCTAGCAAAAGCACTTGTGTGGTGCCTCATGCTGCTTTGCGCCAGATGTAAAATAGGGCCCTTGGTCTTATCAACTACTCTCTCCAGTGCTGGTATACTTTATTGAAAAATAAAATGTCCCCAAATCACCAATTATGACTAACTGTAACTAGTATTAACCATAACCAACTGACATCCTAAAATAGCATAATGTTTTGTGTGTTGAACATCTACTTGTGAATTTAGGTACCGCCTGTGTCAGTAAATGTATTAATTTTTTTCATTGTGTGTACCAAATGGAAAATGATGAACCAAACAGTACACAACAAATATGTGTGCAGTTACAGCCCTATTAATTACCAATAGAGTTTGTCAAATAAGTTGGTGGTGTTGCCCCAATTTGTGCCAACAAATCACTTACTTTTGCTCAAAATTGTCTCTATGGAATCCAAAATATTTCTATACAGTGGAAGGCTAATGTATTTTAGTGACCATTCCTTGCTCACTTTTCTACTAATTTTTGTTAAATTATCCACAAATGCATCACACTGTCTTGAAAAGGAATAATCATTAAAATTGCTTGCTAAGTTTTGTTTCATATGAAGAGTAAAAATGTTTAGTGAAACTTATAAATTACCTTTTCATGAGCACTCCACCTCACCACTTGCCAAAATTTCAAAATACCAAAACTACAGCATGTACAGCAATATAATGTTCAAATGGCATGACGGTATGAATCTCAAACCAGCTGACTATTGCAGTTTTTGCGATGTGCCATTTGTATGTGCATAACATGCAATGTCGTTTTACATAACGCCAAACCCAACTTGACATGCACCGTTTTTACAAGTTCCAACCTGCATGGGTTTTTGAGTCCGTATGTATTCTTTCTTTTTAATATTGTATTAGCGGACTGAGTCGCTGAGAAGAAAAAATAATAACATTTCAATAAGAAGCTTCTATATAAATTAAGCAGGCAGACATGCTGAGCTTGATTTTCACATGTGAAGTAATAAAGAGTGTTAATTTAGACAGCTCGCCTGATGATGCTGGGATTGGCTCCTGCTTCCCTGCGACCCAGATGGATAAAGCGGTGTAGATAATGGATGGATGGATGGAATTTTGACAGCATATTTTGCTTTAGTTTAGTCTTAAGATTGACAATAATGCAATTTAGTGTTAATCATATTTTAGTCATCGTTAGTTTTAGTACAGTTACGGTCGATGAATACTACAGGAAATTGTCGGCTAAATCAACTTAAGAGATCATGACAGTGAATTTTTAACACACATTAAAAGAAAAAAATAATTTGTTTCTATTCATTGGTGCTTTTCCCTATTATTGCTGCTCAACATGGCTTGCACTGAGTCTTCTTTTCCTTTTCAGTAAATGTGAAACAGACAGAGATATGATGTATGCACTTGAAGCAGATTAGATCAGCATTACTCAATTATGCACAACTACAGTCAACACTAACTAAAGATACAACATCTGATTGGAACAGTTTCAAATTTGTCTTTTCCTTACATTTTCATCTTGTTTTTAGTCCTTGACTAAATTATTACATTTAGGGCCAGTTTCCCGAACTAGGATTAAGACTAGTCTTGAACTAAATTGCCGTTTCAATGGAGATTCACCATTGTAACTCAAAGCTAGTCTAGGCTTAGGCTTAATCCTTGACTGGGAAACTGGCCATATATCATAGTTTTCAGCATCATGAATTAATCTGTATTATTGTCCCATTTTTATTAATGAAAAATCTCTGTTGATTAATTTTAGTCATAGTCTTCATCAACAAAAATTAATGAGGAAGATGATTGGCTATAGGAATGCCTGTTTATTGATCCCTGATCCTCCTGAGCCTGTGTTATCTTCAATAGATTCAACTCTTCATCCAGGACCAGACAGGCATTGTACATGATCTACAAAAACCTGGCTATTATCCAAATACAAGCAGTGTCTAGTAGAGGTAAGTGTTTTATAATAGCTACATCCTTTCCTTTTTAGCCATATCTAAAAATAATACATTAAAGTAATTTTACTTATTTCCAGATGCAGAGGCCCAAGGTATTTGTGTGACTCCCAGACAAAACTGACAGCATGTGAAAATAGCAAAGCCCAGGCAGTATCTGCTTTTAATAAAGAATTTTGAACATTATATATTTTATTCTGTTAGATTACCTTTGTTAAATTGCTTCTGAATGCCAGTTGACTGTCTTCATGCATTACCTGTTGTTAATGCTAAGAATGTAGACACCTTGACTTTGCTTCTTGCCTCTCAGAGACATACCACTGACGCAGGTGAATCCTAAAGAGAGCAGCCAGGTTTGAACCCTACTGTTGGCAGGATTTCTTTCCTTCTTATCCGTGTACACTTACACTAATGTTAGCTGTCGGGGAATCAACCCAATAGTATTTTACTCCAAATGTACCATATCAGTCGCAAATAGCAGTGCCACAGATTAAAGCCCAAATGGAAATCTACGGGTTTAGAAGTGTTCAAATTGGCATGGTCCGACAGCCTGCAAGAAAACAAGAAAGCCCTCTATAGGGTGTGTTCAGCCTATTACTCTCACCTTATTGATCATAATAAAAATAACCCTTGCTACCTTTTCAAGACAATAGCTTATCTAACAAATAAGGCTGAACCTCTGCTACCAAGTAATTTTGGTATTTAACATTTTATATGCTTCTTTAACAATTAAATTACAACCATTAAACTTCAAACATGTTCAAATGGCTCACAGATAACTCTGATGCAAACAGAATGCGCACACACCCTGTTTTTCAATTAATCAATGAACAGGAGTTAAAAACTATAACTAAAACCAAGCTGACCATTTCTCCACTGGACCCGATCCCCACTCAACTTCTTAAAGAACACCTGGGAGTTCTGGCAAGACCTATAACTGCCATAATGAATGCATCACTGTCCTCGGGTGATGTGCCTGACCAATTTAAAGTAGCTGTAATCAAACAACTACTGAAGAAACCAAGTTTGGATCCATAGGAGCTCAACAATTACAGACCTGTCTCTAATGTACCATTTTTGTCCAAAGTTCTGGAGAAGATAGTCGCTGCTCAACTTCAGGCTTACTTTGAGGTACAAAAGATACTGAATAGATTCCAGTCAGGCTTCAGTTTGGGACACAGCACTGAAACTGCCTTAACTAAAGTCGTAAATGGCATAACAATGGCAACTGATGCTGATGTTTTTGGACCTTAGTGCAGCCTTTGCCATGGCTGACTGTTTTACTCTATTACAAAGACTTAAATTTCATGTTGGGTTGTGTGGAATGGTGTTGATGTGGTTTCAATCCTATTTGACTAATCAATATCAATACGGTGAAGTGTCAATTGTCTGTCATCAGTAAAATATGGAGTACAATAGGGATCAGTTCTTGGTCCTTTATTGTTTTCTCTCTACATGCTACCATTAGGTAACATAATAAGAAAACGTAATGTTAATTATCATTCCTATGCCAATGACACCCAAATATACAATTCAGTTACACCTAATGACACTACATCTATTGTCACTTTAGCTAATTGCTTTACCAAAGCAAACCTGGATGATTGAAACTTTTTATCAGTAAATGCTGAGAAAACCGAGGTTCTATTGTTTGGAGGCAAGTCTGCGGATAGGAATGCTATAATCTCTGCACTCCACTCCAAGGGGCTGAACTTTTCCCTCAGCAACTCAGCCCATAACCTATGCGTCATCTTAGATACAAGTCTGTCATTCGTATTGCATGTGGATGCAGTATCAAATATATGCTTCCTATAGCTACGTAACATTGCCAAACTACCACGATTCCTTACTATTCAAGACACTGGAAAATTGACACATTCTTTTGCATACAGTGGGTTAGACTACCGTAATGCTCTATTATCTGGGAGCACACATCGCTCATTAAACACCTTGTAGCATATTTAAAATGCAGCAGCTTGAATTATCACCAGGAGCTGGAAATTTGAACAGATAACCCCTGCTCGTTGTTATCTGCACTAGCTTCCTGTTAGGTTCAGGACTGACTTCAAAGTTCTCCTACTTACATATAAGGCACTTAAAAGGTCTAGCACCTGCCTACCTAACAGAATTGCCTTAGGTTTACGAGATGTATTGCCCACTCAGATCAGATCAGAACGCAGATTTCCATGTTGTTCCACATATAAATAAATTGACACCTACAGTAGCAGTAAAGCATTCTGCTACAGGGCCCCTATAATGCGGAATGGTTTTGCCAGCCTGTGTGTGGGATGCTTAATTAGTCTCAGACTTTTCAGTTTAGCTTACAGTTTAGCTCAGACTTTTCTTTATTGCTTCCCCACACTGGTGAGAATGAGACATGGAAGCATCAACATACATACCAAGGTCTTTCGCCTAATCAGCTACCTTTATTTCAGTAGGTCCTATAAAATACCTGTACTTTATATTTCTACTTCCTACATGGAGTACCTTACATTTGTCTATGTTAAATTTCATCTGCCAGGTATCGGCCCAGTCACTAATTAAATCAAGATCCCACTGTAGCTGCTGAGCTGCTAGTTCAGTATCTGCTACACCATCCACCTTGGTGTCATCTGCAAATTTCACCAGTTTACTGTATATATTGATGTCTATATCATTTATGTAAATTAGGAACAATAGTGGTCCTAAAATTGAACCCTGCGGTACCCCACTATGAATGCAGGCCCATTGTGACATTGTGTCTCTTATAACTACTCGCTGCTTCCTATCTGTTAACCAGTTATCAATCCAGGTCGCTACAGTTCCTAAAATACCTGTCGCTTTGAGTTTAACTCTCTGGGGTCGAGTATGTCATCGGCGACATCGCATACTTTTTGCGTCTATTTCAGTTTATATCTCGCTGAAATCTTAATGTAGAATCATGAAAAAAACGCTGGCTAAATCCGTAATCTGTCTTCTTTTGAAAACGTCCATTGTCGGAAGTATTACATTTTTTTTAATTAGGTTAAATCGGCAAAAAAGTAAACCATGTCATCTTACTTTGTTTTACCTGCATCGGGGGCGTGTAGTACCGCTCTCACCCGAAGATCGCTATTCACATTCTAAATAGCCGCATTAGCGCGTATTCAAATCGCATTCGCATGGTAATTTGATTAACAGCGCAACGGTGAAACGCGATCCAGATACATCCCCTTCAGCGCCATGAAAGGGGGTTGGGGACGTGGCCAGGTGACAATGGCTCATTCATACACATGAAAGTTGCTACATATTCAATGAAAGGAGCCAGAAATAGTGACATGAGTTAGGTTTTTCTTATTTATTTATCCAAATGAATGTTGCATCTACACCATTTAGTCATCTTCATGTAGCCAAGACTTTGGTGATCAGATATCTGGGATAAAAAAAAACTGCCAGCATTGCTTACTATGTACTTTTATAATGTTTCTGCAAATGTTCCAAACTGCATTTTGCAATGTCTATACTTTGATGTCAAATTTCAAACTTAACAAAAATCTGACATATTTACAAAATATATAAAAATAAAGATGAGTGTGATGGCAAAACTAATATATAAGAAATAATTTATTTGCCATGAATTAAGTTTATGATATATTTTTTTTTTTTTTTTCAACTTTTTATTTATGAAGTGTCAACACAATACAAAAGAGAAGAGAGGAAAATAAAGGAATCAGTCTGAGGTCATGAGATACACAATGTGTATATATATATATATATATAAAAAAAGATCATTAAACAATCACAAATTAACATATACTATTTAATCAAGTAATATCTCTCTGTTCAGCATGTAAATGGACCACTTTCCCCACCTTCTCTCCCCTAGCTCCTTTTGAAGCCTTAAAGAATAAGTCATCTGCTCAAGGAGGTGTAGCTGTTTCACAATACCGATAAAGACCCCCAGAGTAGGGATATCTTTTTGAAGCCAATACTTTGTAATTGCCTTTTTACACGCTACTAACATAATCTTTAGGAGGTACTCATCATCTTCACCTAGCCCCTTGGGGAGACTCCCCAGGTACAGAGATGTGAACGTGATGTCAACCCTAAAGCCCAACACCTTTGCTATAATTACTGCAACCTCCTTCCAAAAATTTTGAATAAGAGGACACAGCCAGAATACATGGGCATGATCAACCAAAGCTTCTCCACATTCCCTCCAGCACTGTAGTTGCATATTTGTTTGTTTGCTTTTTTGTTTTGGGGTAATAAAAAATCTTATAATATTTTTCCAGCAAAAGTCTCTCCAAATCAGAGAGTTGGTGGTGGATGATTGTGTTAACCAAGCGTTCATCCATGTGTCCTCAGTTATGTCAATGTCCAGGTCTTTTTCCCATCGTTTCTTCACATAGGCAGTAGTGTGCTTATTTAATGAAAATATACCATTGTACAACCTGCCTATAAGTCCTTTAGTACTACTGGACTTGTATGCATCGACAAACAGCTGGATAACAATTGGCAGTTCTTTCTGGTCAGAGTCTTTAACTTCTTTATTAACATAATCACGAAGCTGTAAATATCTGAATAGATAATTTTTACTAAGCCCATAAGTCTAAGTTTATGATATTTGAAGAAATGTGTGATCATGCCCCAGTCCGTGAAAGTGTGTTTCCTACCCCTAGACCCCAGAGGGTTAAGTAAGAGCCTCTTGTGGGGGACAACATCAAAAGCCTTTTGGAAATCTAAGTAGATGACATCATAGGCCTTCTTATCATCAACTTCCTGAGTAGCTTCCTCAAAAAACTCCAACAGATTTGTTAAACAGGATCTACCTCTCCTAAATCCATGCTGGCTATCCCTCAAAATGACAAATTACTTCTATCCCCTTTTTTGAAAATGGGCATTATGTTGGCATGCTTCCAATCAGAAGGTACCACACCTTCAGATAAGAATTTTTGAAACAGTAAAGTTAAGGGTCAGCAAATAATATCCCTCATATCTTTTAACACTATAGGTAAGATGCTATCAGGGCCCTGTGATTTATTTATTTTGAGCTTAGCTAGGCTTTGCAAAACGTCAGCTTCAGTTATATATATATATATATATATATATATATATATTGGTTATAGACGATGCTGGATTAGTAATAAGAACTGGTAAGTTACTAGTGTCCTCAACAGTGAATACCCGTGCAAAACTATCATTGAACTCATTTACTATATCAATGTCGTTTTCAATTATAAGACCTTTACTATAATGCAGGTTAGTAATTTCAGCTTTTAGAGCTCTTTTAGAGTTAAAATACTGGAAGAAACTTTTAACGTCATCCTTAGCCTCCAATGTGATCTTCCTTTCAACATTCCTTTTGGCTCGTCTAATGTCATTTTTTAACTCAGCCTGTAGATTTAGATACTCTTGCTTTATTCTGTCATCATCAGTTATTTTCCATTTCTGGAACAAAGCCCTTTTCCTCCTTACTTCATACTTTATTTCCCTAGTAAACCACCTAGGTTGCAATTTCCTAGATTTATTCTTGCTGGAAACAGGTATGAAGTCCTCTTGCACTTGCAATAATGTGCTTTTAAAAAATTCCCATGCCTCTTCAACAGTTTTGTTATTTAACTCCATCCAGTTCACAGTTTCTAGTTTTAATCTCATACAATTGAAGTTAGCCTTCCTAACATTATATATTTTTCATTTGGACTTTGCTCTTCGGGCACTAAACTTAACCTCAAATTTAACCATGTTATGATCGCTACTGTCAAGTGGTTCTAAAACGTCTAATTTACCAATCCTGTCCTGGCTGTTAGAGAAAACCAGATCAAGAATGGCATCTCCCCTGGTAGGGGTGTTAACAAACTGAGTAAAAAAACAATCCTGTACTAATTCCACCATCTCCAGTTCATTTTCAGAAGAGCCAGTGACAATGTCCCACTGCATCCCCGGTAGATTAAAATCACCCACAACTACCACATCATTTTTATTGCTCATAATCCTAATATCACTGTATAACAATCTGCTTTCCTCGGCATCTACATTAGGTGCTCTGTAACAAACACCGACAATTAGGCTACAGCCCTCCTACCCTTGCCTATATCGTTGGTGTCAACATGCACCACGACAACTGGATCCACCCCAGCTGTTAAGCTTACTTCAGTGAGCAAGGAATGATTTAGGCTACAGTGCGTAACAGTAGTCGTAAACGATAATTTGTCTCACTCTCACATGACAAAATAAGTAAACAGAAAATATAAAACATATGAAACAGTGTCACGTCTAGGCAGAAAGGGAAGCAGAGATCCAGGGATGCAGGGAACAGAAGGCTTTAATGTGGCAAAATACAGGTAAGCGGCAACAGGGGGCAGCCCTCTCCTAAGAAGGGGTGCAGCCGCCTCGGAGCGGCAAGTCCCGGCTGGAGCCACGGACTCGGGAATGAGGTCCCTAGCTGCAGACCGATGCGTAGGTGCTGAAGGGGTGCGCAGAAATTGAGGTCGTAGTTCGGGAGATGGGTTCGTTGCCAGGATAATCCGTGCGAAAAGTAGGCACAGAGACAAGGAACACTGGGAACGGGGAACAGAGGACGCCGGGCTCAGCAGGACAGGTGGGTTACGGGCGGGAGCTGGTCTGGGAGAGGAATGAGAGAAGGTCAGGATAACACAAGGAGGAGACAGGTGAGGCAGGGGTAACCGGGCAGACTGGAGACAAGAAGATTACTTGGTACGGCGTCTTAACATCGGCTCAATACTTCGCAACGTAGTTCTGGGGCATTCAGTTTATATAGGTGGCTAATCGTGTGTCGCCGGATTGCGTTTGTCTGACCCCGCCCCTGTGGGCGTGACAGACCCCCCCTCCCGACGGCCGCCTCCGGGAGGCCGACAGCGCTTGTGAGGGCGCCCCCTAGGACGGGGACTAGGTTTAGTCGGGTGTGCCTGATGGAAAGCCGCTATCATCGTCGGGTCCGTCACCACGGAGGCTGGAACCCAACTACGGTCATCCGGACTGTTACCGTCCCAGTCGACAAGATATTGCAGCTTTCCCCGCCGTCTCCTCGAATCCCGGAGGGCATGAATCCGAGTCGACGATCCATTGTCTGCCACCGGAGGAAGCGGTTCTTCAGCAGCATTGGATGCGGGGCGCAGAGGGCTGTATTTAACAGGTTTGAGGAGAGAGACATGAAAGGTTGGGCATATTCTATACACGCGGGGTAGTTGTAGTTTCATCGTCATGGGTCAGACTCTCTTCAGGATCCGGAATGGCCCGATGTAGCGAGCGGTGAGTTTCCGACACCCAGGAATTCTCAGATTCCTGGTAGATAGCCACACCTGTTGTCCCACGCGATAGGGGAACCCCGGTCGTCGGTTTCGATCTGCTTGAGCCTTGTGCCGATCAGCTTGAGTTCGGAGGGAGGTCTTGATCTGGCGCCAGGCGCGTTTGCAGTTTTGGTACCAGTCATCCACTCTAGGCACTGCTCCGGAAGGTGAGTCCCAGGGGAACAGGGGGGGCTGAAAGCCCAACACACACTGAAACGTCAGTTTTGTTACCGGACTCACCCTAGAATTGATGGAGTACTCCACCCACACCAGATGAGAGGACCAGCTTGCTACAGTAGTTCGGCATAATAGGCGAATGGCTTTGGACATCTCTTTGTTCGTGCGTTCAGCAAGCCCATTCGCCTGGGGATGGTAAGCTGAGGTAAGGATTAGTGACACCTGAAATTTTCTACAGAATTCTCTGAATACTCTAGAGGCAAACTGAGGTCCTCGGTCTGATACAATATCTTCCGGGATGCCTGTGAAACGGAAGAGCTCATTTATTAATACCTCTGCGAGTTCGACGGCGGAGGGTAGCTTCGGGAGGGCTACCAGCCGACACATGTTGGAGAACCGATCGACCAGGGTGAGAATCACGGTCTTACCCGAAGACCGAGGGAGGTCCGTGATGAAGTCCATAGCAATATGTGACCACGGTCTGGAGGGAACAGGCAACGGCTGGAGAAGACCTGCGGGACTTAGGGAAGAGGACTTATATCTAGCACAGTCTGGACAACTGTCTACGAAGGTTTGTACTTGTCGGCGCCAACCGGGCCACCAATACCGGCGGGAGAGCAAACGTTGGGTAGCCGATACTCCGGGGTGCCCGGTTCCTGATTGCGCGTGAATCCACCTAAGAAACTCCTGGCGATGCGAAGGCGATACGTACAACAAATCAGGTGGACAACCCACTGGTAGAGCACAGGTTTCGTTCTCCGCTTTAATGGTCTCCTCCAATCCCCAGGTAATGGACGCGATGAAGCAGGACGGTCCAGAACAGGATAATCCTTTTCCTCACTCTCAGGGGGGTCAAACTGCCGGGATAAAGCGTCCGCTTTCACGTTTTTCTTACCGGGTAGGTAACTCACCCGGAACGTGAAGCGAGCAAACCACTGCGCCCAGCGAGCCTGATGGGAGGTGAGTCGTTTGGCCGACTGGAGATATTCCAAATTACAATGATCGGTTAATACAACGAAGGGGTGTCGAGCCCCCTCTAACCAATGACGCCACTCTTCTAGGGCTAGCTTGATGGCGAGGAGTTCCCGATCTCCCACATTGTAATTGCGTTCTGCGGAGGTCAACTTACGTGAAAAATAGGTACAGGGCTGCCGGTGTCCGGTCTCCGGATCTCGTTGGATCAGCACAGCCCCCACTCCGGCTTTGGAGGTGTCCACCTCGACTTCAAAAGGAAGCTCCGGTCGAGGTTGGATTAACACTGGGGCAGTGCAGACTCCCCAGTCCGGACTCGGGTAGGGGTTCCCCTAGTGAGAGAAGTAAGAGGGGCCGCGATCTTGCTGAAATTACGGATGAATCTCCGGTAAAAGTTAGCAAACCCCAGGAAGCGTTGCAGATCTTTAAGGGTTTTGGGTTTAGGCCACTCCCGCACAGCTGCGATCTTCTGCTCCTCCATCGCCACCGCCCCTGGCTTAATGAGGTACCCGAGGAACGTTACGGAGTGCCTATGAAATTCACATTTTCCTCCCTTCACGTAGAGATGATGTTCCCGTAACCGTTGCAGCACCTGCCTTACATGCTGAACATGAACCTGCTCAGAAGGGGAGTGAATTAAAATGTCATCTATATAAACCACCACAAACTGATACAACATGTCATGGAAGACTTTGTTCATGAAAGCAAACTGTTTGTTTGTGACAGTTTCATTGACGTCAGCTACAGTAGAGGTGCAGAAAAGGTGTCATGATTGAAGTATTCCCAAAGTTTGGAAAACCACGTGCGAGTTTTTTTTGCCACATGTTTCTTCTGAGGTTTTGGAGCTCTGTCGGTAGACGCAGCCATGTTGCCTACAGGGGGGCAGGGCAGGCGGTAAATTTCCTTTTTGCATGGCGGTAGGTGATGTCTCATTAATATTTATGAGAGAAGTGCTACATGATTGGCCAGTGCATGTCTTACAAAATAGTGCGGCACTGCTGGCACCAGCGATATTAGACAAAACTACTGTATATCAGAATTCAGTCTATAATTGATATAATTTTAATGGTGCGAGCAGTGAAACAACTAGCCAGCTTATTAGCGGTATAACTATGTATTGTAAATGAAAACCATGCCGCAGGTCCAATAATTAAAATATTGTAGCTCTCCAGTGGCAAAGAGATCATCAGGTGGACAGTAAAGTTCAGTTATTAGCAGACTAAGCGTGATTCTTAAAAGGACAGCGTTAATGTTGACGTGCTCCCGAGGGGATAAAATACTTTCCCTAACAGCAGGGGTGTCAAACTCCAGTCCTGGGGGGCCGGAGTCCTGTGTAGCTTAGCTCTCTCCCTGTTCCACCACAAATGATTTAGCTTATGAGCTCTGTGGTAATTAGCACAAGGAGTTGAATCAGGTGTGTTAAATGAAGGCAAACCAAAAACTGTGCAGGGCTCCGGCTGTCCAGGACTAGAGTTTGACACCCGTGACATTGCAGTTACAAAACATTTACGTAGTTTTACACAACGCATCGACACTATAAAATTCCACGTTAACACATTTTTATAATCGACATCGTCGATTACGTCGAATAATCGTCCCAGCCCTAATTACAGCACATCCATGTAATGTGCCTTGGGGCAGTGAAAAGTGCTATATAAAAATAAATTAAATTGAATTGAATGGAAGCTTTAGACTGAAAACAGTCTGGTAGCTCAGAGAATGCATATCAGTGACACTTCCATCACATGTTGTATGTCAGAATTACATGTCCTTTCTTGATTAAGGGAGAAATATATACTTTATTAGCTTATTTTACAGTTAAAACTTCAAAAACAGTATATTATTTTTAGTACATTTGTACATAAAATGCATAGAGCATATATTGTGAGCCCTGCATCACCTGTCAGTATGCAATACTAAATCCACATATGATATGAATAAACTTCCTAAAAACATTTTTGCATGTTATGTGGAAGAATATTGGACATACATCAACATTACTGTATACTAATATCATTCATTCTTTTTCCAACCACTTATCTTAGTCAGAGTTGCAGGGGGGCCTGGCTAGGCTGGAATACACACAGTCCAACATGGGACACGTACACATGCATTCATATATCATGGGCAAATTGGAGACACTGATCGGTCTCCAGCACATATTTAGACAACAGAAGAAAAATGGAGTATCTAGAGCAGGGTTCCCCAGTTCTGCTCCTAGAGGGCCAGTCTTCAACATGGTTTTCAAATTTCCCTGCTCAAACACACCTACTAAACCTGGCAATTACTGTAGCTGATGAGCTGAATGAGGTATGTTTGAGCAAGGAAATCTGCAAATTATCTTGCAGACTTGCCTTCCAGAACCGGAACTGGGGAACCCTGACCTAGAGGATACTCCATACACAGAGCAGTGGCAGACTACAAGTCCCTAAACATAGAGGTCTGAGTCAAAATTGCTATCCTCCTAGACACAACACTCAATGCTTTGTAAATGTCAGCTGAAACCTACTGTCTTTCTTAACACTTAGCAAAAATATAATAAGCCTGGAAAACTGAACTTAAATAGGAACAGGACTCACTTTCCCTTCTTTCCTTTTTTGTGCTTGCTTTTAACCCTCATCATCTTGCGTACTCTGTGGCCTTTCCAGTAGGCTTGGATGATCAGGGCAGCATGGCTCTTCACAGCCAGATCTTGCTGTTCCTCCTCCTCTTGCTGGTTAGCAAGCCTCTTTTCCTCCATGATTTGTAGGAACTCCACCTCAAGCAGGGCATAGTGCTCTTCCAGCTCTTGCAGTTCCCCCTTCTCCTTAACATAGAGTGAGGACAGCTCCTCTAGCTCAGCCTGATGAACAGTGCATGTGGTGTGGGTTTGAAGCAAAATCAGAGACCCAACCCACTCTTAAGCAGTAGTTTCTACATATTTACATTTCCATTGCTTTCATATACAGCTGGGGAATACTTGTGACATAGATTTGATCTTAATCTTGATTTACTGGCATGCAAATAGCACATGCCTTTATTCCAAGAAATTACTCCATACTGTTGTGGTGAGGTCAAGGCTCTGCATCAAACACTGCATCGTTTTAGTGTTATTCCTTCCATTATTCTGTAGTTACACTCATAGCTGTTAAAACTGCATTTTACAGGCATGTACAGTGTACTACAAATGTGCAACTAATAACATACCATCCAATTATTTAGCCACACCAAAGAAAGAGTATCTCCTTACCTGTTTTTCACTTATGTCTTTATCATACTTTTGGATCCAGTTTTCAGTTTCACTTTCAATCTTGTATACCCTCTGTCAAGTGTTAGAGAATTATATACAGCAGAAGCAGTTTCACAATGAATCCAGTCTCACATCATTCAGTTACGTGGAAATGCAAACAGTAATTACCACTATGGAAGCAGCAGTAATACAGTAAAATAGTAGTTCTATGACCAGGGAAGAAAGACAATGTAAGAAAGGCTGTGTGACTTTGAGTGGGATCCCAATGCCCACCTTTCTGAGGACTGTCTCATATCCGTGGTTTTCTGCGATCAGGTTGCTCAGCTGTATGTGCAGCTGGTTAACCTCCTGCTGTAGCTGTACACATCGCCCTTCTGATATCTTCTTGTCTGATTGGCTCTGTTTCTCAGCATCATTTTGAGTATGTGTCACAAAGTCTAACATACTCTTCTTCATGTGGTACAAGGAGGTCTTCAAGTTGTAGATGATCTCATTCTTATTTGAAATCTGAAGGATAAAATCATCTTAGCACTGAACAAAAGAAACTGAATCCAATATATTTTTAAACTAATATATGCATTTATAAAACAAAATATAAAATCTCAGTTGTCATAACTGTAAAAACTATATTCTTATTTCTTCAATTTCTGGATTTAAACAAATTAAAAACATTAGCACTGAGGGAGTCTCTCTTACCTCAGCATCCCGATCTTGAGCTGCATTTGTCACCTCTGCTTCCAGCAAGGAGACCAGCTCCATGCTGCTTCTGGGCTGTTGTGCTACTTCCTTGAAATTTTGGTTCCTCTCCCACTCCTCCCCTGGGCGTATAAGAAGTTTTTCCAATAGAAGGTCATGTAATTTCTTCAGCCCCTGGACCAGCTGATGAGAAGCCATGGAAACAGTTCTGCTTTGCAACATCTGCATAGCTGCTGGGTTGGCAAACAGGAGCTGGAGAATGTTCTTGAGTGAACTCCTCAACCCCTGCTCCAGCCTGGCCATCTCAGCGTGCCTCTCCTCTGTCTCTTTCTCCAGGTACTTCAGCTGCTGGGCACCTAGAGTGTCTTCAATTTGCTGATGCTCCTTCAGAGCTTCCACCAACTCCTCTCCCAACTCTATCAACACCCCTTCAAGACTGACCAGCAGCTTGGGAAGCTGCAACACAATGTACACTTTCTGGATGCATTCGTCCAGGACCCAGGCAATGCACTGTTCCCCCAGAGAGGCCAGCTTCTTTTGGGATGATTCCACAAGCTTAAGGGAATCTTCTTTAGCAACCTTACTCTGAGGAGCAGAACTCAGTGTCTGTGCTATCTCCATATGCAGCAAGTGCGAAGTGCAATGCTATAGGATAGTTTGTATCAGGTTCCTAGAAGCAGGACTGAAGTCCCATATAGCAAGGAGGAAGCCCTTCATTAATGATAAACAGAGAAGAACCAGGCTGAAGTTTGCCAAATGAAATATATTATTCACAGAGGCATACACATAAATTAAGAAATGAGTGAAACAAAAAATTGTGCTGCAGTCTCTTAATTTTTCCGTGGTTGTATGTAGTAGTGCAGTCAACCCTAATTATTTACTCCATTAAATTGTGTTAGACGGGCATATGTGGTTGGCAGGAAGGGTGCCTGAGCATCTGTTTGTTTTGCCCGAACTACTTAACCTTTGAGCACCTGCTCCTGAAACAGTTTTTGCACAGCCCAATGGCCAGATAGCAAAATAAAAAACTGCAAATACGCTGAAGACAATATTTTTCATAGTGATATTACCAACGAATTCTCATATTCAGTTTCGCATCTTACATTTTTAACAGTACTGATTTATTTTTCTGATACTTCAGAAGATCTGCTAATGGTGTATGTGACTTAAAGCTGTAGCGTTGTCTAAGTGAGTTCTGCGATTAGCTACTCTGCTACGTTCGAATAAAAGAAAACAGAGAATCGATTACATGAACTAACAACCTACCCCGGTTTCCTAAAACATTATCAACACACATAAACGGCACAGATTCAAAAGCAATATGAGTGAAAATGCGCTTTTATAGTTGTCTACACTTGGTGACTTGCGTTGCTAGGAAACCGTCAACAGAGGAGACTAACGACGCAGTTTCTCCATTTGAACAGGGTGGCTAAATATATTTTGCATGTACATACTATTCAAGCTGTTGCCACAATGTATGATTTTAATATTTTTCCATTTTCCCATGTTTAAGTCGATGAGGTGAGTCGATAGGTAGCCAATACTGTCACACGCTAAGATACGCTAAGATACCTGACTTGTACATGCTAGATACCTTTTAATTAACAACAGAATTGCATACAGTATATACTACCAAGTCTCTCAGTTCATCTGCATATATTTTCATTTTCCAACAGACCAAACAATCTTTTTCGATACTCAGCAGTTACTTGATATAATTAAAATCTAAACAATGATTCGAAATAGGCGTTTGGGTTTTTGAAAACCCTTTCTCTATTTCTCATTTTCTGTTAAAATAACTCACATTGATAAGTTATATGTTGCCGTCTGTCTCGATAACATGAATTAACACATTCCCTAATGCGCAATACTCACGTAAACATTCAGCTTAGCTGAATGCACCCCCTGATTTACGGCCAGTGTACCCTATGAAAACGAAATTTCTGGATTTTCCTTACCTCAGAGGTCAGCATTACTAAACACTATGTGTACCATCACTATAGGGTTGCCAACTGTCCCGTTTCAACACTTGTTTGCTCTAAACTGCCTCTTGCCACGGACTTCCTCCCCTGACGTAATCGGTCTTTTTTAAAAGCAATGCTGCTTCGTTTCTCCTGCGCTTCAGAAGCGACTGCTCGCTGTAACTTCGTTTATCTTGCCTTAAGCAGACTAAAAAAACTCACATTACTTGTTTATTATTGTATTTTACAATCAAACCTTAAGATTAATAACCTATAAAACAGCAAATGTGACAGTTACTACTTCAAAATTCAAACGCGACATGCGGTGATGTTATGCAAATACAGTCGCTCTTAGTCACAAGAAGCGATTCATTTATTTGAATAATATACCTTTACATGCACCTGGCTGCTATCCCTTATGAAAATTCACTATGGTTTCCTATGGTTTTTATGCAGTAACCATAGTTTTACTATGGTACCTCCTGGTACTTTGGTACTACCCATAGTACTACCATGATTTGGAAAGACCATGGTAAAACAAAAACCATGATAAAGACCATGGTAAAATAAACCCATGGTTTATGACTAACATTAGATTAGGGTTTAACTGTAGTGAAACCATGATAAAACCATAGTCATGTGTTCCATAGTCACTGTTGGAGCACGGCGTCTCCACTGGGTCCGTGGATGAGAAGAGATTCACAGCTGACACGGGGAAAAGCTGCAAATCACCGGTTTATTGTCTTGACTGATTATAATCAGGGAGCGGCCGTCTGACATACATTCAGCATGTACAGGAGGAGGCTCTGCCATATGTATCAGCTGTATCCCTTTTAAAGCCCTTTGGGCATCCCCCCCCCTTTCTCGGTACCTTCCGTGTACGTGACAACCACATGTATGATTCCAGCCGGCTCGTAGTTGTCCTTCTGGAAGGCTAAAAGATAAGTAGGGGCCACTGATATTCTCTGTCGCCCTCCCTATCTGTTCCGATTAGGTAGCCTTGCCTTGCCGGAGCACCAGTCAGTTCTCGTTTTGATTAGTTACAGCATTATAGAATCATTCCCTTTATTTTTTAATTATTCCCTCATTACCCAAAAAAACATGAAAAACGGCAAACCATTGTAAACCATGGTTATTTAGTCATAGTAAAACCATGGTTAATTTTCGTAAGGGTATGACAACATAATTTCCCTCCGGGGATTGATTAAGTTTCTTTCTTTCTTTCTTTCTTTCTTTCTTTCTACCTATCTATCTATCTATCTATCTATCTATCTATCTATCTATCTAATCTATCTAATCTATCTAATCTATCTATCTCTTATGTTTGGCACTTTGTTGAAGTCATTCTGCTTCAAAATGTTTCCTATTATATCTTTTTTCATACCTATAATATGGCAATTAGCTTCATACTCGGCACCATCACACCTGGAAATGATATGACAACGAACCAATCACCAAAAGTAATCATAAGTCAACAAAGTATGCAAGTATCGATAATAATGTTGGTATTGATATTGATCAATACCAGTTTAATGAGATCGATACTTCAGTTTCCATTTCTCTCCCGAATCCACTGTGGCTGTTTGTGTAAGCGCTGCTGCTCTCAATAGGTTGTATTAAGTTGACATCATTGTCCAAGGTACGCATAAATGAAAACGAGGCGGCGGCCATTTTATCGGGGTGCGAGTGACAACAGCAGCAAGAAAACCCCGAATCCAAGTTTCTTCTGTATACCTTCGGATCGTACAAATCAAGGCAAAGAGACAGAAGAGCTGCCGGAAAGGCTACAGAAAACTTGGCTAAGATCCATCGATCAAAAGAACTTGAACGACGATACTGTGAAGAAGTGGCATGTTCTGTGTTCTGAGAATGGCAGTATTTTTAGTGAAATGCATTAAAAATGCGTATTCATGTCCTTTTGAGCATTTTGTAATTTGTATTTTTCTGGACGTAAAAAATAAGATGTATGCTAATTTGTAACAAAATAGATTGAGAGATTGTACTATGTGTATTTAAAATACTTAATAAAATGCCATTTTAAGAACGTTCATCGCTAGGCTTACAGACTTTTAAATACAGCCTATCGCCATCCTTCGCATTATTCCAAGGAAAGAAGCTGCTTTGATGATCGGCTCAAATTACCTATTAGTATATGCAGTAAAATAGGCATATATTGCTGACTGTCATGAAGAGTGAAGACGACTGATGGAGGGAGTGGTGGGCGGCTAGTGCCACCATGTGGACTGCGTAGGAACTGTAGTTTTAAGTTTAGCCCGCTGCGGTTTCTGTAGTTCGTCATCATAATTAGTGCGGTTTGCTCAGTTCAGGAAGCGTGTGCGTCCAAAGAGCCGTAAGTTTGTGTTTGGTTAACGTTTGTTCCCTTTACTCTAATCCTTTATTGTGTTATGGTTTAAGTTTTGTATTTTAAGTATGTTTAAATACCTCATTTACGAGGGATAGCGTAACATTACATTCTCTGTGCTTATAGTTAGCCCATGCTAAGACGGCTGCAGAGCTATTGTGCTAACTCGTTTAAATATTGTATAAATATAAAAGAGGGCTGTTAATTTGTAATTACGGAATTCAATAATAGCTGTTATTTGGAGGGTGTGTGATATTTACCGGGAGTTCAATTTGTTGCAGAACCACACGTGTATACCCGCGAAAGCAAGCGGCTGTTGTCAATAAAGGCTGGTGGAACAACGGACTTATACATTCTGACCGATGCACACTCAGGGCTCATAACGCCATACGTAACCAGCACTAATATGCAGCAACTCCTTTCTCACATGGTCCTTCGAGCCAGATAGTTGAGAGCTGAGTGATAATAGCTGAGAGCTCCCCAGAGCAGACACGACCATGGAGAACAGTGCGTCTCCCGGTGTGGTTACAAGACTACGAGGTTTACGTTCCACCAAAGGCTGCCCCTGGTGTTATACAGCAGACTCCGAGATATCAAGAGGGATTGGCCGAGATGACGCCCCTCCAATCCCATTCACTCCAATACCCGTATTATAGCAGTACACCCCCTGTATGCGAAAATACTCACCTACGCACCAAAGCCCTTCAGCAGTGGCGGTGGCAATACATCAGCTGCAGGAGGAGAACAGGTGTTTGCATGAGATGGTGAAGGATATTAGGCACCACCAGGATAGTAATGCCATGCCACCATCACGACCCAATGTGCTGACCATCCAGCCCAAACAGCGCCAGGAGGAGATGTGGTCACTGCCCCCACCTCCACTGAGACATGTCACGGGCCAGCCACGAGCCATTCGGGTGGAGCAGTTTCATGGTCGCAGCCATCCACCTTTGACAGAGGAAGATGATGAGTGGCCACTCCCACCTCCACCTACAGATTTCCCAGATGATGCTCCTGACCCCATTCCAGCGCCTAGTGCACAGTTGGACCCAACAATGAGAATCGAGCTCCTGGAACGTTTCCTGTCACCACGCCCCTCATCGCCGCATTATGATGACCCAGCTGATGTTGTTGGAGAATCTGCACATTACTTCCCCAACCAGCCAGAGCTTTGTCATAACCCCTGGTCTTCTATTGAACAGCAGAGACACCAAAGACCCCCCACCCAACTATCAAGAAAGGATATATCGAGGTCCCAAACCCTCCATTCCCAAGTTTACCAGGGATGATCCTTGAGAATTTGCAAGGCTCCGAATTGCACTGGAGAACATCCTGCCAGCTGATGCAACGGAGAGATTCAAGTATCAGATCCTGTGTGACCACTTGAAGTTTGAGGAAGCTCTCCTGATAGCAGACTCTTATGTCAACTCCCCATCCCCCTACACCGACACAATGGCTTCACTGACTAGACAGTATGGTCAACCTCACCAGTTGTCGTTAAGGCGAATATCAGAGTTGATGGATGAGCCCCCCATACGACCAGGTGACATAGCAGGGTTCCGTAGGTTTGCATTACGAGTTAGAGCACTCGTGGGGATGCTGAAGCAGCTTGGGGAAGATGGAGTGATTGAGCTGCAGTGTGGATCTCACGTTGCAAGGTTAATGAGGAAGCTGCCACAAGATCTCCGTGCTACCTTCCGTCGATACCTCTGTTGGAGACAAGATGGAGTCCCCTCCCTATTAGACTTTTCTCGCCGGTTGGAACAAGAGCTTCTTGTTCAAGAAGGAGGGGACAGCATAGATAGGATAGAGGAGGGGAGACGTAAGGACTACAGACCCAAGAAAGATTATAGCAGGGAGGGAAAGCCCAGCAGGGTCGCCACAGTTCTCCATGGCACCATAGAGGCCCACCCTGCTGATACCTCCTGCGGACAGACCTCAGAGGTGAAACCCAGAGTATACTGCCCATACTGCTGCAACAACCAACATTTCCTGGATCAGTGTGCCAACTTCAAGCAGCTCTCCAGAGACCAGAGGATAACCTGGGTGAAAAGCAACAATCGATGCTGGCGATGTGGACGCCAGCATCTGGCTGCTCAGTGCAAACTGAAATTGCAGTGCAAGATCTGCAGAGGCAAACATCTTGAGTCTTTGCATGTTGTTAATGACAGGACTGCTGCCCAGCAGAAGGATGCCAACCCCACTTCTTCAAAGGGTCCAGATCAGCCCACTGATATCTTGTATCTGGATCGACATGCTGGCTGCAACCAGGTCCTTCTCAAGATCAGTAAGGTGCTCCTGCGGAGTGGTGATCACTCTTTGGAGACATACGCCATTCTGGATGATGGTTCAGAGAGGACGATTCTACTGCCAGAAGCTACACGGCACCTGAAGCTCCAAGGTCAGCCAGAGAGTCTGACAGTAAGGACAATACGTCACGACGAGAGAACGTTGCAGGGCTCATCAGTGACATTTACTATTTCTCCAGTTAATCACCCAGCCAAGACATTCACAGTTGATAAGGCATTCACTGCAGCACAGCTAGGTTTGGCCGATCATACCTACACAGTAGATGGTTTGAAGAGCCTAGACCTGATTCTTAGTCATGGTGTCCTGGTAGAACACATATCAATTATCCCTCAGAACCCTCTACTTTCAGATCATTACCTTTTAACATTTCAAATACAACATAACTCCCCTAAGGCCCCAGGCCAGAGGTACGATACTAGACGTTCCATAGCCTCATTATCCGCTGCAACTTTTCTGGAACAGCTCCCACAGTCCTTTAACCTAACCTCTGAAGTATCATGCGTGAATGAACTTGAACAAGTAACCGTGAACATGGTAGAATCATTTCGTACCACTCTTGATCATGTAGCACCACTCAAGAAAATAAAACATAGAGATAAGAAACCTGCCCCCTGGTACTCTAACCGTACACGTGAACTTAAACAAGCTTCACGAAAGCTAGAACGCAAATGGCGGTCAACAATATTAGAAGTGTTTAGATTTGCCTGGAAAGAGAGCCTGTCTAAGTATAGACATGCACTAATGACTGCTAGGTCTATGTATCTCTCTAAACTAATAGAAAATAACAAAACCAATCCTAAATTCCTATTTGAATCTGTATCTAGGTTAACAAAGAATCGTTCAATGTTAAACTCACAAGTCCCAGAAGCTCTTGGTAGTGATGCCTTTATTGCGTTTTTTAATAATAAAATAACCACGATTAGACATACCATCACGAGCACGCCCATGGTTGCACACAACCACCAATCCTCTGCTAGCGCTACTGTTATTAGTACTAATGATAACACCTTTGAATGTTTCACTCCTGTAGTGCAGACAGAACTCCTTCAGTTAATTTCCTCTTGCAAACCCACTACTAGCCTTGTTGACCCAATACCCACCAATCTACTTAAGGAAATTGCACCACTGATTAGCACTACATTGTTAAATTTGTTAAAATCATCTCTTAGTCTTGGATATGTTCCTAAATCTTTTAAAATGGCTGTTATTAGACCTATCTTAAAGAAACCAAATCTTGAACCTAGTGACTTACAGTAGGAAACTATAGACCCATCTTAAATCTTCCCTTCATTTCTAAAATTCTAGAGAAAGTTGTTGCTCACCAGCTGTCTTCCTTTCTCCAAGATAATAATGCTAACGAGCTATATCAGTCTGGTTTCAGACCCAATCATAGCACAGAAACGGCCTTAGTCAAAGTGATAAACGACTTGCTTATGGCTTCCGACCGTGGCTGTATATCGCTATTATTCTTACTGGATCTAACGGCAGCATTCGATACTGTAGACCATAATATTCTTTTGGACCGGTTGGAAACATTGATTGGCATTAAAGGAACAGCACTACTGTGGTTTCGTTCGTATTTAACTGATCGTTACCAGTTTGTCCATGTAAAGTAAGATATGGCCACTAAAGTAAGATATGGTGTCCCGCAGGGATCAGTGTTGGGCCCACTACTGTTCAATCTATATATGCTACCGCTTGGTAACATAATTAGAAATTACAGTGTTAATTTTCATTGTTATGCTGATGATACACAATTGTATTTACTGTATCTGTCAAACCTAGTGACGCATCCCAGCTCTCTTCTTTAGCCGACTGTCTGCTAGACATCCGTTGTTGGATGGCAAGGAATTTCCTCATGTTAAATACCGAAAAAACTGAGGTTCTTTTAATCGGTCCTAAGGAGGCCCGCAATAAGTTTGTAAACCCCAACCCTAGCGGCCTCCGTACTCAATTTAAAACAGTGGTCAGAAATCTTGGTGTCCTGGTAGACTCCGACCTCTGCTTCAGTGCTCACATAAATAACATTACCAGTACGGCATTTTACCATCTACGGAACATAGCCAAGCTTCGGAAGATGCTTTCCTTTCAAGATGCAGAAAAACTAATACATGCCTTTATAACCTCTAGATTGGACTACTGCAATGCCCTCCTTTCGGGTTGTCCATCTGGATCCCTACATAAACTTCAGTTAGTACAAAATGCAGCTGCCAGAGTTCTCACAAAAACTAAAAAATTTGATCACATTAGCCCTATCCTGTCTTCCCTGCACTGGCTACCGGTCAAGTTTAGGATTGATTACAAATTATTGCTATTGACCTACAAAACTCTGAATGGCCTTGCACCACAATATCTTAATGATCTTCTGGTCCCTTACAACCCTTCTCGCCTGCTTCGTTCACAAGGAGCAGGATATCTATTAGTTCCTAAAGTAGACAGGGCTACAGCAGGCTGCAGAGCATTCTCCTACAGAGCGCCGCAGCTGTGGAATGGTCTCCCGGCGGATGTGCGGGATTCAGGCACACTCTCGCTTTTCAAGTCTAGATTAAAAACGCACTTGTATAGCTTAGCGTATAGGAAACCTAGTTCTGGTTCCAGCTAGTCCCTCACTCCCAGTCAGACTAACAGTATGAGGTGATGAGCTGGGTGGGGATCGGTGTCATTGGCTTTGGATAAACTGAGGCGTCAGTGCTGTCACTCTACTGTAGCTCTACACTAGAGTGCTGATGTTCAGGGAGTCCCCATGCCTGTGTTCCCGCCTGTCTCTCCCTCTTTCTCATGCTGCTATACCCAGATCTGCCGGAGCCTAGACGAATATTGCACTCGGACAGTTTGCTTGCACTGCCTCTAGGTTTCCTCAACTGTGACTAATACACAATTTTTTTCTTACTTCCTCCCTCACCCCTTCTGCACAATGTCGTTGAAGAATTTATGCCTCTGCTGCCTACAAGACAATTACCTCCACCACCGGCAACTACCCTCCAACCTGCCTGCCCTTGGCTCAACACGATGCCTCGCCATCCTTCCCTGCGGCTGTGCCTCTATTAATCCTGCCATCGTGCATCAAGCACCACGTGCCTGCACCGGTCGGCCGCTGCATTGAAACATATATTTCAACCCCTGTATTAGCTTAGTCATTTCATCTTGTTTGTTTGACTCATCTGCCGGCCCCTGGAGGATGGGCTCCCCCTTTGGGTCTGGTTCCTCCCAAGGTTTCTTCCTCTTAGGGAGTTTTTCCTTGCCACCGTTGCCTTTGGCTTACTCAATGGGGGGTCCTTACGAGGCAGAAATGTAAAGCGCATTGAGACAATGTAATGTTGTGATAATGCGCTATATAAATAAAATTGAATTGAATTGAATTGAAGAGAAAGTTCAAGCATCTTAAGTCACTTCCGCTTGAGCCTTTTTACAATGCTAAGCCACTCCTTCTGATTGGGTCAGATCACCCCCATCTCATAACACCCATTATGCCAGTACGCCTTGGACCACCGGGTGGCCCCGCGGCAGTGAAAACAAGATTGGGCTGGACTCTTCAGGGGCCTGTAAGTCGCATACAGTGCAATAATTCCTAGCAGTGCCTCTTTCTGTCCACATGTTCTCCTATGTCTGAGCTGTACAGCCAAGTGGAGAAACTCTGGCAGTTAGACACACTCCCATTCCAAAATGAGAAGCTGATGACACGGTCACGTAGAGACCAGGAAGCTATAGAGTTGCTGGAAGCTAAGACTCAACGTGTTGAGGTAGATGGTGTTCGTCGTTATGCCACACCTCTGTTGAGGGTTGCAAGTATGCCCATTCTGAGAGCCCCTCCCCAAGCAGTACTGCCCCACCTGCGAGCGATAGAAAGGCGACTCATGAGAGATCAAGTTAAAGCTCAGGCCTATAGCACTGAGATCAGGAAGTTGGAAGAATCAGGCTACATACGGAAGATCAGTCCTGAGTTTGAAGCGACAAGTACACAGTCTTGGTTCATTCCCCATCATCTAGTGACACACAATGGTAAGAACCGTGTTGTGTTCAACTGCTCCTTTGATTATGAGAATCAGAACATCAATAAGCTTCTGCTGCCAGGCCCAAACCTGGGGCCCTCAATTCTTGGTGTCCTGTTGCGCTTCCCGAGAACACTCCATTGCCATCAGCAGTGACATAAAAGGAATGTTTCATCAGGTGAGATTGCTGCCTGAAGATCGTCCACTTACGCGCTTCCTTTGGCGAGATCTAAAAAGAGACTCCCAGCCTGATGTATACGAGTGGCAAGTCTTGCCCTTCGGGACAACGTGCTCACCATGCTGTGCCATCTATGCACTCCAGCGGCACGTCCGAGACCACAGCTATGAGGGGGAAGATGTCAGACGTTCAGTGGAAGCTCACTTTTATGTCGACAACTGGCTCCAGAGTTTCCCGTCTTCAGATCAGGCTAAACATATGGTGGACAAGACCAGAGCACTGCTGACACAGGGAGGTTTTGAATTGCGACAGTGGGCAAGTAACCAGCTAGAAGTCATCAATCACTTCCCAAGGGCTCTTCGATCATAAAGTAGTGAACAGTGGCTAAACCACGGTGAAGTGGAACAACAAGTGCATGCGCTTGGCTTGAGATGGATGTGCCAGACGGACACAATAAGATACAGATCAAGACCACTTAGGTCATCTCCCACCACAATGAGGATTATATACCGAGTCCTGGCCAGCCAGTACGACCCCCTTGGATTCCTTATACCATATAAGACGACAGCAAAGATCATTGTCCAGCAATTGTGGGATAAAGAAAGGGGGTGGGATGATCCCCTTCTGCCTAAGAATTTACTGAATGCCTGGCAGGCCTGGGAAGGTGAGCTGTGTCACATTGACAGTATCTGCGTACCCCGTTGCTATGTTAGTCCAGAGATGGATCATGCTGACAGTTGGAGAATGGAACACATTTTCTGTGACGCGTCAGAAGGGGCATACGGTAGTGTAGCTTACCTCCGTACAGAAGACACCCAAGGTCGAGTTGAGGTGGCATTCCTGACAGCTCGCTCTAGAGTGGCCCCGAAACGCCAACTATCCATGCCACGGCTAGAGTTGTGTGCCCCTCTTACAGGTGCACAGTTAGCTAAACTGCTGCAACGTGAGCTGACTGAAACAGTTCATAGAGTCACAATGTGGACAGATTCCCAGACGGTCCTATCATGGATCAAGTCAGATTCCTGTCACTTTAAAGTGTTTGTGGGGACCCGTATTGCAGAGATACAGGAATTGACGGACTTACAGGCCTGGCGATACGTGCCATCAGCGGAGAATCCTGCTGATGATCTTACCAGAGGGAAGACGTTGCAGGAGATTGCTGGGAAGAGCCGGTGGGCATGCGGTCCATCGTTCCTCGCCTCACCGCCTGAGCAATGGCCAGTTGAGGTGGCATTTCCCACCACTGACCACAGTGATGAATTACGGAAGGCTGTGATTTGTCTGCTGACCACGCCTACAGCTAGTATTAACCTACCTGACACGCATCAGTACAGCACCTTTAGTGATCTTGTTGCTGAGACCGCACGGCGTTTGCACGGGGCGGCACCAGAGGCAGAGGGTAATCCGATGGAAGAGCATTACAGACAGGCGGAACTTAATGTCTTGAGAGCGGTGCAGTTGGAGAGTTTCCCCGATGAGGTCCAGTGCCTAAAGGAGGGAAGGTCGCTCCCCATGAGCAGTCGCTTGTTGACCTTGGAAATAGAATTGGACCATTCTCTGCAGCTGATACGTGTGGGTGGTCGTTTGCGCCGGTGCGATAAGCTGGAAGCAGACACTGTCTATCCAGTGTTATTAGATCCAAAGCACCCAATTACTAAGCTCCTTATTCAACAGACAGACAGAGAACTGAAACATCCAGGAGCCGAGCATCTGTTTGCTGAGCTGAGGAGGAAGTATTGGATCCTGAGAGGCTGAGAGGCAGTAAGGAAGGAACAGCGATGCTGTGTTGAGAGTCAGAAATGGAGGGCACAACCCATTGTACCTAAGATGTCAGACCTGCCTCCTGCTCGTGTCAGACTGTACCAGCCAGCATTTTATTCCACAGGAATTGACTGCTTCGGTCCATTGCAGGTTAAAAGGGGGCGTCGCACAGAAAAATGCTGGGGACTGCTTTTTAAATGCTTAACCACAAGAGCAGTCCATATTGAAGTGCTCCTTAGCCTGAGCACTGATTCATTCCTCATGGCCTTGCGAAGATTCATCTCCCGCCGTGGGAAACCCATGGAGCTGCTGTCTGACCAGGGGACTAACTTTAAGGGGGGAAACAGGGAGCTCCTGGAAGCCTTTCAAGCCCTACATCCATCCCTGCAGTCACGGTTGACAGCACAACAGATCCGATTCTCATTCAATTCACCCTGCGCCCCACACTTTGGAGGAGCCTGGGAGAGGGAGATAAAGTCAATTAAGTCAGCGCGTAATGCCAGCTTGGGTTCACAGATCGTCACCTCGGAAGTTCTGGAGACTACCCTGATAGAGATTGAAGGGATCTTGAATTCTAAGCCAGTAGGCCATCGGACATCGCCGACCCAGACCCGGTCACGCCAAATCTCCTGCTGATGGGGCGGCTAGACCCATCCATGCCTCAGGTGCTGTATCATGATTCAGAGGTACGAGGCCGCCGACAATGGAGAATGTGCCAAGTGTTAGCTGATCGCTTTTGGACACAGTTCCTGCGGCACTACTTACCCACGCTGCAGACCAGGTCAAAATGGCAAGCCGATACGCCCTCAATTCAGTTTGGTACAGTAGTGATGGTGGTTGACCCACAGCTTCCCAGAGCCCTGTGGCCCGTGGGCAGAATCACCAGACTTCACCCAGGGGTTGATGGCTTGATTCGCATGGCAGAAGTTTGTGTGAAGGACCGTAACTACGTTCCACCCGTCAGTCAATTTGTCAGGCTGCCATCTGTTCCAGAGGACAACCAATCACCGGATGCCGCGAATTTGCCGGACAAATTCGGGGGCGGCTGTCATGAAGAGTGAAGACGACTGATGGAGGGAGTGGTGGGCGGCGAGTACCACCTTGTGGACTGCGTAGGAACTGTAGTTTTAAGTTTAGCCTGCTGCGGTATCTGTAGTTCGTCATCATAATTAGTGCGGCTTGCTCAGTTCAGGAAGCGTGTGCGTCCAAAGAGCCGTAAGTTTGTGTTTGGTTAACATTTGTTCCCTTTACTCTAATCCTTTATTGTGTTATGGTTTAAGTTTTGTATTTTAAGTATGTTTAAATACCTCATTTACGAGGGATAGCGTAACATTACGTTCTCAGTGCTTATAGTTAGCCCATGCTAAGACAGTTGCAGAGCTATTGTGCTAACTCGTTTAAATATTGTATAAATATAAAAGAGGGCTGTTAATTTGTCATTACGGAATTAGATAATCGCTGTTATTTGGAGGGTGTGTGATATTTACCGGGAGTTCAATTTGTTGCAGAACCACACGTGTATACCCGTGAAAGCAAGCGGCTGTTGTCAATAAAGGCTGGTGGAACAACGGACTTATGCATTCTGACCGATGCACACTCAGGGCTCATAATGCCATACGTAACCAGCACTAATATGCAGCAACTCCTTTCTCACACTGACTGAATGTCAGTATAGGATGATTAGCAAACAGCAGTACTGTGCTCTATAACTTGTAAATGAACTCGCTAGCCTCCTAAGGCTAGTGGCATTCTAAATTAATTTCAACAGACATGCTCAGGCAGTGGCATCTTGTGGTTTGTCATATATGGAAAACCTTCATTAGCGATAAAACAGGCTAGCTAGTTTTGTTCCTAAGGACAAAGTTAATTTCTATCATCTAAACGTGGGAGTTTTATAGCCACTGAGCTTGTGTAAAAGAGAGAACCGACTGGTGAACATGACGTTGCATATCATCTGCGTCGCAATCGCTGGTCCCGTTAGTATATTTTGAGTGTATATCTAAATAACAGTTTCTTTGAGTTTATGTTCGGCACCCTACTGAAAGACAAAGCTGGGAATTCATGCATTATGATAATTTAAGAAAGCGTTATGGTACCTCATTGCGCCTGCATTTACACTTTATGGTTAACTGTGTGGTAGATTACGTCCTTCAAATGATACGAAGTTGAATAGTTTTTGCCTGAACAAAATACAGCTTTTCATAGTCCTGAGCTCTCGCTATACATTTAGTTTATATGAAACTTTCTTTAACATTGAAAATAAATACGGAACTTTATGGAACTGTGCGACGGACGTCTCCGACATTACCTGGTAAAATGGCCGCTAAGCACAAATTGTGACGTAATACGCATGTAACAATACAACCTGTCACTACGCTGCTCGTACAAAGGGGGTTTAACCAAATCAGACTTAACCCGGAGGTAATTTGCGAATGCGAGGTTGACAAAATCAGGTTGACTCAATCGGGGCTAATCAGTACTACGACGCCAGTTAAGAAGTTGATTTGTTAAATCGGTGTTAACTGCATTGGAGTTTGTGCGTGTTCACATAAATGGCAGCCCAAAGCACCGTTTGACTCATGGCGCGATCTTCACGTTTCATGGAGGAAGATTGCATGCTGATTATGCAAGGTTATGAGGAGTGTAAATCACTGCGGTCAAGCTAACCGCGCTTCGCCGAAACACGATCAAATCATCCACGCTTAAAATGTGAGGTGCGTGCATAGACATGACATTACGGTAGTGATGGCAAAACGAAGCTTTTCAAAGCACTGAAGCTTCCTTTTCAAGTGTGTCGAAAAATGGTTCAGTACTCGAAGCCTTCCGAAATGGTGACCATTAGTGACACCAAGTGGTCAAATAAGGAAATAACATTTAGTTTTGAGTGAGTGCAGTGAATATGAATATTTATAAATTGGCAAAAATTCAAATGGTCTGTAGTGCGTCATGAACATTAATGACCTGGTGAAATTGAATGTGACTTCTTGTGGACTGGGAATCCATTGACTTAACTGGGAAGAGGTGCTTGTGTAATGGAAGAGGGCCATTAGTCTACAGATTTTTATTCAGGAACAGTATTTGTTCAACAGTGCGGGTGCTAAGTTGGCTACGTTTTGTATTCACCACTTCTCCTGCTTTGGCGAATACCCGCTCACATGGAACGGAGGACACTGGACTGCATAAAAACTGTACTGCAAGTTTGTATAAGTGTGGATACACAGCCTGGTGCATATCCCAGAACCTCAAAGGGTCTTCAGTATGTGGTATATCGGGGTCACTGAGGTTCACGCCTCATTTTCACTTTTCTGAAGCAGTCACGTGGTTGAGCGCAGAACGAAGCTTCGGATCACCATGGTCACGTGTTTAGGGTAGAACGGAAGAAGCATCGAAGTTCTGCTTCAGAACGCACTGTATGGTTTTTTTTTACACATGCCTCGGAGTTTCGATGTCAAGCTTAACATCACTACATTACGGTATCAGCTGTACATTACAGTTTAGGAAAATAACAGACTGCAAGTGATCGCGCATAGGAAAATGGTGAGTAATCGTATGTACAAAGTACAGGATATAATTAAATGCAATTAATGTCTTACTTTCCCTTATACTACGGGACCGTTGAATGCTTGAATCTGATTGGCCGACGAACGTTCTGAGGTGTGCAATTATTTTCAGGGAAACGCACGGCGAACGTAGTTCCGGGCAGCTCTCTTGACTGCATTACAGTTCCATATCACTTCGCATAGTTAACTGTAATAACGGAAATTAAGACTGCATCTTAAAGCAGACTTATTACAGTTTAGAGACGGTGCTTCAGAACACTGTTGAGGGACACACAGAGGTAGCCTAATTCATACAAGCTCTCTCTCTCTCTGTTTCTCTTTCTCTGTCTCTCTCGCTCTCTTTCTAATAACTTCATTATTAACTGCATTAGTCTGCTATCAACGGCTCAAGCCTCCATTGCCAGCTTTAAAATGACGTTTTGGAACTAGCAAAAGAGTCGTTGGATGAGATGCGGAAGAAATAATCCTACTCACAATAGCGATTTAAGTAGAAAAACCGGATGAATCCCTTGAAATATATCATCTGATCGATGTCTTGAGGTGTGGCAACCGTAGTATAAGCAGAATAATTGACTCCGGACCGTTGAATTATTAGAAAAATAATGCACACCCGAGGTGTAACGGCCACTCCGCTTCGCATCGTGGCCGCATCACCACCTCGGGTGTGCATTATTTTTCTAATAATTCAACGGCCCGTCGTCAATTATTCCTTACATAATGTATGAACAAGTCATATGGCATCTGAAAGGCAACGTTCAAAGCTATTTCCTAAACAAATCTGGACAGATTTAATATACCACCTAAAAGAATGCACTTTGAAATCCATATAATTTTGTTATGAGCCAGGTTTGACAGCTCATTTCTCAGGATTATCCCATAAGGTACAAACATATCTGGTACCCCCTGAAAGGCAAGGGCCTACACTATACCTCCACAAAATCTGGTCAACTTTTACTGTAGCATTTTTAAGAAAATCCACTTTGAAATCCATGGGTTTACAGTATATGCATTGGCATATATGAGCCAGGTTTGACAGGTAATTTCTCAGGATTATCCCTTAAGGTACAAACATATCTGGTACCCCCAGAAAGGCAAGGCCCTACCCTATACTTCCACCAAATTTGGGCAACATTCACTGTACCATTTTTATGTAATTTTACACTCAATCTCTATAACATTACAATGGCTGTATTGAGAAATATGGTATGTTTGAGGTCATATTTCTCTGCAATTTTAAATAATCCCTAAACCACGCTTGTCTCACATGAAACAGGAGATCGTCGCTACATTGCTGGCTGTTGGAATGGTGCCCGATAAATGGTGTGGGTTATATAGACAACTGGCAGATGTTTTAGGGTAGGCCTGGGCTTTTGAAGAGGGACGGTATTCACCCCTCGCGGGCTGGTGCTGACCTCTTGTCTAAAAGCATAGCTCATAGTCTCCAGGCAAATCGCTGACTAACTAGAGCCAAGCCCAGGCAAACCGGCATAACCGACCGCCTGCTAGTCGCCTAGAGCAGGGTTCTTCAACTCTGGACCACGATTCCAAATCCAGGCCGTGTTTTCAGTTCCCCCAGGTAGTTGTTTAATAATTACTGATTCTGACTGGTCAGAGGCTTCACACCTGACTGACAGGTAAAGGAAGGCTGGAAAACCAGCAGTGCTCGGACCTCGAGGACCGTGAGTTGAATAACCCTGGCCTAGAGTCATCACCTAGGGTTCATTTTATTGAGACTATGTCTGTTCCCTGCATTTTTAATCATGGAAGCCGATTCCACCGTAGTGTGTGCCATAATAACTTAATAAAAATTACAATGAATCCGTTACTAGAAAACAGCAGTGATGCAGGGCTTAAACTTAAACTTAAACTTGGACTTCTGAATGTAAGATCACTGGCTCCTAAGGCACTATTAATAAATGAAATAATTACTGATTATAGTCTTGGTGCCATATGCCTCACGGAGACCTGGCTTAAACCGAATGAATTCATGGCACTAAATTAATCTACTCCAGCTGAATACAGTTATAAGCATAACCCTCAACCAAATCGCAAAGGTGGTGGTGTTGCTGCAATTTTTCAATCCAGCCTAGGAGTGACTGAGAAATGTGGTCTGAGTTTCAGCACATTTGAAACTCTTGTTCTTAGTCTTGCTGGCTCATCTCTTTCTTGCTCTTCACCCCAAATCACCATTGTTATTGTTTATAGACCACCTGGGCCGTACAGTAATTTTCTTAAGGAGTTTTCTGATTTTTTAACTAACCTGGTGGTCAGTACTGACAAAGCTGTTATTGTGGGTGATTTTAACATTCATATGGAGAAAGATAGTGATCCTTTAAAAATAGCGTTTGCAGCTATTCTTGACTCTCTACGTGTATGTCAGAATGTAGTCGGGCCTACTCATGCCTGTAACCATACCCTTGATTTGATTATTAGTCATGGCATCTTGGTGGAACATGTATCTATTATGCCTCAGAGTCCTCTACTCTCAGATCATTACTTGTTAACATTTGAAATCCAGTATAGCCTCCCAAAGTACAGAATCAGACGTTCCATTGCCTCACTAACTACGACATTTATGAAACAACTTCCAGTCCTTCAGCCTTACATCTGAAGCATTGTGTATAAATGAACTTGAACAGGTGACTGCAAACATGGATAAATCCCTTCGTAGCACAATAGATCTTGTAGCTCCACTTAAGAAGATAAAGCATAGAGATAAGAAACCTGCCCCCTGGTACTCTGATCATACACGTGAACTCAAACAGGCATCACGCAAGCTAGAGCGCAAATGGCGCTCAACTAAACTAGAAGTTTTCAAATCTGCATGGAAAGAGAGCCTGTCTAAATACAGACAAGCACTAGTGACTGCTAGGTCTGTGTATCTCACCAGATTAATAGACGGGAACAAAAACAATCCAAAATTCCTATTTGAATCTGTGGCTAGGTTAACACAGGATTGTCCATTAAACTCGCAAGTCCCACAATCTCTTAAGAGTAATGACTTTATTACATTCTTTAATGGTAAAATAACTAAGATTAGACAGACCATCCAGTGCACGTCCTTAGCTTCCTATGACTGCCAGACTCCTGCTAGTCTTATGCCTATCAATAATGAGACTTTTGAATCTTTCATTCCTATAAAACACCCAGAACTCCTGAGCTTAATTTCCTCCTGTAAATCCTCTACAAGCCTACAAAATTCCTACAAAATTCTTCAAGGAAATTGCACCGCAGATTAGCAATACCCTGTTAAATGTGTTAAACTCATCTCTTAAGCTTGGATATGTTCCAAAACCTTTTAAAATGGCTGTTATTAGACCTGTCCTAAAGAAACCAAATCTTGAACCTAGTGTTTTAGGAAACTATAGACCGATCTCAAATCTTCCTTTTCATTTCAAAGATCATGGAAAAGATATACTAATGAATTATATCAGTCTGGCTTTAGACCAAACCATAGCACAGAAACTGCTCTAGTCAAAGTAATGAATGATTTACTTATGGCTTCTGACCGTGGCTTTATATCGCTGTTGGTATTACTAGATTTAACTGCAGCATTTGATACTATGGACCATAATATCCTTTTGGACCGGTTAGCCTTGGGAGATGAGGAAAAATATTTCTCAGATATTTTCAAAAATCAGACATACGTGTTAAACTACAAATTTTTTTGAAACTTTATCTATATATTAAAATAGTGTGACAATAATGACTTCCTTTTCAAATTTTACTTACTTGGGCTTCACAAAAGAGTGCGGGCCATCTGTCTTTTAGGTCTGCAATAGGGGGAGCTGAATTTACAATTTCTTCACGCCGGAGTGCAAAGGTGTGCAGCACATGTTGATGGATGAGAATCATGTCTCTTTCTATGAATGCCTTCTTAAACTGCTCCACAATTCCAAGCCTCTGTGCCTCCATTGTGTCCTTAGTCTGTCCATGGGGATAATTAGGAAGGAAGTTAATTTCCCCTCTTCTTGGTCTTTTAATGTTGGCCCTGGATGCTGCACCCTCTGGATTGTTCCTGTTGCGCTTTCCTGCATTTACAGCTACATCTTTTATGCCAGCCCTGCTCAGTTTGGTCCTGTAGTTGCCCATCTTGAAACGCAAACTATTTTTCCAACCATCATACCCCGATTTAGAACCGTTTTCTTTGAGACACGGGTGTTTACTCACAAGAGCTTCTGCAGCTTTGCCTAGCTCTCTGCTGCTAGGATATGCTTTAAGTTTATAGATTTCAGCAGCCATTACATCCAATATGTTGTGTTTCTGATCCCTGGTCAATTTGATCATTTCCCCCTCTTTCACAAATGCAGTGTTACCCTCTCTGAGAGCATATTCCACCTTATATGAAAATGTTGGAATTATAAATACTTCTGGCGCTCTGGCGAATTAGTATTATCAGACAGTAACACGGTGTCATCTGTACTGTTTGAACTGACATCAAAATAAACTAATTTAACTATCTTAATTGATGCTTTGGATGGTAGATATTCTATGTTAACTCAATTGCATAAGGCATTGTCGAATTCTGGGTCCTGAAACTGAAGGCGAAAATCATAGGTCAAGTTCAACTTATTTTTCACCTCAAATATGAGGGCATTTACAGTTTCAGAACGTGAAGGCAAAGTAAGCCTCTCAGCATTGAGGTCATCAAGGATGACCCTGAGTTTCAGAACATCAGTTGGCTTTATTTTCATTGGGCCTGCACCTGTAACAAAAAAAACGAAGAGCTGCTGCCAGTGTTTACTATATGATCACTACACTAGTAAATGACCTCAGCTGTTATTGCTTTATAACCTTTGAGACGGACATCCTATAATGCATGGGTCACACTGTAAAATAGATTACCTTTAAATACCTTGACTGTCTTGTCCAGGAAAGCTTCCTTCTAATCCCAAAAAAGCTACACTTTTAGTCTGACACAGGAATGAAATGTTTAGTTGTGAGAATTAGCTTACCTGACAATTTATAGCCAAACAATGACATTTGATCAGTTAGCTGACACACTGATTTCACTGTATGGCCTTCATGATCTGTTAACTCATATGACCGCAAATGCTCAATATACCAGGTGTCGTAGTTTTTCAGTAAAAATATAATTTCATTTCCAATGAGTAAAATGTTCTTTATCTCTTTAAACTCAGATAAGGCAGCATGTAGTCCAGTGCAGACAAACATGCCAACCACAAAATTCGTGCCTTCAACAGTTGCCTGTTTTGTGCCAAACACAATACTGCTGTTTGTGAGGCTTGAGATGAACACGTGGGTATCAGTGGGCAAAGATGTTACAAAGAGAGATTCCATTTTTGAAATCTGAAGTGGTGGCTTCAAAAATCTTGGCGATGAGAAATAGAAGGCCATCATTTTTTGGTGTCTCTCTGCCAAGGTTTTCAGCACATTTTTGTAGTTATGAGTGTCATGTATAATTTTCTTAAATACTTTGTGCTTCCCCTCAAATGTCATTGTCCAGAGATGCACCAGAGGACCAAAGCACTTTATGAGATGTGGATAATGTTCAATATAGTGATGGTTTGGTCGTAATTGTAAGCTGGGGAAGACTTCCTGAAACAGTTGTCTGTGATCTGAAATCATACAGGCCATGTACTGAATGGTTTCATACATAAGAACATAAGAACTATACAAACGAGAGGAGGCCATTCGGCCCATCGAGCTTGCTTGGGGAGAACTTAACTAATAGCTCAGAGTTGTTAAAATCTTATCTAGCTCTGATTTAAAGGAACCCAAGGATTCAGCTTGCTCTATGTTATCAGGAAGACTATTCCATACTCTGACTACACGCTGTGTAAAGAAGTGCTTCCTTAAATCCAGTTTGAAATGTTCTCCCGCTAATTTCCACCTATGGCCACGAGTTCTTGTATTTGAACTAATGCTGAACTAACTATTCGGTTGAACAGCATCCAAACCTGTTAGAATCTTATAGACCTGGATCATGTCCCCCCTCAGTCTCCTTTGCTTGAGGCTAAACAGATTTAGCTCGTATGACATTCCTCTAAGACCAGGAATCATTCTTGTGGCACTACGCTGCACCATTTCTAAAGCTGCAATGTCCTTTTAAGATATGGTGACCAAACCTGCACACAATATTCTAGGTGAGGTCTCACCAAGGAATTGTATAATCTTAGCATTACCTCCCTTGACTTAAACTCCACACACCTGGAGCAACATCCTATTGGCCTTTTTTATTGCTTCCCCGCACTGGCGAGAATGAGACATGGAAGCATCAACATACACACCAAGGTCTTTCTCATAATCAGCTACATTTATTTCAGTAGGTCCCATAAAATACCTGTACTTTATATTTCTGCTCCCTACATGGAGTACCTTACATTTGTCTATGTTAAATTTCATCTGCCAGGTATCGGCCCAGTCACTAATTAAATCAAGATCCCGCTGTAGCTGCTGAGCCGCTAGTTCTGTATCTGCTACACCACCCACCTTGGTGTCATCTGCAAATTTCACCAGTTTACTGTATATATTGGTGTCTATATCATTTATGTAAATTATGAACAATAGTGGTCCTAAAATTGAACCCTGTGAAAGAATGAGACAAAGCAAGTTCAACTCTGTCCTTCAAGTTCATTAGTACTTCCAATAATTTATCCCCCTCTGGTACTCTTGAACCTATGAGAACAGGAAGCAGTCTGAGTATTGTGTTGTTCTCATGCCCATTCCCACCAACCGTTCCTCGAGTGGCAAAATTTTGAGGAATTGGGTGAGGGCGGTCAGAGAGAACACAACTGTGATTTACACCATACATCTCATCACTGCTGTTTTTTGAACAAGGTTATCATGCAGATCTTTGGTTCTCATCTCAAAAATGAACGCATCTGATGTTTGCATCTCTGTCAGACTGGCAAGACAAAATTGGCAGAAATATTTTGACCTGAAACTCTGACTGAAACCAGCTAGTCCATGGGCAGCGAGGTTATCAGCCACAACAGAGTACACCGTGCCTTTGAGACAATCACCAAATGTTTCAATGAAGACACCGTATTCTTTAAGAGTTTTCAGGTCACGCAAGAGAGGTGCAAAAACCTTTGCATATCCAAACTGCCGTACATCATTTGAATTGCACAAAAGGGCAAGTTGTGTGGAGTGAAGGGCTGAGCGGTACTTCACTAGCAGGTTAGCTAATGTCCAATAAACCGCACACACTTTGTGTATTTTCTTTGATGTTCCTAGAGGGTTTGCAATTTCAAAATCATCAATATAGAGAATGATTGATAATTTCTGACCCTCAGCTGAGAGAAGCAGATTCTCGTGGTAGAAGGAGCCATCACAGTATGATGAATACTGTCCAGATATCTGCACAGTGGTTTCTTTGACTTTCTCAAACACATCTGTTTTTTTCAATAACAATTGCAGAGATGTCAGTATAGGCACATACATATACAGTATGTATGCTGTGACGACTCAATAATGTACTCTGTGGGTTTAACAAATGGAAACTTCTGCTCATAATATGATTTTCTCCTCTTAACTGTTGACAGTGGTCCTTCAGAGGTAAGAGATTTATGCAAAACATTACTCTCTAAAACTGCCTGGACTGTCTCATTTACAAGTTGGTCAGTAAAAGAGCAGTTGTGTTTTTTCAATATCTTGATGACAGATTCTCTGACTACAGGTTCTGAGAGAGAAAACAACTGATCAATATGCTCAAATATTTCTTGTGTTGCTCTTTGTGATACATGGAGAATAGTTTCCATTTTCAAGAAGAAGCCAGCCAGGTTATACTGTAATTGTTCCTTTAAATTGTCAGTGCTGCTAGCTGCTTCAGATATGAATTCATTTTCATCCAAGGATTCTGCTGGTCCTTGCTCGATGTGAGTATCCTGAGAAAAGTTTGATACACCTTGCACTACCACTGACACATCATAGTCAGGTGTATTTTGATGATCCCTGCATTTATGAGCATTAAATGTGGAGTAAACATTTGTTTTAACCCTCCTCTTCTCCTCTCTTGTCTCCCTCACACCATCCACGATTCTTTTCAAAGGTAAAGCGCAGGTTAATTTGTTTTATGTATTTTTACTTTATATTTTGTATTAATAATTTTTATATGAATATTTTTGAGTTGTGGAACGGATCATATGAGTTTCCATTATTTCTATTGGGGAAATTCGCTTTGATATACGAGTGCTTTGGATTACAAGCATGTTTCCAGAATGATTTATGCTCGTAAACCAAGGCACAACTGTATTTTTATTCTATGTTTTTTTTTTTTTTTTTTATAATCCTCTGTAAGAACTGGAGCCACATCGTCTCGTCTCACTCTATACATGTACACTCACCTAAAGGATTATTAGGAACACCATACTAATATGGTGTTTGACCCCCTTTCGCCTTCAGAACTGCCTTAATTCTACGTGGCATTGATTCAACAAGGTGCTGAAAGCATTCTTTAGAAATGTTGGCCCATATTGATAGGATAGCATCTTGCAGTTGATGGAAATTTGTGGGATGCACATCCAGGGCATGAAGCTCCCGTTCCACCACATCCCAAAGATGCTCTATTGGATTGAGATCTGGTGACTGTGGGGGCCATTTTAGTACAGTGAACTCATTGTCATGTTCAAGAAACCAATTTGAAATTATTCAAGCTTTGTGACATGGTGCATTATCCTGCTGGAAGTAGCCATCAGAGGATGGGTATGGTGGTCATAAAGGGATGGACATGGTCAGAAACAATGCTCAGGTAGGCCGTGGCATTTAAACGATGCCCAATTGGCACTAAGGGGCCTAAAGTGCGCCAAGAAAACATCCCCCACACCATTACACCACCACCACCAGCCTGCACAGTGGTAACAAGGCATGATGGATCCATGTTCTCATTCTGTTTACGCCAAATTCTGACTCTACTATTTGAATGTCTCAACAGAAATCGAGACTCATCAGACCAGGCAACATTTTTCCAGTCTTCAACTGTCCAATTTTGGTGAGCTCGTGCAAATTGTAGCCTCTTTTTCCTATTTGTAGTGGAGATGAGTGGTACCCGGTGGGGTCTTCTGCTGTTGTAGCCCATCCGCCTCAAGGTTGTGCGTGTTGTGGCTTCACAAATGCTTTGCTGCATACCTCGGTTGTAACGAGTGGTTATTTCAGTCAAAGTTGCTCTTCTATCAGCTTGAATCAGTCGGCCCATTCTCCTCTGACCTCTAGCATCAACAAGGCATTTTCGCCCACAGGACTGCCACATACTGGATGTTTTTCCCTTTGCACACCATTCTTTGTAAACCCTAGAAATGGTTGTGCGTGAAAATCCCAGTAACTGAGCAGATTGTGAAATACTCAGACCGGCCCGTCTGGCACCAACAACCATGCCACGCTCAAAATTGCTTAAATCACCTTTCTTTCCCATTCTGACATTCAGTTTGGAGTTCAGGAGATTGTCTTGAACAGGACCACACCCCTAAATGCATTGAAGCAACTGCCATGTGATTGGTTGATTAGATAATTGCATTAATGAGAAATTGAACAGGTGTTCCTAATAATCCTTTAGGTGAGTGTATATTGCTGAGATGACAATAAAGTTCACTTTGACTTTGACTTAAGGCCCAAAATTTGAATGAGGTAATATTTTGAAAACTCAATTAGAATCTTAGAAGTTGCCGCACTTGTCTTTGCTAATGCTGCTTCTTTTTTCATCAGGGATCTGGTATCCAGCCAGGGGGATGTTAGCCTAGCCACACAGCCTCAGAACCTCCTCTCCACATTCCTTCACCAAGGAAAGTGGCCACCAAGCAAGCTGCCCCAAGCATCGGTATCCTCCCCAACGCAAGCTTCCATAGGCCGGAGGGAAATTGTGGCTGACCAGGTCAGTTCATATGAAATTTGGAGTATAGGAAGCTTTATACTATATGTAACTTTGAGTACCATATATCTGATTTGGGCATTTAAAAATCTCTTATTTTTAAGAGTATCACAGATATCCACTGTACATGGACACGCAGACTGTGGGCAGTCCCGGAAACAGTGACCCGCAAAGCAGCCACTCCTGACAGCGGCGACACCAGGACCATGAGATGATAGGTTAGTACGCTTTCAATGGAGCAGTGATAGAAGGTTACCAGCAGCTTCTGGGAGAGGTGGTTCTCTGCTGTGCCTTCTTTATCAGCTCCGTAGTGATCTGGCTGCCTAGAAACCGGAAATTTGAGACCCTCTCCACCCGGTCCCCGTTGATGTAGAGTGTTTGGATGTCTGTTTTATTCCTCCTGAGGTCCACAATCAGCTCCTTGGTCTTTGCGGTGTTAAGGATCAAGCTGTTGTCCCTGCACCACCTGGACAGCCGCTCTACCTCATCCCTGTAAGCCGACTCCTCCCCCCTGGAGATAAGTCCAACCACCGTGGTGTCATCTGCAAACTTTACTATAGTATTCAATTCAATTCAATTTTATTTATATAGCGCATTATCACAACATTACATTGTCTCAATGCGCTTTACATTTCTGCCTCGTAAGGACCCCCCTTTGAGTAAGCCAAAGGCAACGGTGGCAAGGAAAAACTCCCTAAGAGGAAGAAACCTTGGGAGGAACCAGACCCAAAGGGGGAGCCCATCCTCCAGGGGCCGGCAGATGAGTCAAACAAACAAGATGAAATGACTAAGCTAATACAGACAAGATGAAATGACTAAGCTAATACAGGGGTTGAAATATATGTCTCAATGCAGCGGCCGACCGGTGCAGGCACGTGGTGCTTGATGCACGATGGCAGGATTAATAGACACACAGCCGCAGGATGGATGGCGAGGCATCGTGTTGAGCCAAGGGCAGGCAGGTTGGAGGGTAGTTGCCGGAGGTGGAGGTAGTTGTCTTGCAGGCCGCAGAGGCATAAACTCTTCAACGACATTGTGCTCCAGGGAGCACACCCCAGAAGGGGTGAGGGAGGAAGTAAGAATAATTGTGTATTAGCCAGAGTTGAGGAAACCAGAGGCAGTGCAAGCAAAATGATCGAGTGCAATATTCGTCTAGGCTCCGGCAGATCTGAGTATAGCAGCATGAGAAAGAGGAAGAGACAGGCGGGAACACAGGCATGGGGACTCCCTGAACATCAGCACTCTAGTGTAGAGCTAGAGTGACAGCACTGACGCATCAGTTTATCCAAAGCCAATGACACCGATCCCCACCCAGCTCATCACCTCATACTGTTAGTCTGACTGGGAGTGAGCGACTAGCTGGAACCAGAACTAGGTTTCCTATACGCTAAGCTATACAAGTGCGTTTTGCTGTAGTATTGCTGGGGTGGGCGGGGGTGCAGTCATAGGTGTACAGTGTATATAACAGGGGGCTCAGCACACAGCCCTGTGGGGAGCCAGTGCTTAGGCTGAGAGCTGTGGAGGTATGTGGGCCTACTCTGACCCTCTGGGAGCGATCTGACAGGAAGTCCAGAATCCAATAGCACATGGATGGTAAAAGGCCCAGGACTGTCAGTTTGAACACCAATTTTTGGGGCTAAAATCCACAAAGAGAAGCCTCGCATAGCTCCCGCACTGCTCCAGGTGGGTCAGGGTAGCATGGAGAGCTGTAGCGATCGCTTCCTCTGTGGATCTGTTGGCCCTGTATGCAAATTGGTACTTGTCCATAACTGGTGGTAGGCTGGCAATTATATGACTCCGCACGAGCTTCTCAGAACACTTCATAATAATTGGAGTGAGTGCCACTGGACGGTAGTCATTTATGGTTATTCTGGGTTTTTTGGGTAGTGGGACTATGACAGAGGACTTCAGGCAGGGTGGTACGGTAGACTGGGATAAGGGTTGATTGAGGATATTCATAAAGACCGCTGCCAACTGGTCTGCACAGTCTTTCAACACTCGTCCAGTCACCCCGTCAGGTCCTGGGGCTTTCCTAATATTCACTGCTCTCAGTGTACGTCTCACATCATACTCCTCCAGCGTTAGTGTGTTGCCGTTGCTGGTGGGTGGGTATAATGGATTTTCCTTGGAGTACACGTCGAAGTGGGCAAGGAAGTAGTTTAACTCCTCTGCCAGAGAAGCTTCACCCTCTGCAGCAGATAGGTTGCTGGACTTGTATCCAGTGACATGCTGAACCCCCCGCCACACCTGCCTGGTGTTGTTACTGCTTAGTTGGTCCTCTATCCTCTTCCTGTATGCTGCCTTAGCCTCTTTAATGCCCCTTTTCACTGTATTGTGCCCCATCCCCAGACCTGAACGCAGAGTTTCTCTCCTTCAGCAGGTTCTGGACATTTCTTGTCATCCAGGGCTTCTGATTGGGATAGACCCATATATACTTATCCACAGTGACAGTGTCCATACAGAACTTGATATAACTTAAGACTGCCGCTGTGTATTCCTCCAGGTCCTGATGTTCAAAGATATCCCATTTGGTTCTCTCGAAGCAATCCTGCAGCTGGAGAGTGGCACCTTTAGGCCATGTCGTAACAGTCTTTGTAATGCTAAGAGTTCTTTTCCTAAGGGAGGAGTAAGCAGGGATTAACAGCAGAGAAATGTGGTCCGACAGGCCCAGGTGAGCCAGCGGCTTAACCCTGTAGCTCTGTATGATGTTGGTATACACCTTGTCCAGTGTATTAGGTCCCCTGGTTGCACATTCTACATGCTGATGAAATTTTGGGAGCACTGCCTTTAAATCTGCATGGTTAAAATCCCCAGCTATGATGAAAACAGCCTCAGGATACTTGCTTTGTTGTTTGGTGATGGTGTCATACAAATGTCCGACAGCCACATTAGCATTAGCATCGGGTGGTATATACACAGCAGTTATCAGGATGACGAGAACTCCCGTGGGAGGTATATGGGCCTGCAGAAGGAGTTGTTCTCTAAGTTGCCCAGTCAGGTATGTTCATTTGTTAGTGAGTTAACATCTGTTTGTTTAACACTGAAAGTCAAAAGAGTTTTCTAATTCTGTCACAGGGGCATTATAAAAGTGGTACTTTTTAAAATAAATGCACAAACCACAGAACTGCATTTCCAAAAATATCCAGAGTAAATCATAATGAACAGTTATACTAATTAAAGTGGTATTCCATTACCAGTCAGGAATATTTTGTTGTATGTTGCCATTCAGAAAATTTACATTTTGCAAAAGGAATAAGCATTTTGCATTTACGTAAAAATCAGAATACATGTCTCCTATCGGTTTTGGGGGAAAAGAAAATTTTTGTTCATCGAAGAATGATAAATCTGAAATAATATTTTATCCAGAACAATTACATATAGTTCAGTGTGATTGATGACAGAATGCTGAGAAAAAACTGGAGAGTACAGAGTGTGTACCACATCCAGAACATGCAACTGACACAGCGGATGTACCAAGCAGTCATGTCCAAGTGAGTGAGGAAGGCACTGGCCTTGTTGAGCAGCCCTTTTTTAAGTTGAGTTAAGAAGAATACAGCGAGCATCACTCCTCCATCATGCATTTCAGGTTGGTATGAGTCATTGATTGTCACGCCCAACTCCGTACGATCCTCGTGTGTGCCACGCCCCCTCATTACCTCGTGTCAATTCCTGATTGTGATCACCTGTGTCCTGTTATTTCTGGCTAGTCTTGTGTATTTAGTCCGCGTCTGAGTACGTCTCGTCAGATCCGTCATTGTTGTGTCTTGATGTTCGTCTGCTGCTGTCCTATCGATTGCCTAATAAACCCCGTTTACCCGTCTTACCGGCTTGACTCACCTGCTTCCCCGCTCGCCCGCCAGCGAATACAACATAATGACGGATCTCCACAGCGCACCTCAGCAGATCGCGGACCAACGCCTCGATCTGCTCAATGAGGTCATTTACTGGCTGAACCTGCCGGAGGTCCGAGAGGACCCCGAACTGCGGGACTTAGCCAGCCGGAGCAGGACACTCTTAAGTGAGATGTCGCCGTCCGGGAACGCGCACACCACAGCAGAGGTGCGCGAGAACCTCCGGCAGCTCGTCGACAGGGTTACGGAGAAGCGGCTTCAGCCGCTCGCCCTCTCCAAGGTAACCCCGCCGCAATCGACCTGCCCCAGCCGGAGAAGAAAGAAAAGGTGCAAGGGGAAAGGACCAGAAGAAACCCCGACCGTTTACGTAGGGGCTTGCTCTCTTCTTTCAGCCTCTCTCCCCGCGGAATATCGGGAGGAGCCCCCCCGACACAGAAACCAGCGGGGATCACTGCAGCCGCGCAGCCGCCGTCACCAGCAGCCTCCATATTCCAGGGTGGCCACCTGGGATATGAGGGGATCAGGGCCGTCTGGGATGCGATTCCCCAGATCCCCAAGGCCCTTAAAGGGGCAGCGCCTGCATACCCGGCGCTACTCCTGACGCCCATTTCGGACCTGCCTGCTCTGGACTTGCCAGCAGCACTTGCTGCTACTGCTGCTGCTGCTACTGCTACTGCTGTCACACTGCCCGCGGCAATGCCAGCTGCTGCTGCTGCCGCACTGCCTGTGGCAACACCTGCCACCTGTCCTGCCTGCGGTCCCTGCAGCTGACGCCGCTCTGCTCACGGCACCACCTGCTGCTGCTGACGCCGCTATGCCCGCGGCTCTGCCTGCTGCAGCTGCCATCGCCGCTCTATCCGAGGTGCCTGCTGCAGCGCCCCCTGCTGGCCACGTGATGGCGGCGCCCGCCGAGGCGCCCCCTGCTGGCCACACGCCCGAGGTGCCTGCTGCGGCGCCACCTGCTGGCCACGTGACGGCGGCGCCTGCCGAGGCGCCCCCTGCTGGCCACGTAATGGCGGCGCCCGCCGAGGCACCCCCTGCTGGCCACATGTCGGCGGCGCCTGCCGAGGCGCCCCCTGTTGGCCGCACACCCGAGGTGCCTGCTGAGGCGCCCCCTGCTGGCCGCACACCCGGGGTGCCTGCCGAGACGCACCCTCCTGGCCGCAAGCCCGCGGTCCTGCCTGAGCCCGACGCTCTGCCTGCGGTCCTGCCTGAGGCTGCCGCTCTGCCCGCGGCCCTGCTTGAAGCCGCCTCTCTGCCTGTCCAGCCCTGCTCGTCGGTCCAGCCTGCTCCGGACCCGCCTGCTCCTGACCCGCCTGTTCCCGTCCTGCCCGCAGCTCCGGCTGCACCGCCTGCTGCAGCTGCCACCGCTCTTCACGAGGCGCCCGCCGAGGCACCCCCTGATGGCCACGTGTCGGCTGCGCTTGCTGAGGCGCCCCCTGCTGGCCACGTGTCGGAGGCGCCCACCGAGGCGCCCCCTGCTGGCCACAAGCCCGAGTTGCTCGCTGAGGCGCCCCCTGCTGGCCACGTGTCGGAGGCGCCCGCCGAGGCGCCCCCTGCTGGCCACATGCCCGCGGCACCTCCTGAGGCCACCGCTCTTCCCGCAGCACCGCCCGTCCAGCCCGGCTCTTCTGTCCTGCCTGTGGCCCCGCTAGTCCTGCCCGGCTCACCCGTCCTGACTGCCTCTCCGGCTGCACCGCCTGCCGCCACGCCCGCGGCTCCGGCTGCACTGCCTGACGCCACACCCGCGGCTCCGGCTGCACCACCTGCTGCCTCTCTAGAGGCCCTGACTTGAAGGAGGAGGAGCTTGAGTGGGACCCCTTGGGGACCTCCCGCATGACTCCCTCGCCCTTACCTCGACGAGGCCGCAAAGGAAGGGGACACAAGCGTCGGGCCCGGGTCCCGCCTGCCCTGCCCCCTGGGTCTCCCGTTCGGCCCCTGGCTGTGGCTCGGTGGCTGCCTGCGGGGCCTGCACCATCGGCTCGGCAGTCGCCTCCGGGCCCTCCCCCGGTTCCTCGGTGCCGGTCCTTGGCCTCTCCTCCGGCTCCGTGACGGCCGCCTCTGGGCCCCCCTACTTCGGCGGGGCGTCGGACGGCGCCTTCGCCGGCTCTGGCTTCACCTCTGCCTACTCCGGCAGGACTGCCAACATTGATTGCAGCTGTTTTAACTCTGCTGGTGAAAGATTTGACCCTGTTAATAGTTTGTTTCTCACCTTCCACCCTCGCTTTTTAACTAATGGCCACAGTTTTATCTTGCAACCTTATCTTCAGGAAATAGAGCTTCAGTTTCTCAACTGTCACCTACAACTAAGAAACGTTTGTCCTTTGTTCCCCAAACTCAATGCCAAGCTGCGTGACTGTCGCTGAGAGGGAAGTTACAGCTTCCCAGATTGACATGGCCATTTTTTTTTACATCAGACATGTTTTGGAATAAGGGTTTCGATGTATCATGTTTTGCAGAAAGCTTTTGTATAGCTTTAAGGATAATGTTATTGTCATCATCCATTTTTACCTGGTCATGCTTTTCTTTGTTTGGTGGAGGTTTTTCTTCAGTGGTTTCAGGGAGGGGTTGGGCCAGGACTTTTTGAACCAACTTTAGTTCAATATCATACCTCTCTGCTGTGTCTTTCCCTGAATGTCTAGCATTGACTCTCCTGCTCATTTTCAACCATACGACATCCATGTATCCTGCCAGTGTTAAGCCTAACTGCTGAAAGCACTGGTTAATTGAGAATGTAGTAATGGATCAGTTGGTTTCATTTTCAGTGATATACAGTCGAACCTCGGTACAACGTACCCCGTTTATAACGTTTACACCAATACAACGTTCAAATTTCAATGTCCCGAATTCGCGTAATGCATTATTCCATTTGCCAGTATCGCTTAGAACATAACCTTTACAGCAGGGGTCGGCAATTAAGTTTGGCCTCGGGCCAGATTTTTTCCAAGCCATTACATGGCGGGCCACAACCAAAACAATGGCTAATTTGTTTGATGTCTGGCCTGTTTGAAAGAAGTGTTTTAATTTTCACAATGATATGACGCCTATGTCCGTTGTTTGAGTGACAACTTGTGTTTTAGAGACTATTGGAATGTCAGCACCAGACGCTGTCCGCTGACGTCATTTGTTTTTGCATGTTGAGCGTTCACTCTGCACCTCGCTGATGCGCTTATTGACCCTCGTATCCAGATATAACAAATAAGAATTTAGATCGATTGAAATATTTCTGTTCTGAAAAATGAGGTTTCCAAATAAAGAGCTTTTTGAGACTGTCAGTCTGATTTTTAAAAAATATAATTTATTTATTTTCATTCTGTAGTTCAAACCAGAGCGTGTGAGCGGAGCGGAGCGGTGAGAATTTCCGCTCCTCGCTCACGAGGCTGTTGGCTCCGCCCGCTCCTCCGCTCTAATTCGCACTAAGCCGCTCCGCTCAACACCGCTCCTCGCTCCACTAAAATGTCCTCCCGCTCCAGTCAAATCGCTCCACGCTCGCTCCAATTTAAAAGAGGAACAAATAATCTGCATGCCTAACAAATGTCACCTTAAACCGAAGCCTTATGTCATAAAGAAATATGAGCAACGGCAACATTGTCAGTCAGAACAGAAAATATTTATTTTTAAGCAACCTATCGGCAACAACGGACAGGTTTGGAAATGGCATTCCACACAAAAATAGGCTTAAAAATAAAGGAATCAGTGGGTTTAATAGCCTAAAGAATATACAGACACGTTTTAAATTCCTCAATTTTTTTCTGTTGATGCAGCACGTCTCTAAAATAAAATTTTACGTTACGTGAAATTAAAAAAAATCTTATTAGACCTACTTTGAATGACAAAACGAATTTATTTGATTACCAATATTTACTTTATAGGCTGTTATACTTTAATTTACTTTATAGACTTGATATGCTACAACCATATAAAACTTGCATGCGTTTTGCTCTGGCTTCCGCTTGTTCGCGTAGCACACTCAAGTTTCTGAGAAAAGTGATTCCAAAGTGAATCTTTACTCACTGAAACAGTTTCACCACATTGTTGTTCTTGCTGTACATTCTTGTCATCTAAACGTTTGATAAGAATAGTATACTTGTATGATTTATCAGTTTTCTTTGTGAAATACTTTGCGAATTCCATCTCGGCCAATTTGTGTAACAGTCTTGATAATTGTAGGGGAGAGTGGGGTGATTTGTGCCAGGGGGGAAGTTGTGCCACCCCCTGTTTCTAGGGAACCATAGAAGAAATTAGTCATGTGACAACACATTTTTGAAGGGTCAGCCATTTTACTCATCCTGCAAAGAAGAGAGCGTAATTGCATGAGAGGTAAACACATTTAAGTTCAAAAAACTGTTTTTTGCCTTTCAAAGTAAAATTTCTATGATCAAGGTTTTTTGATTGTTGCGTCTGAACAGTTATACACAAGTTTTAAAACATTTCACACATGTTTTAGTGCTTTGGTAAGCTACACTATGAGTCTATACAGCTAGCATGATGTTAGCTGAAAGCTGCTGGATGATGCATTTTTTCCAAAAGAATGGTGTTGGGGTGATTTGTGCCAAAGGGCCTGGGTTAAGTTGTGCCAACTTATGAATATTTTAAACATATTATTTTATTGTAATTGTACATTGTATTCTTACATTTTATCACTAAAACTATGTGGCATTCTTAATTTTATACCAAAAATAGAAATAGACCATCATGCCACGGAGTTATAAAAGGAAGACAGGCAGGGCTCCCACTCCTCTAGATGAGATGGACAGAGCAGTGAAAGAGGTGGAGAAGGGGAAGTAATGAGGTCTGTGGATGGAAAGCCCATCTTCACTTTCAAAGAAAACGATGAAGGACTCATCCCTATAGAAGATGTGCATAAGAAACTACCCACACCACAAAAACTTGGTGGTAAAACCAGCCAGAAGGGAGCAGAAATTTATTTTCCCCTAGTGTATAGCTTCAACAAGTGGGATATCATGTAGTAGGCCAGACCTGTGAAGAGAACTGCAGTCAATTTGGTCTTCATTTGAATTTCATTTTATTCTGAACATGTGCTCATGTGGCGCAATAGGCTTGTAGAAAATTGACCTTTGATGTTGTAAAATAACTTTAAATAAACCTTAAATGAGCAATTTTGTTTTGAATTTGTCTAGCTTTTATATAGAATTACAGTTTCTGAGATCAAAATATACTGTTTTACTTAAATAATCAATGGCACAATTTACCCCAATGTATTCTCTCCAAAGGCACAACTTACCCCACACCGGGGGCAAGTTGTGCCACGAGACCACTTTTTTTCAGAAACCTATATTTCTTAAATACTGTATTTCAGATCCAAAGTGATTGTTCCCAGGGATGCACCACACCCTGAAATATATGTACATATTTTAGTTGGAAGTATTACTGTCATGGCCTCGCTTTAAAGTCACTTTAAGTAAAAACTGGCACAACTCACCCCACTCTCCCCTACAGATGAATTCTGGGTAGATTTGGGCACGCCTCAGAATTGTAGTGTGAGCGGTATCGGAGCGAAATTGGAGCGAGACAAAGCGACCGCTCCAGCCTTAATTAGAAAACCCGCTCCGCGCTCTGACCAAATTCCGCCCGCTCCGCTCCTCGCTCACGCTCCGCTCCGCTCCGCTCACATGCTCTGGTTCAAACAATCTTATGGGCCAGATGTTTTTGCTTGCGGGCCACATGTGGCCCGGGGGCCGCTAATTGCCGACCTGTGCTTTACAGGGTAAACTTCGATATAACGTATGATTTTCAGAGGAAAATAGGCAAACTGACCTTCGTTACGACGTACAGCCTCATCTTCCGAGCGCGCGCACAATTCAGAATCGGCTGTTGCCGGCCATCTACATCGCTTAGCAACGTGTTTTGTAAAAGGAGTGTTTTGTAAAAGGGCTTCTTGTGGGCTTCTCTTCTCCCGGGCTGATGGTCTTTTCTGCGCTTGATGATCTGTTTGCCCCGGCTGATGTTCTCCTTCGGGCTGATGGTTATTCTCTGCGCACCTTTGTTCTGTGATGCCAAGTTTTTATGGTCTAAAGTTCATGAATAGGGATGACCAGGAATTCGACTCCTGGCCCAATGGCTGGCCATCCATTTGGCGGGCTTTCGGAAGGGGGTCTGTATCAGTCCTTTTGGGATTTATGGCCCGACTGATTCTCCCTTTACTGATGATTTTCATTAAGCTGTTATAACTTTTGATACATCCACTTTTATGGTAATCACTGACCAGATTTGGAATCAGGGGTGATTAACAATCAGTTTGACACCAAACATGCCATACCAGCTTCACAGGTACATACCTCATACCATCTGTATTAATTGATTAAACAACTAATTATTTTATCTATGTGACTGATTCACATCAGTATAGGATACAGGTGTTTTTGGGTTGCACCTCAACAGATGTTACACTTTGTGCAGATATTACATCAAATATTCATATTACAAATAGCACATCTTATCCATAGATAGGCGTGGTCGTTAGTTTGTGGTAATATCAATATAAGTTGCACATCTGGAAACAACATATTTTCGTTGGTGTGGCTTATTCTAATTGATCATCTCCAAAATGGATAATGTACACCTTAATTCAGTTCTTTTTAATATAGCATGCTAGAACAAAGAAACTTGGTAACGGTCCACCAAGATCAGATAAGGACCACAAAGGAATGTTGGAAGGGTTGTTAACAAAGAAGACTCTCTAAAAGTTAGGACACATTAGTTACACTCACTTTCCAGATTCTTCTGGTATACCATGAGAACATATATATAATGATAGCTATACCTATCTATTTATTTAAATTTATATGTGTTCAAGTGCAAAGGGGTAAAATAGGTGATACTCCGTGAACATGGTTATAAGGGTGGCACACAAAACACTAAGATTGTCTAAGGACACATACAAACATAACCTATCTGTATATTGAGACTAGTAGTCGTGAGTAGATCAATATACAGGGTATACAAAAGCCAAACTTAAATGAAACTTCCTTTAGGGTGTTCGTCTGTTGGGTGAATGATATGTAAGGCAGAATGTATGGGGAGGGGGTTGTGTGCCAAGTCGAGGGACCCCTGTCCATTAGGTCCACTCTGCTTGTCTGTAGGTCCCTAAATCTTTGGGCAATAAAAGTTGGAGTGCTGGCCTCCCTTGTTATCTGTGTGTGTGTGTTTATGTGTGTAACCCCCCTTTGGTGCCTCTCGTACCAGGCTCGGCCTTGTCTCAGGCCACCTGGAATTTAGGCCCTGTGATATCTGCATGTGTGCTCCTACAACTGCTTCCTTAAATCCAGTTTGAAATGTTCTCCCGCTAATTTCCACCTATGGCCATGAGTTCTTGTATTTGAACTAATGCTGAAGTAACTATTCAGTTGAACAGCATTCAAACCTATTAGAATCTTATAGACCTGGATCATGTCCCCCCTCAGTCTCCTTTGCTTGAGGCTGAACAGATTTAGCTCAACTAACCTTTCCTCGTATTACATTCCTCTAAGACCAGGAATCATCCTCGTGGCCCTACGCTGCACCTTTTCTAAGGCCGCAATGTCCTTTTTAATATATGGTGATCAAACCTGCACACAATATTCTAGGTGAGGTCTCACTAAGGAATTGTATAATCTTAGCATTACCTCCCTTGACTTAAACTCCACACACCTGGAGATATACCCCAACATCTTATTGGCCTTTTTTATTGATTCCCCGCACTGGCGAGAATGAGACATGGAAGCATCAACATACACCAAGGTCTTTCTCATAATCAGCTACTTTTATTTCAGTAGGTCCCATAAAATACCTGTACGTTATATTTCTGCTCCCTACATGGAGTACCTTACATTTATCTATGTTAAATTTCATCTGCCATGTATCGGCCCAGTCACTAATTAAATCAAGATCCCGCTGTAGCTGCTGAGCCGCTAGTTCAGTATCTGCTACACCACCCACCTTGGTGTCATCTGCAAATTTCACCAGTTTACTGTATATATTGGTGTCTATATCATTTATGTAAATTAGGACCAATAGTGGTCCTAAAATTGAACCCTGCAGTACCCTCACTATGAACGCAGGCCCACTGTGACATTGTGCCTCTTATAACTACTCGCTGCTTCCTATCTGTTAACCAGTTATCAATCCAGGTCGCTACAGTTCCTAAAATACCTGTCGCTTTGAGTTTAAGTAAGAGCCTCTTGTGGGGGACAACATCAAAAGCCTTTTGGAAATCTAAGTAGATGACATCATAGGCCTTCTTATCATCAACTTCCTGAGTAGCTTCCTCAAAAAACTCCAACAGATTTGTTAAACAGGATCGACCTCTCCTAAATCCATGCTGGCTATCCCTCAAAATGTTATTTGAGTCCAGGTAATCTACCTTTTCTCTTTGATTATAGCCTCCATAACTTTACCAGTTATACAAGTTAGACTGATTGGCCTATAGTTTGACAAATTACTTCTATCCCCATTTTTGAAAATGGGTGTTATGTTGGCATGCTTCCAATCAGAAGGTTCCACACCTTCAATTAAGGATTTTTGAAACAGTAAAGTTAAGGGCCGGCAAATAATATCCCTCATCTCTTTTAACACTATAGGTAAGATGCCATCAGGGCCCTGTGATTTATTTATTTTGAGTTTAGCTAGGCTTTGCAAAACATCAGCTTCAGTTATATATATTTTAGTTATAGACGATGCTGGACTAGTAATAAGAACTGGTAAAGCTAGTGTCCTGAACAGTGAATACCCGTGCAAAACTATCATTGAACTCATTTACTATATCAATGTCGTTTTCAATTATAAGACCCTTACTATCCTGCAGATTAGTAATTTCATCTTTTAGAGCTCTTTTCGAGTTAAAATACTGGAAGAAACTTTTAACTTTTAGCTCGTCTAATGTCATTTTTTAACTCAGCCTGTAGATTTAGATACTCTTGCTTTATTCTGTCATCCTCAGTTATTTTCCATTTCTGGAACAAAGCCCTTTTCCTCCTTACTTTATACTTTATTTCCCTAGTAAACCACCTAGGTTGCAATTTCCTAGATTTATTCTTGCTGGAAACAGGTATGAAGTCCTCTTGCACTTGCAATAATGTGCTTTTAAAAAATTCCCATGCCTCTTCAACAGTTTTGTTATTTAACTCCATCCAGTTCACAGTTTCTAGTTTTAATCTCATACAATTGAAGTTAGCCTTCCTAACATTATACAGTATATTTTTCATTTGGACTTTGCTCTTCGGGCACTAAACTTAACCTCAAATTTAACCATGTTATGATCACTACTGTCAAGTGGTTCTAAAACGTCTAATTTACCAATCCTGTCCTGGTTATCAGAGAAAACAAGATCAAGAATGGCATCTCCCCTGGTAGGGGTGTTAACAAACTGAGTAAAAAAACAATCCTGTACTAATTCCACCATCTCCAGTTCATTTTCAGAAGAGCCAGCGACAATGTCCCACTGCATCCCTGGTAGATTAAAATCACCCATAACTACCACATCATTTTTATTGCTCATAATCCTAATATCACTGTATAACAATCTGCTTTCCTCGGCAGCTACATTAGGTGCTCTGTAACAAACACCGACAATTAGGCTATTTGAGTTTTTAGCATCTAATTTTACCCATATAGCTTCCATAGTTTTACTTATATAAGTAAGCTCCCTTGCCTGCAAGTTTTCCTTTACATATACTGCAACACCACCTCCCATCTTACCTAAACGGTCCTTACGGAACAACGTGTAACCATCCATATATATATTCTTGTCCATCCTTTTCTCTCAACCACGTTTCCATTATTCCTATATCATAAGAGTCCGATGAGATAAAAGCCTCTAAATCATGAATTTTATTCCTAATACTCCTGCCGTTTAAATACAGACAACAAAGGGTAGGCCTATTACGGTGCCCACTTATAATATGATTTTTTGGGGCTTTCCATTTCCCCCCACTTACATACTTAACTAACCTCCCTGCCCTCCCAGTCCCTAGTTTAAACATTCCTCAACCACTCTACAAATACGCCTTCCCAGTACACTGGTTCCCCTCCGGTTCAGATGCAACCCATCCGGCTTGAACAGGTCCCATCTGTTCCAGAAGGTCCTCCAGTGCCCCATAAACCTAAACCCCTCTTTCCTACACCATCCTTTTAGCCACGCATTTAATCTCCTTATCTCAGTTAACTTAGCCTGACTTGCGCGTAGCACAGGGAGTATTTCAGAGAATACCACCATGGACATTCTGCTTCTAAGCTTATTGGCGACTTCTATAAATTTATCCTGCAGAACAGCCCTCCTACCCTTGCCTATGTCGTTGGTGCCAACATGCACCATGACAACTGGAACCACCCCAGCTGGGGCCAAAAGCTTGTCCACACGATCTGGAAGGTCTCCTACCTGGGCACCAGGCAGGCAAGACACTGTACGGGAGCCTCTATCACGCGTGCACACATAACTGTCTACTCCCCTAATAATTGAACCTCCCTCTTCCTGGGGGGAGGGGGCTTCTCAGTGCCCAAGGGCCCACCTGCCTCCCCAGTCCCTTCCGGCTCTAAAGCTGGAAGCACCTGAAACCTGTTAGACACAAGTATATACGTTTGCTTAACTACATTACTGGCAAAAGCCCGAGCACACAGCACTCTCGCTTTGCCAGCACTCTCAACCCAGAGAGGGTCATTTTGCCCTGCTTGGCTCCAGACATCCTAGTTCTGCCTTGCCCACCTCTGGATGTGCCAGTTCCACCCAGCCCATCTCCAGATGTCCTGGTTCCGCCCCACCCCCCTGAGAATGGGGAACAGGCCGGGGCTAGAGGAGCTTGGTAACTACAAGGTGCAGGCAGAACCAAAGGGCCCATGAGTGCATGTGGAGCCAGAGGGTTCAGACATGCTGTCCAGACCAGTGGGCCCTAAAGCTGCCGCAGGGGTCTCTGGGATATTTGGGACAAAAAAGCTACGGAAGTTGCCAACTCTCACTATTGTAGTGGAGGTATACATTTTACTGATGTTCATATTATTCTACTTAATGTCACGGTGGAATGGTGCAAGCTTGTCAATAATATAATAAATGATACATTTTATTTATAGGCGCCTTTCTAGACACTCAAGGACACCGTACAGTGAATGCAAAAGAACAATATACATAATAATACCATAATAGTACAAAAAAATACAGGAATATAAAACATAGGTTAAATTAGACTGAATTCACAGAGAGAAAGCCAGCTTGAACAGATGGGTTTTAAGTTTCAATTTGAAGAGTGGAAGTGAGTCAATGTTTCTAAGCTCAAATGATAATGAGTTCCAGAGCCGAGGAGCTGAGCGACTGAAAGCTCTGCTCCCCATGGTGGCAAGACGGGCACCATCGGGCATTATCAATTGCCATAATCATTCTCACGACAGGCGTGGAAAATGTATCGTGACTGGAGTGCGATTTTTCAGCTTTCCAGCTTGGAAGCAACATAATGGAACGGAGTTAACAAAGAGACATCACATGGCATGAGTGCCAGCTGTAAGATGAACAAACATCACTTTTGGCACCATTTCCTGATACAGGTTTGTGTGTTCACAGCATATGTAAGTTATAATCATACAGGTAAGTTATAATCAAAACACATTTAAATGTTATATGATTACCACAAGTTGTACATACATAGCCTAGGGCTAATGAGTTGTTGCCACACTACACTATAACTTAGCAGTCAAGCACCAGTCCTAATTGAGAAGAGGAAATGCATTGGATAGGTTTGTGAGGGAAGATTGTCATGATAACGATGAACAACACATGAGCAGTTGGGAGGGGAGAACCATGCTTTTATTCTGTTTATGGTAATTTGAGCTAGTAATATGAAGTATTTACTGTCATTATAGGATATCATAGCTATACTTATATAACCACTGTCTGTACAAGCAATATGTGATATGAAAGTATATAATGAAGCACTTTTTTTCTGAGGGGTGTGCAAGCACCTGGGCTATGTGGAGCACTTTGTCACACTAATTTGGATCATCTTACTAATAAAGAAGACTTTACCTTACCAATCCTGAGTTATTTTTCTGTCTAGAGGTAAGATATAGGAGGGTCGTTCAGAGATAATTTTTTCACTTCCACATTAGGACCTGCTGCTTTCCTCATGTTGATGTTGTTCAGTGTGTGCCACACCTCATGTATGTGTAGCATTAAAGGCAGTAAGTCGCCTGTCAGTTTGAAGCTGATCAGAGGCTGGTTATTGTCTTTGTCAAACTCTGCACATATACAGTATTTCTTACGTTCTTATGATTTGACAAAGCACTTCTTTACACAGTGTGTAGTTATAGAGTATGGAATAGTCTTACTGTTAGTGTAGTGCAAGCTAAAACCCTGGGTTCCTTTAAATCAGAGCTAGATAAGATTTTAACAACTCTGAGCTATTGGTTGAGTTCTCCCCAAACAAACTTGAGCTTGTATGGGCGTTGCAGTCATTGTTTGGGAGTCTATTTGTGTGTTTGTCTCCCAGTACAGTGTATGTGGGTGGCTTTTTTTTGGTCTGCGTGAGTGCTTGTCTGTCCTTGTTAATAAACAACACAAGTGTTACTAAAAGCAAGTTGCAGCTGCAAGTGTCACGTGAGCAGTGTTTTCTATCCAAGTAAGAAACACCTGTGGGGGAAAATGTTTTTTTCTATCTGATAATTAAAAAGTTCCATTTTAACTCAAGTGTTAAATTAATGTTTTATTATATTCAGCACTTTATTGTTTTAACTACAAGTTAAATACTGGGTATTATACTGTAAATATACTGGGCTGGAAGTAAGAGACAGGGTCATAGTGAGTTAATTATGTATTAGAAACAAAATTCATGATTTAGAGGCTTCATCAGACCTTTGCAATGTTATAGGAATAAAAGAAACATGGTTGAGTGACAATGATGGAGAAGAATATAATATGGATGGTTACACGTTGTTCCATAGGGGCCAAACAGGCAAGAAGGGAGGTGGTGTTGCAGTATATGTAAAAGAAAACTTGCAGGCAAGGGAGCTCACTGATAAAAATAAAGCTACAGAAGCTATATGGGTAAAACTAGTCAAATAACAAAACTGTTGAAGTGACATGGGAATTTTAAAAGCACATTATTGCAAGAGAACGTCATATCTGTTTCCAAGCAAAACTAAATCTAGGAAACTGCAACCAAGCTGGTTTAGTACTGAAATTAAGAATAAAGTCAGGAGGAAAGGGGGTCTGTTCCACAAATGAGTTAAAAAATAATATCAGACTCGCTAAGAGGAATGTCGAAATGAAGATTGCATTAGAGACTAAGGATAACATTAAAAGCTTTTTCCAATATTTTAACTTCAAAAGCTCTAAAAGCTGAAATCACTAATCTGCAGGATGGTAAAGGTCTTATAATTGACAATGAAATCAATATAGTTAATGAGTTAAATGATTGTTTTGCAAGGGTATTGACTGTAGAGGACACGAGTAACATACTGACTCTTATTCCTAATCCAACTACTCCAGAGAATCTGTTTGCCTCTGATTTACAGGCTATTTCAGTCTCAGCAACCGTGGAGTCAAAAGAGCTGCATTTCAGGAGCAACTTCTCGAACTGCAGCACAATATTCTTAAGGAGAACTTTTACACATTCTGAAACAGGAGTTCCTAAAATGAGGGCTGCAAGATCATTCAGAACATGCTACTAAAATTTGAAAACAAAATGTATGGAAGGGGACATCAAAGTGGTGGTTGCATGTCTCTTACACTGTTATTTTGGGAGTCGTATGCTGAAAGGTTTGGGAACCCGTATTCTGAAGGATACACACCTTGCAGTAATCCAACATGATCAGAAAATTCAAATCAGCCTTGCATCCTCTTATGTGTGTGAAAGCTTCTTCTCTGCCATGGAAATAATAAAGTCAAAACAACATTCCCATGTAACTGACAAACATTTGGCAGAGCAGCTACAAATGAGCAACAACCAAATCTGAATGTTCTTGTGAAAAGAATGAAGATAGCCCTACAGATGCACACACTACAGCAGCCATTTCACTCAGTCAAACTAGTGACTAAACATAACAAAGTGATGCATATTCTCTTATTGGCAAGGAAGAAAAAGTGAACCCTGACCCCTAGTTCTCACTGTAGGAAACACATTGCTTTGGCCAGTATGATCTGCAACACTATTTAACAAACGATCACTTATTTACTTTACACACACTATCAGAATTATATATCAAACAAAAGCAAAACCAGACAATCCTTTTATATAAATCATCAGTGATGGCAGTTTAATTTTGATAATATTCATACTCACAAAAAACCAAAACAAGTACAGCATAGGACAAGTGTGTGCACACAATGCAGTTATACAGTACTAAAACCCTAGACATTCAGCATTCCCTCATCTGTGTTACTGTAACAAATATTCATCCCACTTCTAATCACTTATCTTGGTAAGGCCATGTAGAAGGCCAGAGCCTATTACAAACTGTACAAAGCACAAGACTTGGTGTATTCATATTCAAGTTAAAGTGTTTAATTATTCAGAAATGTTTCTTGTATTTCTGTAACACAAATGATTTGGCTAAATGACTTGTTAACCAAATGAAATATTAAAAAAAATGGGTACTGGATTCTTCCTAGAGCAGAAACACACACTTGGGAAATGAGTTTATTAGTAAGTATAAGCTGAAAACTTGTGTTCAGACCTTACCATCAACCCATACTTTAGCGTCATATTGTTCATGAAACTAGAAAAAGCAAAACATCTGCAGCACAAACCACTTTAGACCCAGTGAAGCCTTCCTAAAAGACCCTCATATTTCAGCATGGTACCTCAGTGGGCCGCACCTCTGCTGTCTGTGTGTGAAGTTTGCATGCGCTCCCTGTTTTTCTCAGGGTTCCCCCTACAGTGCAAAGTCAGGCTAGCTGGTGTCTAAATTGGCCATGATCACGTGTATGTGCTCTGCGATAGACCAGCATCTGGTCCAAAGGGTGCTCCAGCCTCATGGCCTGTTCTGCTTGGGACAGACTCTACCCAGGATTGTATTACCACTGCTACTGCTTTGATTATTGAGGAATGCTGAGATATTGAGACATTTGATGAGATTACATTTACATATAATGTGAAAATATATAGCTTTTCTGAGGTTCTACGGTAGGGCTATCTAACTTTAATGCAAGAACAAAAAGCCAGAACAGCAGAGCGAAGTTAACAGGATGTTAACAAAGAAATGTTTTACATCTTATAAAAAAAGGTACACATGTCCCTGAGCATCTGAATTTTATATTCAGCAAGAAAATTGCAATATTCTTTTTTAGGGCTGGATGATATAAAAATATATAATATTCAACATTTTAATTTAAAAACATTTGGATAAATGATAATAATACAGTAGCCCAACCCCCAACCACAGAAGCACACAAAGTCAAGTCACTTTTGATAAATAGTCACAATAATTTTGGCACTCTCTTAAATGTGAACAGAACACACAAACCATTGTAACACTGATTCCCCAAAAATGAAACTTTCCAAGTGTGGAGTAGGGGGTCACCCAAGATAAAGTTTGTCAAGATGGGGTCTCATAGGAGGTCTTTAAAGCTGGGCCAACCAATTAAAATTATTAAATATTTTCTTTTCTAGTTATTATATAATAAAATTGTATCAACTAAGTTTTAGTGAGGGACTCTCAAAACATACTGGGCTATGCAGAATACAATGTCCCTGACCTTAACTTGAGACAACAGAGAAGTTGTACAAAAATAATCAGCTGATGAGCAAAATGGCCACTTCCACTTCATTTCTCAGTGAATGCAGTTATCACCCCACTGTAATTTTTCCAAACTCTGTAAGCAGTGCCACCAACAGGAAGACAGCATAGAAGAGCAGAAGAAAGGCTCCATATGGACGGCCTAGGTGAAAGCACTGCAGTGGCACTAGAATGAAGGAGAATGCCAGGCTGCAGCCCAGGGCCACTGCTAGTACCCAGACCAGTAACCCTTCTGGCTGGAGCTGTAAAGGCAAGTGGAAGAACTGGGTCAGCTTGGAACTACTTCTGGCCACTCACACACTGTAAGCCTTTCTCTCTGATACTCGTAGACATGCACGCATATACACACAACGCTCAACCTTTTACCAAGCCAATTAACAGTCACTTTGCTCTCTTGATGCAAAGTTATAGTTTACTAGCTCTGCCTTTCACACTACGCGAGTCGTGACCAATACTGTTACTTACTTTTACCATGTTATCGTGTGCGATCATCTGCAGCAGGCAGCCAAGCCCAACACCAAAAACCATGTCTGCAAGGAATGGTAGTTAAGAACTGACACCAATACTTTACCATACAGGTTTTGTAGCATGGGAAGAGTGCACCCCTAAAGGTGCAATTTAGACACTATATATGAAATTTCAATCAGCTCTAAGAATTCACTCAGCTAATGATTCAAACTTGCACAATCACATAACATTCATATGGTGTACAAATAACAAGCAAAAGCCTACATATGCATGGGTTGGATAAATCAAAAATCTAGCTAATTAACAAATAGTAGGGATGCATCATTACCATTTTTTCAGCCTTATGGAACTCACCGATACCAATTTGGGTTAGGTGATGTAAAACAAATTACTGTGATATTTTAATTTTGATGCATTTAAGTAAATCACATCGGGTGTATGTGAATGCCTGTGTGAAGAGAAGTATGATTCAGCCTTTAGATGTTTAATTACATTAGTTGTGTTTAGGGCTGTAATGGTACACATATCTATCAGGTTCCATTCAGTATATAATTTTTAATTCAGAATGCACAATGAAATGAACGAATACACATTGATTTGGATGGAACCTATAATCATAATTAGATGAATAGGAAAAACATTATGGTAGTTGTAGCTGTCTGTCAGTTCTGACTAATGTAGGTTAGTGTCAGTCATAATCAGCGGTTTGGGAACATTTTAATATTTCAATAAAATACACCTACAACAGAGAGTGAGTAGTCGATAAGACCAAGACTGTCTGTCGGCTGCGTAATGCCAAATTCTGATATGTTGCTGGAAACACATCCAACATGCTAAATCATTTGGGACAACACCATCCGAGTGTGTGTATCACAGGAGCAAGACAGAAACAGTGCAATTATTTTGCTTGTTAACGATACTGTAGATATCTCATCATGTGGTACCGAGTACATGCTTTGTACAGATTTGTCATGAGAATGAGTGTGAATACTAGAGTACTGTATTGAACCTGATTCTAATAACAATATTGATGCACCCCTAACAAACTGTACCTTACCCATGATACATGAGCACCTAAATACACTGCTCAAAAAAATGAAAGAAACACTTCAGAATATAGCATCAAATCAATTAAACTTCTGGGATATTGATCTGGTCAGTTAAGTAGAAGGGGATGTTAATCAGTTTCAGCTGCTTTGGTGTTAATGAAATTAACAATAGGTGCACTAGAGGGGCAACAATGAGACAACCCCCAAAACAGGAATGGCTTAACAGGTGGACAGCACTGACATTTTTCCTTCCTCATCTTTTGACTATTTTTTCACTAGTTTTGCATTTGGCTATGGACAGTGTCACTACTGGTAGCATGAGGCAATACCTGGACCCTACAGAGGTTGCACAGGTAGTCCAACTCCTCCAGGATGGGGCATCAATACATGCCATTGCCAGAAGATTTGATGCGTCTCCCAGCACAGGCATAAGGGCATGAAGGAGATTCCAGGAGACAGGCAGTTACTCTAGGAGAGCTAGACAGGGCCGTAGAAGGTCCTTAACCCATCAGCAAGACCAGTATCTGCTCCTTTGTGCAAGGAAGAACCGGATGAGCACTGCCAGAGACCTACAAAATTACCTCCAGCAGGCCACTGGTTTGCATGTGTCTGACCAAATAATCAGAAACAAACTTCATGAGGGTGGCCTGAGGGCCCAACATCCTCTAGTGGGCCTTGTGCTTACAGCCCTGCACCGTGGAGCTGAATTGGCATTTGCCATAGAATACCAGAATTGGCAGATCTGCCACTGGGGCCCTGTGCTTTTCACAGATGGGTGTAGGTTCACCCTGAGCACATGTGACAGACGTGAATGGGTCTGGAGAAGTCACAGAGAGTGTTATGCTGCTTGTAACATTGGTGAGTCAGTGATGGTCTGGGGAGGTATATCCATGGAGGGACGCACAGACCTCTACCTGCTAGACAACAGCACCTTGAGTGTCATTAGGTATCAGGATGAAATCCTTGGACCCATTGTCAGATCCTACGCTGATGCAGTGGGTCCTGGGTTCCTCCTGGTGCATGACAATGCCCGGCCTCATGTGGTGAGAGTATGCAGGTAGGTCCTGGAGGATGAAGGAATTGATGCCATTGACTGATCCCCACGCTTGCCTGACCTAATTCCAATTGAACACCTCTGGGACATTATGTTTTGGTCTGCCAGGTTGCACCTCAGACTGTTCAGGAGCTCAGTGATGCCCTGGTCCAGATCTGGGAGGATATCCTCCAGGACACCATCCGTTATCTCATTAGGAACATGCCCCGACATTGTCAGGCATGCATACAAGTACATGAGGGCCAAATAAACTACGGAGTACGATTTTGAGCTGCTGCAATGAAATTTCGGGTAAATGGACTAGCCTACTGCATCTTTTTTCAGTTTGATTTTCGGGGTGTCTTTGAATTCAGCCCTCTGTAGACTGATATTTTTCATTTCCATTAATGTGCCATCCTTTCATTCCCCAGTCTATATCAGTATAGATATCCAGCATGATTTTTTCCCCATTAAGATCTGATGTGTTTTCAAAGTTTTTCTTTAAATTTTTGGGGCAGGGTATGTTAGAGTGAAACCACAGAATGACATGCAAGCTCAAGCCTGAAAAAAGATACTAAAGATAATTCCCCCAAAACAGGCAGAGATGGCCATACGTGGATACCCCTGGCGTGCAATTGTGATGTCTGAGAAGCAATCTGCAAAAACAAGACCAAACACTACTAAATATCTGTTCTGGGACACAGATTCAAAAGGTGATTCAATAAACTGCACTGTACATAGAACTCCATTCAACTTACTTAATCCTAACAAATTAAAAGGTAGTGAGTTCTTATACACCTTAGATCATGGGTTCCCAAACTTTTTAGCCACAACCCCCTTGGTAGGTCAACAACAGGGGGTTCGAATGGGAACCCCTCCCTTAGATATCCCTCAAAACCCATTCAACTGACAAACCTTCCCTGATATTAAGACTAGCAAAGTAGTTAAAATGCAGGAGGCTGCATTACCTCCAATGCTATTGCCCCAGGCCAGCAGGGTGAGGCCCAGTACTGTGTTGCTAAGGCTGAAAACCACACCCAATGTCCTTAATAGGCTCACGACCTCTGTTGCGGCTGTGTTCATCCACATCGCACTGACCAGGAAACCCAGCAGAGAGAAAAGCTGCAGCACAAAGAAAAACATTATGAGAGCAAAGCTCGGGGACAGTGTGTAGGGTCAGTCATTTACCCAGCACCCCTGGGGCATTTTGGGGGTTCAGAGGTTTAAAAGAGACGTGATTATTCTGCCAAGGATTCAAACGGGCAACTTTCCAATCACAGACCACTTCCACCTGTATGGACTTGTAATACATTACCATATGAGCGTGCTATCATTGGTCCCCAATGTGCTAACTGGCCAAAAAGTCTGTCACATGTTGTTGCTTTGAATTTTTTTGATTTGCCTCAGTACGGACACATAGGGAATCCCTCTATAAAATTACCCTTAATTGGAATCAGTTGTTTTTTACCATTACTATGACATTACTACATAGGTATGTAACAATGAATCGCGAATCGGATAAAAATTGATGTAGATGTATGACGATTTAAACCGGCTCATGTGGAAAATGAATCGCTAGTTTAGGAGTACTTCACGGTACTTTACTTAACACAAAAACTGGTGTAATATTACATTTGATTTCACAACGTCAGTTCGACGTCATATGTCACTGCATATAAACGTCGACGTTGTACGTTAGTTTTTGGTTTTGACCGAACGCGAGATGGCGAGTGAATTTCAAATTGAGGACACCCCCCCGATCTTAAATCAACAGTGTGGCAGAATTTTAGCTTTCCAGTAATCACAAACAAAAACGGTGAGAAAAGCACAGACAAGACAAAAACTGCGTGCAAACATTATAAAAGACTGATAACATACACATATAGCACAACAAACATGCTTCAGCATGTCCACCGGCACCACAGTGAGCTCAATTCACCAACGCCAGAGCAAAGATTATTAAAAGGGCAAACCACGCTAAAAAGCTGGACATGCAAGCCTTAGTTTATTTGGTAACACTTTATATTAAGCGCACCTTCATAATGCATTCATTATGCATTTATAGAACATTCTGTGCACTTTCATAATGCATTCATAGAATATTCATAAGCAGCATGCAATTACACTTTAACATCCTAACATCCCTTAACAGCTTTAATACACATTAATAACAAACATTACATGAGTATACAATTATAATGTTTGTTATTATTATATAATGTTTGTTATTAATGTATATTATAGCTGTTAAGGGATGTTAGGATATTAAGGTATACATGCATGATGTTTATGAATGATTTCTGAATACTTAATGAATACATTATCAAGGTGTACTGAACATTTTATGAATGCAGAATAAAAAACATTATGAAGGTGCAGTTAATGTAAAGCACTACTGTGTATTCATTTGAAGATTTTTTATTTATTTTGATTTGGGATTTTTTTTAAGCAGTATTTTATTCAATTTCAGTTGCACTGTTAAGAAGAGGACATGTTTTGCACTGTTCAGAAAGATAGATAAAGGAATATTTTTGAATAAATTTGTCTGCAGCTCATTCTGTTAAAAAATCATATCGTGAATCGTATCGAATCGTGAGTTAAGTGTATCGTTACATCCCTACTACACAATGAATAAAAAGCAAGGTCTTACAAAGTGGAATCTGGGGGGCTGGTAATTGGTTGTGCTCCAGAAGATGATGGCACACAAGAAGAGGCCGATGAGAAGAGTCAATGCCCAGACTGGGAAGCCCCCTTGAATATACAACAACCCATCTGTAGAGAAGTGAAAAGCAATTTACTAGTCTAAGAAACATCCAAGAAGGCCATCATACTGTTATCTAACAGTTACCATCATCTACTCTAACATGATATTCCTTCTAGAAAGCAGCACACATTGCCTGGAGCATTTGTTTTCTGAAACATAGATCCTGTCCACACACAGACAGAGGGAGCTTTGGTTCCCAAGAAAGTAAGGATTTACACTCCCCTCCAGGAAAGACACAAATGCCCTAATACAGCAAAGGGGAAGCTTTCTGACATACTGTGGTTATTTAATATGGCATTAAACTGAAGGGTCAAAGTAGTTATAGTGTAATATCCATCCATCCATTTTCCTAACTGCTTATCCTTCTGGGTCATGGGGGGTCCGGAGCCTATCCCGGAAGCTACGGGCACAAGGCGGGGAACAACCCAGGATGGGAGGCCAACCCATAAAGTGTAATATTCAGGGTTAAATAGTCAAGACAAATCAGGAATCTTTTTAAATAAGGACATGCAAATACTTATGTTAAAAATATGAAACACTATCAGGCATGAAATTGTTTGCTAAATGAAAACATTTCTCACATCAGTCATATGTTAGCTGGAACATAAAGGCTATATGATCATATACCCCAGTATATACACGGTCTACATATTTCCTCACTTCATTCAAAAACAGAAAAGTGGTGCTGTTTGTGTGGAGTTAACACCCACAATAAAAAATTAACATGCATCTCAATAGTGCTTATTTATTTTAACAGATGTTAACTCCACATAAAGTACTCTGCATAATGAGAAAAGCTACTGCCACTATGGCGCCATGTTGCTGTAATACACGCAGAATGCAGTTTGGCATTGTCTTGCTGAAATATACAAGACTGTCTCTGAGAAAGACATTGTCTGGATGACAGCATATGTTGCTCCAAAAACCATATTAAAAAAAAATATAAATATACATATATATATATATATATATTATATACATATATACACACATACACACACACACACACACACACACACACACACACACCTAAAGGATTATTAGGAACACCTGTTCAATTTCTCATTAATGCAATTATCTAATCAACCAATCACATGGCAGTTGCTTCAATGCATTTAGGGGTGTGGTCCTGTTCAAGACAATCTCCTGAACTCCACACTGAATGTCAGAATGGGAAAGAAAGGTGATTTAAGCAATTTTGAGCGTGGCATGGTTGTTGGTGCCAGACGGGCCGGTCTGAGTATTTCACAATCTGCTCAGTTACTGGGATTTTCACGCACAACCATTTCTAGGGTTTACAAAGAATGGTGTGCAAAGGGAAAAACATCCAGTATGCGGCAGTCCTGTGGGCAAAAATGCCTTGTTGATGCTAGAGGTCAGAGGAGAATGGGCCGACTGATTCAAGCTGATAGAAGAGCAACTTTGACTGAAATAACCACTCGTTACAACCGAGGTATGCAGCAAAGCATTTGTGAAGCCACAACACGCACAACCTTGAGGCGGATGGGCTACAACAGCAGAAGACCCCACCGGGTACCACTCATCTCCACTACAAATAGGAAAAAGAGGCTACAATTTGCACAAGCTCGCCAAAATTGGACAGTTGAAGACTGGAAAAATGTTGCCTGGTCTGATGAGTCTCGATTTCTGTTGAGACATTCAAATGGTAGAGTCAGAATTTGGCGTAAACAGAATGAGAACATGGATCCATCATGCCTTGTTACCACTGTGCAGGCTGGTGGTGGTGGTGTAATGGTGTGGGGGATGTTTTCTTGGCACACTTTAGGCCCCTTAGTGCCAATTGGGCATCGTTTAAATGCCACGGCCTACCTGAGCATTGTTTCTGACCATGTCCATCCCTTTATGACCACCATGTACCCATCCTCTGATGGCTACTTCCAGCAGGATAATGCACCATGTCACAAAGCTCGAATCATTTCAAATTGGTTTCTTGAACATGACAATGAGTTCACTGTACTACAATGGCCCCCACAGTCACCAGATCTCAACCCAATAGAGCATCTTTGGGATGTGGTGGAACGGGAGCTTCGTGCCCTGGATGTGCATCCCACAAATCTCCATCAACTGCAAGATGCTATCCTATCAATATGGGCCAACATTTCTAAAGAATGCTTTCAGCACCTTGTTGAATCAATGCCACGTAGAATTAAGGCAGTTCTGAAGGCAAAAGGGGATCAAACACCGTATTAGTATGGTGTGCCTAATAATCCTTTAGGTGTGTCTGTGTTTTTTTTTTTTATATATATATATATATATATATATATATATATATATATATATATATATATATATATATATATATATATATATATATATATATATATATATATATATATATATATATATATATATATATATATATATACACACACACACACACACACACACACACACACACACACACACACACACACACATATCAGGGTTCTTCTAATCTGTACCTCAATTCCAAAACCAGGCCTTGTTTTTAGTTCTCCTAGGTACTTAGTTTAATAATTACTGATTCTGATTGGTCAGAGGCTTCACACCTGACTGACAGGTAAAGGAAGGCTGGAAAACCTGCAATGCTCAGACCTCGAGGACCGTGATTTGAATAACCCTGATATATGTCATTCAGCTCAGGCCCAACGAGCTCAGGCCTAGAGAAGTCAGCGGCATTTCTGGATCATGTTCTGATATGGTTTCTTCTTTGCATGCTAGAGATTTATCCTGAATTTGGGATGTGTTCACAAACAATGGTTTTCAGAAGTGTTCCTGAGCACATGCAGTGATTTTTACTATAGAAACTTTACTGTTTTTAATGTAGCGCTGCCTGAGGACCCAAATATCATGGCTATCCAATACTTGGTGTCGGCCTTGTCCCTTGCTTAAAGAGATTTCTCTGGATTCTCAGAATCTTTTAATATTGTGTACAATAGATGATGAAATACCCAAATTCTTTGCAATATTAAATTGAGAAACATTATTCTTAAACTGCTGCTCTATTTGCCATGAGTGGTGAACCTCTCATCTACATGCACAGAGACTCTGCATCTCTGGGGGGCTCTTTTTATACCCAATCATCTTACTGACCCTGCTGCCAACTAACCCAAGTTGTGAGAAATTTAACCAGGTATTTCATTTTAGAATTACTCAACTTTTTCAGTCTTTTGTTGCCCCTTTCCCAACCTTCTTAAAATGTATTCCTGGCACTGAATTCGATTTGAACATACATTTGTCATAAAATAATACATTTTCTCAGTTTCAACATTTGATATGTTGTCTGTTAAATATGGGCTTAAATGATTTACAAAATACTGCATTCTGTTATTTACACATTAGACAGCATCGCAATAAATGGGGTTGTATTAGTGAAAATAATTGATCAAGTTTTAAGAAATCTGCAAAATGTTTACTGAGCTGTATGCCTCTCAGAACTGTGAACTTTGAAAACACCCCAGTACCCTAAAAGTCCCAAAGGAACAGACGTGTCCTAATATTATTGGAGACAAAAGGGCTACACTAAGGAAAAGACACATACACTCTCCCGACTGGAAGGTGAGCACACAAATCAGAGGGCCCGTAATAAGATGCAAGCAGTTAAGGGGTCGTTTCCAGTTGCGGTCTTCCTTGTCTGGGTCCACAACAGGCACAGACAGCAACAGAATCACTTCTATTGGCACCTAGTGGAGGGAATGGTAAATGGTAAATGGATTGCATTTATATAGCACTTTTGTACTCCTACACACACTCAAAGCTCTTCACAATTCATGCCTCACATTCACCCATCCACACACACATTCATACACCAGTGGTGGAGGCTGCCGTGTAAGGTGTCAACCTGCTCACTGGGAGCAAATTGGGGTTCAGTGTCTTGCTCAAGGACACTTTGATGGGGTCAGGAGGCTTGAACCTGCAACCCTCCAGTTGCCAAACGATAGCACTACCTCCTGCGCCACCATCGCCCCATGGAAGGGAAGAGAGGTGTTGTTAATCACCATTAGAACACAGTGTCATTTAATTCTCGAATCTCAACATAAAGCACCATAATCACTTAATGTAACTACCCACCTTTATCACCTTAAAGGCTCTCCAGTACCAGGGCTTTCTCCTCCACTTTCTGATGTCTACTGGGTTAAGGGATTTGAGGAAAATTTGGCTAGTGGATTCCGTGCAAGTAAGCAGGGGCTGGTACTCTGAAATTTAAAGTCTCCAATAAGTTCCATCAGGCCAATAAGTGTTCCCGTGCAAGGAGTTAAAATAACGGTCAATTCTATAGCACAAAGTACATGTACACACACATAGTAGCAGAGTGTGGCTTAGTGGGTTACACCTCTGTGTCTGTGATAAGGTTGACGTTTTGAGCCCTGGCCTTGGCAGAATAGTCACATTTCCATTTGGCCTTTCAGCAAGGCCCTTAACCAAACCCCAAAATGCTCCAGGGGCTCTGGATAAGTGGCCTGACCCTGCACTCAGACTCTGAGCTTCGCTCTCACCTGTATAGGCCTGTGTGTGAATGCGTGTCCCTCAAAAAAAAGCAGGATGGGATATGTGAAGAGAAGCATTCCAATGTACTTGTACTTGTGCAAATGGCAAATAAAGGATTTTTCCATTTTTTTTCCATTTCAATCTGTGCCACACAGTTCACTACTGTGTGATATTACAAAGTAACTCAAGGTGAGTGGTTCAAGCCCATTTCACATTCCACACACTGACACACATCAAAAACTGCAGCACACATATTACACATGGATTCATGCAGTAACACTATCAAAAACTAGCAAAACCACCATGCGTACCATAGTCCTGAATACCAGAGTTTGGCAGGGATGAGCTCTCATCAGTGTCAGACTGCAGATCTGCAGAAATAAAAACCACACCAATAACAGTATTAACCTATAGCTATCAGCAAGCAAACCTTCAGAGTAAAAGGCAAAAACCCATTGTGCTATGCATTATGACAAACAAAACTGCTGTTATTTTGAAGAAAAGGCGTTTCCACTAAATTCAGAGGTGTATATCATTAGATAGCTAATAAAAATCTATTTCAGCTTAAATGTCAGCAAAATCAAAGTTTCGAACGATCACAATTACTTGATTAAACTGGATTACTCGATTAATAAAAAGCATCTATTAAAATGTTCCTTTTCGATATACTCTGCAATATGGCAGAAGGAAGACTATGCATAGAGGGTAAGGGTACAATTTGTGTGGAAGAACTTCCCACTAAAAGTGAATGAAAATGCAGTCGTCTGTCAGTATTGCAAAGCAGAACTTCAATATCAGCACAGCATGATTGCAAATGGTAAATGGACTGCATTTATATAGCACTTCTCTACTCCTACGAGTACTCAAAGCGCTTTACAATTTATGCCTCACATTCACCCATCCACACACCAGTGGTGGAGGCTGCCATGCAAGGCACCAACCTGCACACCAGGGGCAATTTGGGGTTCATTGTCTTGCTCAAGGACACTTTGATGGGGTCAGGAAGAACTAGGGCTTGAACCTGCAACCCTCCAGTTGCCGAATGATAGCACTACCTCCTGTACCACCATCTTCCCCAAAGTAAAAATACATCTTAAAAAGGTTTGATGGACTAATCCGATAATGCCAGTCTAAGGAAAAGTAGTAAAGATGCCCCAATTTTCTAGGTTGATCATTTGGATACAGACAGTGTTAGCAATTTATGATCATGGGGGAAGCCAGAGAGAATGGGGGTTCCAGTCGGCACCACTAGGGTGATAAGGAAGATAACTGAATTACAATGATCATAAAAGTCTCCACCCTGTCCTGCCCCATCCCTGCTCCAGGCTCCCCACCGGCCAGGGGGGCACTCTTTATATGTAAATTCATTCACAACACCTAAACACAGCACCTTGGCGGGGAGGGTCTTTTGGGGTATAAAGGGGGGTGAAGAACTGCCCTTAATTTGTATTTGAGCTGCCTTTCAATACCCGGTGTATGTCTACACTGTATTACATTATATTATTTTTTACTGTTCAATAAACCACCGTTTTGCTGAAACTGCGGAGACTCTGCAAGTGGATTCCTTACACCAGGTTAGCCATAAATGTGTGCCATTTAGCCAAAATAAGTTAAATTATTTTGCTTAATTTATTTTCTATGACTTCTGTACGATTTAGAAAATATTTTTCTGACAAAGGTTAACTCCATCACTTAGTTGCATTCTTATGTGTAATATAATACAGTACATAATAATCATACAATATATATCTTTAAAAAACATAGACGCTCCATTACTTACAAACTTTCAACTTACGAACTTTCAGACATACGAACGAAGAGGACTAAGTCCAAATTGTGTTCATTGGGCTCCCATTTCCTGTCTGCAACACCAATTTTTTTTTTCTGTGCGCCAATTCCGACTAGTACGACTTCTGGCTACTACTCCCGCTGCACAGCAGCTTGCATACTCCCAGCATCGTAGTTCTTTGTACTTGCGTATACCGTTAAAATTATGTTGAATAATGACTTACGAACGGCCATTCAGAATGCATTTCATTCGTAAGTAGAGGAGCATCTGTATTGAGTGTTTTCAGTAGGGCTGAACATTACTGGAAAGAAATTCACATTGTGATGTTTAAAATTATTGCAATAATTAGATAAAAAGCAGTGTTCACAGAGTACTTGCTTTTGCTCAATATCGTCTCTATGAAATACAAAATATTCCCATACATCTCAAGATTAGTGTCTTTTTATGACCAGTTCTTGTTTGCTTTTCTCCTGTTCACTTATTTTTGATTACTCACAAACGCACCACATGATCTACCTGTATGAGTAAACGAAACAGTAAGGACAAAAATGATTATGATTGTCTTGGAGAGCGCATGCAGATCTCATGCAAAGGCAGCAGCAGTAAACTTAAGACTTGTTTTTTATACACATAATAGATAATGTTAAAAAGGAACTATCAAAGTTGCAGAACTTGGTAAGCAAGTCCTCCTGCATCTGAGTAAAAATGTTTGAGCGCAACTTATTGATGGTTTGAACTCAGCAGACCATCACAGTCTTTGCGATGTGACAATTGCGGGTTCATGAGATGCCATGTCGATATTAACATCACACATTATGCTAGCTTGTCAGGGTGGCACAGTGACACAGTGGTTAGTGGTGGTGCCACACACCACCACTTTGTATGCGTGGAGTTTGCATGTCCACAGAGTTGGCGGAGATCCATCGCGGGAGCCGTCGGAATGTTAACTATGAGAACACAGAGCCTGTACTTTCCTTCTGGTCCTCTGCTCCTTGCCAGGCTAAGAAGCATCATTTGAGTTGTTGACCATAGCATCTTAGCTGAACTAGCCAAGTCGGCTAATGACAGTCAAGGCAAAAGCAAGGTTGCTATTGGATTATTTAACATCCGATCCCCTTACGAACAAAGGTCCAGTAGTCTGTGATCTACTGCATTATTGTATGAATGACTTTTTGTGTTTGTTCAAGACTTGGCAGCAGCCCGATGACTTCTTCCATCTAAACCAGACCGTACCTGAAGGCTATGTTTATGTGTGCCAGCCCTGTGCTTCCGGTTGAGGGGGCGGGCTCACAATTCTCTACAACGAGCGGCGGAGAGCATCTTTGGTGACTGTGCCGGTACACACATAATTTGAATCCATTGCCCTGAAAATCAATGGACCTACTCCAACTATTCTTGTTACTGTTTACTGACCACCCAGACCCAATAAGGACTTTTTAAATTAATTTTCTGACTTTGTAACGTCAGTGATTTTAATATACAAATGGACAATGTCAATGACTGACTTGCGAGGGATTTTACATCTTGTTTGGACAGTTGTGGGCTACTGGTGTAACACCAATCAACTGCACTGTGTCCGATCTGGCTGTATCTGATCATAAACTAGTGCCTTTTAGTATGACATCTAGATCTAAATTCATACCGTACTATTTCTTTTTGAAACATAAAACATTCATTTATCCAATCTTTCTAGGAGCATTAATAATATAGCGTCTAAACATAATTTATTCACCACTGATCGACTTGTTTTGTACAATAATGTTGAATTACACAGGCTCTTGGAATATCTTGCTCCGCTAAAGACTTGGAATATTTCTTTCACTCATTCTGCCCCTTGGTTCACTCCTGAGCTTCGCCATCTTAAAGCTAAAGGTTGGAGACTGGATCGCATGTTTTCAAGGACCGGTCTTACTATGCATAAAAATATGTACAATGACCATTTGCACATCTCTGTCTACGGCCAAATCTGTTTACTATAGTAATCAAATCAGGTTAAGTGAAGGAAATATTAGAACTCTTTTTCTACTGTGAATAACATTCTCCGGCCACCTGATGTTCTTCCTCCTCACCTATATTCCACAGAACAATGCAACATTCTCATGATGTTCTATAATGCCAAAATTGACAACATCTACCAGACACTGAACACTCCAGCAAATACTCTTCATGGTGCATTAAGCCATGAGTCTAGTCAGCCCTTTTTCTTTTAACTGTCTTCTTTCAAACTTCCAGCTGCTTCAGAAATTTTGGGTCTGATTCAAAAATCAAAATCTTCCACTTGTCAACTTGATCCTTTTCCTACTCCCTCAGTAAAAGCATGTCTGCCCTATCTTATTTCATTAATTACTGATATTGTGCATTCATCCCTTTCTTCTGGCCATGTTCCCTCATCTCTCAAAACAGCTGCTATAACCCCAGTTTAAAAAACTGGTGCAGACCCCAGCAATTTAAATAATTTTCAACCAATTTCAAATTTACCGTTTATATCAAAAATTCTTGAGAAAGTTGTTGTTTCGCAGTTACATGCACATCTTACCGACAACAATTTGTTTGAACAGCTCCAGTCTGCATATCATTCTTTTCACAGCACAGACAGCACTGAATAAATCACAAATGATTTATTAATGGTTGCAGATTCTGGTATGTTAACCATGTTAACTGGTGCTACTTGATTTGAGTGCAGCCTTTGATACAGTCGCACACAGCATCCTGTTAGACAGACTGGAATTTATTGGGACTACGGACACCACCGTTACCTGGTTTAAGTCATACCTCTCTGGTCAGACTCAGTTTGTGCAGCTTAAAAGTTTTAAATCCAAGACTGTCCCCGTCATAAGGAGTGTTCCACAGGGTTCTGTCTTGGGGTCTCATTTATTATTTACCTTTTACCTCTTGGGAACATTTTTAGGAGATTCGGCATACAATTTCATTGTTATGCGGATGACACCCAGCTCTACTTAACCACCAAGCCTAACTTTGCCATTCCTCCCACTTCACTCTTAGATTGTCTGTCAGATATAAAAATTTCCGTCTGCTTCTGGCAAGCTACCTGAGGCTAATGCTGTGTGCACAGAAAACATGATAAGGAAAAAAAAAAAGTTATTCACTTTGTCTCAAAAGCTTATAATAAACTGCCAAAAACAAGCCAACAAGATGCAGCAGCAAAACTACACATAAGTACAATGTCACAGTGGCCCTGCATTCATAGTAGGGTACCGCAGGGTTAAATTTTAGGACCACTATTGTTCCTAATTTACAATAATGATATTGACTCCAATACATACAGTAAACTGGTTACATTTGCAGACAACACCAAAGTGGGTGGTGTAACAGATACTGAACTAGCAGCAGAGAGGCTACAATGGGATCTTTATTTAACTAGCGACTGGGCTTATACCTGGCAGATGAAATTTTATGTAGGTAATCGATGCAGGGAGCAGAAATATAAAAGTGCAGTGAGGGTTCCACTGAAATAAAGGTAGCTGATTATGAGAAAGACCTCGGTGTGTATGTTGATGTTTCCATGTGCCACTCTCATCAGTGTGGGGAAGCAATTAAAATGGCCAATGGGATGTTGGGTTACATCTCTAGGTGTGTGAAGTTTATGTCAAGTGAGGTGATACTAAGATTATACAATTTCGTGAATATTATGTGCAGGTTTGGTCACCATACCTTAAAAGGACATTCCTGCCTTGGAAAGGGTGCGACATAGGGCTACAAGAATGATTCCTGGTCTTAGAGGAATGTCTTATGAGGAGAGGTTAGCTGAGCTGAATCTGTTTAGCCTCAAGCAAAGGAGACTAAGGGGGAACATGATCCAGGTATATACGATTTAACAGGTGTGGATGCTGTTCAGCCAACTGGTTATTTCAATATTAGTTTAAATACTAGAACTCATGGCCATAAGTGGAAATTAGCGGGAAAACATTTTAAAACGAATCTGAGGAAGCACTTCTTTACACAGTGTGTAGTTAGAGTATGGAATAGTCTTCCTGCTAGCGTAGCGGAAGCTAAAACCCTGGGTTTCTTTAAATCAGAGCTAGATAAGATTTTAACAACTCTGAGCTATTAGTTAAGTTCTCCACAAACGAGCTTGATGGGCCGAATGGCCTCCTCTCCTTTGTAAACTTCTTACGTTCTTATGTACAATAAGCTATATTTTAGATATAGTACTGCACTGTTTTTGTATTTGAATTATACACAGTTCAGTTATTTGTACAGTACTGTAATTTGAAAACCATTTTGAAACAGCTGTACTGTATTTTGAAAGTCAAAAAATTCAGTAAATAGTGATATCCTCTTATATTCACGCAATAAATATACACGTCAGTTAGAAGGTAATCTGCCAGAGACAAAGAATGAGAAAAAAAAATCTGTTATAATGGTTATACTGATCAATTTCACTCAGACAGATGTGATCACTACAAGTGGTTTTCACTGTATAATATAAGGCAGTCCCCAAGTTATTAATGCTTGACTTACGGGTAATTCGTACTCATGAACAGACGACAATAAAGCTTGCTATATTAAAAATTCGAGTTAAATGAAATGGTTCATAATAATGAATGCACACAGTACTTTGTGAAGCTCTGGAAAACATTGCATGGCTTGAAGTACAGTATGGTATTTACTATATTGTTATATATATTTATATGACATATGACGGCCCCAATAAAATTTTCATCTTTGGATGTTTTTTTTTTTAAATTTTCTAATTTTTCTAATTTTTTAATCTTTTGAAAAGGCATGTGAAACAGCAAACCGACATTAATAGTTTTACAGACTATTCCATATTTAAAACACATCCTACTTCCTGTAGTACAAAGAGCATGTTAAATGTTTTGGTAGCTAAATATTAACTAGTGCACATGATAAATGACAGCACATCAATCCAGTGAATTTGTACAAGTCAGACTTAACACATCTAAAGAAACTTATTTTACATGCCTAACAGTGTACATACGCATACCTGGGACATGGTTAGAGCCATTCTGTAATGGTCCGTTGATGAAGTGTTTCTGTCGGTTATAGATGTAAGCACTGATGATAACTGTCAGAACGTATCCCACATACAAGCACAAGTAACCTGCAGGAAAGAAGCAGCTCATTACTTAACTGTGTTTGGTAAAGAGAAAAATTTGAAAAGTTAAAACTACACTACCAGTTCAAAGTTTGAGTACAGCTACTTAAAACCATAACTATGTATGCTTTAAACTGGATATCTACTAACAATAGTGGATGTTGTGCAGATTGTGGCTGATGTGGTAATCTTTCTTTCTTCAGCAAGATAACCCAAAATGCATCTCAAAATTGTGCAAGGTCTGGTAAACCAGTAACGTAAAAGACACATTGTCTTTCACGTGGCCTGCCCAGTCACCAGTTCTCAATTACAAAAATTTGTATTGGACCAACTATGAAGGTGTTTAGAGTGCAAAGCAACCCACAAGCAGCCAAAATGTCTGGGATCTGCAGCAGAAGTGCTGGGAAGGCATCAGGCAATTTCTGGCTGAAACTGAACCAAATGCATTATGCTTGTGAAGCTGTTATGGGGGCAAATGGGTCTTCGAAGTAATCCAAAATACCAAGAAACATTCTTGAACTCCTACATGCAATAACATTTAAAGGTGTATTTCCTGTAAAGACAAACAATCTGACCAGAAACACATACATAAATGTGTGAAATATTGCACTCATCTTTAGTGAATTTGAGCTAAGCATTTCTAAATTTAAGAGTACCTAGCACTTCCCCCAGATGAATCTGACCCTTGTAGAGGATAAGGAAAGTCCAGAAGACAGCGGCCATGTAAAAGATGATGTCCCGCAGAAAGGGACGGGAAGCTACCGTAAAGGGCTTGACAAGGGACACGCTACCAGCAACGATGGTGGTGACGAAGATCCCTGCTCCTGGGAGAAGGATGTCCCAAGGGAACAGATGAGACAAGGTGACAGGACGGCAAGGGAGAGAGAAAGGCTCATGGTGAAGAAAACAAAGACATTCCTTGTAATCCATTAAAGAAAGAAGAGCTGAGTGACTGCTGATTTATATCAGAAATTGGCTGGTTCACTACAGGCTATCTATATTCATGCTCCTCTTTCAACATAAGGTTACCTAACTGCGGAAGTGAAGTTGGATAAAAAGAGAAATGAGATTGCATAAATTCAGTTCAGTTAAAGAGAACAGATGAACAATCTCATTCTTTTAGTTATGCATAGGGAACTTTCACATTACACAAACTCCAGTGGCTTTCTGTCCACCCCAAAATTAGCAAGTTCAAACTCACCAAACAATGCCCCAATGGCCAATCCAGCAGTTTGGGGGCGAGAAAAGGCTGCCATAGCACTGAATACATCCGGAGCCCCATTGCCCAAAGCCAAAAACGTCACACCCTGGCCAGACAAAGGTCAAGAAACACTCAGCTTGTGTGAAACTAAACCTGTTACTAATAACATTCAAAAATCATGTGCAAGTTAATCAATTCAAAAAGTTTCGCAGACTGGAAATTTAAAACATCCATCAGCAAAATGTAATCTTATGTCAGTATGACTAAAACAGTATCCTTAGTGTTTGAATAAACACGGGGTCATTATGAATTATAACTGGACCATTAAAGAGATATACTGGTTGGTAAAATGTCCAGTATCATTTCTGTTATTGAGAGGTGGTGTATATGAAAACGGCATTTTATGAAAAGGATACAGCGACATTATGGGTCAGCTTCAAGGTAGCAGATATGGCAGATAGGTTGGGGCAGAAGCTACAGGAGGCAGAGTGAAGAAATGCCAGTCTGTCATGTTTCACTGAATATAGCACAAACCACTCAGAAATGCATGCCAATCAAGCTACATCTAACTGGACATATATTAAAGCAAAACCTCCCTCATATGAACTAAAAACGCTACAGCTCTGCTAACATACCATCTACACAGGAAATCTCAAATGAGCAACACCAGGTCTCCAATTTGAAAAGAACAAAATTAACAAGCAGACTTTAATAATGCAATTAAAACAATACACAGAGCTAATTTTGCACTGGACCATACTGTTGCAAACAAGTATGGCACATGACTGATTCTATACTTTGGCTAGAGATGAGTATTATGTGTTCACTGTGGTCCTTCACAGTTATTAGACTAAACCAAAAATACAGCAATAAAAAAAAACATCAAAATATCAACAAGTAAGTATAACTGCAAAAGATAAAACAGAAAAACAGGAGCTCCTTACAACTTAGATGCTGTGAGCCCAAGGACAATAAACAAGAAGAGAAGCCATAGAACCTGTGGAAAAAAGTACAGTATGTTTGACACACGAGACAGATAGACCAAAATGTGCAATGTGCCAAAATATACAATACAAATAGTTTCCGTTCTGGTAAATGACATCAGAAGACAGACTAGATACAGAGTCTGATAATCGCCTCAGGTGGCACACTTTAGTTTGGTCTGGGAATTGTGCTGTGGATATGATTCATTGTTAATTGTACTTTCCTGTATAACTATGGGTTGATATTTTTGCCACTAGAAACTGAATATGAATAGTGTATATTTGAATCTGCAGTTACCCCAACCTGCAGAACTGTCGTAAACGTGGAAATGAGTTGCGTTGTGAACCTGCGGTTGATTACTTTTCCTCAAGGACCCGGATTGTGCGTCTCAATAAATTGAAATTGAATTTGCGAACTAAAATTGAATTGGGAGAAGTGAATTTGTAAGTAAAGAGCATCACAATTTCCAGGTAGGATAAATGCAGTTTCAAGTTATTAGAATTCATATTCAAACTAATAAATTCAGATTCAGTTTTTTAATGCAACAACTGAAGATTCAAATATACACTATTCATATTCAGTTTCTATTGGCACAAATATCAGCCCATATATAACAGCCTCTCGGTGGGGGGGCTAAGTATACTAACTTTTGTTACAACTACTTTATGTATAGTGATTTGTTTTGGCAAATTCACTTAAAATAGCGTAATTAGACAGTTAATATTAGCAAACTGGTAGTATTATCATACACTGAAAGGACTTAAACATTGTTTTTTAGCATACCACAAGGACATCTTTAGGAATCATGTTAACATTAAGTATATCTTGTAAACAATCCTGGAGAGATACTTACATAGAAGAAGATCGCTAATGGAAGGAGGTTGGTTGGAAAGAGGCAGAATGCTGTCTCCAAATAGTTTAAAAAACCACCATCCTGGTTGCAGTCAGGAGTATTCCGGATGAAAAAACACCGCTGGCTCTCATTCAAGCGCATAACCAGGTGGCACTGTGGACACAGCGGCAATCACACAGTGCTATGAAAGCAAATCCCGAAGCTATCAACAGGGGAAACAGGAATTCATCTCATGAAACCATTTTGTCTGCATGAACGGTGGTGAACCATTTGAGCGCAATAAAAGTACTAAGCATATGGAGTAGGTAAATCTTAAGAAGTACAAACTCCACAAAAAGCCAAACAGCAATAAACACAGCATAGGATCCACTGTGCCATAAGATTGGCACTTACTTCCTCAGTGAGTCCTTTGAGATGCATCGTGAATATTTGCGCCTGAGACAATCAGGCCATTGGGGTCACTGATCGTATTTAGGAAGTAAGTTGTCAAGAGTAGCACGCTGGACTGGAGCTGGACATACTGAAAAAAAAATCACAGTCGTTACTATCATATAAACAATTTTATTGTTATTTATCAGCAAGCCCATTTCTATTCTGAATTAAGTGCAGGGTGACCATATTTTTCATAGTAAAAAGAGGACACTGGTGCAGGAAGCAAAGAATGGCGTCAAAGTAACGCAAATATGTACATAGAACGTATTGCAACAGTAGAAAACGAATGTAACACGCAACAAAGCGAAATCCCCTACATTTCAGGTATTAAGTCTCAAAAAAGTGGAAGAAAAAGATGACGTATGGTCTTCTGTTTTTATTCTCATAAAAAGGAAATTTTGTGAGTTATACAAGTTATACTGCACCAAAATTTCGTATATTGCAGTACCCTCCGTGGCAAGCTTCTTGAGATACAAGAAGCAGTCTGCATTACAAATCGTCAAAATAAATTTGTAGAGTTTACATGCTCACCAAACAAGCCCTCGAAAACGGAGAAAACCAGCTAACTTCAAAAAGATTTAACACTCCTCAGGCTTTAAAACTCCCTGTTGCTAAATCCACGCGAATACAAGGGTATGTTATCCAGAACCTTTAGGCCTGCATTTTTTTTCAACTAACCAGAAATATGTCGCGACAAAATAAAACTGTACCTTCGGCGTATTTAAATGCACCAAATTTTTGCCAACGATATTTCTTTCACGTTCCGTAAGTGGCTAAATAAAGTAGCAGTAACTAGGGACAAACATCGGACTTGATTTGGCCACTTCCTAACAAGTCACGTTGACGGGCTGCGTACCTCCTTCTTAAAGGGGACGGTCACTATTCGGGCTTCCCGTGAGGGGGGAGGAATGTCGGCGATGCGCAAATAAATAGGGAGTGGTATACTTATTAAAACATGGTTTTCTAGTCTGGGCGCTCCGAACATTTTAAGTTTTTCACATCTTAGGGTGAAGATGGAGTAGCAATGCAACAATGTAAACAGCTTGCTTGTAAACCAAATGCAAAAGTATCACACAGCACATATACAAAAACAGACACACATTATGGTAAAATCATTTAAATTTTAAAAGATCGGTCTTCATTCAGATTTTCCATGGGGACTCAATGGGTAACTCACATCTCCAGGGTTGGAATATTTGTCTAGCAGTTAACCAACCTCAGTCACAGAGTATGGCTGTGTGTGATTCCTGACTGAGTGGAAACCAGTAGTTAGAAAATGGTTGGATAAACTTCTCAGACACTCTAAGGGAGTAATCTATTTTTCAGTGTGACTAAAGCAGTTTGTGTAGTCCTCCCTGAATAATAAAATATTAATATAATATTAATATTGAAAAAATCTTTTTAAAATATTAGAAATTCAAAAATAATCACATACCGGTCTTTAACATCTTTAATAAGCAGCATTAAAACAATTTAATACCAGCCCTAATTAACTATAAAATATCCGTACAGGGCTGATTTAGGCGTATAAGGACCCTTCATTTGTCCACCTACATTTGTTAACAGCTTTATTAGAAGTCATTATGTGTTAAGAGGAATAAGGAATAAGGGACCAAAAAATCAATGACTTACGTCATATTCATCTTTTTTACCTACCAAAGAAATTCACCAGCATTTATAACAGGAAAACAAAAAAAGCATTTGGATTTAATTTTACAATTTTTTTTCTTCCATTTTTGGTGCAATGCTATATGAATATCTCATGAATACAGAACTTTGGTAGTATAGGGACCCCACATTCATGTGATCACAGGTTCAGCCAAGTGCTGTTCAGGGTCCTGGCATCCCTTCATACACCAAAGCTGTGTCTGCAGCTGGGCTCTCTGAGTCATAGCAGCCGTTCTGTTCCTTGGTGGCCACGCAGCAGAGGTCCTGTTCACACCACCTGTGGTAGTAATGAGAGATTGCTGTGACCATTTCCTTTAACACAAAGGGGCAACACAGTATCAATAATGCTCTGCTGATGAAAAACAGTAATCGAACCAGGTGCATCAATTCAAGTCTAACTCAAGAAGGTCTTCAATATATCAGGTCATGTCCATCTCCACGATGGGCAGTTCCAAATATCTAATTCTGATATCAAGCAAAACATTTTACTATACACTAACTGTATACTTAAAAATCCATCCATCCACCCACCAGACACTTATGTTGGGCAGGGTAACAGTGGGACCTGAAACATAACCCAGGAAGCCTAGTCCTGCCTTAAAGATATAATATGTAATAATTAATGAATCGTTAGATGAAGCAGGTAAGTAGTTACATGGGGATTACCTGAGAGTAGCGTAAATGTCTGTTTGGCTTGCTCCCTCCCATGCAGCTTGATCCACCATTAGGGCCCCTAGGCAGGTAAAAACAAGAAAGGTTAGGTGGCTGAAATCGGTTCAGCAGTTAATTTTTCAGGACTTACCCATATAGATGCGTGCTATGCTGAAAGCGAGATCTCGAGCTGCTAGTTCAGTGTAGCTGGGGAGCCTCTGAGTAGAGGTCTGCACAAAACTCCCCAGCCTAATAAGGGCACCATCTATGGCTGTCACTGCAGGACGCAAAGCACTTTTTCCTTTGGCTGTCCTTAGCTTTTCCTGAACAAAACATAAGATGGATAGAGGACAAAAGTCAACATCTTACAGTCAACCACTTCAGTTAATGTTCCAAATTGCAATGGAAAGGACTACATCATAAAGCATTTAGTACTTATGCATAGTTTTCTGATATTACTATTGCAGCATCCAAATAAACAGTCAAGAAAGTGACCACAAAAAATAATCAATATCATGTTTTTGTAACGCAAAGTATACTTCCTTCCTCTCACCTTGACATCAGTAAAGAAGGCCTCCAGCACCTGCCCATGACTCTTGATCATACATCGAAGTACATCCAGTGACAGGATATTGGTGGTTCCCTCCCAGATAGTCAGCACCTCAGGGGAAAGGAGAGACAACAGACAGGATAACACTATGCACAGCAGACAAAACAACAGCTGTTTCCTTTGTTGTTCACCAAAATCCCATGTAAACTTTCAAATGACAGAACATACTTGTGCATCCCGTAGCATTGTGGGTAATCCAGTGTCCTCCATGTATCCCTGGCCCCCAAAACACTCCAATCCCTCAGACACCACAGACACAGCCTAAGGAGCAAAGAAATATGCTGGCATAATGCAGGTAAAGTGAAATAATAATAAAAGAAATAGTAACAAATACTTTCCCAAGAAGCTAATTATTTTGCTATAAGTTGAAAGAATCCCATGAAGTGCTGGGAGGGACCTGCTGCCATGCTCACCTGTTTTCCTGTGTACAGTTTGGCCACCGGTGTGAGAAGGCGAAGCAGGTGAAGCTCAAGAGGTGAAGCTAAGCCGTTCTCTTCTCTGCCCAGCAGCCGACACACTTCCATCATCAGCAGAAAGGCAGCGCGGGTCTCCACCTACAAATTCAAAACAAGGCAAAGATAGTGACCAGAATGCAAGGCAGACTTCCCCTAAAAACAAACCAAAAGTATATATTGAAAACTAAGACTTGAAAACTGAGCTGTGGTAAATGAGACTGGCTTTTAGAGTATCATTAAAATAAAAGTTGAATTACAGAAGGGTCAGATATTGTGATGTGGTCATTCTGTCAAAGTCAATTTATAGGAAAGTCAAAAGTCTTATGACAGAAGGGGAATGCCTGTAGCAGGTTTAGGAGCAGGTACGACAGCTGCCACCTCCATCCTCGCCATGGTCTGTACATGCAAGGAGTGCTCCTTAAGGAACTTCCCAAAGACAAAGCGTTTTTTGGCATATTCCCTGCCCAGCTGGATGATCCTGAGGGGAATGGAAAAACACCTGGAATTCACAGTGGATCCCCGCCCTACTGGGCATTGGAGGGCTGTGTGCAGTTCAAACATTTACTGGAAGTCATTCCAGGGCTAACATAGTAAATCTGCAATTGTGCCTCTCATTAACAACTAACAATTGCAGTTTATACTTCAATATTTGAATTATGCATTACTTGTGTAGTTGCTACCAGTGAATCATGGGTGTTATAGCTAAAGGATGTAGCAGAATGTGAAACAGTACCTCCTCATGGCAGCTACAGCAGAAACAGTGTTATGGATGCGGGTGATCGTGAGCATGCTGGCTATCGATGCCACTCCTCTGCCCTCAGCTGAGATCTGGTACAGAGGTTGAGGTCAAAGCATTGATGGAGACAATAGGAGTTTACTACTGTGAGATCAAGCTTAAAAACATTACTTAGTCCAGATCATTAAGGCCTGTATAGCAGAGAAAAGGAAATGGCATTGCAACAGCAGGATACTGTGTTTAAATGGTCAGATTCCTAAAGGTAATAACAATACCATATTTTCTCAAATAAAAACCAGGATTCAATTAAAAGCTGTGTCGCAGATAATAGCCAGGGGTGTAAATAAAGGCCAGTCCCCAAATACAGGTCGGGAACAAATACCAAAGGTGGATAACTGCTGGGGCCTCATTTATAAAGATTTCACAAGAATGAATTACAGAAGAAATACTGCACACACATTTATGTAAAGATTTTGAAATTTATAAAGTAACAAAATAAATACAATCGACCCTTCTGCATCACAACTTTCCCCATTGTGGTACCGATATATTAACAGGTCGACATAGGAAATTAAATGGGAATATTTTAAAGTTTTGTGAAAGCTGCAAACGACACACAAAAAAGTTTAGTAACTTATAAATGCATAGAATATATATACAGTGGTACCTCAGAACTCGAACTTAATCCGTTCAGAACTCGGGTTAGAATCCTAAAAAGTTCGAGTTATGATCGAATTTTCCCCATAAGAAATAATGGAAAACCAATTAATTGGTTCCCAGCCCCATTTAAACACAAAATGAACAGGATAAAACAAGAAGAGCACATATTGTACATTTATCAAAACAGTCATTTGTTAAGTAAGAAAACAAATGTATCTAAATAACGTGTAAAGTAAAAAAATTTTTTAAAAACATGTCCTGTCCCGATCATCCGCCCCTTCCGTGTGCCACACCCCCTCGTTACCTGGTGTGGAATCCTTGTGTGATCAGCTGTTTCTGGTTGTTGTCATTAGTCCTCTGTATTTAATCCGCATTTCAGTTCGTTTCCCCAGTCCGGTCATTGTATTGTCCGTCTACGTTTTGTCTGCCTTACCTGTAATTAAACCCCATATTCCCCGATACCCTGACGTCTGCGCCTTTGTCTCCATTCCGTCCCTGCTCGGCATGACAATATTATTATACTTAAATGTATTAATAAGAAATCTTAATTTTTAAATGCATTTTATTATATAATAATTACTGTTACTGTCTATCATTGTCTAAATCTATTTTTACTGACTAAATACATGTATTCAGCTAGTGTAAACATGCACGATGCTATCACAGCGAATGCGAGGCTGAGACTGAAGCGTTACCCTTTGTTTCCGCTGAGAGACGTGGTGTGTAACTCATTTCCCATGCATACAAGTTATCTTGGGTTGCCGTTCACGGTTCGACTTCTGAGATTCAGATCGCGTTCTAGGTCATTTTTTTTCGAACTGGTTGGTTCAACTTTTAAGAAATTCGAGTTCTAATGAGTTTGACTACTGAGGTACCACTGTATATAGTGCTGGTTTGGAGGACACAAATCATGTTTATGGCAGCCTCTCACATGATAACTACCAGAAAACTTTGTATCTTGCATTTCTTTGCTCTGCTGACATGCTTGCTTTGCTCACCAAGGGGACCAAAATTTTTATTTGGTTTTTCCAGATTGTGGGGAGCCTGCACCCCTAACCCCTGTGATGTGGAAGGGTCAACTGTAAAACATACCCTGAATAGGTTTGCACATGTACGAATGGTCCACAGCAGTTGTACAAATGTTTCAGAGGAAGCAAAAAAGCGACATCTAGAGTTCAGATTGTTACGTGCCGCTGTTTTTACTCCGCCTACACATCCGAACTCCGCCCACAACCATGCCCACTCGGCCTGCCCTAGCTCCACCTCCACCTCCGGGCCCCGCCTTCGATTCCCGCACGTCATCGTCACTTCCGTCCGGCGAAGGATAACAGCCGGACAGAAACACACTTCGGGAGCTTAGCTCATTTTCTTGGTTTATTGTTGGATTGCTTTCTTTGGTTTGGATTACTCGTGTATGACATTTTGATTTCTTGGTTTACGATTCTTTGCCTTACCCCTTTTCTGTACTTTTGCCCGGTCTGCTTGATTTTCTGGTTATCGATCTTTTGCTTGTTTTTGGTTTACGTCTTAGCGCGCCCCTCAAACTTTGACGCTTTGCTGTATGTATGTTCTGTGTGATTGTTTGGTGCATAGGGAGTGATTGCCGGTTTTGGTTTGGAACTTTTTGTGAATGCTTTTGGATAGGGAGTGAGGAGTAGCACTTGTTAGTTGGTTTTGCACTTAGTTAAGTTACAATTGGGTTGTGTTTGGTAGTTGGGTTTTTGTTTCTTATTTTGGCGATAATCACTCCTGAGTCTTTCTGCACCTAGACCATTTGTTCTGTGTCTGTCTTGCGTGAATAAAATATAAAAACTATAAAAATATCCCCTTTGTCCACGTGTGTTCCCTTGTGCACCACACCTTGTGTTTCCCTTGTTCCCCATTCCCCGTTCCCTTCCTCTGTTATGCCCTAACCCTAGACTAGGGTCGTAACAAGATAGAAATGTGCATCTAAGTTGCATTTACTCAATTTACATCAACTAACATTCAATATTTGTTTTATTGCTTTAAATGAATGGCTTAATATGTTTAATTTATGAAGGTAAGTTGCGATGTTGTTTATATGTAGGTAATATCCTGTTTTTCATTTCAGATTTTGTTTGCAACTAAATCTGATAGTTATTAGATATTAAACTGTGCTGTAAAACCAGAAATGTTTGTAGTAACTCATGAAATGTTTTGTTTTTATGTTGTGACACCTGGGTGTATTTACGGCAAACTCTGGTATGTGGTCATACTACACACAAGTTAAGTTGATTGTATGAATAATTTACATGCCAATGATGAAAAGTTAACTTTTATGAATATACATTTATAAGGCAATTACTGGTACTGTTAACCAGCTCTTATGATTCTGATAGCCTTGCAATATTGTAATCTGCCATTATACAGCTTGTTTTAAGACACTTTTCCAATAAATGTACCCAGGACGTCTTGTAGAGTTTAATGTGACGCAATGGTGGTGTTTGATTCAATCATATATAGGATTTGTATTAGCAGTGTAATGCAGTAACAGAGGGAATTAAATATAATGTCCTGCCTCTAATACAAGCCTGCCTCAAATAAAAGCATGTTACTTCTGCAGCTTAGGTAAATAAAGGCTCCAGCAACTATTTGAGGAAACATAGTATACATGGACAAGCAATTTAACCCAGACATATTATGCTACAACACAGTCTACTCGTCATGGATTAAAGATTTATTTTGAATCCTACCTTCTCTTGGTTTTCAGAATAACTTTTGATATTATGCAATTACGGGCAAGTGTGTGTGAGAGACAGACAGCAAACACTGGGATTACTGACCCTGTGAGCTGGGAAGCCATCCAGCAGCAACTCAGCTGTGGGCACCTGTCGTGTCCCCAACTTATCTTTCAGCCGCTGCACCTCAATGCCCTTCAGTTCCCCCTTCTCATCCCGCAGTGTTGCAAAAAACAGAGAAAGCCCTCTGCTGCCCTGGAAGAGAAGCATTTCATAGCCTCAAATAACCATTTTTATTCATGTGTAATAATAATAAAGAATAACCAGGGTTGGGAAAGTTACTTTTAAAATGTACTGCATTACAGATTACTGAATACATGCTCTAAAGTGTCATTTGGAACATATTCTGTAAGATTACTACAAGTTAGGTACCGTGATCTAAATGTTTAGGATTACTTTCCAAACTTGAACATAAATATAATGGATATGGAAGAGAAATAAATTCATTCAATTTCTTGGTTAATTTCAAATTTATGTTACATTCAAATGCTTGTACTTTATTTCAACTGAAAACTGAAAAACAGTTAACATGTAACTGCACAATAATTTGAAGGGCATCAATCATTTAAATTAGGGATGGGCCAATCCACATTTCCTGAGTTCCAAATCCGATTCCCATACACAACTACCAATACCGATAGATTCCAATACAACAGCTCTTTTTACATTAATATTTTAAGATGGTAAATACACTATATTGCTGAAAGTATTGAGTCACCTGCCTTTACACACACATGAACTTTAATGACATCCCATTCTTAATATATAGCCTTTAATATGGAGTTGGCCCACCCTTTGCAGCTATAACAGCTTCAACTCTTCTGGGAAGGCTGTCCACAAGGTTTAGGAGTATGTTTATGGAAATTTGTGACCATTCTGCCAGGAGAGCATTTATGAGGTTGGAGGAGAAGGCCTGGCTTGCAGTATCCCCTCTAATTCATCGCAAAGGTGTTCTATCGGGCTTAGGTCAGGGCTCTCTGCAGGCCAGTCAAGTTCCTCCACATCAAACTCGCTTATCCATGTCCTTATTGACCTTGCTTTGTGCACTGGTGCGCAGTCATGTTGGAACAGGAAGGGGCCATCGCCAAACTGTTCCCACAAAGTTGGGAGCATGAAATTGTCCAAAATGGCTTCACATGCTGCAGCATTAAGAGGTCCTTTCACTGGAACTAAGGGGCCAAGCACAACCCCTGAAAAACAACCCCACACCATAATCACCCCTCCAACAAACTTTACACTTGGCACAATGCAGTCAGGCAAGTACCGTTCTCTTAGCAACCACCAAACCCAGACTTGTCCATCGGATTGCCAGACAGAGAAGTGTGCGAGACAGAGTCCAGTGGCGGTGTGCTTTACACCACTGCTAGCAGCACAGAGGCTATATCGGGTCCCATGTCCCACTCTTACTAGTGTGAGGAAGTAATTAAAAGGCCAATTAGGATGTTGGGTTACATCTCTAGGTGTGTGGAGTTTAAGTCAAGGGAGGTGATGCTAAGATTATACAATTCCTTGGTAAGACCCCACCTAGAATATTGTGTGCAGGTTTGGTCACCATACCTTAAAAAGTACATTTCTACCTTGGAAAGGGTTCAAAGTAGGGCTACAAGAATGATTCCTGGTCTCCCAGGTTAGAGGACCAGAATCTGTTCAGCCTCAAGCAAAGGAGACTAAGGGGGAACATGATCCAAGTATAATAGATCTGGATACTGTTCAGCCAAATGGCTACTTCAATAGTAGTTTAAAGTTTGGAGGTCTGTAGCTAATGACTCTGCATACAGTTGGCAACTTCTGCACACTGTGCGCCTCAGCATGTGTTGTCCCCGCTCTGTGATTTTACGTGGTCTACCACTGAGTTGCTGTTGTTCCCAAATACTTCCACTATGTTATAATACCACTAACAGTTGACCGTGGAATATTTAGTAGCAAGGAAATTTCACAAATGGACTTATTGCACAGGTGGCATCCTATCACGGTAGAACAACTGAATTCCCTGAGTTCCTGAGAGTGACCCATTCTTTCAAAAATGTTTGTAGAAGTAGTCTGCATGCCTAGGTGCTTGATTTTATAAACCTATGGCTATGGTAGCAATTGACACACCTGATTTGGAGGGTTGTCCCAATACTTTTGCCAATATAGTGTCTGTGTGTGTGTATGTGTGTATATGGAACTCACATAGCATTGTAATGTTCCTATTTGTTTGAATGTGAAATATTAATGGAATTTCCACAAATTAACAGCATTATGTTGTGCAGGATTGGTCACTTCCGTTATTTAATCTCTTTGGTAAGTTAGTGCTTTTTTTCCCAACACTAGGGGCATGGATGACATCCCTAAATAAACTATGTGATACATACTGAATATCACAAATTTAGTGTTAAAAAATGTACCAAGTGAAACAAACTAATCTCTTGAGTGATCTACATATTTTTGAAAGGTAACTGTATATTGACTTTGTCAGTCTATATGTTAACTGCAATGGAATACAATTACTCATATTTTGTGACACCATCACATGTATTTTGTTACTTCAAAACACTGCAAATAACATTAGTTTTAATAGCAACAGGGTGACATATCTTAATATGATATGCTTTACACAATAAAATATATAACTTGATATTTTTATGAATTTTACTATATTTATAACAATACTATATGTTCCTAGGCCTTACTTTATGGTACAATCACATGACTCTAGCTATGACAGAACTATGTAATTTGGATTTTGCTCATTTCTGGAACTGCAAAACTTAAACTGCAAATATTTAATTGCTCCTGATACTCAGTTAATTTAGAATTTTAAAATATATTATTATTACGATTATTGGTGCTTTTTAGAAGAAAGCATCGCTAAGTAATATCTCGCATTTTAGCTCTATATAAAAAGTTATGTTTGAGTTTTGTGGAGTATAGAATTAGAGATTTTATAAAAAAAAACTAGAAAAATGCATGCAGTTTGCAACCTTATGTATTCAAACAGCATGAACCAGTTGCTTAAAAACTATGCATACTGTTGCCATATGAGTGTTATGTGGCGATGAATGACATGTGATGCACACTGACCTGTAGTGTGTGTCCCTCTGGGTCCGCCACTCTTGCGAGAGTGAGTGTCATGTTGGCATCAGTCGCTGAGGTGAACCATTTGTACCCATAAAGCTTGTAGGTCCCATCTGCTTGTTTATGAGCAATAGTCTCTGTCCCGCTACCTAAGGAAGGAAACATAAGTACTGCAGCTATAGCAAATCTGCAATTAGTTCCACCAAACACAGTTTAAAACTTGTGTTTGTCCCATCAGAATTTCAGCACTGAAAACTAACATGACACCCAATTCGTATTTAACAGCACTGGAAAAAAAACAGATTGCTGGATGATCGTACCCACATCCGAGCCACCCTTCCGCTCCGTCATCCACTGGCCGGACGTCCAGAACTGCTGAGGGTCACGAGAGGTCAAACGCTGAAATGCATTCTCTGTGATTTCAGTCATCCCTAGGGACTACAGAACAAAATATACAGTAAGACCCAGTGACATAGAAGTCATAACACCAGAAAAGTCAATGGACAAGCACCGTTACAGACGGTCACCTCAATCACTTTGGCTGCACCATCCGTCATCGCCAGTGGACAGGTATACAGTCCCGCCGAAGGAGAGTATAGGTATATTTTGGACATTTGATAAACACGACTGTAAAATACACCACATAATCATTTTATAACAAAATACAAAGTATTAACAGAATTACAAGCTACATGAAAGCAGAACTTTATTATGAAGTTGGTTTTACTACATTAATCGGATTGATTTGGTTGATCCATGATAATACCTCCACTCTCCATGTACCCTCTCATATCCTGCAGCTATAAGGCCCTCCTGGGCAGAGATCTCCTTCATGCGGTTCCAGGCGGGGCAGGTGAAAATCCGGTCCACTCGATGGCCCCATGCATCATACTGCTGAAGATGGGGTGGATTCTTTTCACATTGACGGCCAAGAGCATCAACTTCACTCACCAGCCTTTCTCCAAACCTAGCCAAGTCAGCTTTGATTGCATCCTTTACCTGAAGTGCACAAAGGTAAAGTGGTTTGAAATCATTGTTCCTGCTCCTTCAGCTCAGATAAATTCCCACAGCCTACAAAAATTAATCTCAGTTCAACTTTAGTTTGCCAACTCCTTGAGGTTTTCTCTTATTGTTACGCTGACTCAAAATAGTGCTGGCACATCTCCTTGGTGCTGTGTATATTTACAGTAGGTTATTGGGAAATGATAATCACATTTTAAATCCTGGTTACTGATTCGGGACAGACCTCAAATGGCAGGTTTCTTTTTAGGTACTTTTGCAGCAAAGCGTCTTCATAAAAAGGGTTACTGATCTGCGGTCTCTCCTGGAAGAAGCTGCCGATGGAGGACCTGAAGAAGATTGGCTGTTCTGCCGCTTCCCTATGCACTTCGAATGTCCTTGGCCGTCCCCGGACGCTGAACGCTGTGCTGCTACCAGAAAGGAGACGGCCACGTCCCGGGGAAGGTCGCAAACTGCGACCGACCCGCGGCAAGCTCGCAACGTAGGCTGCCATCAGGAGAGGTTACGATCAATTTAACCAGCTCACAAATTCTGCTCTGTAAAATTGAGAGGATAAATAAATAATAAACACACATGTTCTTCCGCCGCACCTTGGAATGAAAATATATGAAGTAGGTCAAAAGTCATCACGGAATGAAACACCATAATAGGTCTCTCGAGTCACACAACAGTCAACACACTGCAGGAAGCTTGTGGAAAATTCAGTATGAAATTAAAATTCATATTTTTAAATATAAGGAGTACTTTAAAAATCCTTAACTTGTTTTTATAACCTCACGCTATTCTTCCAGTATGTTTGGATTTCTAATTGCATTGCGTGAGACATATATTAAAATGCTACAACAACGCATAATCGCATGCATTTAGTAAATCGTTTTTACGATTTACTAAATGCATGCGATTATGCGTCGTTGTAATTACATTATTATTTTACAACTTTATACGCTTTACCTCCCTACCGTTAAAACCTCTCTTTTGCCACCTTCCTGCAACAAGGCATAGAGAGCAAAAACAAGGGTTAGGAAAGCGGTATTTCCGGTAATGCACATGGGAAGGTTTCAAAATAAAAGCGTCTCAGTAGGCAACAACATTTTTATGAACTAAGCATTTCATGAAAGCGGACCCCATGGATTGACAACCATGTCGCAACTACGTTTGATCTAAATCATTACAGGTGTCATAGAATGAAAACTGACTTTATCTCGACGCTGTTGAAGCGTGGTAAATTTGGTTTTATATTCGATATTCGTTTGATATTCGGATTTGCCTCCCCTATATCTTTGAAACAACACCACCAAAAATCACAAAAGTCACACTCTCTGTTTCAGGAGAAAATGCAGATTGTACTACAACATTGTATAGTGAGTGATATGTTCATTAATTATTGTAGTGACGAGGCATTTTCTGCGAAACTAATAAGCCAGCGTTGGAAGCGCAGCTTTTTGCTAGGGACCGTCTACAAAGTCTAAAGTGCATTCTGGAGAACCAAGCATTGCTGCTGGAGCTTTTCTGCTAAGATTTTTTAATACAAACATCTGTGAAATTTCAATAATTTCACATTCATACTAAACCAATTTCTCCCACTTCAGAGGTTGTAGTGGTTGTCAGAGGTGTTCCCTGACTTATTACAGGTGGAATTTTTCAGAAATATCTAACCATGAGTGTACAGTAATTCAATAAGTTTTTTGGAAAATTACTGTAAACCACACGAATGGATTTCTCTCACTTCAAAGGTTGTAGTGGATGGCAAAGGTGATCACTGACTTACTACAAGTGGAATTTCTCTGAAATATCCAACCATGAGTGTACAGTAATTCATTACTGAAATGATCTTGCAAATTAGGCCATGAAGTGTATATGTGACCAGAAAATGAACTCTGCAAATGAAGTAGGACAGGATAAAATATCTAACCAGTTGTCTTAACTGTAACAGAGAATGGAAAAATTACTGAGTTGGGGAGACTTCAAATGGTTGGTCAAGGTGAGAATAGTGGGCCTGAAAGCAAAACAATAAGGGCGAAGACTGGTGGCAAATAAAATCAATATCCAAAATGGATAAATTAGAAAAAAGTAGTGTGTCACAGAAATGACCTGGAGACAGAAATGTGGTTCAGAATCCCAGATCATCAAGGAAGTTTAATTTAAGAATGCAAATAATAATTATTATTATATAATATCAAGAATGATATGTTGTTTGTTGTTTGTTGTCTGTATTTAAACGGCAGGAGTATTAGGAATAAAATTCATGATTTAGAGGCTTTTATCTCATCGGACTCATGATATTATAGGAATAATGGAAACGTGGTTGAGAGAAAAGGATGGACAAGAATATAATATGGATGGTTACACATTGTTCCGTAAAGACCGTATAGGTAAGAAGGCAGGTGGTGTTGCAGTATATGTAAAAGAAAACTTGCAGGCAAGGGAGCTTACTGATATAAGTAAAACTACGGAAGCTATATGGGTAATTAGATGCTAAAAACTCAAATAGCCTAATTGTCGGTGTTTGTTACAGAGCACCTAATGTAGCTGCCAAGGAAAGCAGGTTGTTATACAGTGATATTAGGATTATGAGCAATAAAAATGATGTGGTAGTTATGGGTGATTTTAATCTACCGGGGATGCAGTGTGTCAGCGTCCGGGTAGCGAGCTGGCGGTCAAGCAGGCAAGCAGAGCCGTGGATCGGGATTGACGGGGTTTATTCGACGAACAGGCAGGGAAATCGAGGCTGGACATCGAACAGGACATTACATCACAATGACAAATCTAGGGTACACTGACTGAGACTAGGACTAAATACATGAGACTAGGCAAACGTAACAGGCAACAGGTGAGATACATCAGGTTTCGACAGGAGGTATTGAGGGGGCGTGGCACACACGAGGAGCGTTCGGAGCTGAACGTGACAGAACCCCCCCCCAAAGGCGCGCACACCGGGCGCGCCCGAGGGGAGGCGACGGACGAGACGAGGGGCAGGAACTGAAAAACAAAAAGCAAGACATCAACGAGGAAGAGGGAACAAGACAGAAGCACAAAACAGGTATAGGGGCAAAACCCACGACAAAACCCCACACAAGACCGGAAACGCGGACAGACAGACAGAGAAGGGAGACACGGAGGAAGCACCCACAGGCGACACGAAGGGGCCAGGAGTGCACGGAGGAGGAACACAGGGACGAGCAGGAGAAACAGGCAGGACGAAGAAAGGAGGAGCAGACAGGGGAGACCAGACAGGCACGGAAGGGGGACAAAGGGGAGCCCGAGGGAGCCCAGGCGGGCGACGGGTGGTGGCCGGAGGGGCCGCAGGCGACAGGAAGGAGGGAGCAGGAGGGAGCAGGAGGGGACCACGAAGGGAACAAGGAGACAGGGTGAGGGACAGACGGAGGAGACAAGGAGGGAGTCGGAGGGGCCAACAGCAAAGGGAAGGAGGAGGGGGAAGCAGCAGCCAGCGAAGGCGCCGCCACAGCGGGCGAAGGCGCCGTCCGCCGACGCGCCGGCGCAGGGGGACCCGCAGGCGACCGACGCGGAGTCGGAGGCGGGACCGAGGCCGGGGGACGAGGCCACAGAGGGGGACCCGCAGGCGACCGCCGGGCTGGAGCAGGAGGAACCACAGGCGGGCCCCGAGCCCCAGCCAAAGCGAGCGAGGGCGAGTCAGGGGGCAGGGCGGGCGGGACCACGGCCCGACGTCTATGTCCCCTCCCCTTGCGGGACACAGATAGGCGGGGTCCTGGGGAATGTCGGCCTTGCCGGGGCAAGGGCGTGGGAGTCTCAAGGGAGGTCCATAGGGCAATCCCAGAGGGATCCCATTCAAGGCCTTCCTCCTCCCCGGAGGAAGGAGCGGCAGCCAAACAGTTTGGGACCTCCTCGGGGACAGTGAGCAGGGCTGGGGGAATTCGAGGCAGGGCCTCAGGTGAGGATGCAGGTGAGGATGCAGGCGTGGCTGCAGGCGGTGCAGCTGGAGCCGCGGGCGTGGCCGCAGGCTGGACGGGCTGGACAGGAGAGCCGGGCTGGACGGAAGAGCCGGGCTGGATGAGCAGAGCGGCGACCTCAGACGGTGCCGCGGGCAGAGCGAATGTGCGGCCATCAGGGGGCGCTGCAGGAGGAGCGGCGGCAGCAGGCCGCAGACGGAGCAGCTGCCTCAGGGTTTCTTCCACCCGGGCTAGCTGTTGGAGTGAGGAATCAGGGGCTGCCCTGGCAAACTCCCTGCGGAGTTGCTCCAAGAGCGGAGCTGCCTCCAGGGAGTCTTTTATGGCGGGTTCGCCAACCACCCGCCAGTACTGTTCCTGCAGGAGGTGAAACCTGCTGCCATCCTCCAGACAGGGCTGTGGCTCAGGAACCCTGTGGGATGCTGCAGCAGGCACCTTGGCCGTGTGGCCAGCAGGGGGCGCCTCGGCGGACGCCGCCAATACGTGGCCAGCAGGGGGCGCCTCTGGCGTGCGGCCAGCAGGGGGCGCCTCAGCGGGCGCCACCGTCACACGGCCAGCAGGGGGCGCCGCCTTCACGCGGCCAGCCGGGGGCACCTCGGCAGGCACCTCAGACACATGGCCAGCAGGGGGCGCCACCGTGGCCACCACAGGCAGTTCAGGAGCCGGCAGGACAGGCGAGACAGGCAGTTCAAGAGCCGGCAGGACAGGCGAGACAGGCAGGTCAAGAGCCGGCAGGACAGGCGAGACAGGCAGGTCAAGAGCCGGCAGGACAGGCGAGACAGGCAGGTCAAGAGCCGGCAGGACAGGCGAGACAGGCAGTTCAGGTGCCGGCAGGACGGGCGCCGCCACCACGCGGCCAGCAGGGGGCACCGCGGCGGGTGCTGCCATCACGCGGCCAGCAGGGGGCACCGCGACGGGTGCCGCCATCACGTGGCCAGCAGGGGGCACCGCGGCGGGTGCCGCAGCCAGAGTGGTGGCAGCTGCAGGGAATGCAGGCAGAGCAGGCAGGACAGGCGGGTCAGGTGGGACAGGCAGGACAGGCGGGTCTGCCGGCAAAGCGGCGGAAGCTGCAGCAGGCGGTGCCGCGGGCAGAGCGGCGGCAGCTGCAGCAGGCAGGACAAGCGGATCAGGCAGAGCTGCTGGCAGGAAGGCAGCAGGCAGCGCAGCCGTGGGCAGATCGGCGGCGGCAGCAGGCAGCGCAGCCGCGGGCAGATCAGCGGCAGCAGCAGGCAGCGCAGCCGCGGGCAGGTCGGCGGCAGCTGCAGGAGGTGGTGCCGCGGGCAGATCCGGATCAGCCAGGTCCGGAGCAGGCAGGAGGGGTGCCGAGCGCGTTGGCGCTGTCCCTTTAAGGGCTTTGGGCACCCGGGGAATTGCGTCTCTCACGGCGCTGATCCCTCTTCCGGGTAGGCGTTCTGGCCGGTAAGCACAAGCCTCCCAGGCGGGGAGCAGAGAGCAAGCTCCCAGGAAGAGCATTGGGGCTTCTTCCGCGGGTTCTCTGCTCCGCTTCTCCCGGCTGCTTGTCAGGCGCTGGCTCAAGCGGCGAAGGCATTTGCGTGCCCTTCGGAGGGGATAGTCCTGTCCAGGCGGGCGCTCCTCCTCAAGGAGATCCGCGCCCCGGTTAGCCAGAGCCAGGGCTATGGAATCCTCCCGGACCTCGGGCTGGGACCGCCAGTGCACAAACTCTTGCAGCAGACCGAGCCGTTGGTGCTCGGTCTGCCGCTTTGTGCTTTCTTGGAGATTTGTCATTCTGTCAGCGTCCGGGTAGCGAGCTGGCGGTCAAGCAGGCAAGCGGAGCCGTGGATCGGGATTGACGGGGTTTTTTCGACGAACAGGCAGGGAAATCGAGGCTGGACATCGAACAGGACATTACATCACAATGACAAATCTAGGGTACACTGACTAAGACTAGGACTAAATACATGAGACTAGGCAAACGTAACAGGCAACAGGTGAGATACATCAGGTTTCGACAGGAGGTAATGAGGGGGCGTGGCACACACGAGGAGCGTTCGGAGCTGAACGTGACACAGTGGGACATTGCGTCCCATTTTCATCTTCTGAAAATGAACTGGAGATGGTGGAATTAGTACAGGATTGTTTTTTTACTCAGTTTGTTAACACCCCTACCAGGGGAGATGCCATTCTTGATCTTGTTTTCTCTAATAACCAGGGCCCGGTATCTCGATAACGAACACTCTTAGCGCGCTGAGAAGATTCTTAAGATATATCTTATCAAAGTTGTTTACTTTTCTAAGTGTGTTCCCCGAACTGTCCCTTAGGAGGCTTCTTAAGACGTTGCCTCTTACGTGCGACGTTACGAGGAGCTGGCCACAGACACAGTGCTGAATTAGTTGACATCGATTGCTCGGGAATCGATTTTTCAGTTCATTTGCATGACAGCGTTAAGAAAGACAGCACATTCTATGCAAATTCTTCCAATAACATTTATTTCAATATGGGTTAACTTATCAGTAGCATGTCATAATGGAAAAATATATAAATTTAATCACCAAACTGTAGTTAATATTTTCATGTAACCTAGTGGCGGAGAAACGAACCAGGTATACAACAGGGTGCGAACTAGGGGGAGCAATCATAGTTGATTATTAGTTGATTGACAAACAGCTGCGGTTACTTATGTGCAACGCACTCTTAATTGGCCATTGGATTTTCTATAAAAGCAACCTACCTACACTAAACAAAGAGAGAGAGAGAAAGAAAGAAAGAAAAAAGAAAGAAAGAAAGAAACAGAGAGAGAAAAAAGATAGAGAAGATGGCAGAGAAGACGCCACGTAAAAAAAGGGCACCAAGCTTCTCATCTGAAGAACTAGAAATTTTGCTGGACGAAGTGAATGTCAATAAGACAACACTCTTCGCCAGCTTTAGAAACAATATTCATAACAGCACTAAGAAAAAAATATGGAGCGACATAGCCAAAAAGATGTCTGCCTCCAGTTCAGGTGCGCGCAGAGGCTGGCAGGATGTACGCAAAAAATGGCATGATTTTTCCAGCCATGCCAAAGCCAGAGCTGCTGCAGTCCGCAGAGACCGGGCAAGGACAGGTGCTGGGTCCAGTTCGGTGCCACCACTAACACCACTGGAGGAGAAGGCACTAGCAGTTATGGGAAAGGCAGCCTCTCATGGAGTCCCTGGGGGAATTGATGTGAGAAGAGGTGATGCTGAGCATGCCTCATGCTCACAGGCCAGACCATCACCTCCTCCCAGTACAGCATGCTCCCCAGGTACACAGACACCTGCAGCACCCTCCTCTCCTGGCAGCACCGAGTCTGAAGACCTCAGTACTCCACCGCGTCCAGAACGCACGTCCTTGCCAGCCCGACGTCGCTACAGCACAACACACAGACTGTCACCATGCCGTTGTAGCGAGAAACTGGTACATATTGAACAAGAGAAGTTGGTGGTTTTACGTGATATTCAGCGACAGTTGAGTGAAGCAAACGACCTTGCTCGACAGTCACTAGACCTGAAGACGGCCAATCTGGAGCTGGCCTCTTTCTGCTTGCTCACCCACGGCAGAATTAGCCCAGACAATACTGTCATGGGTGCTGCCAGGCCACTTCGCCACCAGGTCAGAGATAACACCCCTGTGGTCCACCACTACCTGGATGTTTACTGCCGCATATCCCTTTCGCGAGATGTACACCTGATCAAGCACTGATGGATTCGCGAGTGGGATAAGTGTTCCATCCACCAGGCCTAGAACTCTTGGAATGCCAGCAATGGTATGGCAGCCCTGGTGCACCTCCTGGACCTCCTGGCGTGTTGCTTTATACTCATTGGGCGTCTACGATCCCACCTGTGATGTCTCGTTGGTTGCCTGCAGTTCCCCCCAGCTCAGCCTCGTCAGTCGCTTAAGCCATTGTCGGCTGTGGCAGTCTCTTCAACTCCCTCCTCGCCCCCTCTGATGTCACCTCCACCTCCTATCTCGCGGTTGCTGAGGGTCCCTCCAGCTCCGGCCTCACGGTTGCCTGTGGCTCCGGCTGCTCCTGCCTTCCCTTCAGCTCCCGGTTTTTTCCCTCCCTTTGTGCCCCCATCCCCTGGTTTGGTTCCCCTTGTTCCCATTTGGTTCTTCTCCCCCTTTGGTCAGTGTGCCCTCCAGTACTGTCCCTTCGTTGTCCCCTTCCTTGATTTCTTTATGTCTCCTGTTCCTGTCCTTGGTGTCCCTGTTTGTGTCTACGTTTGTTCAGTTGGTGTCCTGGATGTTGCTGTCCTGCTTGTTCTTGGTTCCTGTACAGTTTCCATTTGCTTGTTAATGTCTTTTGGTTTTTGTTTCCCCCAGGTGGTGCTGTGCTCTGAGTTCCATTGTGTCCCCTGTTTGGTCCCTTTGGTCCCTTTAGGGGTACTTGTAGTAAGTCATTCATCAGCTCTGGCAACTACTACAACCTTTGAAGTGGGAGTAATTCATTTGTGTGGTTTACAGTAATTTTCCAAAAAACATATTGAATTACTGTACACTCGTGGTTGGATATTTCTGAGAAATTCCACCTGTAGTAAGTCAGGGGGCACCTCTGGCAACTACTACAACCTTTGAAGTGGGAGAAATTCATTTGTGTGGTTTACAGTAATTTTCCAAAAAACATATTGAATTACTGTAAACTCATGGTTGGATATTTCTGAGAAATTTCACCTGTAGTAAGTCAGGGAGCACCTCTGGAAACTACTACAACCTTTGAAATGGGAGAAATCCATTCGTGTGGTTTACAGTAATTTTCCAAAAAAAAAAAAAAACATTGAATTACTGTACACTCATGCTTGGATATTTCTGAGAAATTCCACCTGTAGTAAGTCAGGGAGCACCTCTGACAAGTGACAACCACTACAACCTCTGAAGTGGGAGAAATTGGTTTAGTATGAATGTGAAATTATTGCAATTTCACAGATGCTCACTATACAATGTTGTAGTACAATCTGCATTTTCTCCTGAAACAGAGAGTGTGACTTTTGTGATTTTTGGTGGTGTCGTTTCAAAGATATAGGGGAGGCAAATCCGAATATCGAATATAAAACCAACTTTACCACGCTCATAGAGCCCCACGCTCATAATTGAATGTGGAAAGTTGGGTACATACATACCGTGAATCTCAAACGCTCTTGTTCACTGTTTCAATATATAAATCCCGCATGAGTAAAAGAAAGCGGCAAAACGGGCCGAATCAAAAATCCCAGAGTGTTAAGCAACACTATTAACTCTAACCCCTGGCAAAAACTATGGAATCACCATCAAAGCACACTACGACTCTGAGGCGTGCCCAAATCTACCCAGAATTCATCAGTACAATTATCAAGACTGTTACACAAATTGGCCGAGATAGAATTCGCAAAGTTTTTCACAAAGGAAACTGATAGATCATGAAAGTATCAAACGTATAGATGACAATAATGTAGCGCAAGAACAACAATGTGGTGAAACTGTTTCAGTGAGTAAAGATTCACTTTGCAATCACTTTTCTCAGAAACATGAGAGTGTGCTACGCGAACAGGCGGAAGCCAGAGCAAAACGTGAGCAAGTTTTATACGGTTGTAGCATATCAAGTCTAGTAAATAAAAGTATAAAAGCCTATAAAGTAAATTTTGGTAATCAAATTAATTAGTTTAATCATTCAAAGTAGGTCTAATCGGATTTTTTAATTTTACGTGACGCTGTCAGTGAAATTTTATTTTATAGAGAGACGCAGCAGCAGCATCAATAGAAAAAATTGAGGAATTTAAAACGTGGATGCTTAGCCTGTATATTCTTTAAGCTATTAAGCCCACTGATTCCTTAATTTTAAGCCTATTTTTGTGTGGAACGCATTTCCCAAACCTGTCCGTTGTTGCCTATATGCTGTTTAAAAATAAATATTTTCTGTTCTGAGTGGCATTTATGCCGTTGGTCATATTTCTTTATGACATAAGGTTTCGGTTTAAGGTGACATTTGTTAGGCATGCAGATTATTTGTCCCTTTTTTAAATTAGAGCGAGCGTGGATCGATTTGACTGGAGCGGGAGGAAATTTTAGTGATCGAGTGAGGAGCGGTGTTGAGCGGAGCGGCTTAGTGCGAATTAGAGCGGAGGAGCGGGCGGAGCCAACAGCCTCGTGAGCGAGGAGCGGAAATTCTCACCGTTCCACCCCGCTCACATGCTCTGATCACCATACTTATAGGAACTTCTGACTACAAATAAACAAATCACAGGTAGGACACAAAACATTTTTGTTTACAGTTTTTCTCAGTCGCTTTGGTACATTTCTCTGATCAGAAATGAAATTCTCATAACTACTTGTTCAGCTTCAACATCATCGAGTCACTTGTACACATCATAAATGCAAAGTCTCATTCATTTGGTCAAATTGCAAATTTAAATGATTATGTACAATCATCTACTATAATTCCTACATTATCAATTGCTTTTGTCACGTTGGTCAACATATATTATACTTGTTGAACAGTTTTACCCCACCAAACATCTAGGCATTAGTTCATTGTATAAGTCATTTCATGCATAAATGTGTCCTGAACTGATACATTTCTCTGGGAAGGTCTGAAATGTTAGATTGACCAATGATCAACCAGATTTTAAGAATATATAGCTCAGAAGTGCATCTCATGAACCTTCAGTTGGCAAGCATATACAGTATCAACAGACCACAACATAGTGTTAATTTGACAATGGAAGAACAACAAGGAAATCAATAGCCGGTAAGAAGAAGCGGAATAAGGCTGCACTGTGGAAGGTATAGGGAGGCAAAACAGAGGAAGAAGTAGAAGACGCCAAGAACATGCACGTACATTCCTGATTATACAGTTGTGGACCATGTCCTCAATTATGGCCTTAAAATGGCCGAAGCTGGTCAAAAGATACAGCTGAATATTAGGAGAACAATTGATCGAGATTGTCACGGGAAGAGTCGCGTAAATAAGGAGGCACTGCTAAAGATAAGGTAGGTGAAAGGGCTTTAACATCCTTCGTAAAATCCAGACAGAAAGAACCAAAACGTAATCCAGGAATCGTGGTCTAGTTCAGGGCAGCGGTCGGACGATCTTCGTCGGCAATCAAGACACAGGGCAGGGCTCAGGATCTGGGGACAGACGGGGGTTCAGGCGATCTTCATCAATACTCAGTGGGTTATGCTAGATTCGTCGTCGGAAAGGCAGGTCAGGGACTGCGGTCAAGCTATCCGCGCTTTGCCGAAACATGGTCAAATCATCCGCGCTTAAAATGTGAGGTGCACGCATAAACATGACATTACGGTATCAGCCGTACGGTTTAGGAAAATAGACTGCAAGCGATCGCGCATAGGAAAATGGTGAGTACTCGTATGTACAAAGTATAGGATATGCTTAAATGTAATTAATGTCTTATTTACATTTCCTAAACAAATCTGGTCAGATTTTATATGCCACTTAAAAGAATGCACTTTGAAATCCATATAATTTTGTGTTATGAGCCAGGTTTGACAACTCATTTCTCAGGATTATCCCATAAGGTACAAACATATCTGGTACCTCCTGAAAGGCAAGGCCCTACACTATACCCCCACCTAATTTTGTCAACTTTTACTGTACCATTTTTAAGAAAATGCATTTTGAGATCCATGGTTTTACAGTATATGCGTTGGCATATATGAGCCAAGTTTGACAGGTCATTTCTCAGGATTTCGCCCTAAGGTACAAACATCTCTGCTACCACATGAAAGGGAAGGCCCTACCCTATACCTTCACCAAATTTGGGCAACTTTTACTGTAGCATTTTTAAGAAAATGTATTTTGAGATCCATGGTTTTACAGTATTTGTGTTGCAGTATATGAGCCAAGTTTGACAGGTCATTTCTCAGGATTTCGCCTTAAGGTACAAACATCTCTGCAACCACATGAAAGGGAAGGCCCTACACTATACCTTCAACAAATTTGGGCAACTTTTACTGTACGATTTTAAAGAAAATCCACTTTGAAATCCATGGGTTTACAGTATATGCATTTACATATATGAGCCAGGTTTGACAACTCATTTCTCAGGATTTCCCCCTAAGGTATAAACATCTTTGCTACCACCTGAAAGGCAAGGGCCTTGGCTATACCCCCACTTAATTTGGTCAACTTTTACTCTACCATTTTTAAGAAAATCCACTTTGAAAGTCTTGGGTTTACAGTATATGCATTGGCATACACTCACCTAAAGGATTATTAGGACCACCATACTAATACGGTGTTTGACCCACTTTCGCCTTCAGAACTGCCTTAATTCTACGTGGCATTGATTCAACAAGGTGCTGAAAGCATTCTTTAGAAATGTTGGCCCATATTGATAGGATAGCATCTTGCAGTTGATAGAGATTTGTGGGATGCACATCCAGGGCACGAAGCTCCCGTTCCACCACATCCCAAAGATGCTCTATTGGGTTGAGATCTGGTGACTGTGGGGGCCATTTTAGTACAGTGAACTCATTGTCATGTTCAAGAAACCAATTTGAAATGATTCGAGCTTTGTGACGTGGTGCATTATCCTGCTGGAAGTAGCCATCAGAGGATGGGTACATGGTGGTCATAAAGGGATGGACATGGTCAGAAACAATGCTCAGGTAGGCCGTGGCATTTAAACGATGCCCAATTGGCACTAAGGGGCCTAAAGTGTGCCAAGAAAACATCCCCCACACCATTACACCACCACCACCAGCCTGCACAGTGGTAATAAGGCATGATGGATCCATGTTCTCATTCTGTTTACGCCAAATTCTGACTCTACCATTTGAATGTCTCAACAGAAATCGAGACTCATCAGACCAGGCAACATTTTTCCAGTCTTCAACTGTCCAATTTTGGTGAGCTCGTGCAAATTGTAGCCTCTTTTTCCTATTTGTAGTGGAGATGAGTGGTACCCAGTGGGGTCTTCTGCTGTTGTAGCCCATCCGCCTCAAGGTTGTGCGTGTTGTGGCTTCACAAATGCTTTGCTGCATACCTCGGTTGTAACGAGTGGTTATTTCAGTCAAAGTTGCTCTTCTATCAGCTTGAATCAGTCGGCCCATTCTCCTCTGACCTCTAGCATCAACAAGGCATTTTCGCCCACAGGACTGCCGCATACTGGATGTTTTTCCCTTTGCACACCATTCTTTGTAAACCCTAGAAATGGTTGTGCGTGAAAATCCCAGTAACTGAGCAGATTGTGAAATACTCAGACCGGCCCGTCTGGCACCAACAACCATGCCACGCTCAAAATTGCTTAAATCACCTTTCTTTCCCATTCTGACATTCAGTTTGGAGTTCAGGAGATTGTCTTGACCAGGACCACACCCCTAAATGCATTGAAGCAACTGCCATGTGATTGGTTGATAATTGCATTAATGAGAAATTGAACAGGTGTTCCTAATAATCCTTTAGGTGAGTGTATATGAGCCAGGTTTGACAGGTCATTTCTCAGGATTATCCCAAAAGGTACAAACTATCTGGTACCCCAGAAAGGCAAGGCCCTACACTATACCTCCACCAAATTTGGGCAACTTACTGCACCATTTTTATGTAATTTTACACTCAATCTCTATGGCATTACAATGGCTGTATTGACAAATATGGTGTGTTTGAGGTCATATTTCTCTGCAATTCTAAATAATCCCTAAACCACACTTGTCTCACATGAAACAGATGTCTGACTAATAAACTCATTGACTTTGAGGGATTGTTGCTGTTCTGTTGTGAAATGATTTAGTGATGAATACCTTTGTTTAAAAAAATATATATTCTTATTATTTGCTATATATTTGTTTCTCTGAAATTGTCCATTTTCCTAGTAAAGCCTGAAAAGTCATGACAGACTCATAATTTCTCATAATGACTGAAAAATTTTGATACCACAGTTATAAAAAAGTGAGCCTTCCTTAATTAAATGTCATATTTCACAAAATATGACATTTAATCTCATATCATTAAATAGGCAAACAAAAAAATACTGTCTCTAAATTTCTGAAATTTAGAAAGTCTATTTATGATGTTGCCTTTAAGACTAATATTTTTATGATACACTTACTGTCACGTCCAGCTCCGTCCGATCCTCGTGTGTGCCACGCCCACCTCATTACCACGTGTTAACTCCTGATTGTACTCACCTGTTACCTATTCCTTTTGCCTTGTCTTGAGTATTTAGTCCGTGTCTCAGTCAGTATTCCCCAGTTCTGTCATTGTACCTGTTAGTCGTCGTGCTTCCCCGGTCCTGCCTGTTTCTTAAATAAACCTCATTGTCTGTCCATCCAGCTGATCTGCCTGCTTTTCTGCTCGCCCGCTCCACCGACACAACACTTACCATCCTTTGTTTATCATAAAAATTTCAAAGTGGATTTCAAAGTAGATTTTCTTTAAAATACCAAGTTTGGTGGAGGTATAGTGTAGGGCCTTGCCTTTTATGTGCTTGCAGATATGTCTGTACCTTATGGGATAATCCTGAGAAATGAGTTATCAAACCTGGCTCATATATGCCAATGCATATACTGTAAACCCATGGATTTCAAAGTTTATTTTCTTTAAAATGCTACAGTAAAAGTTGACCAGATTTGGTGGAGGTATAGCCAAGGCCCTTGCCTTTCAGATGGTAGTGGAGATGTTTATACCTTATGGGATAATCCTGAGAAATGAGTTGTTAAACTTGGCTCATATATGCAAATACAATTTTAACAGAAAATGGTGCTCCAATAGAAAGGGTATCCTCCTACAAATATCTAGGTATTTCGTTAGATGATAAATTATTCTTTGGGGTTTATATCAAGAGCCTTTTAAAAAAACTTAGACCCAAATTAGGTTTTTATTTTAGACTGAGGAAGTGCTTTCCATACTTAGCAAGAAAGAGATTGGTAGAGAGCACATTTTTATCAGTATTAGACTATGGTGACATAATTTATATGCACTCCTCTTACTCTTTACTAAAAAAGTTAGATGTTTTATATCATTCAGCATTGCGTTTCATTACAGGTGCAACTGCTAGGACTCACCACTGCATCCTGTATGAAATGGGGGGTATTCCAGAAAGCAGGTTATGTGACATACCCGGGTAAGTTTATTAAGGGTAAGTTAGTGGATAACCTCAACTTTCGGTTCCAAAAACGGAGGTTAACTTTCTGGGTATGTACGTAACCATAGCAGCTTACTCTCTGAAGATAACCTGCTACTGAGCAGGTTATGTTCCAGGGTAAGTTTGTTGCAGAAGGTTACTGAGCATGGCGTGCCCTTTTGATGACGATCCTGTGAACGTGGAGGCATAAATTATACAAGGTTTTTTTAGCCGGGAGAGAGTTATAAGACCGCGTATTGATGTCTTGTCATTTCCTAATGATTATTTGAAAAAGCGTTATCAGTTTTCAAAAGAATCGTTCATTTACTTAACATCTCTTGAAACCGCATATTGCAAATGTCACAAACCCAAACCGCGGGTCTGCGCTTAGCACAGAAAACATTCTGTGCATAGCACTTTGGTTTTTTGCGTCAGGGCATTTTTTGTACAATATGGGCGACGCAGAGCATATAGGAAAGGCAACTGTGTGTAGAGCCGTTCGCACAGTATGTCTGGTACGTAATGCTTCTTACACACGTTTATACAGTTCCCTGTCCATAAAGCTCTGCGTGTTATTAAAGAGGAATTCGACAGTGGTAGGTTTGTCCTTTGTAGTAAAATCTATGATGCATATTTAATATATAGTCATACTATTTATATCTATAACCTACATGTATTCATCCTGCACGCAAACACACTTGATACTTCCCTATATGACTTTCTATTTCAGGGTTTCCAAATGTAATTTGGAATACATGTAATACATGTATAGTGACAATAAAAGGCATTCATTCATTCATTCATAATTGGGTGCATTGATGGCACCTACATTCCTATTAAAGCTCCTTCAATAAATGAGGGAGACTATGTTAATAGATAGATAGATAGATGTCTTTATTGTCACTATACAAGTACAGCAAGATAGCGGAGGAAATCTATTCATAGTATCTGTCAGGGCTTGCGGGGCAAGCGAGCCGTGGAAGCAGGCGAGAGCAGGCAGATGGACGAATATTCAGGGGTTTATTAAACAACAGACGAACAAGCAGAGACATCCACTGACACTACACTAACAATACAATGACGGATCTGGGGAAGACTGACTCAGACGAGGACTAAATACAAAAGACAAGCTAGACATAACAGGACTCAGGTGATCACAATCAGGGCTGAACACGAGGTAACGAGGTGGGCGTGGCACACATCAGGAGCGGACGGAGCGGATCATGACAGAACCCCCCCCCAAAGGCGCGCACACCGGGCGTGCCCGAGAGGAGGCGACGGACGGGAAGAGACCGGGGAACAGGACCTGGAAGACAAAAGCAAAAACATCAACGAGACACCGGAAACAGGACAGAGACACAGAACAGGAACAAGGACCAACAGAAAGACAGGACCTGACAAAGAACAGGAAACGCAGACAGGCAGACAGAGAAAGGAGACACAGAGGGGACAGAAAATGGAGGAACAACAGGGCGAGGAGTGAACACAGGAGACACCGAGGGACGAGGAGCAAAGACAGGAGGGAAAAAGGGACCAGAAGGGAACGAAGGAGACACAGAGGGACGAGGAGCAGAAACAGGCGGGACGGAGGGAAAGGGAGGAGGAACCAGGGGAGCCCGAAGGAACCCAGGCGGGCGACGGGCAGCGGCCGGAGGGGCCGCAGGCGAGAGGGAGGAGGGAGCAGGAGGGGACCACCCAGGGGCCAAGGGAACGGGACGAGGGAGTGACGGAGGGGACACGGAGGGAGCAGGAGGGAACACCGGTGCAGGCAGGCAGGAGGGGGAAGCCGCGGCAGGCGGAGGCGCAGGCGGAGGCGCAGGAGGGGGAAGCCGCGGCAGGCGGAGGCGCAGGCGGAGGCGCAGCCGGAGCCGGCGAAGGCGCCGTCCGACGCCAAGCCGGAGCAGGGGGGCCCGGAGGCGGCCGACACGGAGGCGGGACCGAGGACCGGCACCAAGGAACCAGGGGGGGACCCGGAGGCGACCGCCGACCCCGAGCCGGAGGACCCGCAGGCATCCACCGAGCCACAGCCAGGGGCCGAACGGGCGAGCCAGGGGGCAGGGCGGGCGGGACCCGCGCCCGACGCCTATGTCCCCGTCCCTTACGGGACACCGAAAGGCGGGGTCCTGGGGGGCGTCGGCCTTGCCGGGGTAAGGGCAAGGGAGTCAGGAGGGAGGCAACAAGCGGGGCAGCCGGAGCCTCGGGCGTGGCCGCAGGCGGGGCAGCCGGAGCCTCGGGCGTGGCCGCAGGCGGGGCAGCCAGAGCCGCGGGCGTGGCCGCAGGCGGGGCAGCCAGGGCCGCGGGCGTGGTCGCAGGCAGGGCAGCCAGGGCTGCGGGCAGGACGGGAGAGACGGCCTCAGGCAGGGCCGCGGGCAGGACGGGAGAGACGGCCTCAGGCAGGGCCGCGGGCAGGACGGGAGAGACGGCCTCAGGCAGAGCGGAGGCAGCTGCAGGCGTGCGACCAGCTGGGGCCGCCTGGGCAGGCGCCTCGGGCGTACGGTCAGCAGGGGGCGCCTCGGCGGGCGCCGCCAGCACGCGACCAGCAGGGAGCGCCACCGCGGGCGCCGCCATCACACGGCCAGCAGGGGGCGCAACCGCAGCCACCTCAGACAGTTCAGGAGCCGGCAGGACAGGCGAGACAGGCAGCTCAGGAGCCGGCAGGACAGGCGAGACAGGCAGTTCAGGAGGGGGCGCCTCTGCAGGCACCTCGGGCGCCGCAGTCACTCGGCCAGCAGGGGGCGCCGCAGTCACTCGGCCAGCAGGGGGCGCCGCAGTCACTCGGCCAGCAGGGGGCGCCGCCATCCAGATTTCAAAGTGGATTTTCTTAAAAATGCTACAGTAAAAGTTGACCAAATTTGGTGGAGGTATAAGGGTAGGCCCTTGCCTTTCATGGGTTACCAGATATATTTATACCTTATGGAATAATCCTGAGAAATGAGTTGTCAAACCTGGGTCATTTATCCATCCATCCATCCATTAGCTTCCGCTTATCCGAGGTCGGGTTGTGGGGGCAGCAGTCTCAGTAGGGAAACCCAGACTTCCCTCTCCCCGGCCACTTCTTCCAGCTCCTCTGGGGGAATCCCGAGGCGTTCCCAGGCCAGCCGAGAGACAGTCCCTCCAGCGTGTCCTGGGTCTTCCCTGGGGCCTCCTCCCAGTGGGACATGCCCGGAACACCTCACCAGGGAGGTGTCCAGGAGGCATCCTAAGCAGATGCCCGAGCCACCTCATCTGGCTCCTCTCAATGCGGAGGAGCAGCGGCTAAACTCTGAGTCCCTCCCAAATGACCGAGCTCCTCACCCTCTCTAAAAAGGGAGAGCCCAGCCACCCTACGGAGAAAACTCATTTCGGCCGCTTGCACTCGCGATCTCATTCTTTCGGTCACTACCCACAGCTCGTGACCATAGGTGAGGGTAGGAACGTAGATCGACTGGTAAATCGAGAGCTTTGTCTTTTGGCTCAGCTCCTTCTTCACCACGACAGACCGATGCAGCGCCCGCATCACTGCTGACGCCGCACCGATCCGCCTGTCGATCTCCCGTTCCATCCTTCCCTCACTCGTGAACAAGACCCCAAGATACTTAAACTCCTCCACTTGGGGAAGGACCTCCTCCCTGACCTGGAGAGAGCACTCCACCCTTTTCCGGCTGAGGACCATGGTCTCGGATTTGGAGGTGCTGATTTTCATTCCAGCCGCTTCACACTCGGCTGTGAACTGCTCCAGTGAGAGCCGAAGGTCATGGTCTGATGAGGCCAACAGAACCACATCATCTGCAAAAAGCAGAGACCTAATCCTGAGGTCACCAAACCGGACACCCTCAACACCCTGGCTGCGCCTAGAAATTCTGTCCATAAAAGTTATGAACAGAATCGGTGACAAAGGACAGCCCTGATGGAGTCCAACCCTCACCGGAAACAAGTCCGACTTATTGCCGCTCATGCGGCCCAGACTCTGGCACCGGTCATACAGGGACCGAACAGCCCTTAAAAGGAAGCCCGGCACCCCATACTCCCGGAGCACTCCCCACAGGACTCCCCGAGGGACGCGGTCGAATGCCTTCTCCAAGTCCACAAAGCACATGTAGACTGGTTGGGCAAACTCCCACGCACCCTCAAGGACCCTGCCGAGAGTATAGAGCTGGTCCACTGTTCCACGACCAGGGCGAAAACCACACTGCTCCTCCTGAATCCGAGGTTCGACTATCCGACGGACCCTCCTCTCCAGCACCCCCGAATAGACCTTACCAGGGAGGCTGAGGAGTGTGATCCCCCTATAGTTGGAACTCCGGTCCGCCTTCTTGAAGAGGGGGACCACCACCCCGGTCTGCCAATCCAGAGGCACCGCCCCCGATGTCCACGCGATGCCGCAGATGTGTGTCAACCAAGACATCCAGAGCCTTGAGGAACTCCGGGCGGATCTCATCCACCCCCGGGGCCCGGCCACCGAGGAGATTTTTAACCAGCTCAGCGACCTCTGCCCCAGAGATAGGCGAGTCCACCCCCAAGTCCCCAGACTCTGCTTCCTCATTGGAAGGCATGCCGGTGGGATTGAGGAGGTCTTCGAAGTATTCCCTCCACCGACACACAACATCCTGAGCTGAGGTCAGCAGTACACCATCCCCACCATGATACTGCACCGCTTTTCCCGCTCCGAGATGCTGGATGGTGGACCAGAATCTCCTCGAAGCCGTCCGGAAGTCGTTCTCCATGGCCTCGCCAAACTCCTCCCATACCCGAGTTTTTGCCTCAGCAACCACCGAAGCCGCGCTCCGCTTGGCCCGCCGGTACTCAGCTGCTTCCGGAGTCCCACAGGCCAAAAAGGCCCGATAGGACTCCTTCTTCAGCTTGACGGCATCCCTCACCGCTAGTGTCCACCAGCGGGTTTGGGGATTGCCGCCGCGACAAGCACCAACCACCTTACGGCCACAGCTCCGGTCAGCCGCCTCGACAATGGAGGCGCGGAACATGTCCCATTTGGACTCAATGTCCCCCGCCTCCCCTGGGACATGGGCAAAGTTCTGCCGGAGGTAGGAGTTGAAACTCCCCCTGACAGGGGATTCCGCCAGACATTCCCAGCAGACCCGCACTATACGCTTGGGTCTACCAGGTCTGACCGGCTTCCTCCCCCACCAGCGGAGCCAACCCACCACCAGGTGGTGATCGGTTGACAGCTCCGCCCCTCTCCTCACCCAAGTGTCCAATACATGTGGCCGCAAGTCCGATGACACGACCACAAAGTCGATCATCGAACTGCGGCCTAGGGTGTCCTAGTGCCAAGTGCACATATGGCCACCCTTATGCCTGAACATGGTGTTCATCATAGACAATCCGTGACGGGCACAGAAGTCCAATAATAAAACACCACTCGGGTTCAGATCGGGGGGGCAGTTCCTCCCAATCACGCCCCTCCAGGTCTCACTGTCATTGCCCACGTGAGCATTGAAGTCCCCCAGCAGAACAAGAGAGTCCCCAAAAGGAATGCTCTCCAACACCCCTTCCAAGGACTCCAAAAAGGGTGGGTATTCTGAACTGCCGTCTGGCGCATAAGCGCAAACAACAGTCAGGACCCATCCCCCCACCCGAAGGCGAAGGGAGGCTACCCTCTCGTCCACCGCGGTAAACCCCAATGTACAGACGCCCAGCCAGGGGGCAATATGTATGCCCACCCCAGTTCGGCGCCTCTCCCCGTGAGCAACTCCAGAGTGGAAGAGGGTCCAACCCCCTTCGAGGAGACTGGTTCCAGAGCCCAGGCCATGCGTCGAGGTGAGCCCGACTACATCTAGTCGGAACCTCACAGCCTCGCGCACCAACTCAGGCTCCTACATTTACATTTATAGCATTTGGCAGACGCCCTTAGCCAGAGGGACTTACACAAGTGCTTTAAGACTCTACAATGAATTTTTCCCGATACTAGCTCAATAAAACCCAGGCTATGAATACCATCGATCTAATACTCTGTTGGGAAAGTGCATTTTTTTTTTTTTATAAAGGGAAAAAACTGAGTATAATGCCAGAAGTTCTAATCGAGGTAGGATACAAGCCATCGCCATGCCAAACCACCAATGCCAAGACTCCTAAGGATGGACAGGAGAGTCTTGCGGTAAACCGTGTCAAATGCTGCTGATAGGTCAAGAAGGATGAGGACAGATGACAGTTTGGCTGACCTAGCAGCATGCAGCTTCTCAGTGACTGCTTAGAGGGCAGTCTCTGTGGAGTGAGCTGCTTTGAAGCCAGACTGATTAGGATCCTGGAGGTTGTTCTGAGAGAGGTAAAGAAAGACTGTGGTTGTAGACTGTGCGTTCGAGGATTTTTGAAAGGAAGGAAAGAAGCGATACTGGTCGGTAGTTGCAAGTGTCCGAGGGATTTAGAGTGGGTTTTTTTAAGATGGGAATGACCCTGGTTATTTTGAATGCTGTTGGTACATGACCGGAAGTTATGGAGCCATTAATGATAGTGGTGATGAAGAGGAGAAGGTCCAGAGAGATTGTCTGGAGCAATGTGGAAGGGATTGGATCCAGTGGGCAGGTGGTAGGGTTGGAAGATGAGATGACTTTCATGATCTCATCAGCCGTAAGACTGGAAAACTGGGTCAGTGAGGGGGAAGGGAAATCCTGGGTGTGTAGTGTAGTGGATGGGGAGGGAGAGAATGTCTGGCAGATTTCACCAATCCTTTCGTCAAAGAAGGTGGCAAAGTCTTCAGCAGTCAGGGAGGATGGAGCAGGAGGAGTTGGAGGGTTGAGTAGTGATGAAAAGATATTATGGAGTTTACGGGGATCATGTGAGGATAGCTCTAGTTTTTCTTTATAAAAGGCAGTTTTAGCTGCAGTCACATCCGAAGAGAATTTGGATAGCAGAGTACGGTAGGAAGACAAATCTGCATCAAGTTTAGATTTCCTCCATGTCCTCTCTGCTACCCGCAATTCTCTTCGGTTGCTGCGTAATGCAGCTGAAAGCCAAGGAGCAGGGCGAGTTTTCCTGGGGTTAAAAGACAGTGGGCAGAGGTGATCCATGGATGTGGAAAGTGAGGAGAGAAGAGTATCAGTTGCATGCTCCAGTGCAAGGGAGGAAAAGGAGTTAAGGTCAGGAAGGTAGGACAGGGTGCAGGAAGCAACACATGATGGGGAGACAGAGTGGAGGTTTGGTCTAGTGGGTGAGAAATGTTGAAAGCCAGGATTGGGCAAGACAGGTAGGGTGATGGTAAAGGATACTAAGTGGTGATCAGAAATGTGAAGTGGGGTAGTGGTGATGTCGGTGGCTGGAGAGGGGCGGCTGAAAACCAGGTCGAGAACATTACCTCCTTTGTGTGTGGGAGAGCAGTTGTTGGATGTCAGACAAAAGGAATAGAGAAAAGGGAGGAGACCAGAAGAAAGGAGCTTGTCATGGGGGAGATTGAAGTCACCAAGGAGAAAGAGAGAGGAGCTGTCAGTGGGGAAGAGACTGAGGAGAGTATCCAGCTCCTCTAGAAAGTGGCCTAGGGGGCCAGGTGGGCGATAGACAACAATGATAAAAATATTGAATGGAGAGGAAACTGCAACTCCATGGAATTCAAAGGATGAAATGTTGAGCTGGGGGAGAGAGAGGGGTGTGAAGCACCAGTTCCGAGGTAGTAACAGACCTGTGCCACCGCCCCTGTACACCTTCAGCGAGACCGAAACTACACTTGATTGGCTACCTGAAACTACTGATTAACAGAAACTAGCAGACACTACAACAGTTTCAACTGAGTCCAAGACAGAAAGTAAACAAAGATAGAGTCCTACCTTACTAGCAGAGAAGAAATCCAAATCAGAGCTTGAAGCACTCATAAGGGGTCTTGTGAGCCGCACTTCATCTGGTTCCTCACCCAGGACCTCACCCAGACATTTGCTTTGGTATTCCCCTATATCCTATATACTGCCGTGACAATGCATCTGCATTCCTATTTTTAGAGCCTGGGCGATAACGAAACTGCAGATTAAAAGATGCAAGCTGAGATGCCCAGCGCTGTTCTACTGCTCCCAATTTAGCTGTTCCTAAATGGCAAAGAGGATTGTTATCTGTGTACACGACACACTGAGCTCCTATCAAGTACTCCCTAAATTTCTCGGTTACAGCCCACTTCAAAGCTAAAAATTCCAATTTCATTGAGAAGGTGAAAGTAACAAACCCTCCGGCAAGGCTCCCACCTCAGGCTCTAGAGGCTCAACTAAAAACACTGCTGAACATCCCATCAGAACCTGAGCACATGTAACTGGAACAAACGTTCCATCAACGTGTCTTAAATGAATCCCCGCTGAATTACCATGGTACTTTAGGCCTGCGAACAAGCCTGGTCCGGACTAGGCTAACTGTCTGGCTTAGTTTAGCATTGTCTCAAAGAACGTCCGACATGTGGGATCAGATTCCCAAAAGATCGTTCCGTCGGACGAAATTCCATGATTTATACTATTCATGTTATGTAATCTGTTGAATTGTATGTCCTCATCTGATACATGTTACATTATCTGATTAACAAAAAAATTCAATCTGTAAGGTGTACCAAAATTACATGATTTTGTTTGAGTTAGTGGGAGAATGAGTCTTGTATATGCATCTGGTACTTTTCTCAGTTCAGTCCTATGAACTTGCCACACTGGGCCCTCTTCATTAACCGGGACAATAGAATAAACCACACCCCTTTCAGGGGGCTGCCGCACCACCTGATACACCATGGGGTCCCAAACATCCTGAATCTTATTACGACCTCGAACCGTGTGATTCCGAGAATAAACCAACTCACCCTCATTTAATCCTAAATCACGCACTTGTGTCATATAATTTTGCTCTCTCTTTTCCCGCTGAGCAGCTAAACGTTTCCTCACCAGCTCATATGCTTCCTCCAGGGATTCATGATGCACCTGTACCCATTCTTCTACGTCCCCATTCCCCAGTTCACCGTTATTTGTTCCTAAAAGGAAATCCAGGGGCAACCGGGGCTCTCCCAAACATTAAATAATAAGGGCTCATTCCAGTTGACTGATGTACAGTTGTATTATACGCATATGTAACCTGGGAAAGGTGATGAGGCCACCATCTCTTCTGATCTGGTGGTAAGGTACGCAACAGGTCATGGAGAGTGCGGTTAAAGCGCTCACACTGCCCATTCCCTTGGGGATGGTAAGGGGTTGTCCGACTCTTTTGAATATTATACATTTTACAGAGCTGCTTTATCAAACTGCTTTCAAAATTTCATCCCTGATCAGAATGTAAACGGTCAGGAGGACCAAACCGATGGAACCAATGCTTAACCAGGACATCTGCCACTGTACTTGCTCGCTGATCCTTGGTGGGTATAGCCTGTGTATACTTTGAGAATACATCAGTTAAAACCAACACATTCTCTCTCCCATCACTAGAGGGTTCTAAAACTGTAAAATCAATGGTCAAAATTTCATGCGGTCTAGATGCTTGCAGACTACCCATAAAAGGTTTAACTGTGGGGTAAAGAGACTTGGCCAACACACATCATTCACATTCACTGCAATATTTCTCCACATCCTTATCCATATATGGCCAATAACAACGTGATCTCACCAACTGCAATGTACGTTCCACCCCTTGATGTCCATGGGCATCATGCATGCTTGACAACACATTAGTCTGCAAACATTTTGGCACTAAAATTTGATATTTAATTGTACCTCCTTCGACCGAACCAATCCTTCTATAAAGCACTGCATCCTTCTCTTCCACCTTTGACCACTGACGAAACAGTTCCTGCAAATCTTTGGACAACTGAGCTTTCTCTCTTGCACCAAGAGGCATCCCCTCCTTCCATTGACACCAAAAAGGTCCAATCACCGGGTCAAGCCGCTGTAATGATGACAAATCAGCTGAACCCAAACCTGGAAAAGCAGCCACTTCTGACTGAAGACCAGAAAACATTCCCACCGGATCTTCATCCTCACCAGACATTTGCTTTGGTACTGTATTCCCCTATATCCTATATACTGCCGTGACAATGCATCTGCATTCCTATTTTTAGAGCCTGGGCGATAACGAAACTGCAGATTAAAAGATGCAAGCTGAGATGCCCAGCGCTGTTCTACTGCTCCTAATTTAGCTGTTCCTAAATGGCAAAGAGGATTGTTATCTGTGTACACGACACACTGAGCTCCTATCAAGTACTCCCTAAATTTCTCGGTTACAGCCCACTTCAAAGCTAAAAATTCCAATTTCATTGAGCTGTAATTACTCATATTTTTCTCCGTTGGTTTCCTCGCATCAATCTCCAGAATAAATGGTTTTTGAAAGTCAGCATAAACCAAAACAGGTGCTGCAACAAGCTGTTCCTTAAGTTTTTTAAAACTATTTTCACAATTATTGTCCCATGCCAACAACAACGGTATTTTAGGAGTCTTACCTTTTCTTCTTGCACCAGATAAACGTGTCACTAACTGATGTAAAGGAGCAGCCATCTCTGCAAATCCTCTCACAAATTTTCTATAATAACTAGCAAAGCCTAAAAAAAGAACGAAGCTCTGCCAGATTAGTAGGAGATGCCCAATTTTTTGCAACTGCCACTTTATCAGGATCTGTAGCAACACCTTCTGCTGAAACCACATGCCCCAAATATTTGACTTGCTTCTGGAAAAAATGACATTTTGACAACTTGATCTTCAAACCTTGCTGATGTAGTCGGGAGAATACTACCTCCAATCTCTCAAGGTGCTGCTGCACTGAAGATGAAAAAATGACCACATCGTCTAGGTACAAAAGAAGAGACTGATACCGACAATCGCCAAATATCCGCTCCATAAGTCTCTGAAAAGTACTTGGTGCATTACATAATCCAAACGGCATACGGTTAAATTCATACAAGCCAAATGGAGTACAAAAAAGCAGTCTTGGCTTTATCCTTTTCAGCTACCTCTACCTGACTATACCCACTTGCCAGATCCAACGTGGAAAACCACTGGGCACCTGTAAGGGCATCAAGGGATTCCTCAATTCTTGGCAAGGGAAAAGCATCTTTCCGCGTCTTTGCATTTAAGTAAGGAATAATTGACGACGGGCCGTTGAATTATTAGAAAAATAATGCACACCCGAGGTGGTAATGCGGCCACGACGCGAAGCGGACTGGCCGTTACACCTCGGGTGTGCATTATTTTTCTAATAATTCAACGGTCCAGAGTCAATTATTCCGCTTATACTACGGTTGCCACACCTCAAGACATCGATCAGATGATATATTTCAAGGGATTCGTCCGGTTTTTCTACTTAAATCGCTATTGTGAGTAGGATCATTTCTTCCGCATCTCATCCAACGACTCTTTTGCTAGTTCCAAAACGTCATTAGCTGTTGTTTTTTTGGTGTTTTCTTCGTGTTTTTCTCCCTCGAGTATGTCTAGCTGTTCTTCGCTGATCGTTTTATGTCTTTTGTTGTTGCTGGCTGCCTTTGATGTCCGCTTCCGTTTATGTTGTTTTTCATCTGGACTGTCTAATACTGCTGCAGCCCAGTTGTTGAAAGTTTCATATTCACCGTAAATATTAAAATTTACTTTCGGAAAATCGTCTGTCATGTTGTTGTTTTTGTTAGTCCTGTGTGCTGTATAGGTACTGTATGCTAATTTCCGTTATTAAAGTTAACTATGCGAAGTGATATGGAACTGTAATACGGTCAAGAGAGCTGCCTGGAACTACGTTCGCCGTGCGTTTCCCTGAAAATAATTGCACAGAACGTTCGTCAGCCAATCAGATTCAAGCATTCAACGGTCCCGTAGTATAACTGCCGATAATCAACACACATCCTAATCCCACCATCTTTCTTCTGCACTAATACAATGGGGGATGAATAGGGACTACAACTTTCCCTAATAATTTGTCCTTCTAACAATTGTTTAATGTGAGATTTAACCAACTGATACTGTGAAAATGGAATACACCTATATGGTTGTCGTACTGGGTTCTCATCCAACAATGGAATTTCATGCCGAATCAGAGTTGTACAACCAACATCAGTGTCACTTTTAGCAAACAATGAACTATACTTTCATAATAAAGACAAAGCTTGATGCTTCTCTTCCTCATTAAGACCAGAAAATGGCGGCAACTCCATCTCTGCTATTCCCCCTACACTCACCTCAACCGAAGATGTATAAGCAGTACACTCATGAGTAACAGAATCTACAGAAAATCTAACTTCATGTTCTCCCCTTGTTAACCACTGAACTGACTGCATTGTGCCAACCACCCAACGGGGTGCCAACCATACATCAGAGTTCCCCACATTAGTAATAGGCACACTAGTTTTACCCTCATCTAAAGAAATAAGAGAAGGTGAAAGTAACAAACCCTCCGGCAAGGCTCCCACCTCAGGCTCTAGAGGCTCAAGTAAAAACACTGCTGAACATCCCATCAGAACCTGAGCACATGTAACTGGAACAAACGTTATAGTGCCTGCTGGAACACAAGTAGGAGTCTTACCCTGCACTCTAAGCTGCAAGGCCTCAAGGGCATTTACCATGGCTTCCATCACCTGACAATGCCGCAGGGCCTTCTTCCAGGATGGGACAGCCAACTGCACTGGGGGACTTTGGAACCAATCGGCACCATACTGTTCCAATAAATCACTATAAAATCCATTAATTACATTCATTCCCAAAACACCAGGAACCACTTGTTTCCTCTCACTCATTTGTGAATCTACAGGTTGTCTTACAATAAGGATTCCTCTCTTTGGTATTGACCTTCCCATCACAGTAAGATCCAGTTCTATATACCCCACATAAGGGATCTCCAATCCATTTGCTGCCTTTAAACCTAACCAGTGGCAATCATGGATATTTGTTTCTTTTAAGTGTGCAAAATAATCCAAAAAACATTGTTCTGTAATTGTGGTAATCATTGACCCAGTGTCTAATAAGCATTTAACTTCCACATCTCCCATCATAACTGAAACCACAGGACAAGAGCCTACTAGCTGATTTAAAACAGTAGCAGTAGGTACCTCCCCAACATTTGAGCCTTGAGGGCCCCACTCCAGTGTGTGGCTCTGCACACTGGTGGGCTCTAGTTTTCTGAATTAGCAGGGGGGGGCGCTCTCAAGTTATCCGGACAAGCCCGTGCCAAATGCCCAGGTTTATCACATTTAAAACAAATGGGCTTACCATCTGCTGTCCTCTTAAACTTGGGTCGTAAAGATACTGTCCTATAATTTCTAGATGACTGCAAACTCTTAACAACCAGATCTAACTAGGTCTGTTGGGCAGTCAGTAATGCTTTAAGTTCAGCAATATCCGACTCAACCGTAGTGGCTTCACAAATGGCCTCAGCATGCATTTCATTAGACACTGTAGTCCTATACTTAGACCTAATTTGGAAAGACTGATTTTCACCCTCTGTAACGCACCGCATAGCCTCCCTTCGCAACTCCAGCAATGACCAATCAGGATGTTGACTAGTCATCACTTTTAATGCCCTATTTAAAGCTGTATCTCTCACCCCATCACAAAACTGGTCACGCAACGTCACTTTAGAAATACCAGCAGCCTCCCCCTTACTCTTTTCAATTCGCTCCACAATATTCAATAATGCATGTGAATATTCTAAAAAAGATTCCCCTTCTAGTTGTCTCCTACTAAAGAAACAACGTTGTAAAGAAATGTAGGATTGTGAACATCTATACAACTCCCTCAAAACCTCAAAAATCTCTTCCACACATCCTTTCGTAAATAACTGTCTAAATTTAATTTCATTTCGGGCTTCTCCTTCCAAATGGTTACCTACAAACAACTTTTTCAGAATTTGGTATTTTCCTCATAATCAGAAAATTCTGCACACTTTCAATCCACTCCTCCACTGGGAGGAAATCACCTCGATTTGAATGTCCAGAAAATGTAGGGCACTTAGAGTCCGTCTGGAGATAAATGACACGCTCCACTCCTGAACTGCTGTGTTCCACAGATACACCTGCAGCTTGGGCCAATCCCCCTCTTTCCTGGACCAGCTTCAACAACTGGAGTTGATTCTCCAGCTCTTCCAAACGCTGCTCCATCCTTGACAGTGGGACCTCCCAACAACCCTGTAACAAAAAAACCTACCGCTGCTCTTCTCACACACAAAAGAAACTCTCCACTTGATATTGTAATCCTGTCCGTGACGCCAAATGTAAACTTAAGAGGATTGACAATATCCAAATCACAAATACAAATACACAAATTGATTCTTTATTACAAAAAAGAGTGTAATATTTGCACAAAATGAAAAACAAACAGTTAGCACTGCTCCACATTTAATAGTACTAGTCATAATTCATCGGGTTAGCTTCTGCGCGGTCACACATAGGCATTTAACACACTGAACATGTCTCACAAATACACGTGTTCCACTCAGAGTGACATGCACATTAATTCATACACTGTGACACTGCAAATGTACCAATAAACCGCGCACACTTCAAACGTGTGCCAGTATGACCTTGCAAAAACCCAGCTGGCCCGTTAGCAGTGCTAACACACAAAACCAAAAGACAACAGAAAAAGAAATAAAAGTTAGTCCGCCCGGACCTTCGACTACTCACGCGGTGGACTAAAGAAACCACACAAACTAAATCATAAAGAACAGCAGCAAACTATAACCAAACAGAAACCACACTTAGCATATGCAAATGGATGCATTACAAACATTTCAATTAACTAACCACGTACCTTTTACCATAAACCTTTATTTCATCCAACAGGCACACATGGCAGTTCATACTAAAAAAACAAAAAAGACCACTTTAATAAAATAGACTATTAAAAATATTCCCTTCTTATCTTATAAAAAACTACTGCTTACCAAGGCTGAGGCGTGCTCTCACAAACAGGAAACAGTCGGCCGTCACTGTTTCCAACTCCCCCCCCCCCCCCCCGAAACCTGCCCCAAACAATTGGTTCCTGGCCCTTTTATACCTGCACGCCTCCCCTCATTAGCATAATCAACTAAACTCTTACACAGCCCCACAGGCTACATATATATGTATATAAAAAAATGGAACCCTGTAGTCAGTGCTGTGAGTAAAAGCAAGACGAGAAAGCAGAGAATAAAAACCATCTTTTCTGAAGTAAAGCTCTGCGTGATACTTCCATAATATGGAGAACAGAGCTGAGATTGCTTCATAATCAATATAATAAAGCCTATAAAATCACGTCTTAGCATTCCAATTAATTACAAAATAATTACAGTAAAATCCCGTTATAGTGGACTCGCTTATAACGGAATATCGTTTATAACGGACAAGGTCCGCTGGTCCCGGCCGTGCGCCTTTAACCCTTTGGGGTCTAGGGGTAGGAAACACACTTTCACTGACTGGGGCATGATCACACATTTCTTCAAATATCATAAACTTAATTCATGGCAAATAAATTATTTCTTATATATTTGTTTTGCCATTACACTTACACTTACACTTTATTTTAATATATATTGTAAATATGTCAGATTTTTGTTAAGTTTGAAATTTGACATCAAAGTATAGTCATTGCAAAATGCAGTTTGGAACACATCCAGAAACATTATAAAAGTACATAGTAAGCAATGCTGGCAGTTTGTTTTGATCCCAGATATCTGATCACCAAAGTCTTGGCTACATGAAGATGACTAAATGGTGTAGATGCAACATTCATTTGGATAAATAAATAAGAAAAACCTAACTCATGTCACTATTTCTGGCTCCTTTCATTGAATATATAGCAACTTTCATGTGTATGAATGAGCCATTGTCACCTGGCCACGTCCCCAACGCCCTTTTATGGCGCTGAAGGGGATGTATCTGGATCGCGTTTCACCATTGCGCTGTTAATCAAATTACCATGCGAATGCGATTTGAATACGCGCTAATGCAGCTATTTAGAATGTGAATAGCGATCTTCAGGTGAGAGCGGCACTACACGCCCCCGATGCAGGTAAAACAAAGTAAGATGACATGGTTTACTTTTCTGCCGATTTAACCTAATTAAAAAAACTTTAATACTTCCGACAATGGACGTTTTGAAAAGAAGACAGATTACGGATTTAGCCAGCGTTTTTTTCATGATTCTACATTAAGATTTCAGCGAGATATAAACTGAAATAGACGTGAAAAGTACGCGATGTCGCCGACGACATACTCGACCCCAGAGAGTTAAGAACATGCAGAAAAAGCATCGGATATAGCGGACTCGCATATAACGGAATTCGCTTATAATGGACAAACAATTTGTCTCCAGGGCCGCTTTTAGCTGTAGTTCTGTTCGGCTATAATGGACATGCAGTTTCGCCTACAAGGCGTGTGGTGTGCCGGTGATATCCAGCGTACGTAGTCGGGATTATTAATAGTCACGCATCTAGTCAGGTAAAGTTGGATTACTACATGTACAATATAATTAGTGTGTCTGCTGGGTTGTGGCATGAGTAAATGGTGTCCTGTAGTTGTGTTCTGGGCATATAGCAACTCTGGATGTAACGGACATTTTTGACAGGTCCCTTGAAGTCCGTTATAACTGTATTTTACTGTAAAATAAAAGCGTACACATATTACGAAGGTGAATCCCAGTGGGACATGCCCGGAATACCTCACCAGGGAGGCGTCCAGGAGGCATCCTAATCAGATGCCCGAGCCACCTCATCTGACTCCTCTCAATGCAGAGCAGCAGCGGCTCTACTCTGAGTCCCTCCCGAATGACCGAGCTCCTCACCCTATCTCTAAGGGAGAGCCCAGCCACCCTGCGGAGGAAACTCATTTCGGCCTCTTGCACTCGCGATCTCGTTCTTTCGGTCACTACCCATAGCTCGTGACCATAGGTGAGGGTAGGAACGTAGATCGACTGGTAAATCGAGAGCTTCGCCTTTTGGCTCAGCTCCTTCTTCACCTCGCGAGTGCAAGAGGCCGAAATGAGTTTCCTCCGCATCACTGCGGACGCCGCACCGATCCGCCTGTTGACCTCCCGCTCCATCGTCCCCCCACTCGTGAACAAGACCCCGAGATACTTAAACTCCTCCACTTGCGGAAGGATCCCATCCCTGACCCGGAGAGAGCATTCTACCCTTTTCCGGCTGAGGACCATGGTCTCGGATTTGGAGGTGCTGATTCTCATCCCAGCCGCTTCACACTCGGCTGCGAACTGTCCCAGCGAGAGCCGAAGGTCACGGTCCGATGAAACCAACAGGACCACATCATCTGCAAAAAGCAGAGACCTAATCCTGAGGTCACCAAACCGGACACCCTCAACGCCCTGGCTGCGCCTAGAAATTCTGTCCATAAAAGTTATGAACAGAATCGGTGACAAAGGACAGCCCTGATGGAGTCCAACCCTCACCGGAAACAAGTCCGACTTATTGCCGCTCATGCGGACCAGACTCTGGCACCGGTCATACAGGGACCGAACAGCCCTTAAAAGGAAGCCTGGCACCCCATACTCCCGGAGCCCCCCCCCATAGGACTCCCCGAGGGACACGGTCGAATGCCTTCTCCAAGTCCACAAAACACATGTAGACTGGTTGGGCAAACTCCCATGAACCCTCCAGAACCCTGCGGAGAGTATAGAGCTGGTCCACTGTTCCCCGGCCGGAGCGAAAACCACACTGCTCCTCCTGAATCCGCGGTTCGACAATCCGGCGGACCCTCCTCTCCAGAACCCCCGAATAGACCTTACCAGGGAGGCTGAGGAGTGTGATCCCCCTATAGTTGGAGTGTGGAAGTAAAATTGGACATTAGTAGGCCCGGGAGGGGAGGCATATTGGGTCTGTTATGTCTTAGGCCTTAGGCCAGAAGAGATTGTTTTGAATACTGTGTGTCCTCGCTTTGTGATAGCTGCCTGCAGTTGGCTCCGCAGAAGCTCGGACCTTGGAGGGGCAGACAGTGGAGCAAAGGGGGGGAAAAACCATTGCAGGAAGAGACTCGAAGCCACCCCAACTGGTGCACAACGAGTTATAGCTTAATAGAATAGTAGTAGTCAATATATAATATGTTATATGCAATTGATCGCATCATGTTAATCATACTTATGTTAATCATACTAATCATATGTTAATATGTGTTAATCATTAATCAATGGAACACCCAAACATTAACAGTGATTCAATGTCATATAATTAATATCTATATACATATCTCATGTAGAGTCTAGAAGCCGAGGCTGTCTCCAGTAAGTTCCGTACAATGGGTGGATTTTACCTTGCTACCAAAGTGAACCAATGGAGCAGGAGAATTGGGTTTGTTATACGTTTCAGCTTAGTTTGTTGATGTTTCATGACCAATCAGGACTTAGAAGTCCTGGGAGTTATGTTTTATCTACTGGTTGCTCTGTGTGCTGGGTGTGACTTGGTACCAAGTACCAGAGTGTGATGGGAGCGCTTTGCTGAACTTGCTGGAATAAAAGAGATTTTCTTTACTCACCAAACTAAGAGGTCCAGACTTTTATTCTAAGTCCTTGATTTATAATTTTTCTACCACAGGAGCACACCCTCTGGTCCCCTTTCTTGAAGAGGGGGACCACCACCCCGGTCTGCCAGTCCAGAGGCACTGCACCCGATGTCCACGCGATGCTGCAGATGCGTGTTAACCAAGACAGCCCCACAGCATCCAGAGCCTTCAGGAACTCTGGGCGGATCTCATCCACCCCCGGGGTTTGACCACCGAGGAGCTTTTTAACCACCTCAGTGACCTCCGCCCCCGAGATAGAGGAGTCCACACCTAAGTCCCCATACTCTGCTTCCACATCGGAAGGCGTGTTGGTGGGATTGAGGAGGTCTTCGAAGTACTCCCTCCACCGACCCAAAACGTCCCGGGTTGAGGTCAGCAGCACCCCATCCCCACCATAAACAGTGTTGATGTTGCACCGCTTTCCCACCCGGAGCCGCTGGATGGTGGACCAGAATCGCCTCGAAGCCGACCGGAAGTCGTTTTCCATGGCCTCGCCAAACTCCTCCCAAACCCGAGTTTTTGCCTCAGCGACCGCTGAAGCCGCATCCCGCTTGGCCTGCCGGTACCCGTCAGCTGCCTCTGGAGTCCCACAGGCTAAATAGGCCCGATAGGACTCCTTCTTCAGCTTGACGGCATCCCTCACCACTGGTGTCCACCAGCGGGTTCGCGGATTGCCGCCGCGACAGGCACCGACTACCTTACGGCCACAGCTCCGGTCAGCCACCTCCACAATGGAGGTGCGGAACATGGCCCATTCGTATGGAGTGAGATCACTGCCAAATATACGAGAGCGCAGACGTGTAGATAAACCGAGCAAAACAGACACTACGAGCGCGCACTGCGCCTTTGGAACGCAGATAAGAGCGCTCGCTTCTCGCAGCCTCGCGCTCGATTCACCATTTCTCGCGCGCTTCTTAGTTTTCTGCTCGCTTCTGAAATCCATGCGCGCTTCGCAATTTTCTGCTCGTTTTGTAATTAAAACAGGAAATTACGTCAGAGATTCAAGGCGTGGTAGCTGATTTCTTATGCTACGTTCACACCGCGAGCGTCAAAGACGCCAGCCGTCGCTCCCGCCGCCCAGAACGCGACGCTAGCCAACGCCGGAGACGCTCTCTGACGTCATAGAGTGGGCGGGGACAAGGCCGCTCAGAATGCCTGGCTCTGAGAACTTTTTAAAGGGGTGTAGCTTATATCTTTGCACCGACTCCTGATAGGACATAATTTGTCAAATAAATATTGTTGTGAGCCAGTTATTTGCATTCCCACTTAAAATCAAGCGTTCTGGAGGGAAAATGTTACCTATAAATAGTGTAGCGCTTCTTTTCAAATTTACCTTGGATCACAATGGATGATCGCCAAGTAGTTGCTTGTGCTTTATGTTTCTTTAGTTAACATAAATAGTACTTAAAATGTTTCACGACAGTTCTACTAAAACACATAATTATGTTTTGACAAACACTAATGCTATAAATAGGTTTAACATTACCGACAATTTGCACTGTTTTCTCTGCTATGGCACCAAAATTACTACTGATCTCTTTCCTTTTTCACAAAAAAATATATTATGCACTTCACCATCTCACCTGGAACACCGATTGTTTTGGACACTCTGGTCCATGCCTCATCTTTTTAAATTTATGTCCCTGTGTGCAAACAGAGACACATCATATATAACTGGGTACCCGGCCACAGCAATAATAAGTCTCTCCTCCATTGTGCCTAGGAACGGTTGGATCGGAACAAAAGTTTACACGCTTATGTTCTGCGGCGCTCTCTTTAGCGGAGCATCTCTACATTCCCATTGGTTGCCGCCCAACCGCGTCACAGCTCATTACCATAAAGTTGACTGGATTCAACTTCTGTCTGATGCTCCCGCCGCCCAGATCGCGACGCGCCGCTCCTCGACGCCTCCCGTCGCTCCCTCCCATAAAGAATGAATGACTTCCGGTCGCTTTGACGCTCTCGCCGCTCGCAGTGTGAACGTAGCATGAGACTGTCGATTGAAAGCGCACAAAAGGGTATGGCTGCAGAACGTGCACACTTAGCTATATGCACGCTCAGCCACAACGGGAAGTGCAACCAGGGAATCGATTCCTAATTGCTAAGTTAGTGCTAATAAAGTGTTGTAACGATATGAAAAATTCTTAATCTGGCCTTTGTTGGTTTATTAAAATGTTAAAATACCAGATTAAGTTAATCAAGCTAAATGCTCGCCTGTTATTCTTGAAATTATTAGCATCCTGGCCCTGGTAGCGTAGCGAGAGCACTGATGTTCCCTTATTTCCAAGGAAAAATTAATTGTGCAACCATCATAACTCGCTAACGTACGCACGCAGTGCGCGTGTCCCCTTATTCTATATAACCACTGTTACATACATATAGATATGTATGACATACATATATGTATTACATACAGTGATCATCCAGTATATCGCGGTTCACCTATCGCGCCCCCGCTATAGTATATCGCGGATTTTCCCCCGACGCAACACAGTTCTCTGCGATGTGTGTGTATATGTATATATGTACATTACATATTATTATTGTTACCCATATCCTTAGCCCGACATCAATATATTATATATATTGACAAAGTGTGTTTTAATATGTTTACATGTGTTTAAAGCATGTGGGAGTGGTATTTTAAGGCTTAAAGTATATATAAAAAATTATTTACATGGTAATATAGTATTTATGTGTGTGTATGTGTGAATAAAGAGTAAAATGGATTTAAAAATAGCTCAATTCCGTGTTAAAATCATATCAAAACTGCTGGACGGGGGAAAAAAAGAACATTGGACACGACATCAGGAATCAAATGTTTATTTTTTTCAGATGAGATAGCCTAAAAAAAACTAAACAAAACAAACCAATAAAACATTGTGATATAAAATAAAACCTCTAACTGTGCCTGATTTTTAGCTGTACATTTACTAAAATTCTTTCGGCGGAGAAGCAGCACAGACGCCCTGAGATCGGGTGAACGAGGATTTATTAGAAGGGAGACAAAACAGGAACATCGAAGAAACGCAAGACGGACGTCAATGACAGGACTAGGGGAACATACTTTTGCGCGGTCTTACATACATTGGACTAATGAAAACTGGAAACAGCTGATAAACACGGGGATTCCACAGGAGTTTAACGAGGGGGCGTGGCACACGGGAGGAGCGGATGAGCGGGGCATGACATACTGCACTTTTAATCAGATTTTTTAAGTTCTAATCAATTTTTAAAAGCTTTTTTCATTTCCATTTTGCTTTTTTTTGTCTTGGTTTAACTTTTTAAAATCTTATATTTTATAAAGCACATTAAATAACCGCTGTGTATTATTATAATAAACTTGTCTTGCCTTGCCATAAGAAGACCGAGAAACGTTCTCCTCAAGACCACAAGAACAACTAAAAACTATATACTAGAAACTAAGATAACTCCATGAAAGGCTCTGTAAAACTAGAAATGTGTTTACTGTAAGACAACGTATGCTAACTGGCTAGTAGTTGCCTTAACACTGAAAAAAATCATTTTGCAGCCTTTTGTGCGCTTTCAATCGACAGTCTCAGAAATCAGCTACCACGCCTTGAATCTCTGACGTAATTTCCTGTTTTAATTACAAACCAGGCCCCATGGGTATAGGCCTGGCCACCAGGCGCTCGCCATCGAGCCCCACCCCCAGGCCTGGCTCCAGGGGGGGGCCCCGGTGACCCGCGTCCGGGCAAGGGAAAACGTGTTTGCAATATTTTTAATTTTAATTACAAACCAGGCCCCATGGGTATAGGCCTGGCCACCAGGCGCTCGCCATCGAGCCCCACCCCCAGGCCTGGCTCCAGGGGGGGGCCCCGGTGACCCGCGTCCGGGCAAGGGAAAACGTGTTTCCAATATTTTTCTCATCATATGGGGTCTTTTGAGCCGAACTTCATCTGGTTCCTCACCCCGGACCTGCTCGCCTTGGGTGACCCTACCAGGGGCATAAAGCCCCGGGCAACTTAGCTCCTGGGATCACTGGAACACGCAAACCCCTCCACCACGATAAGGTGACGGCTCCAGGAGGACTTTGAAAGTTTGCTACTAAAATAGCAAAGACAACATATGGTTATTTGTGCAGAACATTTCACAAGGATGTGATTTAAAGTATTTTACAGAGATCAAATAATATTATACAGTAATAATGACAGCTGAAATCAACCCAGAAGGTTCCCCGTTGACTATGGGCATCGAACCAGCAACATTCGCATTATAAGGGGATACCTTAACTACCATACCACCATGCCACTGTACTAAGCACTTGTAACCTTTACATAACTTATGCATTTATTCTGTCTGCAATTCATTGCCAAACCAACTCCCTGGCTGTGTTTATGGCCACAGTATTGCCTTTTCTTTTTTTAACGATTACATCTTTGTATTTTTCATACAGCTCCATCAGCAGCGTTTATTCTACGGCGGAAAGAAACACCGTTCTCGTTTTACAGGCTTTCCGACTAATTTGGTCGATCCTATCGTTCATTCATTTATTTGGGCTTCTTAAATATCGCGGGTATGTGCACTAAGTGAGACTATGCAAGTCTGTCTTGAATTAACCTTGGTTAATTAAAACTGAACTGCGTTCGTGGAACGTTTAGAGATGGAGGTAGGTTGAGTGTGACTTTTTCTGGAAAGTCTGCCTTTTTTTTTAGCTACTTTCATGGAGTACCCCCCCCCCCGAAGTCCTGTTGCACCTGGTGTTGTAAACGTGTCTGTGAATAAATATTTTAAAACTACAAAAAAAGATCCCTTTGTTCCCTGTGTTCCCTTTTCCCGGTCCCTGGTTGTCTCGTCTTCCCCTCTCTATTTCCCTTACCTTTCTGTCAATCCCTAACCCTAGACTTGGGATCGTAACAGAAATTGGGGCTCGTCCTTTCTTCACTTTCTTCCGGTGTTTGTCTGGCGGATTTTGGATGGGGTGTGGGGCCGGGAAAAGGGGAGAGGACCAATCCTGCCAATGTTGTGGAGAGACACACCAGCGTTACTCCTGGCATCATGGTGTGGGGAGCCATAAGGTATGACTTCAGGTCATCTCTGGTAGTGATTGGGGACCCTGACGGCACAGTGCTTGATGCTAAAGATTCAAATGGCCTAATTGTCGGGGTTTGTTATAGGGCACCTAATGTAGCTGTAGAGGAAAGCAGAATATTATATGATGATATCAGGATTATGAGTAATAAAAATGATGTGGTGGTTATGGGTGATTTTAATTTACCTGGGATACAGTGGGACACAGTCTCTGGCTCTTCTGTAAATGAACTTGAGATGGTGGAATTAGTACAGGATTGTTTTTTTACTCAGTTTGTTAATACTCCTACCAGGGGAGAAGCCCTTCTTGATCTCGTTTTTTGTAATAACCAGGATAGGATTGGAAAATTAGAGGTTTTAGACCCATTGTACAGTAGTGATCATAACATGGTTAAATTCGAGGTTAATTTTAGTGTCCGAAGAGCAAAGTCTAAATTAAAAGTATACAATGTTAGGAAGGCTAACTTTAATGGTATGAGACGGAAATTAGAAACTGTAAACTGGACAGAGTTAAATAGCAAAACAGTTGAAGAGGCATGGGAATTTTTCAAAAGCACATTGTTGCAAGTGCAAGAGGACTTCATACCTGTTTCCAGCAAAACAAAATCTAGGAAACGACAACCAAGGTGGTTTACTAAGGAAATTAAGAATAAAGTCAGGAGGAAAAGGGCTCTGTTCCACAACTGGAAAATAACTAATGATTTCAAAATCAAGCAGGAGTATCTAAGTCTACAGGCAGAGTTAAAAAATGACATTAGGCTATCAAAGAGGGATGTAGAAAGAAAAATTGCATTGGAGGCTAAGCATGACAGTAAAGGTTTCTTCCAATATTTTAACTCCAAGAGAGCACTAAAAGCTGAAATCACTAATTTGCAGGATAGTAAGGGCCTTATAATTGATAACGAAATTGATATGGTAAACGAGTTTAATGATTATTTTTCAAGGGTGTTCACAATAGAGAACACAAGTAACTTACCACCAATTAATACGAATACAGCATCGTCTATGACCAATATATGTATAACTGAGGTTGATGTGATACTAAGCCTAGCTAAACTCAAAATAAATAAATCGCAGGGGCCTGATGGCATCTTACCTTTAGTCTTGAAAGAGATGAGGGATATTATTAGCTAACCTTTGACTTTAATATTCCAGAAATCGTTATCTGCGGGTGTGGTACCATCAGATTGGAAGCATGCTAATATAACACCCATATTCAAAAAAGGGGATAGAAGTAATCCAGCAAACTATAGGCCAATCAGTTTAACTAGCATTACTGGAAAAATAATGGAAGCTATAATTCAAGTGAAAATGGTAGATTACCTAGATGCAAATAACATTATAAAGGATAGCCAACATGGATTTAGGAGAGGTAGATCCTGCTTAACGAATCTGCTTGAGTTCTTTGAGGAAGCTACAAGTGAAATTGATCACAAAAAGGCCTATGATGTGATTTACTTAGATTTCCAGAAAGCCTTTGATGTTGTCCCCCACAAACGGCTCTTGTTAAAGCTTAAAGCTGCAGGAATTTTAGGAACTGTGGCAGCTTGGATCAAAAACTGGCTAACTGATAGGAAGCAGCGAGTAGTTATTAGAGGCACTATGTCACAGTGGGCCTCCGTTTATAGTGGGGTACCGCAGGGTTCAATTTTAGGACCACTATTGTTCCTAATTTACATTAATGATATTGACACGAATACATACAGTAAACTGGTTAAATTTGCAGACGACACTAAGGTGGGCGGGGTAGCAGATACTAATCTAGCAGCAGAGAGGCTTCAACGGGATCTGGATTTAATTAGCGAATGGGCTGATACTTGGCAGATGAAATTTAACACAGATAAATGTAAGGTAATCCATGCAGGGAGCAGAAATATACAGTACAGATATTTTATGGGTTCCACTGAAATAAAGGTAGCTGATTACGAGAAAGATCTCGGTATGTATGTTGATGCTTCCATGTCCCACTCTCGCCAATGTGGGGAAGCAATAAAAAAGGCGAACAGATGTGTGGAGTTTAAGTCAAGGGAGGTGATGTTACACTTATATAATTCCTTGGTAAGACCCCACCTAGAATACTGTGTGCAGGTTTGGTCACCATACCTCAAGAAGGACATTGCTGCCTTAGAAAAGGTGCAACGAAGAGCTACGAGAATGATTCCTGGTCTTAGAGGAATGTCTTACGAGGAGAGGTTAGCGGAACTGAATCTGTTCAGCCTTGAGCAAAGGAGACTAAGGGGGGATATGATTCAGGTCTATAAGATTCTAACGGGTCTGGATGCTGTTCAGCCAAATGACTATTTCAATATTAGTCTAAATACTAGAACTTGTGGCCATAAGTGGAAATTAGCAGGAGAACATTTTAAAACAAATTTGAGGAAGCACTTCTTTACACAGCGTGTAGTCAGAGTATGGAATAGTCTTCCTGCTATTGTAGTGGAAGCTAAAACCATGGGTTCCTTTAAATCAGAGCTAGATAAGATTTTAACAACTCTGAGCTATTAGCTAAGTTCTCCCCAAACGAGCTTGATGGGCCGAATGGCCTCCTCTCGTTTGTAAATTTCTTATGTTCTTATGCTATGTCAGTGATCCTGCATCCACAGGTCTTACCCTTCCTGAGACAGCACCCTGGTACAGTCTTTCAACAAGACAACGCCCGCCTACACATGACGCGTGTGTCTATGGACTGCCTGCATCATGTTGAGGTCCCCCTGTGGCCAGACAGGTCCTCTGATATTTCCCCAATTGAACATGTGTGGGGTCAGCTCGGACGTCAACTCAGACCCAGTGCCAATCTGCAAGATTTCAAGGGCCAACAACGTCTATACGACTCAATTCCACACCGTATTGCCGCAGGCCGGAGGGGGTGCCACACCCTACTGACATGGGACCAGCAGTGTGCCCATTGTTGTGTTTTGAATTAAGTTGCAGTTCTACTACTCCTGTAGATGGTATAGAAAGAAAAATAAGAGAACAACTACAGATTAGGGGGGTAGTAGAAAAAGGAGTGTGGTTGTGAGCTGGCAAAAATAAAGTGCTCCGTCGGACAAAGTACTTTCTGCCCCTCTGCATCTGATTACTACACAACATATTGGCGATGAGGATGGCAGGAGTTCCGTTCTCTCCCTCGTATTTGCCATGCCCCGGCCAACCTACAATACAGTTTGAGAATTACATGTTAGCCATTAATGCTACCATGTGGCCGGACACAATACAGTGGGCTGTACTTTCTATTGTCTTGGAACAGAGGGGCAACAAATTTTCTACACTTTACCACATGCAGGTATCAATAAAAATGATGCAATTGGGGCTCGTAGAGCTCATTTCTATGCATCTGTGAATGTAGTGGTGGAGAGACATAAATTCAGACAGCGTGCTCAGAGACCAGATGAATCTATTGCCATGTATTTCACGGAATCGTGTGAACTACTTGTGAACTGTGAATTCAGTGGCAAATCGGATGAAATGATGCATGATCAGTTAGTGGAACGATCCTCATGTTTCCGTACCAGAGAGAAGTTGTTGCTTAAACCAAACCTCACTCTGAAAGAGGCAATAGACATCGCTGAACAGATCGAATCTGCAACGTCCCATCTCCTGTCGATTACTTTGTTACTGATGCAAGCCATTGTAAAAATTCTTCTGTGTAAGTCACACCAACTGACTCGTGTCTTTACAAACAAGCCAGTACATGCCTTGCACAAAACAACTAAGTTGGCCCGCTATTACTTTCAGTGTGGGTCTGCCAAGCACTTCGCTAGTGCTGTTAACTGCCCTGCAGCCAGACCTGTGACTTTGCACGGGTCTGTTGATCCGTTATGCAGACTGTTGTTTGGGAGGTGGAAGTACCAGAAATGACCATACTATACTTAGCTGATCTGGCACATAACAAATACAAAATATGGTGCTCTGTTTCAGTTCGAACACAGGAGATTCCACTTCACCCTTTTGAATTACTAGCTGACAAAGGCAGCTCGGTGTCTATTTTGCCAAAGAGCATGTATTTGCGACATTTCAGCACCTGCCCGTTAATCCAACCACATGTAAGGCTAATTACCTACGCAAAGTCTGAATTACCAGTGTTGGGATGTCTTTCAGCAGTAGTGAGTCATATCAGTAACTACTACTACTGATCTGTTCATTATGGAAACAGGTACTTCTTTGCTGGGTATGGATTTGGTCTCTGCAGACACTTCAGCAACTACCGCTTTCCATCAGACAGGCGGTTTCTGATGAACTGGTTCATCTTCAGGCAGCAGCCGTCATTGAAAAAATAGATGCCTCCCCATGGATTTCCCCGATAGTGGTAACCATTAAAAAAAAAGACAAAATTTGTCTGTGTGGATTTAAGAGAGCCTAACAAAGTTGAGATAATTGACAGCCACCTGCTTCCTCATATGGAGGATCTCTTTGCAGAGCTTCGAGGTGCCACTGTGTTCTCCAGCATCGATCTAGTGAGTGCCTATCACCAGGTGATACTACACAAGGACAGTCACGATTTGACTGCGTTCATCACGTATGATAGTCTCTTTCATTTCCATCGCTTGCCATATGGATTGGCCTCAGCTCCTTCAGCATTCCAGAAACTGATGGCTTCTCTCCTGGAAGGGAAACTATTTGGATGATCTGATCGGGCTGTGTTAAATATACTGGAGCTTGCAGATCTGCAACTGAACAAAGAAAAATGCAGGTTTAATCAGAAATGCCTCACCTTTCTTTGTCACACCATTATGGCAGAGGGATTGCACTCAGATGAGGAGCATATCCTTGTTATTTTTAATGCACCGATACCCTCAGATGCTACTATGCTCAGGTAATTTCTGGGCCTGACTTCATGGTATTCTAAGTTCATGCCTAACTACTCCAAAGAGGTGGAACCAATGCAAGCTTGCCTGCGATCAGACGAGTTTACATGGACAGATGTGGCTCAAAGCAGCTTTGACAAGTTGAAACAACTCATTGTAAACAGCTCTGCTTTGTCACATTTTGATCTGGTTTTCCCCACACAGGTCTCAGCCGATGCGTCCAATGGTCAAAATGGTTTTTGTTTCCTTCAAAAATTTTTGTGCACCAGATGCTGATCACAGAAATAACATTGAAATCTTCCCAGTGGGCAAGGTTTTTGAGAGAAAGCCAATTTTCTAATGGTAGGGAAGCAATGTTAGAATCGGAGTGGTTTGCATAGTATTGGGTATTCCAGTTTACATGCCTGGCAGTAGTAGGTCAGAACTATTGTATTCTTTAAAAAAATAACTGATGTAATTTATACTAGAGACTCATTTAGATGAAATCCTTCATGGAAATCTGTCTAATCATATGTACTTGGGCACATTCAGGCACGCCCAAGCATGTCTTAAAGATGTCCTGAGCAGAATAATGTTGCACATGAGCCACTGGTTTATCCAAAGAAAATATTTCTTCCACGTTTGCACATCAAACTTGGGCTAATAAAAACTTTAAGGCAATGAATAAGCAAAGCAAAGCCTTTGCGCACTTGCGACAGATGTTTCCACGTATCAGTGATGCCAAGAAGGCATCTTTATTGGTCCACAGATACATGAAGTGATGAGGGACAGTCATTTTGATGGCCTGCTGCAGGGTATCGAACGTGTCACATAGATCGCCTTCAAGAATGTCGTTTCTAACTTTCTGGGTAACTACAAGGCACCAAACTACGTCGAACAGGTTGAAAGTCTACCCCAGGCATACAAATCAATAAACTGCAACATGTCACTGAAGTTGCACTTTCTCCATCCTCACTTGGATTTCTTCCCAGCTAACCTCGGTGCAGTCAGTGATGAACATGGAGAAAAGTTTCACCAAGAAATTGGAAACATGGAGAAACGTTACCAGGGAAAGTGGAGTCCGTCTATGCTGGGGGACTATTGTTGGACACTGATACAGTGATTACAAACGAAAATCTCCATCAAACCATTTCTAATTGCAGTTTTCTTTAAAACCCTACCTGACTCAAAAATTTCAAATACATATTTGTGTTCAGCACGTTAAAGTCTATTGGTTTCACCCAAAATTATGGAAGAAACAAAAAAATTCCCTAAAATTTGTTGGCCAGTGTTATGGATTGGGTGCGGTGCTCACCCAAATACATCCAGACGGCTCAGAACGCACGGTGGTATTTGCCTCCCGGACACTTAGCTGCCAAGCGAAAATACTCCATTGTGGAAAAAGAGGCACTGCCTTGTGTATGGGCTGTGGAACGCTGGTGATTTCGCATCCCGTTTACTCTCCACACTGATCACCAAGCCCTAACCACTCTACTTGCTACAAAAGGCATGGGTCATGCCGGGATGTGTATTGCTAGATGATCAGCACGCCTCCTTTGGTTTAACTACACAGTAGCATACAGGCCAGGAGCTAACAATGTGGCTGCTGATTGTCCATCACGATTACCTCAGCTTCTTTCTGTCCATCTCACTGTGTGGTGCTCTGGTAGCACTGGCACATAACAGTCACCAGGGTATAGTTAAGACCAAGCAACATCTGAGGGACCTGAATTGGTGGCCCTGAATGGACAAATACGCCACTGAAATAATTACCTCCTGCCAATTTTGCCAATAGCATGACGAGTCAGCTAGGACACATGGCACTCCCCTACAGCCAGTGTCACTCCCTAGTGCTCCCTGGGAGAAGGTGGCATTTGACATTGTCTGCCTTTTTGAGAACGTTTCTTGGGATTGCAAATATGCTATAATTCTAGTAGACTATTATAGCAAGTAGCCAGAAGTAGCATTCACTAGTACCATCAACACTGCATAAGTAGTAAAATTTCTCACAACCGTGTTCAGCCAACATGGTAACCCCTGTGAGACTGTCAGTCATAATGAGCCACAATTTTCTTCAGGGTTTGCTGAATTCTTATGAATGCGAGACATTAAACACTGCAGAACCTTAGTGTACTACGCACAAGTAAATGGGAAATGCCTAAACTATGTACTGAAGGACTGCCTCCAGTCAGCAACCCTTGAGGACCAGCCATGGAAAAAGTATACACAGGAATTCTTACTCCAGCATCGTGCCATCACGCTCGTGGCGCCCTGAGAGCTTCTATTCAAAAGGAAAACCAGAACCAAATTGGATGTGCTGCCAGCGGCCAGGACTTCAGTATCCAAATCTAGCAGTCCTCCAGGAGAAATGTGTTTCGACTTCAACTCTGTATCATGTTCCTTGGTTCGCTAAACTTGTGTTCATCTTTCTTTACCTGGAGTGGAAGTCTGATCCTAACCCAGTCACCCATCTTCAGCGTGCACTGCTTTGGTAAGCGTTAAAAGTCAGTGTAGACTTTTACTTTTTCTACTTGGACATGTGTGATGTTATATACCCTGCCTTAGCCTGTTACAGCTATTTCATGTTCCTAAAGGTGTTACCATTTGGGAAAGTGCACATCTTGTTCCAAAGGGGGAAATTGTGTTTTGAATTAAGTTACAGTTCTTCTCCTGTAGATGGTATAAAAAGAAAAAAAAAAAGAGAACAACTATAGATTAGGGGGGTAGAAGAAAAAGGAGTGTAGTTATCAGCTGGCAAAAATAAAGTGCTCCGTCGGACAGTACTTTCTGTGCCTTTCCATCTGATTACTACACAACACCCATACTGCCAAGTCTGTTTTCCGTTTGATCTGATATTATAATTATGCTGTCAAAATTAACGGGTTAACGCAGATTAATCCATCATCATGATTAATCTGATTAAAATTAACGCAATTAACCCATCTGCAGCGCAGAATGATTCAAAATCCCTGAAATGTCTCTGTCAACCCATTTCGGACAGTTTTAGTGCGTTCCATATGCCTTTGGAACTCGTATTCCGAGTCGGATTCCGGAGTTTTGAAGCCGGAAGTGACGACATGCGCTCCCGTTTCTTGGAGATCCAAGAAATATTTCGAAGCAGCACAGACGATCCTGAGTTCAGAATCCAAGGTGGCTGCGCCCTTTATCAACAGAAGGGAAAGTTGTAGCTTTATACTGTTTAAGCACTACTTCTCATTTGTGGCTCATTAAATCGGTCGCACATGCTATACCGTCCTACTTATCTGTGGATGTGTTGCTACGGAGTTTAATATGTAAAGCACCGCACTTAATGTGTTATCAACTGTTATTGCTAACAATGGCAATTAACCGGGCTAGAATTGGACTTCATGATTAGTTGGATTATTTGTCGGATTTACGGTAGTTCGTACTAATTGTAAGCGAACGAAGATAGAGACCATTTAAACTGAGGTACCTTAAATCCGACAAGTTGTCCGGCTAAGAAAAAAATGGAGAACCACTATTTACTCGGTAGAGGTTGGCTGCCGTGGTTTTGTGGGGACATCAGCTGTCCACCTACTGAGAGACTTGGGCATGTGTGGTGCGAGCCTTCGGAAAGCAACCAAAGATCTGGCAGAGAAAAGTAGCTTTTGGCTGTGGCTGAAGAGGAGGGATACACACTGGGGCACCTAGGGGGGTGACTGGGAGACGTCCTTGTCGCTGCCCCGCCACCAGAAGATGTTCCGGGTTTAAAAGGGCGAAACATCAAGGAATGGTGGTACCCGGCTGATGTTCCTGCAGTAAGCCAACCTGTAGGCACTGGAGAAGGTACGTCAGGCAGCAATGCCTTAGCAGGCAAAGATCTACCTGTGTTTATATATTGCGATAGTCACATGACCTTTCACCACGTGCATATTCATTTTATTTCCATCACTTCATCTGGGTGATTAACTTTTTATATCACTGAGTGTATTAACTTGAATCTTCAGATTAATCAGTTGATATACATAAAATAGCTATCATCAATTATATCATTTTGCTGTGTATTAATTACATTATATATTTGCAAAATGGCTTTTAAAATGTGTTCATTAGAACTTCAATTTAAAAACGGGAGGAGGCCATCCGGCCCATCAAGCTCGTTTGGGGAGAACTTAACTAATAGCTCAGAGTTGTTAAAATCTTATCTAGCTCAGATTTAAAGGAACCCAGGGTTTTAGCTTGCGCTACACTAGCAGGAAAACTATTCCATACTCTACAAGCTGTGTAAAGAAGTGCTTTCTCAAATTCATTTTAAAATGTTCTCCCACTAATTTCCACCTATGGCCACAAGTTCTAGTATTTTAACTAATACTGAAGTAGCCATTTGGCTGAGCATCATCCAGACCGGTTAGAATCTTATATACCTGGACCATGTCCCCCCTTAGTCTCCTTTGCTCGAGGCTCCTTTGCAGCTCAGCTAACCTATCCTCATAAGACATTCCTCAAGACCAGGAATCATTCTTGTAGCCCTCCGTTGCACCTTTTCTAAGGCAGCAATGTCCTTCTTAAGGTATGGTGACCAAACCTGCACACAATATTCTAGGTGGGGTCTTACCAAGGAATTATATAATCATAGCATCACCTCCCTTGACTTAAACTGCACACACCTAGAGCATCCTATTGGTCTTTCTTATTGCTTCCCCACACTGGCGAGAGTGGGACATGGAAGCATCAACATACATACCAAGATCTTTCTCATAATCAGCTACCTTTATTTCAGTGGAACCCATAAAATAGATATACTTTATATTTATGCTCCCTGCATGGATTACCTTACATTTATCTATGTTAAATTTCATCTGCCAGGTATCAGCCCAGTCACTAATTAAATCCAGATCCTGTTGTAGCCTCTCTGCTGCTAGATCAGTATCTGCTACACCGTCCACCTTGGTGTCTGCAAATTTAACCAGTTTACTATGTGTATTGGTGTCAATATCATTAATGTAAATTAGGAACAATAGTGGTCCTAAAATTGAACCCTGCGGTACCCCACTATGAACACAGGTCCACTGCCTCGAATAACTACTCGCTGCTTCCTGTCAGTTAACCAGTTTTCGATCCAAGCTGCTACAGTTCCTAAAATCCCTGCAGCTATGAGCTTAAGCAAGAGCTGTTTGTGGCAGACAAGATCAAAGGCCTTCTGGAAATCTAAGTAGATCACATCGTAGGCCTTTTTGTGATCAATTTCTCTTGTAGCTTCCTCAAAGAACCCAAGTAGATTCGTTAAACAGGATCTACTTCTCCTAAATCCATGTTGGCTATTCCTCAGAATGTTATTTGTATCCAATATATTATAGCTTCCATTATTTTTCCAGTAATGCTAGTTAAACTGACTGGCCAATATTTTGCTGAATTACTTCTATCCCCTTTTTTGAATATGGGCATTATATTAGCATGCTTCCAATCTGAAGGTACCACACCTGCAGATAATGATTTCTGGAATGTTAAAGTTAAAGGATGGCTAATAATATCCCTCATCTCTTTTAAAATTATATGCAAGATGCCATCAGGGCACTGCGATTTATTTATTTTGAGCTTAGCTAGGCTTAGTACCACGTCAGCCTCAGTTATACATATATTGGTCAGACGACACTGTATTCGTACTAAATGGTGGTAAGTTACTCATGTTCTCTACTGTGAACACCCGTGTAAAATAATCATTAAACTCATTTACTATATCAATTTCATTTTCAATTATAAGGCCCTTACTATCCTGCAAATTAGTGATTTCAGCTTTTAAATCATTAGATATTTTATATTTGTGGAACAGAGCCCTTTTCCTCCTGACTTTATTCTTAATTTCCTTAGTAAACCACATTGGTTGAAGTTTCCTAGATCTAGTTTTACTGGAAACAGGTATGTCCTCTTGCACTTGTATCAATGTGCTTTTAAAAAATTCCCATGCCTCTTCAACCGTTTTGCTATTTAACTCCATCCAGTTTAGTTTCTAGTTTCAGTCTCATACCATTGAAGTTAGTCTTCCTAACATTGTATACTTTTATTTTTGACTTTGCTCTTTGGACACTAAAATTAACCTCGAATTTAAGCATGTTATGATCACTACCGTCCAATGGTTCTAAAACCTCTAATTTTCCAATCCTATCCTGGTTAAGTAAAGGAAAGCATATATGACAAATGTTCTAATATTTAACTGATGTAAGAGCTTTGAAGTAAGGGTGATCTAACATTCAAGATTCTTTGTCACCTCACCATATACGGATACATGTACACAAACATTTGCGTAGCATGCAGCAAGGTTTCCATGAAATGTCATTTCTCCAGGGTCACATTGTGATAAGGTAGAGGCAAATAAAAAAAAATGTAATATCTAAAACTAGAAAAACCTTCTTGCAAAACCATAGCACATACGCCACATACACATCTTTTCGCTTCTATTTTCAGCCACACCATATTACACAACTGAAGAAAAAAATGCCACTATCTGTTTAAAAACTATACCTCAAAAAGCAGAGGAACAGTTTAGGTTTTATACTCTACTGATGAGCAGCTGTCAGTGTTAGAGTAAAACTCTCATCAAACAGACAAAACTCAGATAGACAAGCCTTCCAAGAAAACTCATCTGGGCAATCGGATTTGTCATAACTTTTCCCTTCAACATTATGTCAGTGCATGTGTACATTTTTGCAAAGTAAGCATACAAGAGCAAAAATAAACCACACATTTTAATAAAACAGTTCTTTAACATTTAAAAATATTTTTTAAAAGAAACATTACCACAGAATACACATAAAGGCTTCCCTTGACTGGATTAACTAAATAATATGGGTGATTTTAAAGCGATTATACTGCCCCTCCCCTACCCCAAAAAAGTTGTCCTATAGTCGGATGAAAGCTTCCAAGATAATATATACTGATAAAACCCAGTAAATATTTTGGTTTGAGGGCAAGCTTGTTAACACCCTCAAAGTCTTGGGAGATGCTAAATTAGATTAATTATCTCTCCCCACATGCTCCATTCTGGAGTATACTCCTGAAGAAGGAAGCATCCAAGAACCCCCAATTTTCATACTTATCAGATACCATCCTCTAAATTGGTAAAAGCAGCACTGACCCTGGGATTATTACATCTGTCCTGCCAAAAAAAAGGACACATACTTAAATCTGAATTTTGAGCAAAGTGAAATGTGTTGGAACTGTGTGACAGGAACTGGATATATGTGCAGATAGCAGAAATAACATCTACATAATCCTCCTTGCTATTAGTGTGTAATGAGGGGGAGCATAATCTAAGTTCTGAGTCCTATCAACAGTTTTAGCGTTGAATAAAATAAAAGTGGACACTGCAAAACGGTGAAGTGTACTGTAATGCCTTGAGGTACGTTAATGTAATGATGGACAGGAATACCATCAAGAAGGTTAGGCTGACTACTATCCCCTCTCCATACTGTTCAAGGGCTTATTCTTGTTTGTTTTTACTAAATTTTGTTTAACACCATATTTGTACAAGTATAATATTTATACTTGTACAAATATAAGTCCAATTTAAACCAAATCTAGTAAAATGCATTTAACCCTGTTTGTAGACAAAATCATGCTGAAACGCACAACAAAATAGTAAGAAAAAGGGGATACCTTGAAGTAGCTACATGGGGTTAAAAGGTGAGATTTTCTTCCTCCGCTGGACCAATGAGACAAGTGTCATACATCCAGAGTGTTTTGGATCACATTTCCCAACAACAAAGTTCTTCCTTACAGTTACTAAAAGCTTCGGGATGCCCAAACTAAATTCCCTCTCCCTCCCACAATGTCCTTCCTAGCACATAGCAACACTCAGCCTACTCTCAGGAGTGGCCAGGTAATGTGCAGGCGTGCTTGATTATCTATATTACACATATGGAATGCAATCTTTGCTGCTTTGTCATCCCACAGTTTTTTTCTTTGACAGCCAACACACAGAACAAGGTAGAAACAGAATGAAATTGGCTGTCTGGGAAGGGTGAGAGCAACGCTGGTCACTCAGTGTGTCCAGTCAGTCTCCTTTAGTGAGCAGGTCCTCAATGTAAGCATCCAGTTCATCATCTGTGTTGATATCGATGTCCTGTAGTGAGTGTGAAAGACAGAACTTAACAAGGCTAACTGCTATGCCATAAGTATATGACCATGCAACTTTTTATGCAGGGGCTTGGTTTTGTTATTTTTAATCTCCACACAGACAATCAACTTTTTAGGGAGTCTCTGAAAACTACCCATCCTTTGTCTGTAGTTTCAAAGAAGGCCAGCAGAGGGCAGCACCTGAACCAACTGTTCTTTTATCCAAATAAGGAACCCGGAGGAAACCAGTAGACCTTCAAGCAAATACAAAAGAAACACAAAGAAAGAGCAGCCTACTCGATGTAAAAATAATGGTGGCCACTGAGCCCCAATGCTGCCCCTGAACATCAGCATTTCAGAAATGCTACAGTATTTGCTATTGACAGTACGTTTAACTTGCAGTGTTCTTATATAACGTTTGAGTGACAATTTCACTGTGATAAGAACACTCCAAGTTAAACGTACTGTTAATGCTGTAGCATTTCTGAATTGCTGATGTTCAGGTTTTAGAATGCAGTTTTTAGTATTGACCAAATGACAACATTCTGTTAGGTGAAATCGCCATAGAATGGGGGCAGCATTGGGGCTCAGTGGTCACCATTATTAAAATTACTTTGATTTAAAATGATAAATTGGTAGTTTGGTCTCTTAATTGTGCAAGCATGTTTAACAGAAATTGAAGAATGAATGGAAAAATTAAGGAAAAATAGTTTTTTTCCTAATTACATAATAAATATAGGGGGGGGGATGGGGTTGGGCTACCCACCTCTTGGACTTTCTGCAGCAGAGCTACAATATTGGTCCGCAGTTTCTGGAGCTTCTCCTCAGAGTCACGAAGGCGTGCCTCTGCACTATTGCTCTTCTCTTCCACAGCACGAGCCCGGGCATCAGCCCGGCTTTGATACGAGTTGCACAGGCTCTGTAGGCCCAGCTCATACTGCTGGAAGTACTCTTTCTGCAGGGTGAGGCTTAGCATTAACTCTGCAGCCCCAGCTTTTATCACCAAAATTAAGTTTCAGTCAAATACGAAAACAATTCATTAGCTAGGAATTTGCTAGTCTTAAATCATGTCAATCTTAAGTGGATATAAAATATAAAACAAGTGGAAGTGTCTTACATTAGTTTGTGTAATTTAGTAATTGAAAAGTATCACACAGTTATGTATAGATAAATGTATGGACATTTCCAATGACCAAAGGTTAAGCAGATAAACCAGTTCAGCATCTTATGACAAACTTCCTCAACATACCATTGGAAAAGCTACTAACTCCTCTGCGGTCATGCTGTTAATGTCATCTTTTGGAATTCGAAATTCCGGAGGGAAGAAGTAGCGCAGAAACGTCCTGAAACACATAACACAAAGGACCGGTAGTCTGTATAGAGTATGTTTGAATATATGGAACTTTAGGGCTAGGAGCATGAAGTGTGGAGTGATACAAGCCTTAGATACAAACCTCTCATTCAAATCACATTTAGATGCAGTATCGAAGGTATGTATGGGAGGAATTTTCTGCAAAAAATAAAATGAATATGATAAAATATAAATTCTCCACTAGTTTTCAAAGTATAAGCGCAAAAATCCTGCCAAAATGAAAATTAAAATGAAATGGCACCATTTGCATTTAAAATTTTCCACTCTTGCATGAGTCAGATGTGAAAAATTAAATTAAAAAACCTTTTGTCTTCATTTTCCAGGTTGAGTTTTCATTTACTATTTGCCTTTTCATTTTCAAGTTCACAACATGCAAATATATGTTAACTGGAGCAGACAGTGGACAGAGCTATCGATCACTGTTGTGCTTTCTCATTACGTCTGCTCATTCTGTTGTCGTGTTCCTGTGTGTCATGCAACCAGTTTACTGTTACAAAAGAAAAATCACATTATGCCTGGGTAATTCCACCATTTTCGTTACAGGGAGACTTGTGAAATTCTTATATGAAATAAATATACATGCTACAGCTTAAACCTTTTATTAATATGTTTTTATATTTTCAAAATGTCGTGTGAAAAAATTGTAGCATGAGCTGTGCAAATATTCCCTTCTAGTAAAGCTACGAATAAGAAGCTAACTTAAGCTGCAAAATAAGACACTGCGAATAAGAAGCTAAATGAATCCGAAGCTGCAAATAAGTAGCTAACTGAAGCTGCGTGTGACTTTGCCATTAGTTTGAGCAACACGGGCGACCATGTGCAAGGAACACAAAAAGGAATTAGCAAACTCACTGAGAAATCACAGCAGTGCGTCAGTTCACAACATGCAAATATATGTTAACTTAAATGAAAAAGTAAAGTAGGAAATGAAAAAAAAACTGGAAAATGAAAAGACTAAAAGGTTTCTGAACTTATTTTTTAAATTTTTTTTCACAATTTTTATTTTCACATCTGACTCATACAGGAGCAGAAAATTAAAATGCAAATGGTGCTATTTCATTTCAGCTTTCATTTTGGCAGGATTTTTGCAGACTTTGAAAAGTAAATGGCAAAGTGGAGATTATTTTCACTTTATCATTATTTTCATTTTCATTTTATTTTTAGCAGAAAATACCTCCCATAGGTATGCTTTCTACAGCTGAATAACATCGTCAAACTATGACGACTACTTAATATTCAAGACACTGAGAAATTGATACATGCCTTTACATACAGTAGGTTAGACTGTAATCCTCTGTTACTTGGGAGCACACATGGCACACTAAACAACTTGTAGCATAATTAAAATACAGCAGTTCAAACTGTCACCAGGAACAGGAAGTTTGAACATATAAGCCCTGCTTTTTGTTCCTTGCACTGGGTTCCTGTTAGGTTCAAATTTCTCCTACTTACATATAAGGCACTTAAAAGGTCTAGCACCTGTTACTTAAAGCTTACAAGCCACATCACCCACTCAGATCACACAATACCGGTTTCCTTGTTGTTTCACATATAAATAAAGTGAGAGTTGGTGATAAAGCATTCTGCTACAGACACCCTGTATTGTGGAATGGTTTACCAGACTATGTTCAGAATGCCAATTTGGTCTCAGTCTTTAAATCTCGACTGATTACCCATTACTTCAATTTAGCTTACCCGTAACTTAACACATAACACAACATAACTATGGCTGTTGGTGCTGCTGTATATGTCATTATGTACTGTACTTGTCCATTAATGTGTCAATCCATGTTCTGACCACCCATGCTCTCTGCCTTCAATCCCCCATGTCTGGATGGTTACAGGAGTGGGCACCAACTGAGCTGGAATCTTGGTTCAGTCCCAAGGTAGGGTGACACTGTGGATGTGACCTACAAACTAACATTGTGGGTGCAGTTTTTCATCTGCACCCTGTTCAGGCTGGAGTGGCGAACTGACTCTTTGATAGACTTTGGCTTGATCTGATCAAAGTCTATACCTTGCTTTTAGCAAGAAAGCCCAGTCTTTCCTTTTTCCAATAATATTAGCTGACCCATGGGTACTGGGTAGCCAGTTGACCTTGGACCCCAAGAGGTTTTTTTTCCTTCCTACTTGGGAGATTTTGGTTGTTCTCCTCCACTGTCTACTGGGTTGCTTTCTCTCATTTCGTTTTCCCTGTTTTGTATTGTTCTCTCAATGATGATGTAATGAATCACAACACACTTATGTAAAGCGCCTTGGGGTGACAAGGTTGTGAAAGGCACCATATAAAAATTAACTGAATTGAATACAGAGGGGAAGAGGCTACCTCATCATGACCACCAGGCTATCCATCAGCTCCCGGCTACTGCCGGGTTGCGTGGTATCGGGCTCCATTGCAATGGATGCCCTCTCTGCTTCAGCTTCCTGTTGGGTGTCCGGGCTCTGAGTGACCGGGGATGGGGGTCGCATCAGTCGAACCTCATCGCTGCCCTTAAAAACCCTGTGAGTCACACATATCATCTCAGGAACTCTAATGGGATAGTACCATTGTGCACAATGACTCAGGCTGTCTAGTTGAAGGCTTTCAAATGTCTATAAAACAAACATTGTGCAAACTCAAACAAAGCCTTTAATGAATATCCCAAATGCCCATCAAACAGAACGCTGTATTTAATGGAGACCTTAGAGTTAACATTAAACCCTATTTTATATAAGGTGTGTTTTACACACATTGATACACACACACACACACAGACACACACACAAAAACCTTCCCAATGATACTACATATGGGTGACCTTCAAAACAATGTTTCAGAAATTGGCTTTTTCCTACTGTACTCCAGGGGCCTGTTGCACAAAACACCTTAAGTTAGATTTTCCTTAAAGTCTGAATTAAGGCCTCAAAGTAAAGTCGGTTGCACAAAACACTCTTTAGTCTCTTCCTTAAGGTTTCCTTAATATTCTCTTTGGTCTTATACTTAAGGAACTCCTTAAGGGTTGCACAAAAGACCTTAGCAACCAAACTAAGGGGAAAAAAAAATTAAGGTACTTCTAACTGTACCTTAACTGTAACACGGCCGAGTTTATGATAACGAAAACGAATGCAACCCAAGAGTGTTCCGTGACCAGGAGAAGCCCTAAGATACGATTAATGATGAGCAATTGATTTTGCTTTATAAATTTGACCGGCAGTCAATTTGATTTGTCCGACTATCTACAGTTGGATCACTTCTCAAGTTGAAGCTGTGCTCTCCCAGCTGCGTTGCAATTAATGATTGCTCTGCGGTTTTATGCTATGGGCTCGTTCAGGCTGTAATAGGCGATGTATTTCATGTCCACAAGTCAACGGTGTACCGCGTCATTCACCGAATTTCAAACGCCATGGCCCGTCTGTTGAACACAGTGGTGAAATTCCCCTCTGAAGAAGACGAGGATGAAATAGCAACACTTCTTTAATGTAGCCAGCTTCCCAAGAGTGTGCGGGGTGATAGATGGGACCCACATCAGGATTCAAGCTCCCATACAATATGTAGATCAATTTATTAACAGGAAAAAAAATTAAAAATCAATATTCAATGTCCAGTTAGTTTGCAATCATGAACATAAAATAGTTAACGTTGTAGCACAATGTAGACTTCTTGAATTAATTTTCATTGTCATTTCCTCCCACATTTGTTGTTTTCTGTTTGCTGTTATTTGCGGATCAAATTTACTTTTTAGTATGTTCTTTTAGGGTGTACTTACACTAGGCATGGTTGCCGTGAACCGGGCCCAAGTACGATTGTCCCCCCTCCCCACTCCCCCTCTGGCCTGCACTCACATAGGGTTTCAGCATTCGTGCTGGAGCACGCTTACGTCATTATGATGCGACGGTTTCAGGATAAACAGGAAGAGCGGCGCTCTCTCTGAACGCAATGGAGTCCATTGCTCTGGTTACTTTGTTGATAGTAATTTTGAGTCGTTTGGTCCGCGGTGGTCCACAGCCCTCTCACAGATTGTTGGTAAACAGGTCTATCGCTTTTGTGGCACGAAAATTTTCACGCTACCGTGCTGCTCGTATGAGGAGGTTTGCAAGGTACCAGCTGAAGTGCAGCAAGGACTTTGCAGCTTTGATTACCGACTACAGTTCCCGTATATCGACAAGGTGAGAATTAATATACTGAAATGTCATTGAATATAATTCAAAAGTGTATTATGAAATTTAAAATACAATATGTTTATAATGTGTTTTGTAATGATGACAGTAGTGTTCTATAGCTAATAATCATGTAACTTACTATCACTTGCTGGTTAATATTAGCTACATTCTTGTATTAAGACACCTGTATTCAATGGGACACATCACTATTATGTGTGCACTTGAATACTACTCCAGCACGGTTAGCGCTCACACTACATGCGAACCGCGCCCGAGTCCAACTGAACCGTGCTCTGGCACATCTCCTCCAAGCACGCCAGGGACAGCTAAACGAACCGCACCTGGGCACGGTTCGGAGCACTCACACTAGTGAAACGAACCGCACTTTGGTGGTCAAACGCACTCGGTCACGGTTCAAACTGCCTAGTCTGAGTATACCCTTATTGTATTCCTCCAAAAGTATAATCTTTTACTCCTCTGACCAATTTGGCTCTCGTCTTCTTTTCTCCTACTTTTTTTTTTTTTTACTTTGTGAGTAACTTTGTGAGGCGATAAGGGTATCACAAGCAGGCGCAAGTGCAAGCATATGAACTGTCTCCATGGAAACGGTACAATTTTACTGCTGTAAAACATCTTTCGATGTTGTAAATCCCTTAATGTTTTTCCTTAACTAAGGAAATCTTTTAAGGGGTTCTGTGCAACACCCTTAAATAAATCCCTTAGCTAAGGAGAAATTAAACCTTAAGTGTCATACTTAAGGGGAAAACATAAGGTGTTTTGTGCAACCGGCCCCAGGCTCTTAGTTCCCCTAACACCACCCACCTATCCCACCATGAACACTACTGCAGAATATTGGGACAGAATCCAGGTATGACCAACCTGTGGGGTGAACTATGAAAAAAGTTTTACATACCCAGGGTTAATTCGCTAGAGCTGGGTTAACTGCCCCTGATTGCCACAATAAGCGTTAACCCTCAGAAGTCTGAGGCCTCTCAGCCACCTTCGGGGTAGTCTGACATGCCTTGACATTTTAAAATATTTCACCTATCTAAAAAACATTTATCCTAAAGTGATACATTTGCTTTTATCCAGCACAAACTCAGCACCAATAATCTGAGACCACTTAGAATGTTATTCTATTTTTTGTTAAAATCAACTTTAAACATATACTTTTCAAAAACCTATTTTCAGACATGCTGATAAATTGTAAAAAATCACATTATAGACATTTCTAGTCAAGACTTTTGAGCTCTGAAGCTTATAGACACAGGGGTTGGCTACACATAGGTGAAAGAGACATTCTGAAATTTAATGTGGTTTGATTACTAAAGTGTTAGAACTTTCGAGTGACACTCTTTTTCTCAAAGTCAGTGGCCTGCACAATGAATATTGATGGGATAGGTGTCCCCACACCTGTAGTAGTTTGCATACTGTAAATGGCCAATCAGTGTGGAATGTCACTGACCCCACACCCATCACTTTGGAAAGGCAGTTTGAAACGCAAGAAAAGTAGCAACAATAAAATCCCTTTCACAGTTTATTGGTAGATGGAATGAAAAATGAAAAACTGCGACCATATAAATATAGAAAACGATAAATATGATGCAGTGACTATTATTAACGCTCTGGGGACGAGGGCATCGTCGACTGCGTATCTTTCTCGAGTATTTCAGTTTATATCTCGTATCCGTGTGCCATATTGTAGCCGATCAGTGTAAACACTACCCAGACATGTGCACTTGTTTATTTTGGTCACAATGGGCGTATTCACATATTCCTTTACCCAATACTAACTGTCGGATTATCATGTTATTATCATGCGAATAGCGCGATTTGCAAGTGGGAAGGCGATCAGAGCTGCTTCGAGACGCAGACGCTTAAGTCAGTCACTCTTGTTCTTTCTATTCGTATCACAAAGCTGTAAAAATATATTCATATATATATATATATATATATATTTGAAAAGTAGACCATCCAAGGTTTCTAAGGGTGTTTTTTTAAATGAGTATATGACAAAAACTCGCAGACTTATTTAAATGGTTTGGTGAAATTAAATTAATTTACATTATTTCTTATAGGGAAATTCAACTTGGAACTCGACCAAATTGCAACTCGACCAGCCTTCTGGAACATATTAATTTCTTGTTCCACTGTATTTAGTCAAAGGGCAGCTGTTTGTGTTAAAGACAACTCACAATTATAGTGGTTGGACACGGAAGCTACAGCAGCTATTTGCAAAACAGGACTGCTTCATAAAATTACTTATTTCTGACAAGCATGCAAACCTAATGAGGTAAACGCTGCAATAAAACACACAATTAATTAGCTTGGCATCCAGGAAGTAGTCAGCAGACATGTATAATTTTGTCCTATACAGAAACAGGTGGGCCTTAAGCACATCCATTTTCCTGATTGTGTTATTTTAGTGCCTGATTTAAATTTGTAAATATTGGGCCAATGGGTGTCATTTTCTCTCTATGGCCAGTTCAAGTGATTACCTGCTGTAAATGTGAAAAACCATTAACCCACCCATCTCATCAGCTACTTTTAAAGATAAAGTAATAAAGCTATGATTATTGGCCTATTATAACTCCAAATCTTTTGCTAAAATAATTTTTCTGTTAATTCCACCCCTCCACTCAGTATCTATCTATTAGACATCTTTATTCTCAGCATGTGGCGTTGTTTGTTTTGCTGAACCATATTCTGTCTGCATTTGAAGTCTTTAATTAATACTAAAAGAAACAGCATTAAAACCTTAATTTTTACATCCACCCAGTGCCAGTTCATCATCCACAAGCTAATAACAGCTTTGCGGGGTAAAAATTCAACATGAGGCCCATTACAACCACTACTACCTTGTTTGTTTGTTTGTGTGTGTGTTTGTTTATGTGTCAAACACATAATAGTCTGGGTTTCATCGTGGTACCAGTGTCTCACAGCTGCCCCCTTACCATCGGTCGCGAGGAGTGGAGGTCGTGGGCACGTAATCAAACTTCACTTTCCAACGCACGCTCTGCTTACTGGCTTCCACTGCTGCTACCCTTCCTGTGAACCACTCTTTGTTGACTTTTACCTCCACCAGCAGACCTTTATCTGAATAACAGAGAAAAACAGCACCTTCACACAAGTACTCAGTTCAAATGCAACTTCTGGAAAAGTAAGTAACTCTACCCTATCAGCTATCGTTCACTGCTCATCACTTCACTATCAATAGCATCTGGTTAAATAGTGATCATAAAACATTCACAGAACAAAATTCTTCCATTTTAGATTCCGTCTTTTTGTAGTGTACTGTACAGCTGTTATGTTCGTGCATTGCCTTTTTGTAGTGTACTCTATAGCTCTGTTGTCAGGTTCATGCCATGGGTTTCTGAAGTGTACGGAATAGCTGTTAGGTTCAAGTAGTGTTTTTGTAGAATACTGTAAAGCTCTCGGTAGGTTCTTACAGTGTCTTTTTGTATCGTATTTTAGATGGGTTATTAGGTTCATGTCAAGTCTTTTTGTAGTGTATTGTATACTTCTTTATAGGTTCATGCAGTATTTTTATGTAGCGTACTGTATAGCTGTTAGGTTCATGCAGTGTGTTTTTGTAGCGTACTGTATAGCTGTGTTACGTTTATGCAGTGTCTTTTTGTAGCATACTGTATAGCTCTTGTTAGGTTCATGCAGTGTTTTATGTAGGGTTCTGTATAGTTCCATTATGTTCATGTCAAGTCTTTTTGTAGTGTACTATGTAGCTGTGTTAGGTTCATGCAGTGCCTTTTGGTAGTGTACCGTATAGCTGTTGATTTTGAAAATCAATTTTAAGATATTTTATAACTTCACAATTCATACGCTCTGTACAATAAAGGACAAAACAGCCTTGATTTGTCAGCAGCTCACCTTTCTGAGCCTCTTTAAGATCTTTCTCAGTGTCTTCCTCCTCGGCACAATCTGTAATCTGCATTTAAAAAACATAACCAAAAACAAAAGTTTATACCCAAGGGGGAAAAAACAATCCTATTTCCTTTTTCCTAGAAAAGTGTGTACATTGTAAAATTAAATGCAGTTAAAATCAAATATTTTTAGTATGCGATTTAACTCATCAGGCAGAAGTAGGAAATCCTTGCTGGAAGACGTGCGTATGTATTAATCCAATACAGGAGCCTGGAGGAGTCCAGACGTTGAAGAAAAGCAGCTACCTGTCAATCCTAACAACACATCTCTGACTTCTTAGCTACACCATTAATTTATTTTCATATTGGGGGGAAAAATTTAAAGTTTTTGTGATAAATATTTTATAAAAACAAAAAAGGATCTGAAAATGTACCCAAAATAAGACTACAGTCATAAATTTTTTTATAATCAACTAATAATGTCTTAAGTGGGAAGGGCAAGTCAGTAGTTCATTCACATTCTGATTAACCCTAACATCTGGATACAAAAATTATCAAATAACTTAATAATGGTTGCTGTTAGTTTGTGCCAAGACACAAAGCACTGCCAGCAGACTGCTTGCTTTTGTTCAACCTCATTTCTACAGAATCCAAAATATTTCCATACGGTGGAAGATGAATGTCTTTTCATGACTAGTTCTTGTTCATTTTTCTCGTCATTCACTTTGTTAAAGTGCTAAATTGTCTATGAGTGAGTCCAACTGCAAGAACAGAAATAATTAGCAGCTCAAAGAGTGCATCTAAAGCTCATGCAAAAACAGAGGTGGTGGACTTGATTATTTGATTATTTTTTAAAGATTTACTAGATCAGGGATGGGAGGCATCCTGTACTCTTTTTCTAGTCCATTTGCTATGCACAAATATTAAAAGTTGGGGTATTAATCATTGGCCCCAAGGCAATCAAATTATGATTACTGAGGGAACGCCGCAAAGAATTGGAAACCTTTAATTTCTATCAGGAAATGGATAATTCGTTTTTTTTTTTTTTTTATAAATCTCAAAACTTTACTGAAAAACATTTCACAAATAATACCATGGTAGCTTAATTAGACATTATTAACAGAATACTAAGTATTTCGATTGGTATTATTAAACAGGAAAATACGCCAATGTAAAACTGTCAGTTAACTACTGAACTGCAGTTTTTTTATTTCTAAAAAAACCAAACACATTAAAGGAAGTGCTACCTGATGGGGTGTTTGCTGGCGATGAAACTTGCCGAGCCTGCCAGCGAAGATTAGTGGAATGATGTTACATCGTTTTTTATTCTGTGGAAAATGAAAAATTGAGCTGCGGGCCAGAACATGTTGCAGTACTTTGAGATCTTGACTACCTCAGGGTCGTGATCATTGCTATCTTAGCTTGCAAAAAGAATGACTTTTTTGCACTACAATATAGGAGTGTTTACCAAAAGCATCATAGTGAAAATATCTTTAGTCATGGCCAAAAGTTTTGAGAATGATAGAAGTAGTAGTTATCACAAAGTTTGCTGCTTCAGTGTTTGTAGATCTTTTTGTCAGATGTTTCTATGGTATACTGATGTATAATTACAAGCATTTCAATAGTATCAAAGGCTTTAATTGACAATTACGTTAAGTTTAAGCAGAATGTCAATATTTGCAGTGTTGGCCCTTTTTCAAGACCTCTGCAATTCATGCTGGCATGCTGTCAATCAACTTCTGGGCCAAATCCTGACCGATGGCAGCCCATTCTTGCATAAACAACACTTGAGGTTTGTCAGAATTTGTGGGTTTTTGTTTGTCCACCCACCTCTTGCGGATTGACCACAAGTTTGCAATGGGACAAAGATCTGGGGAATTTCCTGGCTATGGACCCAAAATGTCAATGTTTTGTTCCCCAAGCCACTTAGTTATCACTTTGCCTTATGGGAAGGTGCTCCAAGATGCTGGGAAAGGCATTGTTCACCACCAAAATGTTCTTGATTGGTAGGGAGAAGTAGCTCTTGGTGGATGTTTTGGTACCATTCTTTATTCATGGCTGCATTCTTAGGCAAAATTGTGACTGAGCCCACTCCCTTGGCTGAGAAGCAACCCCACACATGAATGGTCTCAGTATGCTTTACTGATGACATGACAGCACTCCGATGCCCCTAACAACAAGAAAGGGGATTCAGAGCATCTGACTTTACCCCAGTCCTCAGCAGTCCAATCCCTGTACCTTTTGCAGAATATCAGTCTGTACCTGATGTTTTTCTTGTAGAGAAGTGGCTTCTTTGTTGCCCTTCTTGACACCAGGCCATCCTCCAAAAGTCTTCCCTGCACTGTGCATGCAGGTACTCTCACACCTGCCTGCTGCCATTCCTGAGCAAGCTCTGCACTAGTGGTGCCTCGATCTCACAGCTGAATGAACTTTGGGAGACGGTCCAGGTGCTTGCTGGACTTTCTTGGGCACCCTGAAGCATTCTTCACAACAATTGAACCTCTCTCCTTGAAGTTCTTGATGATCCGATAAATGGTTAATTTAGATGCAATCTTACTAGCAACAATATCCTTTCCTGTGAAGCCCATTTTGTGCAAAGCAATGATGACTGCACATGTTTCCTTGCAGGTAACCATGGTTAACAGAGGAAGAACAATTATTTCAAGCACCACTCTCCTTTTAAAGTAACCAGTTTGCTATTCTAACTCAATCAGCATGAGAGTGATCTCCAGCTTTGTCTTTGTTAATACCCTCACCTGTGTTAATGAGAGAATCACTGAAATAACATCAGCAGGTCCTTTTGTGACAGGGCTGAAATGCAGTGGAAATGTATTTTTTTGGGATTTACTTCATTTTCATGGCAAAGGGGACTTTCCAATTAATTGCAATTCATCTGGTCACTCTTCATAACATTCTGAAGTATATGCAAATTGCCATCCTAAAAAGTGAGGCAGCAGACTTTGTGAAAATTAATATTTGTGTCATTCACAAAACTTTTGGCCATGGCTGTATTAGAGTGGGTGTTCTGCAGTACAAAACAGAGGCAAGTTCCCTAAAGCATCGTAGTTCAAAGATCATCACTGTAGCACAGAGATCAGATAGCGCTTCCTTTAAGAATATTAATGAACCTTCCCCTGCCATGTTACATTCTGGAAGTCCGTGTTTTGGCACTGCTACATTGTGCATCCACCAAGCGTCTTTATCTTGCCGGCTTTGTCAAAGAATATAAATTACCTGCAGCATGTGAACACAAGAACCCAGAAGTAGGAGAATCTTTATTTTACCCCCCAAAATGGATTTGAATTGATTCTAATGTAATGATTGCTAATACAACACCGATATTCAAAAAATTGGATAGAAGTAATCCAGCAAACTATAGGCCAACCAGTTTAACTTGCATAATTGGAAAAGTAATGGAAGCTATAATCCAAGTGAAAATGGTGAACATGGATTTAGGAGAGGTAGATCCTGTTTAACGAATCTACTTGAGTTATTTGAAGACGCTACAAGAGAAATTGATCACAAAAAGGCCTAAGATGTGATCTTCTTAGATTTCCAGAAGGCCTTTGATGTTGTCCCCCACATGTGGCAGCTTGGATCGAAAACTGGTTAACAGACAGGAAGCAGCGGGTAGTTATTAGAGGCACAATGTCACAGTGGGCCTGCATTCATAGTGGGGCACTGCAAGGTTAAGTTTTAGGCCCATTATTGTCCCTAATTTACATTAATGACATTGATACAAATACATATAGTAAACTGGTTAAATTTGCAGAAGACACCAAGGTCGGTGGTGTAGCAGATGAGCACAGAGGCTACAACAGGATCTGGATTTAATTAGCGACTGGGCTGATACCTGGCAGATGAAATTTAATGTAGATAAATGTAAGGTAATCCATGCAGGGAGCAGAAATATAATGTACAGATATTTTAAGGGATCCACTGAAATAAAGGTAGCCGATTATGAGAAAGACCTCTGTGTGTATGTTGATGCCCCATGACGTATGTCCCACTCTCGCCAGTGTGGGGAAGCAATTAAAAAGGCCAATAGGATGCTGGGTTACATCTGTAGGTGTGTGGAGTTTAAGTCAAAGGAGGTGATGCTATGATTATATAATTCCTTGGTAAGACCCCACCTAGAATATTGTGTGCAGGTTTGGTCACCATACCTTAAAAAGGACATTGCTGCCATGGAAAGGGTGCAACATAGGGCTACAAGAATGATTCCTGGTCTTAGAGGAATGTCTTAGAGGTTAGCTGAGCTGAATCTTGCCTTGAGCAAAGGAAACTAAGGGGGGGACATGATCCAGGTATATAAGATTCTAACAGGTCTGGATGATGTTCAGCCAAATGGCTACTTCAATATTAGTTAAAATACTAGAACTTGTGGCCATAGGTGGAAATTAGTTGGAGAACATTTTAAAATGAATTTGAGAAAGCACTTCTTTACACAGCTTGTAGAGTATGGAATAGTCTTCCTGTTAGTGTAGTGCAAGCTAAAACCCTGGGTTCCTTTAAATGAGAGCTAGATAAGATTTTAACAACTATGAGCTATTAGTTGAGTTCTCCCCAAACAAGCTTGATGGGCCAAATGGCCTCCTCTCATTTGTAAATTTGTTATGTTTTTATGTTCTTAGACACAATGAATCACCACCATAATAATTCATCATGTTGATACATCTTTACATCCCTAATTCAAAGTATGTTTTGTAGTAGCATATCATGCTGCCTGACCCCTATGAGGATCTTGAGACATTTACGAGAAAAAATATAAAACACTAAGTGAAATCAGCAGTACCCAAGGATTCACCGAAGAGACACAGTACCGAAGGAGTCCAGGCTTCGTCTCAGCTCACTGGATAGTGTCCATGTCTCACAGACATACAGCAAGACGGAGAACCAGGACTCTAAAGACTTGGACCTTCATCCTCTTGCAAAGATATTAGGACCACCACACACCCCTTTCCAGCGACCTCATGACACCAATCTGTCTGCTGACTTCATAGGAAGAGTCACCAGAGACATGAATGTTACTGTTAAGGTAAATCTGGTCTTTATCCAGGACACCCGCAATTGTAGACAGACTCCTTGCTCAGTCTCTCGAGAACCCCGATCAGAGCATCCATTAACTCCGCTAAGATCACAGCATCGTTGGCAAAGTCAAGATCAATAAATCTTTTTTCACCAATGGATGCCACCACAGCTGCTGGACCCCACGACCCTGCCCAACATCCAGTCCATGCAAGCATTGAACGGAGTAGGAGCAAGAACATGACCCCAGAATCAACTGGGAAGAACGCAAAGCAAGTGATCACGGATCATGTTAAGGATGACCCTAGCAAGGACCTTACCCGGCACTGAAAGCAGTGTTATCCCCCTGTAGTTACCACAATCCAGGCAATCACCCTTCCCTTTCCAGATAAGGGCTACAAATCCCATTTTCCAGTCAGTTGGGATGATGCCTGACTCCCAAAATGGAAGCAAAGATAGTCTGCAATGCCAGGACGACATACTTACCACCAGCCGGGAGAAGTTCACCCGGGATACCACAGACCCCTGCGGCCGTCCCTACCCTCAACTAATTCACCACCCGTGCAATCTCAGTGAGACTGGATGGTTCACAGGTGATTGGAGAGTCCGCTTCGAGAACAATGGACCCAGAGATGTCCAACATCCTAGCTGGAGGGTCAGGTTTAAACAGCTACTCAAAGTAGCCGGCCCAGTGGGTCAAAACTGCAGTGTCATCCGTAAGGACTGTTCCATTACTCGCCCTGACTGAAAGTCTCCGGTGAACAGATTCAGATGTGCGTAATACTTTGATTCCTCTGTAAGCAGGACAGGGGTCACTAGAGCACAGATGGTGTGTCACCTGCTCACAGATTCGTCTAACAAACACCTCCTTATCTGTACTCAGAGCCCTCACAGCCCTCCTCAGTTCCCGGTGCAGTCTGGCGTTGCCACCAAGTCATGCGCTGCGACTCGATATCTAAGGTGCCCTGCGAAATGAAACGCCTCCTCCTATGAACACCGGCAACACCAACACAACCCTCGGCAACCATCAGGGTCTGATCCACTACAGCAACAGCTACTCCCTGAGTATGGCAGCCATCAGACTGACCAGACAAAACGTAGGTATACCCACCTACAGAGATCTGGCCACTCCCCGGTCTGTGTACCTCAGAGAGTGCTGCCAGCGTCTCCCATGGAGAGCAGAAAAGTATCATGCTTGTTTGTTATGAGCAGTTGTGAATTGTTTTACGGTGGCTGGAGTGCCAATCCTGTGACCAACCCCCCCAAAAATTTGTTTCCTTGCAAGTTGGAGGACCGCTTGCAGGGCCAGATGCAGCTTAATTTTTGGTTATGCTTGTTCTCAAATAAAGAAAATGTGTTTGCAAAGCCAGAAGCTAGACTAAAGACAGAGAATAGTATTGGTTTTACTGTAGTAAAATTTATTTGCTCAATGCTCAAATCTTTTTAATAATGCATAACGTGTCTCCCAAACCATCCTGGTCTTATTTTGCTATTCCTGGCACTAGTCCAAACGAAGCTTCAACTAATTCGATAGCAGAATTTAGGCATTGTTGTTATCCTGTTCTTAATACTGTGCATGGCAATAACCAATATATGCAAGCATCTCTCAGCCCCTATCTATGTAAAAACGTATTCCAAATTTATTCTCCAGTACTTTAATAGGCAAAAACTATGCATTGTGATCATTTAGTCACCATTTAGGTATCAGGTAGTTTTTTACGAATTTGCTTTTTAATGAGTAGATTACACAGCATCGCATTACTGTTTTTTTGTTTTTACTGTATGTTACACTGCAACAGAAACACAAGCACACAATAAAAGCCAAGCACTGTTATAGTGGAAAAGCAGATCTATAGTTTCCTTTGCTGTCAGAGTTTTCACCCTCACCATGTCCCATATACCAGGTCCTGACAACTCAATAATTAAGTCACATCAAATCAGCCTCTCGCTTCAGACTGTCGTGGTTTTTTAGTCACGGTGTCATTATGTCTGACTAACTGGAGACATACGCCTTTGTAGATCAAGCTATTAATCCTCACTAAAGTTGCAGCTTTCAATTTCAAGAAATAAGGGAGACCACCCCCTACCTCTCCTCTGGGTTGCACAATGAAAAAATGTACTGGGTGGGGGGGCTGGGGGAGTCAATCCCAACACCTAGAACTATGAAGCAAATCTAAACACAGTTCGAACAGAAGGATAAAACAGCCCTGATTTGTTAGCAGTTCACTATTCTGAGCCTCTTTAAAGTCTTCCTGTTCAGTATAATCTGTATTCTTTAGTGGTTATAAACTAGCATTTTAGGTTTCTCAATACATGCAAATTCCACAATATATGGGATGGGTGCAAACACTAGTCCTTACATTTTCCAAAAGACTTAATTGCACATGTTCCTTTTGTTTGAAAACAATACATGCTTGTTTCTATTTATTCTTCATGATTACCTGTTTATTACGATGTTAATTAGTATTTTGAGAAAATGCACACTTACAGTACATATACATTTTGTTTGGCAACCTAGGCCTTACGCACAGTACTGTAAATAAGCTTGTAAGATTATTCAGTTAAAAAGAATATTGTAAAAATGCAACCCCATTTCCAAAAACGTTGCAATGCTACATAAAATGTAAATAAAAGCAGAATGCAATGATTTGCAAATCACAAAAACCCATATTTAATTGAAAATATATATTTTTTTTTTGACAAATGACTTTGAATTTGAGTTTGAATTTGAAGCCAGCAGCACATTTAAAAAGTTGGGACAGGGGGCAACAAAAGATTGGAAGTTGTGTAATGCTAAAACAAAACAGGGCTGAATATCTCACAACTGAAAAGAGTCACCCAGAGGAGAGGCAGAGCCTCTGCAGTGAAGATAGGAAGAGGTTCACCACTCAGTGAAAGATTGTGTGTGCAAATAGTGTAACAATTTAAGAATAATGGGCCTCATTCACCAATATTTTCTTAAGAATTCTCTTTAATTTGTTCCTATGAAATTTAAGAACCTACATCGGATTCATGACGTGTTCTTAAGTAGCAGAATTGTTTGCACCTTTGTTAAGAATGGTGAATCCCACATCTTCATAACTGAAAGCGCGTGCCAGTTTGTCCTAATTAGCATAGGGAAACGCCCTGCAAGGGCATGAGACTGTAGGGCCGTGTGCAAGGAATGGTGAAGAGACGCGCAGGCTGAGAGCCGCTTGGCACCAAGAAGAAAAAAAACTTCAGTAATGCTGGAGTATAAGTATTAATACAGCAAAATCCCGTTATAGTGGACTCACTTATAACAGAATATCGTCTATAAAGGACGAGGTCCGCTGGTGCCAGCCGTGGGCCTTTAAGAACATGCAGAAAAAGCATGGGATATAGCGGACTCACATATAACGGAATTTCGCTTATAAACGGACAAACAATTTAGTCACCAGGGCTGCTTTTAGCTGTAGTTTTGTACGGCTATAACGGACATACAGGCTCCACCGGCAAAGCGCATGGCGTGCTGGTGATATCCAGTGCAGATACGGAGTCGTGATTATTAATAGTCATGCATCTGCTCAGGTAAAGTTGGATTACTACATGTACAATATAATAATTTATACCACAAGTGTGTCTGCTGGGGTGTGGCATGAGTAAATGGTGTCCTGTAGTTGTGTTCTGGGCATACAGCAACTCAGACTGTTTTGCCAAGTCCCTTGAAGTCCGTTATAACTGGATTTTACTGTACAGGAGGTAAATGCAAATAGACACACGTTATTTAGTAGTGTAACCAGTGCATATAAAGCCCCCAAGAAAGCTGATACATGGACAGATATCACCTTCTCTGTGAACGCTGCGTGCCAAATAAATCTAAATGATCTTCAAACATGCGTTACCTTCTCAGAGCACGATTGGCAAGCTCTTCAAGAAGTAACAGAAATGCCATTTTGATAGCAAGGCCAATGCGCAGAAACAGACCTATTTATAATCTGCATGATCACCGTTACTACCATGAAAATAATTTTTACACAAATTATTTTTTATATTTTACTTCTATAAATTATTCAAATACTATCATTTTATGAACTGTAGAATAAACAAAACTGCTATAAGCGATTATAACAAACTATCATTACTGAAATGTGTGTACGAATGGTCTTGAATGTGCGTAGATTCTGTTCTTAGCTAAGAACAAATTAAGATAAGAAAACATTGGTGAATGTCAGAATCTTTGTAAAAAAGTGTATATGTGGGGTTTAAGAACAAATTTGTTCGTAAGAACGGTTGGTGAATGAGGCCCAATGTTCCTCAATGTAATATTGCAAAGAATTTGGCAATTTCATCATGTATGTGACATTATATCACTAAAAGATTCAGAGAATCCGGAGAAATCTCTGTATGCAAGGAACAAGGCCAAAACCCACTATTGGATAGCCATGATCTTCAGGTACTCAGGCGGCACTGCTTTAAAACCGTACAAGATTTTAGTGGAAATCGGTGCAGGGGCTAAGGAACACTTCCGAAAATCATTGTCTGTGAACAGGATAAATCTTTACCATAGAAAGAAGAAACCATATCTATACATGATCCAGAAATGCTGACGACTTTTTTGTACCCGAGCTCTTTAAGATGGACTGAGGCAAAATGGAAAACTGTCCTGCAGTCTGATAAATCAAAAAAATTAAAATTCTTTTTGGAACTCATGGACACCGCATCCTCTGAGCTAAAGAGGAAAGGGACAATCCAGCTTTTAACAGCGAACAATTCAAATGCCAGCATCCTTAATGGTATGGGGGTGCATTAGAGCCCATGGGTTGGGTAGCTTTTGGGAAGTCACCATTAATTCTGAGTGATGAATACAGGTTTTGGAGGAACATATGCAGCCATCCAGGCCATGTCTTTTTCAGAGGAGGTCTTGTAGATTTCAGCAAGACAATACCAAACTGCATTCTGCATGTATTACAACAGAAGGACTTCGTATTAGCAGATTCTGGGTGCTAGACTGGCCTGCCTGCAGTCCAGACCTATCATCTTTTGAAAACATTTGGTGCATCATGATAATCGCTGCATTCTGTTTTTATTTTATTTACACAGTGTCCCAACTTTTTTGGAAATGGGGTTGTAATATTAATTAATTACATTTCAATAATGCTTTTCTCATTATACATAGTAGTTTATGTAGCATTAACATCCGCTAAATTAAATAAGCACTATTGAGATGCATATTAATTTCTGTATAAAAACTCTAAGCACACATCATTTTTTATTGTGGGTGTTAACTCCACACAAACAGCACCACTTTTCTGTTTTTGAATGAGGTGAGGAAGTATGTAGACCTGCAGTCCAGACCTGTCACTCACTGAAAACATTGGCCGCATCATGTATTGAAAAACACAACAAAGGAGACCCCGAACTTTTGAGCAGTTGAAATTCTATATCTGGCAAGAATGGGACAACATTTCACATTCAAAACTCCTGCAACTGATCTCCTCAGTTCCCAAACGTTTACAGAGTGTTAAAAAAGGACTTTTTATGAAATGTGTTGCTGGTATTAAATTCAAATTGAGCATATATTTGTCAAAAAACAATTCAATTTCTTGGTTTCAACATTTACTATGGTTGTCTTTGTTCTATTTTCAATTAAAAATGGGTTTATGTGATTTGTAAATCATTGCATTCTGTTTTTATTTACATTTTATACAGTATCCCAAATTTTTTGGAAATGGGGTTGTACGCACATTCAGGCTGAAGGGTAAACACTGAGGTGTAGACAGGTGGGTGGGATGATGTGTACGCTGCATACTGAAAGATTACTGTACCTCCATGACCACGCTGCCCTCTGCAGTCTGCGCCCGCACCTCTGTCACCTTCCCCTTTTTCACCTCCTGTTTCTTTACGACTGGTTTGCTCGATTTATCCAGTGTCATCTTCGTTTTTTTTAGCTGTGGCTCTTCGTCGTCTTCATCCTCACGCTCCTCTTGCATGCTGTCCTCTTCTTCCTCATCATCCTCACTTGTATCTTCTGTAACTCTCTTGCGCTGGCTACTTGTGGTTGGGGTCTGTTTGGTTGCCCCCTGGGTGTGAAAGGGTGACAAAAACAGACACCGTTTATATTTTTACAGGAGTTGTGTGAATACTATTGTTTTACTATTGTAAAAATTGAGAACCATCAAGAAAAATTTAAGATAATCTACAAAAATAGGGAAAGATGATAAATAGGAGCATTTTCCAGCCACTGCTGTTAAAACGATTAATTTAAATAAACATTGCTTGTCTAGGCTTTCTCTAATAAGACAGTAATTGAGAAGTTAATTCACTGGCGAAAAAGTTTATAAAACAGGTGACAATTTATTGTAATCAATATCTCAATAATCAATAGAATTATTACAAATTTATTCAGTTAGAAGTTGGGTCTACATATGCATGCAGATTTTTCTGAAACACATTTTCAGTAGTAATAACAATAACATCAAGATGCTGTCAGAATGTATTGCCCAGATAGCCCAGTCACGCTGCCTACTCCCATCTAATTCCTATTTCTTCCACACCCAACAACCTTTACACATTGTCCTCATTTCTCCAAAGAAACTTTATTGAAAACCCAACTTTGTGTCACTTGTTTCAATGAAAGCTGATTTGTCAGGGATTTGTATAAAAAAGCCAGATTCCTTGCATAGCCAGATAACTTTGATGCTAAGTAGCGATATCACAACACTGGTTCTTATAGGACACATCACCACGGAAACTCATGCTACAGAGTAAAACTGCTCCACAGCAGGTTGTGTTTCAGGATCATAGATCTCAAACGGCACTTGGAGAAGAAATCGATACATCACAATGGGCTTTCCCAAAGTCAAATATGGCTTGTCCATGAAAATACTGTGGCTGTGAAAGTTAGCTGTATAGTCGATATTCTGTCTTCTGTCTTACAACAAGCATGTTTTTAAATCATGGACCATGTCCATAGGCAGAGATGCACACCGATAATTTTTTCATTTCAAGCACTTTGTTTCGAAATAGGCAATCTTCACTATAACGAGATATTGGTCCAGCATTTTGAGTGGATAACGACTACAGCACACCCCATGATTTTGAATAACAAGATTAAGAATATTTACAAAAGCCACAAAGCATGTTTGGTTATCTTAACGACAATCAAACTGTAGGTATACATTTACGCTATCAGCAATCCACTGTCAGCAAGCCATTCTAGCTTTGGTGGGAGCCACAGTGTTGGTCTTTGCCATTACCATCATCATTTTACAATAATTCTCTGTTCCACTGCAGCCCTGCTGCAATCCATGCTTATGCGACTGGCTGATTGTTGTACATGGTATACTTTAAGCGCTCATGCTTGGAAAGTAATCATGGTTTCAGTAGGAAAACCTGGCTTGACACAGATTGCTGATAATGTCATTGTACTGGTTTTCTCAGATTGCACTTATTTGATTTATTCAAGCTGGAACTTATCTTTGACACCTGACTTCACTGAAACAGCTTTGCAATACCGACCCCAGATCAGCATCTGTGGTTGTTTTTTCATGTGCACAAGTAAGTGATATTTCTTCAGTTTTGGTGCAATGTCTCTCCAAATGAATTAGGTTCCAGAACATCACCTATACAATGTGCCAGCAAAATGTGAAAAAGATCCATAATAATATTTACAGAACATAGTTTTAGCACCAACAAGACATGAAACATATGTATTCCCCATCCATTTAAACACATTAAAACAGTTCAGCATCTACCAAAAGCACACTGAGACCATAAAGTAATTGGCAACAAATGGTGACCCAAAAGTAGAAACACATACAGGGTAATGGATGTCACCTACCCTTGGAGAGCGCACGGCCCCCATCCTACCACCTGATTTGACTTTAGAAACCGGGATCCTGGGGCTGGCAGCTGGCCGGGCCTTGGCCAGGGGCTCCTGCCTGCGGACGGTAGGGGGTGGAGGAGTAGGAGGTGCAGGTGCTGGCACTGGGGGTTTTGCTGTCCGGGTTGGGGTATTGGGCTTTCTGCTGAGGGGAGGGGGCTTGCTGAGGGGTGGCCGGCTGGGGGCATTCTTTATCATCGCTGGAAGAGGGGGAGATCGGGGCCGTACCACCCTGGTGCCCTGAGTAAAACACACACACACACACACACACACACACACACACACACACACACACATATTTACTACACTACAATACAATTACTGGAGCTGATAGTGATAAAACTGATACAACTTATTTTGCATGAGAAACAAATACTCAGGAATCGGACCCTATTAGAAAAAAGTGACCGTCAGATTAATTCGATTCTGATTCTTATTTCTTGAAATATTTTGTTTGTAAAGGTTGAGGGAAAAAAAGTTAAGGTTCTCTCTCTCTCTCTCTTTAAACTACAATAACCTGACATTTCAACACACTCAAACATATACCAGCAAAATACACCAAGGAAAGCTGTATCACCTGTGGGTTACTCTCACTTGCAGTCTTCAAGCTGGCTTCTAGAGGCAATTTCTTCACATCTGCCTGAGATTTAATGGGAGCAGTCTTCTACAAAAACAGCACAAATAAAAAGTAAACACTGCAGAATTGATCTAGAAACTAGGGGTGGGCATTATGGGAAAAATGTCAAATTACGATCCATGAAATAGATCAATCAATCCCAATTTATAAACCACATTTAAAAGACACCATGTGTCAGCCAAAGTGCTGTACAGAATACCAAAAAATGCAATAACACTCAAAAATAAAAATAAATATAACTGCAAGCAGGGATTGAGGGATCCAAAGGGTCAGAACATCATCCACGGCATAAAAGCAGTATATCAGTACTGATGGAATATGGACTACTGTCACTTTTGACCAATATATTAAAAAGTCTGACGGTAGTAAATACTGCTGTGACAGGATGGAGATTTGAGTCCAGGGTTAATGGGTCAGGTGATAAAGGACATAATGTAGAAACCTGTGGTGTGGTGCCGCCCCTTATTGAACGTCTGGTTTGGGTCAGATGGTCTGAGTAGTGGGTAGGAAGAAACACCTTCCTACCTAATGTAGTAAATCTAGACCTTACAGGTTAAGCTTTTTTATGCTGTCTGTGTAAACTTAGACTTTGTTGCATATAGACCCTTTTCACAATGACATCTTCCGTTCTGATTCAAAGCAGGTTATCTTCATTTCCAGTTTACCCTTAGTGCTGCACTGTAATACTGGAATAAAAGAAAGCTAAATGCCAATCAAGTTTAAAAAAGAAACTGTAAAGGTGAGAATAATACTTTTTCATGGAGTTCACCAAGTCTTTAGAGCATCTGCCACAAGTACAGCTGGAAGATGTTAAAAGGATTACAGACATATTTTCCCTAACGAAACGGTCCAAACTAGACAAGGGTTACAAATTCTTCATTGAACAGTATCTGATAAGTATTCTGATATGTATTAAGAAAGGAATGTCATTAAAGTTCCTGTGTGTGGGGCAGGGCATTTAACCATGTGCAAAACCTCACGATTTACAATAACCCATCTTCAAAAACAGAAATTACATAAGTAAAATTGCTGAAATGACAAAAAAGGGACATTAGTGTGGCACTTAGGACTAAGCATTAAGCTTATGTGTCTTTCCTTCTGTTTACTCATCTCAGTCTGGTTTCAGGAAGATACTTCTCTCCAAGATGACCCTTGCACACGTGTATGTCCCTGAACACTAAGAACTGTTTCTAAACAAAATGAACTTTTTACACCCTTGGGTGTAACCTCAACCCCTGTTTGTGCTCTCCTCGGCTGTGGCTCTTTGCCAGACTCATTGCCAGTCGCAGCACCTTTCATATCAGCAGAATTTGGAGTCGCTGGCAGGTCCAAATATTTAGCCTGCTAGATATCTGATGGGTGTCTGCAACACATCGGCGACTCTGTTGGGTTGCATTGAAAACAGTTCACAAATAGCAATCGAGTGCTGATTTGCCAGCGCCAAACGCACACCGATTCAGCGAATGAAAAATTGGGGCTAAACCCGTGTAGTGTGAAGTTAGCATTATACTGAAAGGTGGCAATTGGTCAGACATGTACCAAGCAGGAAAAACAAATTATCCATGAGAAAGATGCATGGAGACAGTAAGAATTGGTATGTGCATTTGCAGATTTATGCATATGTGAATGATTAATTAAAAAGAATAACAACCAATGCTTTGAGATGGCTACTGTGATTTAGACTGTCTACCCAAACAGAGCCAGCAATTTTGTCTTGTCTTTACTTGTCACAGCATAACGAACAAAGATTTCATCTAAATTTTCATTATCAACCATTTATTCATGTAAGTCGTCGTTACAATTTAATCATGAAATAAAAGGTAGTCAACGAATACTTATCGTCAAACTTTTCATTGATGAAATTAACACTGGGTGCCCTTGCCAGGGCAGGCTGAGGGTCTGTAGAGAAATGGATCATCCAGTTTTGGTTTGGATTGGTGATTAAGCCTGGCTGCTTGATACTGATTGCCTGATGATGGCCAGGGTTTTATGATATATGACTGCAAAAGTATATGCCTGACTTGGTCATAGTACATATGTGCCAAATTTCACTTGGATTGGCCAAGGATGTCAGAAGATGTGGGCAGTGTTTAGCTGCGGCACCCCCTAATGACAAATGTGGCCAGTCTTTTACTGCTTTACCAGAATAGTGCTGGGAGGTAGGATTTCAAATTTGGTTGAGGTAGGACAAGGCATCGCCAAGTTATAGCTGTCTGGTTAAAATAGGCCTGATAAAGAGCAAGTTGAGGGAGGCGTAAAAATTTCCCCACGGGGATCAATAAAGTATCAATTATTATAATTAGCAATTATAAAGGTTCAGTTTGGGCATGGATAGTGGCGGTGTGGTAGACAAATGTCTTTTTATAGTTATTGATCAGCACAGGGGTTTGATTGGTCCGACACCACATTTATCTGATTTGGACAGAAGAGGTTGGACAGGTTTGCCAAAATATGTTTAGGAAATTATGCAAATTAGCTAAAAACTAAGACTGAGCTTAACCGTGTAGATGGACTGGTAGGGCATGACCCCCTGTATCTCGGGAAAAAAAGAATTTTGACTCTAGGACTAACGGGTCAGGAGATATCACCATAAACATATAAGGGGACACTACTGTGCCCACATTGACTGCCTGATTTGGGTCAAATGGTCAGAGTAGTGTATAGGAATTGACATCTTCCCACCAAATTTGGTAGGTCTAGATGTAACGGTTTAGGCTGCCCATTTCATTTTAGGGAAGAAAAATAGTAACAAATCCTAACAAAAACAACTGTGGTCCATAGCACTACGTGCTTCGATCCCTAATAAATCCAAAAAAAAAAAAAAAAATCACAAAATAACCAACAAGTAACCAACAATGAGTCAAAATATGTTTTCAGTCTTGTTTCAAAAGAAGTCAAATCAACTGTGCTGAATTAATATTCACTGGTAGTTCCATCTGGCTGGGGCACATACTGCAAAAGCACAATCTCCAGTAGTCTTTAAACGGGTGCAATGTATGCAATGTGTGTTGGGGCCAACCCATTAAGAGCTTTAAACTGAAACAGTAAAATTTTAAACCTAATCCTGAATACTAAAGCCAATTCAATTAAGTGAGGCTAAAACTGAGGAGATATGACCCCCCTTTTTAGTACCAGTACATAGAGTAGCAGCAGCATTTTGTACCAATTGTAAACCAGACGGAGCTGCTGGCTGACACATACATACAGACGATTACAATAATCGAAATGAGAAGAAATTAATGCTTGAAAAACCTTCTCCAGATCACAATGTGGAAAAAAAAAACTTTAACGATTGACTTTATCTGCCTGTTCTGAGATACTCAAGCATGTGGCAGTTGTTTTTACGTACGAGGATACCCAACCAATTTTCTGGGTTAAGGTATTAATTAGTATGCTGACCAAATAAAATGACTTTGAATTTATTTTCATTAAGAAAAAGGAAATTATTAGCCATCCACCATCCTAAATCAATAGATCAATAGTAAAATAGATGTATTTCATTTTTCATTCCAAGGATTTATAGAAAAATACATTACATTTTTATTCTAAAGATTCCTCTTGTCATTTGAGTGCATCGTTATGCATGCCGTCCTGACGTGACATTTGTGTTGTTTTGCCTCTAATCCTGCTTTATATCATTGTCCCTAACATCTCAAGCTGACTAATTCATGTTTATTTGTATAGCATGTTTTCATGCAAAAGATGTGTAGGAAATGCAGGTAAGATACACGATTATCCAGGACTAGAAAAAGCAAAGGAATCATAATGATTTTGACAGTAGTCGTCATTGTGGGTTGTTGAATAAAGTTCAAAGTTTATTGTCATGGTTACAAGTACAGTGTACTTGTATACAGTCTACTTGAATACCTATAGCTATGAAAAATCAAAAGCATATTGGAGAATGATTAGTGTATTTGAGAAGTGAAACTGATTAGTTGTTGTGGACACACCACGGCACATAGTGCACAAACTTGCTCAGAAAAAGTTAGGGCTGCCCAACTCATTTACATACAGATGAATTAAAATCTGGAATAATAAAAAATAAAAATAAATCTTTGTAATGAAAAACAATTTATTTTTCTAAGAATCTAGGAATTTATTTTTTATTGATTAGTTTATTTATGATTATGTCATGTTTCGTCCTCCATATTAGCTGCTTAAGAGTGAAAAGAAAATTAAATTTACAAATAAGCCCCAAAGGGAGAATGTACAAGAAAAGGATTGGCCCCAAGATGAAAACCTGTGGGACCCCATACTCAGCAACTGCAGATGATAAAAAAGTGACCAATACTGACTGGAAAAGTTCTGTAAGATATGAAATAAACCAGTCTAAAACTGACCAATATGCACAGGTGGCATCATAATACATATTCTATTATTGTTTTTTGTTTACAAACCAAACTATTTTATATATGTTTTAACAAATTACCAAGTTAACTGATTAGAAAACATCAAAGTTTTTAGTTCAACATCTACTCATTAACTGAGGACTGAGACGGATAAAAAAACAAAGTAAAATATAGACAGTGCTGAAATTTTATGCAGGCTGAAATAGCTTTGTTTCACACCAGCCTCTGAACATGCAAGCAGTGTGTTATTGGCGCATGCCACTTTGTTCTGTTGTTATAACAATACTACAGGGCTCCAGAGCGTGACCAATTTGGTTGCACATGTGACCAAAAAAAACTGTCCTTGGTCTCACTGGTGTGCCTAACATTTCACAGGGCTGTTTTTTTTTTTCTCCCTCGAGTCAGAGCCAAAGGCAGAGAAGAGGTGGGTCTTCACCACTTTCGACCAGTGTTTTTGAAACTATACATTTACGAATGTTTTAAAAAATGTATGTTTTTATTAATTATAAAATCGTTTACATTTAGCTGGATAGTATATTTGACAAGATTTATTAGATTATTAATATACATTTAGCTTGATAGCGATATGCTGTATTTATTATAACCGTATACAGTGGTATCTCAGTTCTAAAATTCATTAGAACTCGAATATCTTAAAAGTCGAACCAACGAGTTTGAAAAAAAAAAAAAAGACCTAGAACTCGATCGAATCTCAGAAGTTGAACCGTGAACGCCAACCTAAGATAATTTATACGGGCGGGGGAATGAGTCACATGGCACGTCTCTTAGCGGAAACAAAGGGTAATGCTTCAATCTCAGCCTCGCATTTGCTGTGATAGCATCGTTTATTGGTGATACTGTATTTTCAATAAAAAAAAAGCACTATCAGGTTATACACTGTACTTAATATAATTTTTCACCAAAAAGTTATGCAATAGCTGTACAAATGTTACAACCTAAAAGTTTGCGATTTACGAACAAATTAACAGATACAGAGTAATAATAAAAATAAACAATGGACCACAGGGCATAGTCTAGTGTTGGGGCATGGCTTTGGGTTGTCACGATCTGCCAAGCCGGGACCGAGGAAGTAAGGACAAGACTCAAGCGATCGGGAAACACAGGGTTTAATTGAGAACAGGCAGAACAACACAATGACGTTACAATGGCCGGACTGGGGAAACAAACTAAAACGCGGACTAAATACAGAGGACTGATGGTACGTTCGATTATTTCTCTCCAAGTCGGAACTCGGATGAAAACGTCACAAAATGTCACGAAAAACGTCACTTCCCGTCGGAAACACGCCTCTTTTATGACGTTGAAGTCGGACAAGATTTCTAGCTATTGGCCTACTTTTTACCCAAGGTGTTAATGGATTCTTGTACAACAGATAAAAAACTGCTCTTCTGTCATTTAGCAGTTGATATCGATGTGGGTTTCTGACTATGGCGCAGTAAACATTCAATTGAAGAGACTTAACTGGTGCAGTCCCTTTCTGTAAGCGTGCAGTTTAAGATCTTGTACAATACCTGAGTTTGTCTTGAGATAATAGGTTAAAATATAAACGCTGACTCAGAGGAACGACATGGGCCTAGATAAATCGATACAACGAAAACATTTTTTAAAGGCTAATTTGTCACATCATGCATTTTATTGTTAAGATTGTCAGTAGGTGGCCGTTGGATTAAATTCCCAGGCGTGTTGCGACTGGAACAGATATGCAGCTGAAGAGTGACGTAACCCCTGTGACGTAATTTCAACATGGCAGCTTACACACTGAACAGTAATTCTATTTTCGAAATCTTTAAAAAAAAATTGTTTTTTTATAAATGTAATTGCACGTGTTCGATTTAGAGAATATATCATATCATAACCGTATCCTAACATGCAATATCAGATTTTTACCAGACTTCTTAGTGTCTTTGATTTGTTTGCCTCTCGAAAAAAGAATATCGCTATGAATGTACTAAAATATTTTATAAAGCTTTTAAAGCGGTTTGACTAATTCGTGTTTCTTTTTGTTTGTCTCTCGGAAAAAATAATCTCACTCCAAATCTGCTAAAATATAAAGCAACAACACACAGCAGCGCATTCATGGGGGGAGCCATGTTTGTTCCGGGATGTGGCAGCACGAATGGGAGATTGTTGGACGTGATGTCACTCAACTCGGAATTTCCGAGTTCCGAGAGAAAAACAAATGCACCATAATGACAACCAGAAACAGCTGATCACAAGGGGATTCCACACAAGGTTAACGAGGGGGCGTGCCACACGGAAGGAGCGGACGATCGGGGCAGGACAGGGGCAGTGTTGGGGTACATTATTTATCGTTTTGGAAGCCATTAAGAAAAAAAATGCTGCTCTTTTATCCTGTTCATTGTGTTTAGATGCTAAAACATTTAGGTATATTTTTTTGGGGCCAGGAACCAATTAATTGGTTTTCCATTATTTCTTATGGGGAAAATTCAATCAGAACTCAAACTTTTTTGGATTCCAACCAGAGTTCTGAGGTACCACTGTATTTAGTTTGGTAGCAGCATGTTTGCTTAACCTCAGGATTATAATTACCGTGATAAATTGATATTAGGGATTTTGCTTTACCATTATATGCATTTAACACAGACCTAGGCTTAATTACATCACACGATCCAGACATACCTTTTTAAAAACTTTCTAAATCGTTTTCTATGGTGGCCCTGAAAGCCCAGAGCATGTTGACATTACACAAAATTAAGAAACTGCAAAAGCATAAAAACAAAAGATAAAGCACATTTAACCCTCTGGAGTCGATGGCATCATCGGCGATGCCGAGTATCTTTCTTGTTTATTTCAGTTCATAACTCACTGAAATCTTATTACAGAAACATGAAAAAACGCTGACTAAATCCGTAATCTGTCTTTTCAAACGTCCATTGTCAGAAGTATTAAAGTTTTTAAAATTAGGTTAAATCGGCAAAAAAGTAAACCAAGTCACCTTACTTTGTTTTACCTGCGTCGGGGGCGTGTAATACTGCTGTCACCCGAAGATAGCGATTCACATTTTAAACAGCCGCATTAGCGTGTATTCAAATCGCACTCGCATGGTAATTTGATGAACAACGCAACGGTGAAACGCGATCCAGATACATCCCCATCAGCACCATAAAAGAGGGGTAGGGATGTGGCCAGATTTTAATGGCTCATTCATACACATGAAAGTTGCTACATATTCAATGAAAGGAGCCAGAAATAGTGACGTGAGTTAGGTTTTTGTTATTTATCCAACTGAACAGTGCAACTACACCATTTAGTCATCTTCATGTAGCCAAGACTTTGGTGATCAGATATCTGGGATCAAAACAAACTTCTACCACCATTGCTTATTATGTACTTTTATGTTTCTGCAAGTGCTCCAAACCGCATTTTGCAATGTCTAATTACAAACTTAACATAAATCTGACATATTTAAAAAGTACACTAAGATTAAAATGAGTTTTATGCCAAAACAAATATATATGAAATAATTTATTTGCCATAAATTAAGTTTATGATTTTGAATGAAATGAATGTGTGACCATGCCCCAGTCAGTGAAAGTGTGTTCTCATTTTGAAGGGGGTTAATCCTGCAGATGTTAAAAATAACTTTGTTTTGATTCTTCTGGAACCAGGTGAGGTGACCTAATTAATGACATTAATAAAGCAGTTTTGTGCTCAGGGGGAGTGAAACAGAACTGACTCCTTTGCAGACTGGAGTTGAGCCCTGACACCCCGACGCTGCATTCTAAGTGTGTAGCCTTGTCATCCACTCAGTGACCAAGTGGCTGAATTTAACTAGTTAAATTCTAGTTGAACACGTCTCTGCTGACCAGCTTAACAAATGACCGGAGAATAAATGTGCCGGGTGACCAAATCTGTGGAGAAATGGTTGATCAGTAGGTTGTGTGTGTGTGTGTGTGTACATATTTTTGTGTAAAAATTGGGCAATTTAGTATCAGTTGTCTCACCTGATATTCTGTTGGTCTGGGTTTTGAATTGCTGGTTTTTGTTAAAGTGCAGTTCCTCATGTGCTGAAATGTGAAGTGTTGAAATAAAACAATATATATCGGGGGAAAAAAAAAGAAAGTGTGTTCCCTATCCCTAGACTCCAGAGGGTTAAATGTTAAATGTGTTGTGTTCTCTTAATGTGTTCCGATTTTCAAAACTGAAGTGTTCTGTGCCACAGGGGGCAGTATTTGACCCGCTGATCAAGGTTCTACAGTATTAAGCTAGAGAATAGTAGATGGAAGGTTAGGGCTTTGTGGTATAATCGATACATTTTCAAAACAAGATACAGGATGACACAAACTGTTTATATCGATTCGTGTGTTAAAATTATTATCTATTAAAGATTCTGAATAAAGACCAAAAGTAATCCTTCCTGGTTCTAAGCAACGTGAATAAAAAAAAGTCAATAGAATGTTGGGTTAAACTCAACACACCTATGGCCAGTTTCCCAGTCAAGGATTAAGCCTAAGCCTAGACTAGCTTTGAGTTTCAATGGTGAATCTCCATTGATACTGCAATTTAGTCCAAGACTAGGCTTAATCCTTGTTTGGGAAACTGGCCCCTAGAGATGTAAGTCAAGGGAGGTGATGCTATGATTATATAATTCCTTGGTAAGACCCCACCTAGAATATTATGTGCAGGTTTGGTCACCATACCTTAAGAAGGAAATTGCTGCCTTGGAAAAAGCGCAACGTAGGGCTACGAGAATGATTCCTGGTCTTAGAGGAATGTCTTATAAGGAGAGGTTAGCTGAACCTGTTTAGCCTCAAGCAAAGGAGACTAAGGGGGGACATGATCCAGGTATAAGATTCTAACAGGTCTGAATGCTGTTCAACCAAATGGCTATTTCAATATTAGTTTAAATACTAGAACTCGTGGCCATAAGTGGAAATTAGCGGGAGAACATTTTAAAACAAATTTGACCAAGCACTTTACACAGCGTGTAGAGTATGGAATAGTCTTCCTGCTAGTATAATGCAAGCTAAAACCCTGGGTTCCTGTAAATGAGAGCTAGATAAGATTTTAACAACTCTGAGCTATTAGTTAAGTTCTCCCCAAATGAGCTTGATGGGCCGAATGGCCTCCTCCCATTTTTAAATTTCCTAAGTTATAATGAACACATTTTAAAAGCCATTTTGCAAATATATAACGTAATTAATACGCATATATATTTTCTTTTGTTCTTATGTAAGCTTCGGTACTGATGTTGCACAGAATCCCAGAATCGCAGCTACAATCAAACCATGGTGTGTTTCCAAAAACCTCCTTTTAGCATCTTACACTGCTGGGCACATACATAACTAGAACCAGGCAACTGTAAGTTGCTAAAACACCCTCATTCAATTAGCAATGTCCATTTTTTCTTTCAGCCAACTATGGCTGCATTTACAAGTGATAACATGATTTCACCATTTACATGCTCCCCCTTGGAAATGTCATTAGCAGACATGGTTGAACTTTTCATTGCTATGCCGATGACATTCAGCTTTACCTCAGGACTACCCCCACCTCCTCTACCGCTCTTCTGCCAACATCCACACTGACTACCTTCTACCATCACCAGTATCACTTTCTCTAGCCAAAACATCCCACTTTCCACATCTGTCACCAATTTGGGTGTTATAATGGACCCTCAACTCACCTTTGACACCCACGGCAAACACCTCAGTAAGTCATTATTCTACCACCTCAAGAACATCGCCAAACTCCGCCCAACACTCAGCCTGACAGATGCAGAGAAGCTCATCCATGCCTTTGTCTCCTCCAGGCTGGATTACTGTAATGCACTCCTCACTGGGATTCCTGGCAAGAATATCCAGAGACTACAGTATATTCAGAACAGCGCTGCCAGGATCCTGATGAGGGTGCGAAAGCATGACCACATCACTTCCATCCTGAAAACCCTTCACTGGCTCCCTGTCCCATTCAGGATAGAGTACAAGGTCTCTCTCCTCACCCATCAGTGCATCTATGGACATGCTCCCCTTTACTTACAAGAACTCCTCACCCCCATACCTCCTCACGCACCCTCCGCTCTGTACACACTAACACCCTCCAAGTCCCCAGAACCAAGCTCCGCAGCATGGGTCCAGCACAGACATCACTGCACACTGATTATTTTTGCGCTTCAAACCATTTGGTGATTTGTGCCAAATAGTGTTAATAGCTAATATAATAGGTCCTTTCAGCTGTAATGACATGCATGGTTTAGTATTCTGGGCTCATGGCGACTGTTTCCCAGATTGCTTTACATATGAATTTGAATTAATTTTTGAATGTTCAAATGTATCCGTATAATGTGCAATGGGACAATACAGGAATGGGTTAATAACTTTAAAACTAGACAAGACAGGCACATCTAGTAAAGTGTGCTTTGATCAGTGGACAATAGGGGACAATGCACACCCCTTGGGTTTTCAGAATAACTTTCTCTCTAACAGTTATTAATTAATACATTGTATGCATATTATATGCCATTGCTCCATTTCATACATATTAACAGAGAGAGCCCCTCACGATTCGCGTGCCAATGTCGTACGGATCATCCAGGTACGCCGGCATGGTCTTAGGAGAAATTGTAGTTGGAGGGACGGTGCTCATATAGGGCTGGCTTACGCAGAAACCTCGATTTATCCAAGAACAAAAACTGCTCGGAGCAGTTTTGAGACTTAGCATAAATTGCCATAGCAGCATGCCTTGACTAAGACCTACCCACCTTTCGTAGTATGAAGTTACACCACATGTCATCAAGTTACTCGCAAAATTACCCCGATAAGCCAGTAACCCTGCTTCGCAGTACAGGCCATGGGTGAACGAGGGTTTATTAGAAAGGAGACAAAACAGGAACATTGAAGAAGCGCAAAACGGACGTCAATGACCGGAAAACATACCTAACGCAGATTTAAATACATTAGACTAATGAAAGCAACTAGAAACACCTGATATACACGGGGTTAACGAGGGGGCGTGGCACACGGGAGGAGCGGACGAGTGGGGCAGGACATACTGCACTTTTAATCAGATTTTTAAGATTTTCTAAGCAATTTTTATTCAAATAAGTTTTTTTTGCTTTTTTTGTCTTTAAGTTTTTAAAACCTTGTTTTTATAAAGCACATAAAATAACCTCTGTGTATGATTAAAAACTTGCCTTACCATAAAGAGACTGAGAAACGTTCTCCTCAAGACCACACAAACAACTAAAAACTATATGCTGGAAACTGACATTCACAAGGTAACTCCATGAAAAGCTCTGTAAAAGTAGAAATGTGTTTATTTTATAAGATAACGTGAGCCAACTGGCTAGTAGTTGCCTTTTGACTGAAAAAATTCACTCCAGTCAGAGAAAAGAGTTACTAACGCACTACATCAAAACATTTACATTACAATAATGTATGGCATGAAATAAACTTGTAACTATATCATTCAGTAATACAAATAATAAAACAACATACCGTTAACATTGGCCTCAAGAACTAATTAAGTTAACGCTTGATTCCCCTGCACTTCCTGTTGTGGCTGAGCGTGCAAAACACCTTTAAAACATTTATAAAATGTACAGTGTCGGAAACACTGGTCTAAGAAACACATCCTGTGTCATGACAAGTGTGACCACCAAAGTGGCCCCCTCTCCCAGCAGCATTTCAGCATCAGCAAAGCAAAGCTTTTTCTTATCTGGGAGCTGAACACACTTTTGAGTCAACTGAGTTTTTGAAATTTTTAGTTTGTCAAGCAATTTAAACATCAGCACTTAAGTTTTGTTTTAAAACAATTTTTTTGTTTGTGCCGTGATTCAAATAATAACAAACATGTACCTGCACCTTTATTCCTCTTTACAATCATTTGCATAACTATCAATGTGTTTGGAAAATGACAAAAACGTAACCCTTAAAATGTATTATCGTAGTACTGTGAAAAATCTGAGTGCACCTAAATTTTGTGGCGGCGCACCTAAATGGACAAGTCAGGCATACCAGTGCAACCAGGGCTGTACTCAAAAAATCTATATGGCAAAATATCGTGACATACTCATAGACAATACATGCATCGATACAGATGTGCTGTATCGATACGGCCAGTTTAACAACTTTTATTTGGCAGGCTATCCAATGGTGCAACGGCAATTGTAAAAGTGCAGTGCACAATGCAGCCGCAGGGTGCCAGCCAGGAGCATAGGTTTTATATTAACATTGGGGGGGCGGGTATATCGGCGTGTACTTTCCGGAAAGAAACACAACACACATAAAATAGCGATTGAAGATATCTCCCTTTTGCCAGCACTATTTATGTGATTGCTGGGATTGCTGCGAGAGAGTGGTGTTGAGCTGCAGCGATTGTTTGGGATTGTTTTTTGGAGTGTTTTGAGTGTTTGTGTGCTTTACCTGTTTACGTGGGTGGCTGTTTATTTCTATTTATTGTTCTTATTTCGGTCTGCGTGAGTGCTTGTCTGTCCTGTCTTAATTAACAGCGCGATTATTACCGACAGAGATCTGCGGGTGTCGCGTGAGCGGCGTTTTTCTGTCCGCGTTTAAACTCCGTAACAAACACCCGCGGGGCGATAATAACTAATAATATCTAACATCGGTATCGCTACCCAGCGTCGGAAAAGGACAGTTGCTCCTGAGCTTTGCTCGGTCGCCAGTCGGGGCCGGGAGGACATTTTCCACTTTTTTCCCGCTCCGGCAGTAGCCTGCTGTGAGGGGGTTTTTGTGGTTTTTCGACCTCCCAAGAGCAACTTCGATTTCGCCTTGTTTTTAGTTCATACTTGGTTCATGCAGAAGTTCTTCTGGTAAGTAGTAGTAAATTTATCAGGTTTAAAATTTTAAATAAAATAATAATTAAGTTCCGTTTTAACATAAGTAATAACTTATTTTAGTGTACTCCGCACGTTACTGCATTTATTGTTACGCAAATTAATCTTTATAGTTAAATACACTATATAAATTTACTGGGCTGGGAGTACGGGGTCATAGTGAGTTAGTTAATTATGGGGCCGGCTCAGTGTTGCGTTTGCAAGATGTTTGCCCTTCTGGACGTTAGTGTCCAGTCGGACTTCATCTGCGAGCGATGTAAGCTAGTGGACTCACTCATGGTCAAGGTTCGCGACCTTGAGGAGCAACTGGCTCGCATCCAATGCAACAGTGAGTTAGATGAGCTAGTTGATACGCCGTTTAGGGAGATGGTGTGTACGCCACTAACGGGGGGGAGGGAGAATGAAGAGCAGAGAGGTCGAGAGAGCTGGGTGACCGTAGGTCGTAGACGCAGGAAAAGGCGTACACACGTTACAGAGGCGGCATCACCTGAGGTGTCTGTGTCTAACAGGTTTCAGGTGCTTCCAGCTTTAGAGCCGGAAGGGACTGGGGAAGCAGGTGGGCCCTTGGGCACTGAGGAGCCCCCTCCCCCCAGAAAGAGGGAGGTTGTGGTAGTGGGGGATTCAATTATTAGGGGAGTAGACAGTTATGTGTGCACGCGTGATAGAGGGTCCCGTACGGTGACTTGCCTGCCTGGTGCCCAGGTAGGAGACCTTCCAGATCGTGTGGACAAGCTTTTGGCCCCAGCTGGGGTGGATCCAGTTGTCGTGGTGCATGTTGGCACCAACGACATAGGCAAGGGTAGAAGGGCTGTTCTGCAGGATAAATTTATAGAAGTCGCCAATAAGCTTAGAAGCAGAAAGTCCATGGTGGTATTTTCTGAAATACTCCCCGTGCCACGCGCAAGTCAGGCTAAGTTAACTGAGATAAGGAGATTAAATGCGTGGCTAAAAGGATGGTGTAGGAAAGAGGGGTTTAGGTTTATGGGGCACTGGAGGACCTTCTGGAACAGGTGGGACCTGTTCAAGCCGGATGGGTTGCATCTGAACCGGAGGGGAACCAGTGTACTGGGAAGGCGTATTTGTAGAGTAGTTGAGGAATGTTTAAACTAGGGACTGGGGGGGCAGGGAGGTTAGTTAAGTATGTAACTGGGGGGAAACGGAAAGCCCAAAAAAATCATATAAGTAGGCACTGTAATAGGCCTACTCTTTGTTGTCTGTATTTAAACGCCAGGAGTATTAGGAATAAAATTAATGATTTAGAGGCTCTTATCTCATCGGACTCTTATGATATTATAGCAATAACTGAAACGTGGTTGAGTGATAAGGATGGACAAGAATATAATATGGATGGTTACACATTGTTCCGTAAAGACCGTATAGGTAAGAAGGGAGGAGGTGTTGCAGTATATGTAAAGGAAAACTTGCAGGCAAGGGAGCTTACTGATATAAGTAAAAGTACGGAAACTATATGGGTAAAATTAGATGCTACAAACTCAAATAGCCTAATTGTCGGTGTTTGTTACAGAGCACCCAATGTAGCTGCTGAGGAAAGCAGATTGTTATACAGTGATATTAGGATTATGAGCAATAAAAATGATGTGGTAGTTATGGGTGATTTTAATCTACCGGGGATGCAGCGGGACATTGTTGCTGGCTCTTCTGAAAATGAACTTGAGATGGTGGAATTAGTACAGGATTGTTTTTTTACTCAGTTTGTTAACACCCCTACCAGGGGAGATGCCATTCTTGATCTTGTTTTGTCTAATAACCAGGACAGGATTGGTAAATTAGATGTTTTAGAACCACTTGACAGTAGCGATCATAACATGGTTAAATTTGAGGTTAAGTTTAGTGCCCGAAGAGCAAAGTCCAAATCGAAAATATATAATGTTAGGAAGGCTAACTTCAATTGTATGAGATTAAAACTAGAAACTGTGAACTGGATGGAGTTAAATAACAAAACTGTTGAAGAGGCATGGGAATTTTTTAAAAGCACATTATTGCAAGTACAAGAGGACTTCATACCTGTTTCTAGCAAGAATAAATCTAGGAAATTGCAACCTAGGTGGTTTAATAGGGACATAAAGTATAAAGTAAGGAGGAAAAGGGCTTTGTTCCAGAGATGGAAAATAACTGATGATGACATAATAAAGCAAGAGTATCTAAATCTACAGGCTGAATTAAAAAATGACATTAGACGAGCTAAAAGGAATGTCGAAAGGAAGATCGCATTGGAGGCTAAGGATGACGTTAAACGTTTCTTCCAGTATTTTAACTCTAAAAGAGCTCTAAAAGCTGAAATTACTAATCTGCAGGATAGTAAGGGTCTTATAATTGAAAACGACATTGACATAGTAAATGAGTTCAATGATAGTTTTGCACGGGTATTCACTGTCGAGGACACTAGTAACTTACCAGTTCTTATTACTAATCCAACATCGTCTATAACTAATATATATATATAACTGAAGCTGATGTTTTGCAAAGCCTAGCTAAGCTCAAAATAAATAAATCACAGGGCCCTGATGGCATCTTACCTATAGTGTTAAAAGAGATGAGGGATATTATTTGCCGACCCTTAACATTACTGTTTCAAAAATCCTTATCTGAAGGTGTGGTACCTTCTGATTGGAAGCATGCCAACATAACGCCCATTTTCAAAAAAGGGGATAGAAGTAATTTGTCAAACTATAGGCCAATCAGTCTAACTTGTATAACTGGTAAAGTTATGGAGGCTATAATCAAAGAGAAAATGGTAGATTACCTGGACTCAAATAACATTTTGAGGGATAGCCAGCATGGATTTAGGAGAGGTAGATCCTGTTTAACAAATCTGTTGGAGTTCTTTGAGGAAGCTACTCAGGAAGTTGATAAGAAGGCCTATGATGTCATCTATTTAGATTTCCAAAAGGCTTTTGATGTTGTTCCCCACAAGAGGCTCTCACTTAAACTCAAAGCGACAGGTATTTTAGGAACTGTAGCGACTTGGATTGATAACTGGTTAACGGATAGGAAGCAGCGAGTAGTTATAAGAGGTTCGATGTCACAGTGGGCCTGCGTTCATAGTGGGGTACCGCAGGGTTCAATTTTAGGACCACTTTTGTTCCTAATTTACATAAATGATATAGACACCAATATATACAGTAAACTGGTGAAATTTGCAGATGACACCAAGGTGGGTGGTGTAGCAGATACTGAACTAGCGGCTCAGCAGCTACAGCGGGATCTTAATTTAATTAGTGACTGGGCTGACACCTGGCAGATGAAATTTAACATAGACAAATGTAAGGTACTCCATGTAGGGAGCAGAAATATAAAGTCCAGGTATTTTATGGGACCTACTAAAATAAAGGTAGCTGATTATGAGAAAGACCTTGGTGTGTATGTTGATGCTTCCATGTCTCATTCTCGTCAGTGCGGGGAAGCAATAAAAAAGGCCAATAGGATGTTGGGGTATATCTCCAGGTGTGTGGAGTTTAATTCAAGGGAGGTAATGCTAAGATTATACAATTCCTTGGTGAGACCTCACCTAGAATATTGTGTACAGGTTTGGTCACCATATCTTAAAAAGGACATAGCGGCCTTAGAAAAGGTGCAGCGTAGGGCCACAAGAATGATTCCTGGTCTTAGAGGAATGTCATACGAGGAAAGGTTATTTGAGCTAAATCTGTTCAGCCTCAAGCAAAGGAGACTGAGGGGGGACATGATCCAGGTCTATAAGATTCTAACAGGTTTGGATGCTGTTCAACCGAATAGTTACTTCAGCATTAGTTCAAATACAAGAACTCGTGGCCATAGGTGGAAATTAGCGGGAGAACATTTCAAACTGGATTTAAGGAAACACTTCTTTACACAGCGTGTAGTCAGATTATGGAATAGTCTTCCTGATAACATAGTGCAAGCTGAATCCTTGGGTTCCTTTAAATCAGAGCTAGATAAGATTTTAACAACTCTGAGCTATTAGTTAAGTTCTCCCCAAGCGAGCTCGATGGGCCGAATGGCCTCCTCTCGTTTGTATAGTTCTTATGTTCTTATGTACTAAATGATTGAGAGTTTCTGGTAACTCAGTAACTCACTTTATGGCCTTTTTAAATAAATGCCAGATGGATCTGCCCCGTTTTTTGATGGGCTTCTTACACTCTTATGCCCTAACAGCAAACACAGTGGGATGAGAATCGTGACTGACACAAATGCTATGTACCGCTGCATTATAAGCCTTCCAATGTGTTATGCTGTTACCTAACCTAGCTCGTTGCAGTTTGCACAATCAAATAAGATAATCTTTATGAAACTTGATCAACATGAGACCATTAAATTCCACCAATTCTGCCTTTTATTAATTAAGGTTTTCAATAAGTTAAGTTTACATACAAATTGAAGCCGTACCACACTTTTCCGCTTACCGCTCTCTATATGTTGTCGCTTTACTTGCGGGTCTGGAAGTTAGCATCTGCAAGCCGGAGCGGGAGTTTAGAATAAACCATTTTAACAGAGGTTAGGGGTTCTCCAAATAAAAACTAAAGTTATGTAATGAGCTATTTTAATCCTAAGCGTTTTCTTGTAAATTAGGCATTATATGTGATATTATTGAGGGGGATGATCCCCTCCCTCCATCTTAATATTGGACCTCAAAAAAATAAAAAAATAATAAACGATCCGTTCAGCTGTTTAGAATACTTGTGTTAAGGCAATATTCAGAATGTACTGTGATACGTATCGTGTCGTTGCCCCGTATCGTATCATGAGGTTGCTGGCAATACCCAGTCCTAAGTGCAACCAATGCAAAAAGTAAGTCTGAAGCCCTGTAGTGTTAAGTCGTGCCGTATTGTGATTATTGTGATAATTCTGAAACCTTTATCACAGATACAATTGCAACTGGTCAAACTGAGAGACAAAATGGAGTCTGAAGCTTTGTGATATTAGATTAGACGCATCCCACTATCATTCATTCATCGTCCACTCTGTTATTGACTGAAGCACCATTCATTTAATGAAAATATATCCAAGTGCCACTTGCTAACCTGCAGTGTCTCCAGCTTCTCCTGCTGCTGTCTGATCTTTTCGGTTATCTCCCTCTGCTTATCTTCCACAGACTTCGTGTCCTTGCGCATCACCCCAACTGGTAGGTTCTGCTTCTGCTCTGGAGCATCACACCTAAATGGAATGGAAACTGAAGTTACAGCTGCACTATATTTTCTTCATTTATCACATACTTCATTTATCTCATGGTAAAAAGCACCTACAGCAATCCAAGGCTGGATTTCAGTAAAATGAACTACCTGTCCTGGGTGCTATCTGGATTCATCAAACAGACCCAGCTGTCAGGATACCGCTTGTCCACAGCATCCAGTTGGAAGGGAAGCGTACGCCACTTCAGGCACTTGTCTATTAAGACAGATACGGCTGAAACTTGAAACTTCTGGCTTTTAGTCTATATTAAAATACTAGGTGACATGACGGTATCAGGAATGTAACAAAAGGGTTTTCAAACGACAGCACAGCAGGCTTCACTTACCACACTGAATGGTGACAGGGATCTCCATGGCACGCCGCCTCTTATATCGCAGATCATTGGAAGGGGGCTGATTCCAGTTGGCCGAAAGGTAGCCAAATTCGTCCCAGAATTTGACAATGCCCTTTTGTGCTGGAGAAAGCAAAGCAACACAGCAGTACCACAGTGAATACATTGCAAGAACTGTTTGAGAGCTGAGATTATAAAACATTGCTCATCTTTACTACCCCCATAGAATGTAATCAAAGTCATATGAAAACAACAGCCTGAGTTTAGCCTTTGCAGGTTTTTTTTTCTAATCAACTATAAAAGTAATACTCATTTACCATGCCAAAAAGAATAAAAATAGGTGCCCATTACTCTCACCAATGGCAACATCTTTCCAGTACTGGGCCAGGTGGTCACCCATGGCCTTCAGCAGATGTCTGTACTCCTTGGCATCCGCAAAGTCTTGCTTGTTGTGTGTAGGCTCAAGGACCAGGTAAGGAACATCAACCACACCCACAACTCCACCACAAGCCCTGCAATCAACCAAGTCATTCGCCATTACCAAACACTGAGCTTTACCACCCAAATCCTAGTCAGAGAAGACTGGACATTAAATTAAAAATTAATATGTAACTTAATTGCATTATTTTGATGGATGTGGGTTTCTCTGAGCAGCATGCCCGCACAGGTCCACTCACATGCCTCCCTCGAGCTGCGGCCCCACTTTCTCGTACATCTTGATGAGGCGACTGCAGTTGTAAATGAACATGCCATCCAAATCTCGTTGTTCAATGTTCACCCCAAAAATAAAGTTTAGTTCCTTGGGCTCTTTGAGGGCTCTGGAAGAACCAAGAAGTATTAGGAAACAGTGGGGCTAAAGAGTGAACTAACAAGAAAATATGGTAACAACAGAAACATAAAGTGTTTAAACAGGGCGTGCTACGATGATGGAAGGTCGCATTACCCGATTGCAGGATTTTTGTGGGTAAATAGGGTAAAACCTATAAAACTGACGTTCAAAAAGACAAAAAACTTTCATGAAACCAGCCTACAATCCCTACATCATGTGCTGATGACTCACTTCTGTTTGGTCTCCAAGATTTTCCTCTTTATGTCTGCCTCCTGACGTAACATCATGGCTGATTCCTGAGCCTTGCGGAACATAGCCTGAAAAAAAAAAGGGTATGCCTTCAGTGCCATGGCATAGACCCCAGACACTCTATGGTATGCAGCTATCGCAGGATGACATCTTACACGAGCTTCCCTGGAGAGGTCGTCTCCCAGCTTCAGCTCCAGAGCGAGGCTTTTGCTCTCTGCTTCCCTAGCCTTTTCTTCAGCTAGAGATAGAACATGTCATACAACTTCTTACCTATCAATGCGCTATACAAAATTTCAATTTTCCATAATAACAAGACAATGGAAAAGTATTGTCACAGAAAAGTCATTCATAGCTAAAGAAAATTACAAAAGTGCAGCTTGAAAGTTTATTGAACAGGAACCAACAGGATAAAGAGCTAGTATATCATATGCAGTGCTTATTGAACCTTATATACAGTGGTACCTCAGTTCTCGAACTCATTAGAACTCGAATTTCTTAAAAGTCGAACAAACCAGTTTGAAAAAAGTCAAACCGTGAATGCCGACCTAAGATAACTTGGCCACGTGGGGAAATGAGTCATGCAGCACGTCTCTCAGCGGAAACAAAGGGTAACGCTTCAGTCTCAGCCTTGCATTCGCTGTGACAGCATCGTGCATGTTTACACTAGCTGAATACATATACAGTGGAACCTCAGCTCTCGAACTTAATCCGTTCCGGACTCCGGATAGAATCCTAAAAAGTTCGAGTTCTGATCGAATTTTTCCCATAAGAAATAATGGAAAACCAATTAATTGGTTCCCGGCCCCCCAAAATTACACCTAAATATGTTATTTTTTTTAGCATTTAAACACAAAATGAACAGGATAAAACAAGAGCAGCATTTTTTTCTTAATGGCTTCCAAAACAATAAAGATCTTATCCCAACATTACCCCTGTCCTGCCCCGATCACCCACTCCTTCCGTGTGCCACACCCCCTCGTTAACCTCGTGTGGGATCCCCATGCGATCAGCTGTCATTAGTCCTCTGTATTAAGTCCACGTTTCAGTTTGTTTCCCCAGTCTGGTCACTGGGTGCGTTCGACTTGCTTAAAGCGCTGGCTTAAAGCAACACATTCTGATCCTGACGCAATGCATTACGGTTAGATACATTGCGACCTCTCACCCGGCTGCACAAACTGGAACCGCCTCCGTGACGACACACCTTTGCCCTTATTGGCTGAAGAGTTTAGTTACACGCATGACGTTTGTATCCCAGGCAGTTCCAATGCGTAATCTGCTATTTCTCCCGAATATCACATAAAGCAGTGAGAACTGGTTTTCAGTTAATTTACCTGGTAAAATAAAATTTTAATAAATTACATAAATGCTCTAATAGTACACGCAAGTTAATGGTTTCTTTATTGTTAGTTACTGTAATGTTGCGCTGCTTTATTTAGTTAATCGTCCAGTTTGTGAAGAAGGCATTCAAGTAAGAATTGCATTGTAGTACGACTCATTTCCTGGTGCGTACAATTTATATTAGGTCACTTCTGACTTCTGATATTCAGATCGAGTTCTAGGTCAAACTGGTTTGTTCGACTTTCAAGAAATTCGAGTTCTAGTGAGTTAGAGAACCGAGGTACCACTGTATTTAGAGAGTAAAAATACATTTAGACAATGATAGACTAACAGTAATTATTATTATATAATAAAATACATTTAAAAATAAAGATTTCTTATTTTAATATTAATAATAAACCATTAATACATTTAATTACAATAATATTGACGTGCCCAGCGGGGAACGGAGACAAAGGCGCAGACGTCAGGGTATCGCTGAATACGGGGTTCAATTACAGGTAAGGCAGGCAAAAGGCAGACGGACAATACAATGACCAGACTGGGGAAACAAAATGAAACGCGGACTAAATACAGAGGACTAATGACAACAACCAGAAACAGCTGATCACATGGGGATTCCATACGAGGTTAGCGAGGGGGCGTGGCACACGGAAGGAGCGGATGATCGGGGCAGGACACATTGTTTGGATACATTTATCTTCTTACTTTACAAATTACTGTTTTGATAAATGTGCTTATATGTGTTTAGTACAGTATATGCTCTTTTTGTTTTATCTGGTTCATTCAAATGCTAAAAAACAAAAAAAAAAAACAAAAACATATTTCGGTGTAATTTTTGTGGCCGGGAACCAATTAATTGGTTTTCCATTATTTCTTATGGGGGAAATTTGATCAGAACTCGAACTTTTTAGGATTCGATCCGGAGTTCTGAACGGATTAAGTTTGAGTTCTGAGGTACCACTGTATATCATTTGTAATAAACACATTTAATAATGCCACTTGCAGGTTAAAAGAAAAATTCATCTCAAAATGAGAAACATCTGAGAAAAAAAAAACACAAATCAAACATCTGACAAGACTTCTTCATTGTGTACCTACATATTTTAGCAAGGTGGTCTGCCTTCTTCACCTCTTGTTCTGCCCGGGTTTTGAAGCGTGTGGAGCTATATTTGTAAACTCTGTTAAGGAGAAATACCTGTAAGTTGAAAAACATACGAGGGCGGCACAGTGGTGCAATGGTTAGCACTGCTGCCTCACAACTCTGGGAACTGGGTTCATGTCTATGCCAGGGTTCCATGTGTGGAGTTTACATGTTCTCCCTGGGTTGTCATGGGGTTTCCTCCAGGTACTCTGGTCTCCCCCCCCACAGTCCAAATACATAATGAGGCTAAATGGAGCTACCAAACTGCCCAAAAGTGCACATGTGTTAGTGGATGGTGTGTAAGTGTGCCCAGTGATGGGTTGCTGCACCACCTAGGGTTTTTCCCAAGATGCATGTGTTCCAGTAGACGAATCAATTACATAGAACATTTCTGCATACAAATAACCAGTCAAATCAGAGTCACAAATGTACATTTAACAAATCAAGTCTAAATCAAGATTGAGTCCAACAAGGGGGCAAGTACGAGACAAGACAGAGTCCATTACCACAGCTGGGTGGCCAAGTCCCAGTACAGGAAAACATGTTCAATTCTAGACCATAAATCTGAATTCAAAAACTATAAATTGAATCAAATGGCTAAAGTTTTTCTAAATAAATGATTTGTCAAACACAACATTAACAGAAACACAGCTCCACTGCAGTTTCACTGTAACATAACCCTGCGTCTCTCTGCAGACCAAGGTATGTGATGTGCAAGAATAGGAATTTCAGAAACGGGGATTAATAAAGTACAAAAACAATTATTGTCAGACACTGGCTAGCTTGCTGGATAGCTATTTGCAAAGTTACTGTGCAAAACAAATTATCATGGCCCACTTACTCAGCCATTGCCTCTCAACAAAGTTTGCTACAGTATTAATTTTGTTGATGAAAATTATTCATCAATGACAATTTGACATGATAAAATTAATTATACTAAAAACTATGAAGAAATGTACAGACACTTTCCTCAACAAATAAAGATGGGAAAAAAAGTCAAGAGAAAAATCAGAAAGATGAACTTGAAATGAGTATCAGTAGTAATCAGTAGTTAGTAGTAAGAAATCAGTAAAGTAGTATCTTTAGTCTTGATCGTAGTTACGCATGGTTGGATAATATTGATCTAATTAGACCCAACAAGACCCCAAACCATAAAGTTCTCTCTCTATCCTTATGTTTAATAAACTTATCATTAAACTGCAAAAAGTACAGCCACACCACCCATGTCTTTTTGGCCTGGTTTATCCACAATAAGTTCTAAGAACATAAGAACTATACAAACGAGAGGAGGCCATTCGGCCCATCAAGCTCGCTTGGGGAGAACTTAACTAATAGCTCAGAGTTGTTAAAATCTTATCTAGCTCTGATTTAAAGGAACCCAAGGATTCAGCTTGCACTATGTTATCAGGAAGACTATTCCATACTCTGACTACACGCTGTGTAAAGAAGTGCTTCCTTAAATCCAGTTTGAAATGTTCTCCCGCTAATTTCCACCTATGGCCGCAAGTTCTTGTATTTGAACTAATGCTGAAGTAACTATTCGATTGAACAGCATCCAAACCTGTTAGAATGTTATAGACCTGGATCATGTCCCCCCTCAGTCTCCTTTGCTTGAGGCTGAACAGATTTAGCTCAACTAACCTTTCCTCATATGACATTCCTCTAAGACCAGAAATCATTCTTGTGGCCCTACGCTGCACCTTTTCTAAGGCCGCAATGTCCTTTTTAAGATATGGTGACCAAACCTGCACACAATATTCTAGGTGAGGTCTCACCAAGGAATTGTATAATCTTAGCATTACCTCCCTTGAATTAAACTCCACACACCTGGAGATATAGCGCAACATCCTATTGGCCTTTCTTATTGCTTCCCCGCACTGGCGAGAATGAGACATGGAAGCATCAACATACACACCAAGGTCTTTCTCATAATCAGCTACCTTTATTTTAGTAGGTCCCATAAAATACCTGTACTTTATATTTCTGCTCCCTACATGGACCTTACATTTGTCTATGTTAAATTTCATCTGCCAGGTATCGACCCAGTCACTAATTAAATCAAGATCCCGCTGTAGCTGCTGAGCCGCTAGTTCAGTATCTGCTACACCACCCACCTTGGTGTCATCTGCAAATTTCACCAGTTTACTGTATATATTGGTGTCTATATCATTTATGTAATTTAGGAACAATAGTGGTCCTAAAATTGAACCCTGCAGTACCCCACTATGAACGCAGGTCCACTGTGACATTGTGCCTCTTATAACTACTCGCTGCTTCCTATCTGTTAACCAGTTATCAATCCAGGTTACTACAGTTCCTAGAATACCTGTCGCTTTGAGTTTAAGTAAGAGCCTCTTGTGGGGGACAACATCAAAAGCCTTTTGGAAATCTAAGTAGATGACATCATAGGCCTTCTGATCATCAACTTCCTGAGTAGCTTCCTCAAAAAACTCCAACAGATTTGTTAAACAGGATCTACCTCTCCTAAATCCATGCTGGCTATCCCTCAAAATGTTGAGTCCAGGTAATCTACCATTTTCTCTTTGATTATAGCCTCCATAACTTTACCAGTTATACAAGTTAGACTGATTGGCCTATAATTTGACAAATTACTTCTATCCCCTTTTTTGAAAATGGGCGTTATGTTCTCTTTCTGTTCCTTTCCTCACCACCGTTTCAATGCTAATAAATCACTTCAATGACAAACCAAAAACAGTAGTAGATGGTAGATGGATTAATAAATGTAAGGATTCAACTAATCTATGCAGATTACTAATTTTTGGGTACCACAATATACCTCATTTATATTTTAGGGATGGGAATCACCAGTGACCTCCAGATATGACATTATCACGATAATGTGCTGGTTTGATATGTACTGTGATTCTGCAAGCATTGATGAATATTCTGACTCAATACTATGATTTTTTCCATTTTTTTCCCTTTCAGAATTTAAAATCCTTAAACCTTGTGTAAAAAAAAAAAACACTAAAAAGTTGGGTCATACCACTAAAGTTTTATTCAATAACATTTTTACTTAAAATTGTTAACAAAAAGCTACAATTGCTGCTGTCATGGCATAAACTACACTGAGCTTTTATGCTTCTCCGCTGTCTTATCAGAGGATGACGTCCAGCAATATGTGCCAGTATGTTTGTCATATTACCACAATACTTAACTTTCGCAGGATAAAGTTTGCATACAGCACGGCTCATGTCCAACTCTTCTTTATTGTTTAAATTTTGAAAGCCAAAGTTCCTCCATACATTTAAACTGGTTTCTCCCAGCATATTTAATCTTAAACCGGGAAGATTTAAACTGTAGAGGAGGGGCAAGAATTAATGGTCATCCACCATTTATGTTATTGCAAAGCAAAATTAGAAAATAATTCACAAGTACCGGACTGCAGGAGGGGCTTGAGAGCACAAGTCCTCTGTCAGCACCAGACCACTCTGAAGCCCCAAAACATCATTCTGTAATATGCCACGGAATGCCGAAATAGTATTGCGTTTTTTGTATGTATGTATGTGTGTGTGCGCGTGTGTGTGTGTATACACACACACACACACACACACACACACACACACACAGTATATACGGGCTTGAGCAACCTTGCGGGTAATAGCACAGGGTCAGTCAAAATGAAGCACCACCGAAACAGGGGGTTAAGGGCGTTGCTCAAGGGCCCTCGGATATGTTACTATTATGCCGAGGCTCAAACTGGCAACTTCCGATCACAGACACAGAGGCTTAGCCAGCTGAGCCAAACACCACCCCCTATTTTCATCAAAATACTAAACAGACTAAATCAAAAGTATGTTGACAAAATTAACACTGGTTCACATTAGTTTATGTACCTGTCCTTATGTATCCAATTCCTATAGACATTTGGGGAAAAAGACCACCTCTATTACGATTTTTTTGCAATATATGCATTCCATATTATGCTTTTTTTTTTTTTTTTAACTAAATATCTTACACAGAAACTACATATGGTTTATGCACGCAAATTGGATAACTGCTGACTTGGAGATGATGAGGGCATGAGTGGGTAAGTTCACAATGTCCGACAAACAGTGAAGCTAATATCAAAACAGAGTAAAAATTGACCTGAGTGCATTTCAAGGCCAAGTCCATTCAAATGACCAGACTTAAGTACCACAACCCTGCTGATCATGTCACAGATTAATTGATAAAATCATGTTTCATATAAAAACACACGTTCACACCATTTTAATGTAAAACGAAGCAAACTAAACCTTACCTTGGCTTATAGAGGCAGCAGGAGAGCCTCTTAGTGCGCACTTTGTGACCTTGTATGAAGATTCTCATCCTGGGGTCGATATAGAGGACAGCTGCATAGGCTCTGAAGGAGCGACGCTCCGGCTTTCTGTTAGACCAGAGTACGATAAAGATGGTCATGGGTCAACAAATCACAAATATACTGCTCTTCCCTTAGCCTAAGGAAACTCTCTAACACCAGACACACACTTACACTCCCTCTGGTGGCATCCCAGCCATGAGGATGTCCTGGCGGTCTGTTTCAACATCCAGCTCAGGCTCCCGGGTATCCATCAGCTTCAGGTTGTAGATAATAACCAGGGTCCCTGAACAGACAACAGTGACACACTCAAGTTCTTTAAAAAAAAATTAAAAATAAAAATAGAAATCTAATATAGGCTACAACTAAATGAATGTCTAATAGAATATTAATATCACGGAAGTTACTGTTGCCAAAGGAAAATTTTTGGTAAAATGCAGGACCCCTTCCTCCCCCCCAAGCTCAGTACTAGGGATGGGAATCTTTAAGAAATTACTGATGTCGGTGCCATCAATTATTCTTATCAATCTGGTTCTTTACCAATTCCCTTATCAATTCCTAATCACTGCAAAATAATCAAATATTAATTTATCACTGATTATAATTAGGCAGACCTGGTTAGCTACATATTTACTAAGAAAAACAATAGTCCTATGCAGTTTTCAGCACCAAAAGCAGCTGTTGTATTAGCTGTAGTGTAATATGAAAAATAAACAATAAATTAAAAATATTTGTTATAACACTGTAGTAACAAGCACACAGTAACATTACCATGAAACCAGCCCATCTTCTTAACACCTGAACATGTTAAACTTACTAAATGCTCCAAAAGTGGACAACACCCTAGCATAATATTACACATCTGCTTTACAATGTAATGACTAGGGGTGTAACAATACATCATTTTGTTTCAATATATCGATTCAACGGCAAACAATATGATGCATCGATGTGACCGCATAAATATCGATACATGCGTTTTTACTTTCTTGCCTGTTCCAGTATTGTTTTCATGATCCACTCTGACGTATACATGGTCTACACCAGGGGTTCCCAATACCTCGATCACGATCTACTGGTCGATTGCAAAGGTAGTGTGGGTAGATCGTATGGCATAAAAAAATAGAGGATGGATGACGTGTTCAACCACGCCAGCTGCTGCAAGCCACCGAGTCGCCAAGTTAGCCTCCAATTTATTTCTACTAAACTTAAGGGTATAAAAATGAATGGGGGAGCTGGACCAAGTAAGAAGCCAAAAACCTACCACTTCCATACGGAATGGGAGGAGGACTGTTTTTCCACCATGTCATATTCGAAGTGTATTTGCCTCATCTGTCAGTCTACCGTTGCTATTCCAAAGAAGGGAAATGTGGAGCGGCATTTTCGGACTGTTCATAAAAACTACGACATTAACTTCCCTCCGAAAAGCGAGCTGAGAAATAGAAAGGTGAAGGAACTAAAATCCCAGTTCAATTCAAAAATACTTTATTTATCCCAAAGGGAAATTAATAACAATAATAGTAATAATAATAATAAATATTAAATAATACTCTATTTTTATAAACAAATATATGTTTCACATTTTTATAGTAAGTAGATCATTTTGACTTGGTTATTTATAAGTAGTTGGCAAGCTAGCGTACTTTCAGAGCGTGTGTTTAGTATGGCAGGTGACATAGGACGATATGCTCAGAGCACACAATCTCCTGAACACGTTGACCATTTAATTTTACTTTTTAAAAAAACCTCCCAAAGAAGAATACTGACATACTTGTTTCACTGCAGAAGTCAGTCATGTTGATCTTCCTCATTCTACATGTCTGTCAATGCAATGTTTTTTATTTGACTTTATTGCACTCTATTTTAATTGCTATTGTTGTATCCCAGCGTAGGGAGAACGAGCAGGGAACGAGCAATCAGGGTCAGGCAGACAGAAATCCAACAAACCGTGGGGTGGGGTTGGGGGTTATTGCAAGCACAGCACACAACACAGGGAAAACTTCAATGACAGATCTAGGGTGTGTTTCCCAAAATCATCGTCGCTAACTATGCTAGCAACTTGCGTGGTTCAAACTATGTAAGTACGACGCAGGTGTTTCCCGAAACCATAGTTCGAACTACAGAGGTAACGATATTGCGGACTTACGTAGTACGATGCATCGTTAAACGACGCAGGTGTTTCCCAAAACCATAGTTCGAACGAACATTCGCAAACACTGTCGTTAAGTTGCGTAGTTCCGGGAAAATACGACAGCGATGGTGGAAAATGCAGTCTAATAAGGGTATAGTCACCGTGTAAGTAAGAAATGCAATAATCTTTAATAACTAATAAGTAATAATTTAGGTCTACGATCACATATAATGTGAAGTTGTCTGAAAATGTAGTTTGAAACACAATTGTGTGGGTCTCTGGTCATAAGTATGGTAACTGTCTAGTGAGCAATAGGGACAATTCTCAGACTGCGAAGTATTGATTAGCACAGGGGTGGCTAATTTTATCCAGAAAGGGTCGTTAGGCATGAAGCTTTTTGCTGCAACTCCGTGCTTAGAGTAGTACATACAGGACTGATCGACTGAAGAGTTCGCACAACTGGGTTTGCTATTTTTCATATTATTGGTGATATGTGACTGACACAAAACAAATGATGACATACAGACATCATATACACATATACACTCACCTAAAGGATTATTAGGAACACCATACTAATACGGTGTTTGACCCCCTTTCGCCTTCAGAACTGCCTTAATTCTACGTGGCATTGATTCAACAAGGTGCTGAAAGCATTCTTTAGAAATGTTGGCCCATATTGATAGGATAGCATCTTGCAGTTGATGGAGATTTGTGGGATGCACATCCAGGGCACGAAGCTCCCGTTCCACCACATCCCAAAGATGCTCTATTGGGTTGTTGATATACACACACACACACACACACACACACACACACACACACATATATACACACACACACACACACACACATATATACACACACACACACACACACACACACATATATATACACACACACACACACATATACATACACACACACACACATATGTGTGTGTATGTGTATATATATATATATATATATATATATATATACACACACACACACATATATACACACACACACACACATATATACACACACACACACATATATACACACACACACACACACACATATATACACACACACACACACATACATATATACACACACACACACATACATATATACACACACACACACACACACATATATACACACACACACACACATACATACACACACACACACATATATACACACACACACACATATATACACACACACACATATATACACACACACACACACACATATATATACACACACACACATATATACACACACACACACACACACACATATATACACACACACACACACACACACATATATACACACACACACATATATATATACACACACACACACACACACACA